>NC_139344.1:385160874-385760874 GCF_055883805.1 Amblyomma maculatum
AATATTAACGGAAGTAATGCCTCAGGAGCCTTTTAACAACTCTGTTTCGTATGCTATTTGGCTGCTCCATAAGAAAAAAAAAAAGCTTTAGCGCGCAGAAAGACCATGAGAAAAAAGCTTTGAGTATCATTTATTTGCATCGCGCTCTGTCCTGTATTTTGTACGTTCCCAATTGTTTTTCTCTTTTACACACAACGCTTTGTCTTTTCCAGCGGTTCTCGTTACGGGCTCCCTTCTGGTATAAGCGCACTTTGCTTAAACAACGTGATTGCGTACAGAAGCATTTTCTCGTGAGAGGGTAATTTCAACAGATGCTGGCCGCACAAAACGATCAGCACGGTATAGAGGGTGAAGGTGAGTACGTACCACACACTTGAGTACGGGGTATTACGAAAGGCCAGTAAGACACTCCACTTTACGATTTCTAGGCGAGCGGCATCGCGTAGACCCAGGCAAGTTCCCTAGCGGCTATAGTACAACAGCTGTAAAAAAAGAGTGAGCACTGGCACCAACTGTAAAAGGACAGGCAACTGTGGGTGACCTCGTTCGCTTCATTCGTTCTTTAGTGCACATTTGATTGCGCATTTAAAGACTTCGGGGAAGAAATCTTGGTGTCAACGATCGAGAAGGAAAAACCTATCGTTCCCATAGTCTAAGAGAAGCATTCCTGGCGGGCCAGAGCACTGAGGGTCGTTTTCTTTCAGGGGTGGGAGGCTGCCCTGTATAGCGCTGGACTAGAGGCCCAACGGGCCCTCGTGACACGCGCGCGGATAGCAGCAGCGATAGCTGGAGTCCCGGACTAGGGATGCAACCTACACAACCCCCTCCCTTAAATGTAGTCAATAAAGTTTTTCACTCACTTTCTTTGTTTCTCGGGGAAATTGGCGAAGACGCGGCTGGATCCGTCGTTGGATTGCCCTGCAAACGTCGGTTACAAGTGTCTCAGGCTCTTCAATCTGCCAGTAAAGCCTCAGAATTGTTAACCGGCTTTACAGCTCAGCGGGGAGATTTGGTTTTTATCGAAGGCTAATCATTATCTATCTCTTATATGTGTTTTTTTCCCTCCTCCTTATATAAGTCGCGTGTGCGCGCTAATTTAGGAAATATAAAACTTTTGTCTTTAGATATGCTGTTCTTGGAGGAGCAGTTTTTTTCCTTCTACTTTTTTCTCCACTCCAACCTTTCTTTAAACCAAGTAATAAGAGCTTAAATTACCTCCCCGTGCCACGGGAGCGCCGTTTCTCTGTCGTGTCTCGAACACAACACTGATTTATTTCATTTTCATACCTTCCCGAAAGATGAAACTACAAAGAATCTCTTCAGAACACTTTAGTGCATTGCTAAGTTTATTGTTGCATAATCCCTATGCGCTTTGCGAAAAGCATTGAACATACGAAATGTAAGTCAATATCTGATAGGCAAACTAGAACGTACCCAACACATAGCAGTTCGCTTCGTATACTGAAACCTTTCCAGACACTCCAACTTAAATAACCTACTTCAAAAAGCAGATATTCACAGCTTAGCACATCGTAGAACAGCATCAAGACTTAAATTTCTGTACTTACGCTATCACGGTGGTCTGAACATATCGAGTGAAGCGTATCTCTAGGTAACATTCCGTCATTCTTCGAGAACTAACAACATAAACGCATTTAGCCACATTAATGGGTTCATAAGTATTCTTTGTTCCCCTCGGGTGTTTCTTGATGAAATTAATTAGCATCGGCTGCTGTAAACTGTAGCTCGATAACCCAGCAGAATCACTCATAGAGCATGCTGATCGCTTTGAATCACCACCATTACTGCCATGATTAACCTATAGGCTGCTGCCGTTTCACTTCGTATTTTTTTTTCTAATTTGGATTTTCTTCTGTATACAACCAGCTATTTTCGTTTCCTTGAATTGATCTCATTACCCCTATGATGCCGCTATGTTGACGAAGCATTATTTTTCACGTCTTCTCCTGCATTTGTTTCTCTATTCCATATATCTTCCTTGTATTCACTCTTCTGTGGGTCCGAGAATTGCCTGCAGTATTTGCAGATAAATAAATAAAACTAAGAATCCAAGGACTGCTTTTGAGCGTGCGTCATTATATCTCTCACATCCAGCATATCGTACACTACACACCGACTGGAGGCAGGGATGCACCAACGTTGCCCTACGAGTACGCCCATATGCTTTTATAAAACTCTAACAAAAACAACAAAAATGAAACAATAAACTATCGATATTCTTTACCCATCCAAGCTGAGCACTTTGAATCGTACACCCTTGTCAAGCCATATGATTTGCTTGCATGTCGAGTACCGGATTCCTTGAACACCTGAGAACTCGAAGCATGCGCGAAATCACACGAAAGTTTTTATCCTTTTTCATCGAATATACTCGCACGCTTTACTCTGTAGTGTTTCTTCAGTCTAACTTTGAAAAAACAATATACACGTTTTCTTCTTTTTCGCTGTTCGCCTTTGAATGCAAATTTTTCATTTCTGTTAACAATCATGGTACAGCCCTGCGTACTGTATCAGTTTTAAACAGTTTTCTGGCACTCGATACACTGACGGGTGAGCGGATACGAGCGCCCGGTGCAGCGTACGTTGCTTTCAGAGCCGTGATAGGCTTAATCGTTCATTTAATAAGCGATTCATAACGTGGACGTGCAGCGTACTGCGCACGTCCGCAGTTTGTACAACTATATTACGTAAGAGAAGGGTAGAGTAAAATAAGTAATGCATTTCTAGATAAATCTTCGGCAGTTTTCTTCTTCAAGAGTTTGTTTTCCTTTCCTATCCTGTTTTGCCCTTTGTAAGTGCAATCCACAACCAGGGAAACTAGTAAACGTAAGTCTGATGCTTCACTTATCTCCTTTAACAATGCGAAAGCATTACTTCACTATGTTCACAGATTTCTGTCCACAGGCCACATCAGCAAATTCGTGTCCGCAGCAGTTGTGAGTAATTGAGAAGTGGTAGAGGTTAATGCGTGGTGTCAATCGATAGAGTGTGACGTAATATTGTGTCCAAAAACACTTAAACCAATCATTTAATTAGGTAAAAAATTAGAAGCAAAAATTCAAAAGTACAGGCTAAAACGGTCTCATTAGGCAATGGCTTAGCGCCACATTTTGATGTATCAAATACTAAAATAGTTAAATACATCAGTCAGCTAAGGTGATGTCGAAGGTGTGACATCACGCAACTTGAATCGAGCCAATAAAGGGCCTAGCAAGGGATTGGCGCGCAATTTTAAAGTACCAAAGACTAAAGTAGTTAATTAAGTCAGCCAATTAGGATGGCGTCAAGGGTTTGACGTCACGCAACCGGAAGTAGAGCCGAAAAAGTGCATGGGAAGGAATTGGCGCGCAATTTGAAAGTATCGAAGGCTAAAATAGGTAAAGTGAATGAATGTGACGCCAAGGATGTGACGTCACGCAACCAGAAGTAGAGCCGAAAAAGGGCATATAGGAAGTGATAATCGCGCAATTTAAAAGTACCAAAGACTAAAATCGGGAAAAAATGTGATTTAGGCAACTAGAAGCAACCAGACGCAACTAACAGCAGCATTCGTGCTTTCGCATTACTCCAATGCAGATTCTGCAGTGTTCTGTAATTTTTTCCATTCTACTAAAATCCCATATCCATAAAGGTTTAGTTTGGTTTGGGGGGTTTAACGTCCCAAAGCAACTCAGGCTGTGAGAGGCGCCGTAATGGAGGACTCCGGAAATTTCGACCGCCTGGGGTTCTTTAACGTGCACTGACATCACACAATAAAGAATTCCGGGTGGTCGAAATTTCCGGAGTACGTAAAGGAATGTATAGTACCGTCCAATGTAAAAGGGAACGTGCGATCGCGTGGACGAAACACTTTGAAAAGAGTTGTTACCGTCAACTGGAATGGAATGGGTGGCACCTGGGCATGCTCTTAAAGAGTTGTTGGCCGTGCGTACTGCGCATGCACCCGTAGCGATCGTTTGTCGCTCGCTTTCACGGGAGTGCTTGTAAATCCTTGCAGACGCGCGGCTCATATTCTCTTTAGTGGTGGACCGTACTGTAGAATCCACTTAATCCACCTCTGCCAAGTCGGAATACTGCAATTTATTCATGCTTTATATCGTGGGCAAGGAAGAACGTACATTATTCGACCAAAAATATCAAAGGCAAGCGAGGAAAAGCCTTTCATGTGGTGGTACCGAAGTAAGACTTACAGAGCCTGCTTCACAAAACAATTTTCTAGTTGGAGGTACATAATACTGTTTTATGCCATTATGAAGCAAATTTCTTACACAACAGGTCTTCGACAGGTCACAAAGATGCGAGTTCTCGATGGTTACGACGACAAACATGGCTTCGATGGTCGTGCCCTGTTCGTTTTCGTTTGTTGCTTTGCAGGACAGGGCTTTGAGCTGCACGACTCCTCTAAACGGCGAAAGCTCTGGCGATGAGGCCGAATCGGTATAACGCAGGTAAATAAAAAGGAACTACTTCTGGCAGTCACCGGACTAGGTCCCATTTTTCCCACGAGTAGATGAGCATGTAAATGTAAGTAAGAAACAAAGAATCAGAAAGAAAGTATCAACGCGTAAGTGGACAGGACTTGTCGGATTTGTTGCGCGGAAAGCTCATTCGAAATGCGGGACGGACAGATGCTGGTGTTTTTGAAAGGAAATCGTCGTCCATATATGACACCTTCATTTCTTCTTTAGACGTATAATCAGTGCAGTCTTGTTTACTGCCGACTTTGCAGGAAGTCTTGACGCGTGTGTTACATAGAAAAATATTACAATTATTCTTATGTCACACATGCAAACCGGGTATATACCACGCGGCCCAGCTGACCTTAGCAGAAGAGTTAAAATATATCGAAGCACAATAGGTGAAGGAGTCTTCAGGCGTGTTTTTGTCCGTTTTGTACACTGTCAGATGTTTTTTTTTTTTTTTTTAAACAACTTTAAAATGACTGGAAAAGTATCAACCTTCATGTTTATAACGAAAGTTTAGGTTGTAAATTGTAGAGCACCCACATATATATGATATTTCATTCAAGTCCTTCCGCAAAATAAAAAAAAAGGTTTCCAGTCAGAAGGCCACTTTCTTCGGCACTGCATTGCCAGTGGTATAGTGTATCACAATCCAATCAAGACAGGCCAACGAGCAGGCTGATAAACAAATATTGACTTTTTACATACCTTCTTAACTCTTTCTGTTAAGCGCATTACTTTTTTGAGATTTAAGCTTGTCGTAAATAAAATACTTATAATTTTCTAGAATATGCCTTTTAAAGAAAAACTGAATTCAATACTAAATTCTTAAATGTACATTGAAAGAAATACTAATACCAACACGTCTTAAAGCGTTTAATAAAGCTTTACTGGTTCTTGAAGTAAAGGCTATATTATTCACGCGTTGTGAAACAAAAGTATCTTCCGGTGTCAGGAGTACAAACCCCTGAAGCAAAAACTGAGAAACTCGAGTGGGAGATAGGAAAGCGGTCTTATGTAACTACTAAGAAAAAATTAAAATTTTGCACGTTCTGTTCTTGTTGGACAAAAGTATTTTACAAACAAATCTATATTTCCTGTGAAAGAGAAAGTAGAAGAAATGGTAGTGGGTGGCAGACGTCATTCCAGAGAAGAAACAATAATATGAGACGATTAATATGGTGGCCTACAAGGCAAGACAAATTTAGCAATCAGCCCCACACTATTCTCGCCTGGTCACGTACACGTAGACCATCTCCTGAACGCCCGATGCGGCTCAGATTCTAGGAAGCAATTTGTTCTTAAGGCTTTCTCCAACCTAGCTTCCCAACATCGAAATGGATGCCTCTCAGACCAAAAGGAATCAATCTGAAGAATAGCGAAAACGGGAAGAAAACCAAGATGCGTCCATTATTCATCCAGCAATCGCGCTAAGATCCACTGAAAATTGTTCCAGTTGGTCGCCCGGGCTTTATTATCTGAAAAGACATTTTGAGGAGACTCAAAGAGGAAAAGACGAAAAACAAAAAGAAAGCCTAATATATGCAAGCACCTATGAAAATTTAATATAATTGTATGAAACAATCAAGCACGAATAGCCGGGCTGCATGCCCCACCGAGGTGGTGCAGTGGTAAGACGCCCGACTGCTGGGTTAGAACCCGACCGGGGCGGCTGCGTTTCGATGGAGGCAAAACGGAGAGGCGTCCGTGTGCTGTGCGATGTCAGCGCACGTTAAAGATCCCCAGGTGGTCTACATTACTACGTAGCCCTCCACTGCGGCTCCTCTTTCTCTCTTTCCACTTTCACTCCCACCTTCCTCCCTTCCTTACGGCACGGATCAGGTGCCCACAGAAACAAGTGTGACAGATACTGCACCTTTCCTTTCCTGTGAACCAATTATCATTATTATTATGCCGGGCTGCATTTTTGGTTTTACTGAGTAAGCGTTACCTCCTGAATGCCATGAAGGCAATACTAAAGTAATAATTCTAAAGGTCAGCGTTTCACAATCTACACAAAGAGGGAGTTTTCTTAGATATGATATCGTTTGATATGGTATGGCATGGCAATAATAATAATATTAATAATAATAATTGGTTAACAGGAAGGAAAAGGCGCAGTATCTGTCACACTTGCTCCGTGGGCACCTGAACCGCGCCGTAAGGGAAGGGATGGTGGTGGGAGTGAAAGTGGAAAGAGAGAAAGGGGAGCCGTAGTGGAGGGCTACGGAGTAATTTTGACCACCTGGGGATCTTTAACGTGCGCTGACATCGCACGGCACACGGACGCCTCTTCGTTTCGCCTCCATCGAAACGCAGCCGCCAAGGTCGACCTGAACCGCGCCGTAAGGGAAGGGATGAAGGTGGGAGTGAAAGTGGAAAGAGAGAAAGGGGAGCCGTAGTGGAGGGCTACGGAGTAATTTCGACCACCTGGGGATCTTTAACGTGCGCTGACATCGCACAACACACGAACGCCACTTCGTTTTGCCTCCATCGAAACGCAGCCGCCGTGGTCGGGTTCGAACCCGGGAACTCAGGGCAGTAGTCGGGCGTCTTACCACTGCAACCCCCCCCCCCCCCCCTCCGGCGGGGCAAGGCATGGTAGGGCATGGTATGATTTGTGGGGTTTAATATCGCAAAGCTACTCAGGTTACTAGAAACTCTGTAGTGGAGTGCTGCGGAAACTTCTACCACCTGAGGTTCTTCAACGTGCAATGACATCGCACAGTACACAAGCGCTTTGCTGTTCGCCTCCATTAAAAATGGCCGCCGCTGTCAGGATCCGATCCGCATCCTTGTACGCAGCAATCGAGTGTCCTAACCACTGCACCACAACGACCTTTTTGTGTGTTTATCACCTTCAGTTCACAACCTACACAGGCTGGCCGATTTTACAAAAATGAGAAGGTTTACATGCAATACTCATAATTATAAAACTTTCAACCTAATCACTTTTTCAAGTACATCGATAAACACAGGTACACAAGTCTAAGGTTTCAAGACGAATTATCTGCCGAATAAAATCCCCAAGATATTCTTGAATTGGTCTGACATTGAGATCAGCAAGGCGAATAGCAATTCGGCGTTGCCACACGCTATGCGAGCCTAATAACATTATCATATCATACGGAACACTTATCATTTTATACAGCCAAGAACCAAATTCCATGGGGGTTTAAAGGGAAACCTTTATGCTAATTTTGCTCAAGGACATCCCAAAAGAAAACCCCATCCCAACAATCCATAAACAAATTTTCAGTTGTCTCCGGCATTCTACACAAAATACAGTTTACATCCCCTGGTAGAAATATTTCTTTTTCCGCGATCGACGTCTTCACGGGCAGGATCCCTATATTCAATTTAAACTAGAACGTTTGCACAGTAGGGTGAAGCACATCATTCATGCCACGTCGCACCACGCTGTACCGCCCACCGTGATGGTGCACGTTGCAAAATATATTGAACTGGGCACCCCCATGGCAGGCGGTATAGCATGATGCGGCGTGACAGGAAATGATATGGCGTAGGTATATTATGGTTTCGTTTGGTTTACGAGGTTTAATATTCAAAAGGCATTCAGGTCTAGAGAGTTGCCGTATTGGAGGGCTCGGAAATTTTCGACCATCCGGTGTTCTTTAACGTGCTCAGGTGTTTTTTAACGCGCAATGGGTAGGATTCGATTCCGTTTCCTAAGGCTCAACAGCCGAGCGCCCTTGCCACCAAGCCACCAAAGCACAGCATTGTTTAGGAGTTTGCCAAATCAGATGCACGACACTAATATACTTCGCCTATTACATTCTTGTCAGTGCAATGTGGCTGCCAAAGCTCATTCTTATCTTGATATAATGTCCACACTTTTCCTTTGAATTTACATCGGCATACCGCGGACGCATTTCTGCTGCGCATTGACTGTACAGATCATTATTACAAATATTATATCGAAAATATTGCTGAAACCTTTTCGAGCGCGCCTTTCTGCTAAATCATCACCGCCCGTTCCACGTTCTCGCCTCTTTATTCCGGTAACCCTCTACGGGCAACGTGCATAAACAAGAATGGAAAAAAACTTCTAGTGTTTCATCATGCGCAAAAATTGTTTTAGAGGTGCTTACGTCCCATTCCTCGAAAAACGATACTGAGGTAAACTGTTTCCGCAAACATTCCATGTATTCAGCGAAGGCTTCGCCAAATATAGTTCCACGCATGCGCAGACCCTTTACAATAACCTCTATTTTTGATACCTCAGTCTACACCAGCTGCAGATAACGGAGGTTAACGAAATTTTATTTCTCGTAACGCAGCATGGGAAAATACACGCTCTTACGAAGACCCATGCGTTGCTGTGGGTGTGAAACTTGACCACGAGTTCTGTCAAAATAAAGAAAATCCTACAGGAATCCAATAGCATTGCTTGATGCTCAACTGGCTTTATTTCACCATAATTTAGAGTTGCGGCTAGGCCGAATGTCACCTTCCATATTTGTGTCTCGTTTCAAAAGCAGAAAAAGAGTTCAGAAGCAAAATCCCCCTGTCGTTATTTGTCAAAACAAAACAAACAATGGGCACCATGGATAAATTATTCAGTTTTCAAGCAGGGACACAAAATATAAAATTCTAGATATCAGTGTTTTTTTCTTCGCTCATTCAAGAGCTTTTGCTTTCTTTCTTTTTTGCATCCGGACACCTTTGAATCACCCTGTGGATCTTCTCTTTCTTTGTTTCGTGAAAACTTCCACTTTTAACTGTTAGGCTCTGAAGTATAAGAATTCAGGCTTTTTACCACTGCATGTTCATAGCTTTACGAGATTGCACATGTCGCTACCATTTCCTCAGTGATCAATTATATTAAAGAAAACGTACAAAGAGTAGTGCATAGGGAGTGCCATTTACTTAATGGGCTGTCGGAAAGTAGGAAAACTTGTCTTTTTTTCTCGAAAACATTTCTACCAAGACTAGGTGGCAGAGCCGCATACAAGAAAGGAGCAAGTTTGTTCTTCAACTGCGTTGTTTTTGGAACCACGTCTTTAGCCCTGTAATTTTCTATAACAAATGCAGGCAGACAGCAGGTAAGCGATGGTTTAGCCTGTTGGGCAACATTTGCGTTCGAGGCTACCATTAAGTTAGGCGAGGTTTTGCATACCAGTCGTTAAATTAGGGCTAATACCGCGACATATGCAAGCACGCCCAACAATAACAAGGCTCACCATGACAAGTATGAGACTACAGCGAGCCTCTCGTTTCTGTTTTATTTTCTCTTTCCTGCCGGTGGCATATTATTCACCCATTAAATGCAAGCTGCTCCATCACGTTCATGTTTCAGGAGACGCGAAATTAGTAGTTTGATACGACAACCTGCTATTCTCTTGCATGAACAAGCAGTTTCATATCGCTAGCAGTTTAGTCCCGTTTCGACGATAAAGCGAATTTCGTGGGCTAGAGTTTTTGACCGCTGAAGTACTTGTACCCTTCAGAAGGTCCACGCACCGCAACTCAGTAGAAGACCGAAATCCGCCCCCTACCCTCCAACTACAGCCCACCCGATATCCTAGAAGCCTCCAACGATCAGATGCGCATTCATCAGCCGAAAGAAAATGTGATAGCTAAATCAAGGACTCGTTGAGAAGACGATCACTGTACAAACAAAACAAAACTGAAGAGCGCAATCCATAAAAACGCTGCTATCAGAGATGGGGTACATATAATAACATATGTCTTTTTTTTCCTCGATGCGCTGCGCAGCAATGGTCACAACCTGGCGTTCCGCAGCGATGGCCGCAAGATACAAAACACGCATATGTGCGATTCTGCCGAAACCAGAACGCGAAACTGAAGCGCCGACGTTCAACTGAGAGCATTAACAAAAGCAGAGGAGTCAAGCCTCTTGAATGCAAGAAAATGGCTCCCGTTAAAGCGAGTAAATGAAAAGGGTTTATTTGCCAGTCTGAAATAAAGAATAGTAAAGAATGCGCATCAGGGGCATTTTATGCTAGCTTGACGGAAGATAAATCTTTAAATCGCGATTTCTGAAAGCACTATTCTTTTGACAAAAATAGCATTTTCTCTGTGTCTGTTCAAGTTAGTAAAAAGGCATTTTGTGCGGCTTTTGTCTGAATGATAAGTAAACATTCTTAATCAAATACCGCGCACTGATACATGTTTTTTTTCTTTGGGCTTTTGTTTTTCAACTTAAAATGTCTAAAATGTGAATGTCCGTTACGCACGTGCTTCGTTCGCAGCCACTATTGCTTTTGGTTCAGAAGAGAGCTCGACGTATACATAACCCCTGAAAAATTTTGCAGGGTGTGTTTCTATAAATGTTTCTAAACATGTTGATTCACAGAGAACAAAAAATAGAAAAATATTCTTAATATATTTAAAAGCTCTTTAAAATCCATCGAAGTTATTTTGCATGCTTGTAGTAGACTGTTATTACAAACAGCCTCTGATTTGGGACTTTTCTTTTATGGAAACACAAAAATTTGCGTTTTGCTCAACTCATTTTTATCTTTTATCCATCTTCCTTTTTTCTTTTTGCGCCATGGCTTCAATTTTATAACTCAGCGCATAGCTATCAACTTTCTTTTTTTCCTGAAATAATCGGTATCTTAATACCATCTTAGTCACCAGACATCCGGTGTTTTGAGAATAGATTTTACCCACCCTGGTGAAAAAACCGTATTAGTCACAATAACCTCACACAGATTTCTCATACTAAACTCGTACTAAACTCATACAAATCTCATACAAGTCTCATACAATCTCATATACTTCTCATATGATGAATGACATGTATATGAGAATATATAAGATTTATAAGAGATTAGTATGAGAAGTTTGTATGAGGTTATTGCGACTCATAGGGCTTTTTCACTAGGGCATTGCAGGCACTCACTGTTGGATAAAAATTCTGGACAACCTTCGCACTCATTCCATCTAAGCTCGCCTGTAGAAGCACCTGAAAACCTCCCACCTGCATACTTGTGCATACTTGTGCACCTGATTGGGTGACAAACAGTATTCGTTTAGGCTGGCACCATTTGTGCGATAACCCCGTTGGGCTGGCGCAGGGGTTAGGGCGTCGCTTTTCAACGGAGGCGCAAAGCAAAGCGCCCGTGTGCTGTGCGATGTTATTGCACGTTGCGGTCCAAGTTTTCGAAGTCTTCCACTATGGCGCCTGAATCGCTTTGGGAGAATAAACCCCGTTAACCAAACCAAACCAAACCACTTATGCGATACATTTGATCATTGTAAAGAAAGGAAGTCGCCTTCAGATATAGAATGAAATCTATTTTACTAGCTTAGTAAAACATAGAAGAGAAACCTTGTCAAATTAAACAAGTAACTACGAGCATGCGCCATGTAGTCTCATACACGCCAAGTACAAACACTAAAATTGCTCTAATATCGCTAGGTCTTCTAAGACTCCAAGTCGACACAAAGAGAGGCATGGCATCTAGGACACGACTGGCCTTATCCATCTATCTTCAGTTCCCGCCACCCCAGGTTCCACAATAACCTGGCGAATAATGGACGTGCCTCGCAGCCATTCCATTGACCGACTCCCCTTTAGAGCCCGGAGGAGGAACCTAATCACCGCAACCACATTCCGTGAGCTTGTCAGGAACAGAAGCGAACACGTCATTGCTTGTAAGTGGCTTCCCTTCCGTCCAACAGTATTGCCCTGAGCTTTCATCGATGAAGAGAGCACCACAACTTAGCTGCCTTGCCGGAGGCCATGGAAAACAATGCGAGGAAAAGGGTAGCACCACTGACGTGACAGCAAATTCGCCTTTGTTCCCCCTGCCTTCCATTAATGCACGCTTTGAGGCGGCGGATGGGGATTGTCTCGCATGAAACGGGAAGCAAGCAAACGCTGAAATAATGGCGTCACTGCAGACAAAGGAGCACCTTTGGCTAGTGGGATGACAACTATGCTGTCTACGCTTACATCGAGATTATTATGGCGGCCACGAACAGTCTAGGTGGTTTGGACTCAAACAAGCAGTATTGGCTGCAAACGCTTCTACGAAGTTCAGGTTCCTAAATAGATTATCGGTAAAAGGAACAGCGTTTCCTCGTTGTAGGATATTCTGATAGTACGACATCACACAGGGTTATCGCAGGTTGCTATCACGAAATTCTATCCAAGTAGAACTTGAAATTCAGACCAAGAAGAAGGGCAGTGATTCTTTTCGAATTGGTGGGGTTTGTGGTCGTGTGATCTCGGCAGGCTTGTAACTGGCCACACCCGATGAAAGCGAAAAAAAAAAGAATGCTGTCACTTCCCTAGCAAGGCTGATGTCGACGTTTGAATGAACTTTGTACTGTAGCTCATAAATTGAATACAACTGCACGAAATGCGATTCCATGACAGACGACTGAACCGAATGTGCAAAAAAGTGACGAAAAATGTCAGTAAAACTCCATGAAAGCCTCGTCTATTTCTTTTGCTTCGCCTAAAAAGTGAGCGCTTTATTTGCTCCACCAAGCTTTTTTGCTGAAGATAGTTGAGAAAAGAAAAACGTATTCTTTTATAAAATTAGCAAAACAAAAGCGTAAAAGTGTATTTGAACGAGCTGTATTTGCTCACGATTGCTTTGAATGTAGAGTAATTATATAATGGTGGTGGTACAGACCTTATGATTTTATGATTGAAATCGTGGAGTCCAAGTAATCATGTCCTATTTCTAGATACTTCCCCTACACGAGGTAATTGTGCCGTCCATACAAATCTCATTTACAGCATGCATTTTTATGTTTTTTGCTGTTGGCGGCTATTCTTTCGCAGAGAAACAGAAATATGCGACATTTAAGCTGGATGTGGCCTTCAAATCATTAATTAAGGGAAAACAAATCTGAACCGAAGTTTGTAATATTATTCACCTGTCTGCAGTTTCTCAGTTCAGTTTATTATCCTAAATTGTCCCCATACGGGCATTACCGAAGAGATTGGTTCTTATTAAAAAAAATACCTAGGGATCAGCATAAGTCATTATTGAGAAACATTATCACCTACAAGTTGTAAAAACAAAGACGGGCAGGAAGTATTATCGGGGATAGGACGTTCCAGTCTGAGGCTGTTCGGAATAAAAATGAAGCAGTGAAGGTGGTAGTCTGGGCGTGTCGGCGCGCAACTTGAAGTGGACATATGGTCTACAATATATGCGTACTGCTGATGCTATGGATGGTGCTTGATAAAGGAATGAAAAAAGAGAACTTGTGAAACAGTGAAAGGCTTGATATGCGACGTCAACAAAAAGTTTAGGTAAACAGGATTGAACTTTTATATATGAAACGATGATGTTATACGAGTGCGATGCATGAATAAATCTGACAGCGCTATTTTGGACTGATTCTAAGGCGCTGGCGAGATATGCTTGATTAGGATCCAGATGACTGACACGCATTCGAGTTTCGGCCTAACAAGTGATTTATAAGCTCTACTGAATTTTTAGTGTGCCGGGTGGTTCCACAGATTCTATTTCAGAAAGGTTTTGTTGGCGGCCGATGTGATGTAACTTACGTGTGTGTTCTAAGGCAAATCATGAGACTGGGTTACACCAAGGTATTAATAATAATGTACCAGTTAACTACAGAGCATTAACTATTCCCCAAAAGAAGCAAAAAGGACTGCGACTGCTCGAGGAGGAAATGCATTTACAGTTGCAGGCGCGTAGGGTCATTAGTGAATTGTTGCAACATACTGAAACGTTCTTATTATCGTTCTGGACACCAGACTGCTCAGATGCTTTATAGATGGTATGGTAAGTGACGCAGTAGTCCGCAAACGTGCGTATATTAAGAAAGGCGCATGGAGTTAAATCGTTATTGTATATTAAGACAACATTGGACCAATGACAGATTCTTCGGGCACGCCGGAAGTTACTGGATAAAATATCGTTGACCGAATTCATTTGCGCACGATTAGACAAAAAATCTCATAATTAGAACGTTAAGGGGCAGGTTTAGCAGTAGCAAGCGCTGGTGAGACAGTCTATCAATTTCTTGTGCGAAATCCAGATAGATTATGTCAGTTTGCAGATTGGTGTCAATTCAAGTATGCAAGTCATGAACAAAAGGAGTTAATTAGGTTTCACAAGAGAAGCATTTGCATAACCGGTGCTCTGAGAGGTGGAAAAGGTTTTTACTGTGTACGAAAGAAATAATTTGAGCAGATAAGATGTTCCATAATTTTACAACGTACGCTTGTTTCCGAGAAAGGTCGATAATGGAATCGAGAGTTTTTGTAACTTTTTGTAGACTAATAACATTTCCCTTTTTTCTAATTATCCGGCAAGTTTGCTGAAGAAAGTGACTTTAAGAACAGTGGTGAAAAGTATGAAACAACCATGTATATCGGGTTTCTTAGAATTTTAGACTTAATATTATCAATAACAAATGATGATGATAGTTTGGTGTTCTGGATTATGGATGAAGTTCCGTCTTCGTTAAATGGGGTGCTTAACATGGTAAAAGAAAACGAAAACGGCGCTTCGATTTCATTCGTGAGTATTACAGCAAATGCGGAATTTAATGTGTCCATGCATACAGTATCGATAAAGAGGTAGATGAGGAGTAGGAATGGCAGGGAGGTTAACCGGTAAAAGAAACCCGTTTGCTACCCTGCACTGGGGGAAGAGGGTGAGTGGATATAAAAGGGGTGGGTAAGATAGGGATGGGTGAAGTCAGTATAGTTGCATCAAAGCCATATCACGTCACATTGCATCACGTCACAGTCATATGACGTCACATAACAGCAAAATCACAGCCTATAGATCAGGCCCGTGTTTTTCATGAAGCAGAGCAGTGCCTCGGAGGCCTTCACTGCTGGCGATCGCCACTGCCAGTGACCTAGAGTCTTGATTTCAGTCAGTGGGTGTACGTCTTGATGATCCAGCGCACGGCATTTGCTTCGTGTAAGGCATTAGGGGGGGGGGGGGGGGGGTAATATCGCATTTTGGGTTAGAGTTTATTACTCGAACCAAACTGTCTGGGTAACTACGCAACAAATTTGGAAATGCAGTAGCATAAACAAAACGCTATACACTACGAATCGCAATCAACTATTTATTTTCAGCTGCGTAACAGTTTTGTGGCATCCGATGATACACCAGCAGGGGCGGGAATATGAAGCTTGCTGATTAGGCAGACTGCCATCTGTGTGGCAGTAGGCAAACGGTTAGAAACCTACTCCTTGGCACAGTCACCGAGTCTACCTGTTTCTCTGTACTGCCCCGGAATCGATTTCCAGTTCTATGCACGCCCAAACACAGCTCATTTCATCGTCAATTTTAAATATGAAGCAACTTTGAAATTTTTGTTGGGAATTTTTGCGTAAATATAGACAGGCATATCAAATCGCACGATTTTCTGCAATTTGCTTTTATATTTATTCGCTCGCTGGTACTCTTAGTTATGACGGCCACCAAAAGCCAAAGAATGTTTGAAACGATAACAAAAGTGCCAATCTCATGATACTACCAGCGTTCGCGGGCAGACCTGAGGATATATTCTACAATATGCAAAAGTTCTTTTTTATGATTCATAGCTTCCCGTTTCAAAATACTTTTGCTCAGAATTTGTAGCCATAATGCTAAATGTGATTGTAAATAAGGTTTCTTAAATTATTTCGCTGTGACCGTAAAATAGCTCATAGACGGCATTTAGAGCTAATATTGGAAGTTCAGTTCTTATGTAAAGACAGGACATGTGGTTGCCTGAAACCCAATGAGAACATCGCTTCCATCAATGCTGCGCTTCCACACTGCTATATTTAAAAATATCCTCCAAATCACGGCCACAAACATGTGTTTTAGCTTTCAAGTTGTCCTTTGTTTTATTGCCCAATTTGAAATCACAAGCACTTCTAATATTTCCTTATCTACCTAAACACCAGTTAAGCATTGTTTTAGTCTCCCTTCGGAGTACAGTCGTACATACATCTTTCTAGGGCGCTCAGATAGGGTGCTATGTTGCTCATGTTTGACAGTCGATGCTGTCTGCCGGGCTCAATTTTCGCTCTTTTTATTCATGATAAGCTGGATCCGAATAAAATTAGAATGTGCACGCGCGATCAGGGCTTGTGTTGAAGCGTTCACCGTTCTTGAATGGCCCAAGTGTACATGTTGATGCGTCTTTCGAGTGCGTTAGTCAGCTTTGTAGATGACTGTATATGTTACAGCACGTCTAATACCATGGACGTTTATTCATGGCCCTTAAGCCGTTTGTGTCATATGCAGCATTACAAAGTTTCATGTTGAAACGTTCATTTGCTATTGCATTTAACTAAACGCGACAAACGAGGCCAGCGCTCCTGACCGTATCTGCGCCGCATGAAGTACAAGCAAATACCGCTGCGTCGAAACACTGCATTCTATTTTACTGCCTCTTTTTCTTGGGAATAGTTATTTTAATCTCAACGTCATAGCCCCAGTCGTTACGACTGAAAGGCCGCACTCCTTTGATATTAACTACGCTTGGGCGTGTAGCGCCTCGTTGTCATTTTTAAAGGAAGATTTGTTCTGCTCTTTCTAAGCAAGTGCCTCCTCCACAGAGTTTCTCTACCTTGTTATCAGAGGTGTGCCTCACGGAAAGCAGCCACGGATGTTCTTAAAGCGCACGGCTGTTGAAGCTATATATCGTTTCCATCAATAGTGATATGTTTCCATCAATCAATCGATCGATCGGTGAATCAATCAATCAATCAATCAATCAATCAATCAGTCAATCAATCAATCCGACTTTATTTTTTATATTAGAGAAGGAGGCAGGACATACTCACAAATGCTTCTAGGTTGTAGAAGAGATTCGTTATTGAGCTGCGCGAGTGCGTTTACCAGTAATAACAGCCTCTGTAACGTGATAAAGATGCCTCGTAGAGCGACATGCAATTGTGAAGAGTGACGAGTTCTGTAATTTCACTCCGCGTTTGCTTACAAAGCACCTTTTAAGCACCTGGAAATTTTATATATACCGCACAGATTTAACGAGAAAAATTATAGGCTGGCGTATAGTTTAAACTTCTGCCCCAGTCAGCCATCACTGCATACGCGAGTTCAATGTCTTGGTGAAGCGTGCATTACGCCTACCGCAGTGTCTGCGTGAAACGTTGACTACGCATATCCCCGTGGAATGAGATCGACGAATATAAGGGAGCACCCCCCAGCAATGTAAAAAACTTGGGAAACTGCCCTCATTTATCATTAGATCGATTGCTTCTTTCCCGTATTTTTCACGTGGGCCAGAAAAAAAAAAACTAAAAATAAATCGCACTACCTGAAACCTAACTTGAAAATGCAATTATTCACATAATAAAAGTTCGAAGTTGGAGGGGCATCCGCTTTCAAGCCGAAGCTTGAGAATCTCTGCAACTTTCATTTGTGAGAACCTTGGTCGCAAGCATAGAATACGTGCATACGATTCCACTTGATTCTATGTATATGATCTGTGGGCCACAGGGTTTGCAAAAATTTGTGTAAAATATCTGCATAGCTGGAGCAGTGTAATTCCCTGCTTAGAGAAAAGAATTATGGAATAGGCAGGACGGCTCTCTCCTCCCCCCCCCCCCCCCCCCCCCCCGTCCTCCTTCCTTTCTCTTTTTTTTTGCTGTCTTAAAGTGCACTACAAAAACGAAGTCAATATGCACGTACGTGGAATGCAATTTGCCATTTTGGTCACGAAATCAAAAAGATAAGTGAATTTGCTGAATGTCATACGCCTGAATTACTTCGTATTCCACTCACGAATTTGGTCGAAATTTATAAAGCCGCGATAGTTGCAAAATATAAATATCAGTAAGCCCTTCCTTGTGGTTTTGTGCTCCTATACGGTGTGTTGGCGCTTAGATTGGGAAAGCTTGCTTCAGTTACCATATTGTCTCTATGAATTTAAACACCCATTGACGTTCCTTTAAGCGTGAACCTTAGAAAAAGGTGCATCATATATGTATTTTAGCTATTTCAGTTGCACTGTCTGAGAGAGCGTTGTAAGGATTAGAGCATTTTATATGGTTGCCGAAGATTGAGCTTCAGTGTATTGCTCTTTTATTTGCAAGAGCGACTGCTTTTGCTCTGAAAGGAGTTTTTGCATTTTTTGCCGCACCCCTTTAAGCACAAGGCACTAAATGCAATGCTGCTGAAAAATAGGTGCCCACAACCTTGACACCAACAAACTAGGAACTTGGGCAAGATACGATCTCAAGGGAGAAAATGTCGTTAATATTCAGACCGGCACTCTTCGTGTGTTAAAGACAACCGGAGGAGCCCGTACTTGCCGCCCTTCAGTCGGCAGAGGCGAAAGCAAATAATAAAAGAGCATAAACGAAGATAAAGCATCTTACATGTCCTGCTGCTTAATAAATAATCCATCGGATACACGCCGGCGCCTTCGACGAAACAGCTGAGAATGGCCTTAGCGAGAAAAATATTCTGCTGCCAAAACGCATGATACACTGGTCGCGTCTTATCTTTTATATTATATTCAACATTTATTTATAATGAAATGACAAAGAGACGCGCGCCAGAGCATAAGAGAGATATGGTCGGTTACAATGTAAGGAATTGGAGGATTAGCTAGCTCTCGAATAAGCAATATATATTAGATTTTACATTAATCATGTTCGCGTAGCCCAGTAGGAGCTAAGAAAGACAATTTCTTGTATCGCAGCCGGATGTGCATGGTTCCATTTTGCTTCTCTAAAGCGATGTAGAAAGAGGCAGACAGAGGCAGAAGAGGAAAAAGAGGCAGACACAACACATTGTGAGCACAATAGACAGAGCTGGCCAAATATCAAACAAATGAGAATTTATTTTTTTAAATTCATTGTAGCGACCGGATAGTATACGCAGGCGTTAACGAATCTTATTTTATTGTTACTTTAATGCTCGCACTAATAGCCAAAGTATGGTCTTGAATATCTCGGAAATAATAAGAAAAAAGCCTGCAAAGTTAATTCTACATTTCATACCAGTTTTGACTTACTATAATTTGGGTTTGTCCTGGTCGCTTTAGTTCTTCTTGTGTTTAAAAATGACGCTGAATCGTTTGTAGTCATTGCAAATGCTGCTGGTTTCTACGGCTGTTTCTCGGAACCGCCCGGTTTCACAAATGCGAATATCTAGAAAATGGACAAAATCTCAAATCATAACGGAATGACCCGACAGGAACGATTCGTGGTATCTATGTTTCGTTTTTTTTTTCTTTTGTTCTTTTTTTACACCGCGAATGGAGCTGGACTTTGATTGGGCTTACAAACGTCAACTCGCTGTTATTTCCTGCTGTGATACTCAAAATTTCATTTAGAATTATATATGAGACATCAATAAATGAAAAATCAAATTTTCTGATGCTGTCCATCTGCAGCAGCTGGTCCTTTGCTCTGAGCACTGACAGCTTTTATTCCCCGGGAAACTCTCAAATTTTAAAGGATGTGAGCGGATGTAGTCTCATCGGAAGGACAGCCTTTATGATCTTCTGCTTCATTCTTCTTCCTGCCTTCTAGCATATATTGCTCAAATCAGTATTCTTTGACAACGATTCGGTGCAGCATTGAAAAGTTGCAAAATGTCCTCGTAGTTGAACTTTGAGATTTCCCTTTTCCTTCAGATGCGTTGACAGCTGATGACAGCTACAAACTCGTCGCGCGTTTACAGTTGACGATGCGCATCGTGGTGTCTCTTTTTCATACAATGGTGAATTCCAAACATTTTCAGCGCTGAGCGCATTGCGATGATTCAAAGTTATTTTTGTTTTTCTAGCTTCTTTTTTTTTTTGTCGAGGCTATGAGTACAGAGTTACTGCGGATGACGAAAGAATTTCTTGCAAGTTGCTCAAGTGTTGCTGCATTGCACATTATTTCGAATTTGCTGTGCGAAGGTTACGTAAACGCTAGGTGAAATGTACCATATTCTGGGTATCCGAATGTGGCATTTTAATGCACCTTCTTTAGCGCTGAAAACTGTCCTATTCAGTAAAAAAAGTCTAATAATGGACGCTTTAGATTGATATGTCATTCAGCGTGGCTTTTTAGCCAGCTTCGCGGTCCATCCATATAGTGGTTCGTGCCGTTTGTAATGGAGCGAAAGAGCGCCATGGCAAAATCCCGACGAGAAATTTCAAAACAAGAGAGCGAAGGACCACGATCTGTGCGCCGCTCACTCGTGACTTGTGAGAAAAGCAGTGGTTTGTAACGGAACACACATACATACATACATACACACACATACATGTATACATACATACATACATACATACATACATACATACATACATACATACATACATACATACATACATACATACATACATACATACATACATACATACATACATACATACATACATACATACATACATACATACATACATACATACATACATACATACATACATACATACATACATACATACATACATACATACATACATACATACATACATACATACATACATACATACATACATACATACATACAGCCCCGCCGGGGTGGCGCAGTGGTTACGGCGCTCGACTACTGTTCCCAAGGATGCGGGATCGAATCCCGGCCTCGGCGGCCGCTTTTCGATGGAGGCGAAAAGCAAAGCGCCCGTGTTCTGTGCGATGTCAGTGCACGTTAAAGAACCCCAGGTGGTCGAAATTTCCGGAGTCCTCCACTACGGCGTCTCTCATAGCCTGAGTTGCTTTGGGACGTTAAACCCCATAAACCAACCAACCAACCAACCATACATACATACATACATACATACATACATACATACATACATACATACATACATACATACATACATACATACATACATACATACATACATACATACATACATACATACATACATACATACATACATACTGTGAGCCTTCTGTGGACCTTCTTTCATTTGTACATGCCATGACCTTCTTTCATTTGTACATACCATCATCATCGTCCCGCGGCGCCGGCTCCGGCGCGCGCCTGAGTTCGTGATCGGATTAAAACGCTAGACAAGGCTTGGCTGTCCTTGCAGTCACGACCTCGCCGTCTCGACCTAGCCTTCTTTTACAAGTGGTGGAGGCGAAATTTGATCCCCTTGCTGCCTTGGGCCCTGTATCTCGCTGGAGCTACGTTCCGGTCGCCGTTTGGCAACTGCCACCATCGCTATGTCTACCGACAGTACCCACGAACAAGCCGGACCCTCTACCTCGGCTGCACCACCCCCTCCGACTGTGCCCACACGACAGCGCGACCCGCCGCTGTTCGCTGGTCGTCGCGATGAAGACGTCGATGACTGGCTTGACACCTACGAACGCTGCAGTGCCTAGAACCGGTGGGACGATGCTCTGAAATTTCTCAACATCTCGTTCTACCTTATTGAGGTCGCCAGGACTTGGTTCATCAACCGCGAGCCCCACACAACTAACTCGACCACCTTCAAACAGCAGTTCCGACAGTACTTCGCCGACCCGGCAGTTCGGACTGAGATCGCGAAGACCAAGCTCGCTTCACGCCGTCAAGGTCCTGATGAGTCATATGCGTCTTACATAGAATCCATACTTGCACTCTGCCGGCGTATTAGTCCCACCATGGCGGAACATGAACGAGTACACCACGTCTTGAAAGGAATCAATTCTGCGGCGTATAACATCCTAGTTACTCAGAATCCTTCAACTATTGATTCCATTATTACGACCTGCCAATGCATCGACCAGCTGCAGTCCTCCCGATTGCAGCCCGCCAACGCTACTGGCCCGACCTATGCTGATCTCGACCTGCGGGCACTTATTCGAACCATCATCCGCGAGGAGCTCCAGGCGCTCAAGCCTGTCTGTCGACACGGGTGCGAACACTCTTCCGCAACATCTAATGACGCAGGTATTCGCAGCATCATCAAAGAAGAGCTGGCAACAATCACCGAACCTATAACATCTGGCCCTCCGGCACCCCGCTCAGTACCGACTTACGCGCACGTCACAGCATCCCCCCTCCTTTAGTTCCCCCGCCTCGACCGGCACCAAACTACAATCACGTCAATGCAATAACGACGGCTCAACCTGCACCACCCTATTACGCACCTTGGCGCCCCTCCCGACCAATTTGCTATTACTGTGGCATCAGAGGACATATATCTCGCGTCTGTCGTCGCCGCCTCCAGAACGAGCGCCGTGGTTACGATACCTTTGAAAGTGACATCCCTCCAACGTCATATTATCAACGCCGGTTTACTCCAAGCCCACCTCGAAGGTCATCCCCACCTCCAGAATCCTCGTCTGAGCCTCGTGGAACCCATGCATCCCGACGTCGGTCCCTATCCCCATACCGTCGCTCAGTTTCCCCTCTCCGACCCGCAACAACTATCCCTGTCCGCCATCCGGAAAACTAAGCGTTGCAGTTTCCGGAGGTCAAACTGCACTCTGCGAACTTACCAAAAGTCCTCCAGATCGCCCGTATAATGTGATTTCTGTTTTCGCTGAAGGATTACCGGTCGAAGCATTGATTGATACAGGAGCTGCAATTTCTGTCATTCACGCTGATTTGTGCTACCGTTTGCGAAAAGTGACGACACCATATGATGGGCCTGAACTCCGTGGAGCCAATGACGTCCCTTTGCGCCCTTTAGCAAAGTGCACCGTACGAATTGTTATTGACGGCGTCCGCCATCATGTGCAGTTTGCTGTGCTCTCACCATGTGCGCATCTGATGATTTTAGGATGGGATTTTAATTTCTTGTGGCGACCGTGTTATCCATATGACAGACAGCGATTTTTCATCTGAAGTTTCTGAACGACATCATCCCCTAGTTGCCGCCGCTGATACTGTTTTGCCTCCTCAGTGCGAAAAACTGCTTACCGTTGTTTCTGACCACATTACTGACGGGGACATACTCATCGCACCATCTCATCGTCATCTTGCACGTGGTATCGCCTTCCCGTCAAGTCTTGTGAGGTTCTGCAACGGCTCAGCGACAGTAGCGGCCACTAACACTTCACGTGAATCCCTCGTGCTCCCAAAAGGAACTTCTCTCCCCTGCATGGTGGATGTTCAACCTTTGTCCTTGATGGTGCTCACCGCCCCTCTGCCTCAGCGCCGTGTTTCGCCAGACGTCTCTCTTTCTGTTCTCACAAAGACTATTAATCCTAACCTCACGCCGAACCAACGCCAAGAACTGCTGACATTGCTTCGACACCACCAAGCCATTTTTGTTGCCACTTCCCCACCACTCGGACGGACTAGTGTTGCGCACCATCGCATCATTACTGAAGGTAACTCTATCGTTCGCCGACGTCCTTATCGGGTTTCCCTCTCTGAACGAAAAGTAATTGAAGAAAATGTAAATGAGATGCTCCACCGCAATATTATTCGTCCCTCGACAAGCCCATGGTCCTCCCCAGTAGTGTTAGTTAAAAAAAAGGACGGCTCGGTACGCTTTTGTGTTGATTACCGGGCACTCAACAAAATTACCCGCAAAGATGTATACCCAATGCCAAGAATTGATGACGCCCTTGACTCTCCAAGGCGCCGAATATTTCTCGACTTTGGACCTCCGCTCAGGTTATTGGCAAATACCCATGCACGAGGACGATAAAGAAAAAACCGCTTTCTCAACTCCCGATGGCCTTTACGAATTTAATGTTATGCCTTTCGGACTTTGTAACGCACCAGCGACATTTGAAAGAATGATCGATACTGTGCTTCGTGGCCTCAAATGGAGAACCTGTTTATGTTACTTGGATGACATTGTCATCTTTTCGTCAACTTTTAACGACCATCTCACGCGCCTGAATGAGGTCCTCACGTGTCTCGCTTCAGCGGGCCTTCAGCTCAACACCAAGAAGTGCCACTTTGCACAGAAGGAAATTAAAATATTGGGACATCTAGTCAGCCATGACGGCATTCGTCCAGACCCTGAAAAAATCATCGCAGTCTTGAACTTTGCTCGTACACAACGGATTACAGAATTGCGCAGTTTTCTCGGCCTGGCGTCTTATTTCCGGCGTTTTATAAGGCATTTTGCAAGTATTGCTGCTACACTTCATGAACTACTTAAAGCACGCAGCCCTTTCGTGTGGACTGAACAGTGCGAAGCCGCTTTTAATAATCTGAAGCACGCCCTCACATCAGACCCTGTTCTTGGCCACTTCAGTGACAGCGCTCCAACCATCCTGCACACTGATGCTAGTGGTCTCGGTCTTGGAGCTGTACTCCTGCAGCGCGATGCAACTTCGCGTGAGAAAGAGATTGCCTTCGCCAGTCGGACTATAACTCCAGCTGAGAAAAACTACACCATTACCGAGCAGGAGTGCCTTGCCGTCGTCGGGGCTGTCCAGAAATTTCGCCCTTACCTATATGGTCGGCATTTCACAGTTGTGACCGATCACCATGCTCTTTGCTGGTTGTCTTCGCTCAAAAATTTGACAGGCCGTTGGATTCTACGCCTGCAAGAATACAATTTCGACGTCACTTATAAATCGGGTCGCCAACACCAAGACGCCGACGCTCTTTCTCGCTGTCCGCTTTCGGAATCGGCTTGCTGTTTTTCTTCCCAATGCATTTCCACCTATGACCACAGCCGACCATCTCTTTCTCCGACGTATATCACAACAGTTTCATTTGATGACTCTGAAAACAAACACGCTCTCCGCTCACAGCAATTAGCCGATGCCTACTGCCGACCCATCATCGACCGCCTTATTGGCGCTTCGGACCCACCCAATGCTCGGCTTCGCCGACAACTTCGCAATTTTAAGCTCGAAGATGGCATCCTACTCCGCTTCGTGTATTGCCCTGATGGAACTCGCTGGATCCCAGTCGTGCCGCGTGTGCTTCGTCCACGTATACTGGCGGCTCTCCACGATGACGCTACTGCAGGTCACCTTGGTGTTGACAAAACCTACGACCGAGTGAAAAAACGATTCTTTTGGCCTGGCCTATCTTCCTGCGTTGCCAAATACGTCGCATCCTGCCCTCTGTGCCAACGTCGCGAACGGCCGACGTCTTCGCCCGCTGGCCTTCTACAACCTGTTCCCTGTCCCGCCACGCCATTCGGCGTAGTCGGGATCGACTTATATGGTCCCCTACCTCTCTCCGATGGGGGTAACTATTGGATTATAACAGCTGTCGACCACCTTACACGCTACGCTGAGACAGCACCTGTACCGACTGGTTCCGCTCAAGAAGTAGCAAATTTCTTTTTGCGATCAATTTTATTGCGCCATGGCGCTCCTCGGGTGCTCCTAAGCCACCGCGGGACGGCCTTCTTATCGGCAGTCGTTGCCGAAGTTCTTCACGCGTCATCCACCCTTCATAAGACAACCTCAAGCTACCATCCCCAGACTAACGGGCTGACTGAGCGATTTCACCGCACCTTATCCGATATGATCTCCATGTACATCACACCAGATCATCGAAATTGGGACACTATTCTACCATTCGTCACTTTCGCCTATAACACAGCAGTACAACGGACTACCGGTTATTCTCCATTTTTCCTCGTTTATGGCCGTCCTCCCACAATTCTCGACGCTTCCTTCTTCTCTACGCCCGACTACTCCACATCAGTACCTACCCAGTTCTTATCTCGTGTGGCCAGATGCCGTCATCTTGCCCGCCTAAACACAGCAGCGTGCCAGGAAGACCGCAAGAGTCGCTACGATTCTAAGCATCGCGTGGTCTCTTATCGTCCCGGTGACGAAGTACTACTTTATACACCACTGCGCACCCCTGGCCTTAGTGACAAATTCCACCACCGCTACCTTGGTCCCTACGAGATCATCAGCCAAACGTCTCCAGTTAACTACAAAGTCACGCCTGTTGATCCCCCAGCCGATCGACGCCACCGTGGAACTGAAATTGTTCATGTTTCTCGCTTGAAACCGTTTGTGCGCCGCGGTACATCGGTTAATTAGGAGCGGCCAGGCTGGCCGCTTCCGACCTCCCGGGCAGATTGTGTGAGCCTTCTGTGGACCTTCTTTCATTTGTACATGCCATGACCTTCTTCTTTCATTTGTACATACCATCATCATCGTCCCGCGGCGCCGGCTCCGGCCCGCGCCTGAGTTCGTGATCGGATTAAAACGCTAGACAAGGCTTGGCTGTCCTTGCCGTCACGACCTCGCCGTCTCGACCTAGCCTTCTTTTACAATACATACATACATACATACATACATACATACATACATACATACATACATACATACATACATACATACATACATACATACATACATACATACATACATACATACATACATACATACATACATACATACATACATACATACATACATACATACATACATACATACATACATACATACATACATACATACATACATACATACATACATACATACATACATACATACATACATACATACATACATACATACATACATACATACATACATACATACATACATACATACATACATACATACATACATACATACATACATACATACATACATACATACATACATACATACATACATACATCTCAAAATATTCGCCTCAGTATATGGTGCAAACACTTAAATATCTCGCTCAAGTTTCGCATTAGGGAGTATCGTAATCGTAATTAGAATTTTTGTTAAGCATCACAAAAATATTAAACTTCACAACAGTGCTGTTCACTCTTGTCGCTTGAAAGTCTACACAAAGCTTAACAAGTTCGAGCCGGTGGCGCGCGGCGATTCTTCGTCGAATGTAGAAATTAGTGTACACTTTTGAGGTTAACATGTGTTTTCTGGCACCTAGAAAAATTTATTTTGCCATGATTCTCCTTATGACAGCCTCATTATTTTTTTAAAGGAAAAATAACAAAGAACAAGTATCTACTTCACTATGAGTTTCCAGCGCCACCTAAATGGCGGAATGTAAGATTAGAGTGCTGCAACAATAGAAGTAACGTCAAACACTTACTAGCTCTCTTGGAAAATAGTTGTACAGTTAATAGCTCCACACCGGTTATTCATAAACTTTAGCGGGGGTCGAAGGAATGTAGGCACCTTCAGTACTGGTAGACTTAGAAACAAGCTCATTTAATAGAATGATTTTTTTCGCCGAGCAAAAAGGCACGGGGCAAACTGGTGAATAATGAAGAGAACAAGTAGATAAGTAAAAGAGGAGTGTGTTTTATTTCTCAGCCGGAGTGATATGAGAGTAAAGCATATAACTACTCTTTCTTTTGAGCAGATGCAGCTTTTTTCCACGCTCTTCTGTTCTTCTATCCCGTACGTTTACGAAACGATCAGATGATGACTACGCTTTTGATGTTAAATCTTTGGCACTGCTTCAGAGTTTACTGTGCGGCCCTATATCTAGCACTGAAGGAGTGATGTATCTTTTTTTGTAATGTGCTGGAAAGCATGAAAAGGTGTCTCTTCTCGCGGTCCCGAAGTAGTTTCTAAAGAAGAAGGGCTTATTTGATGCAGAACCTGTTCTAAGGAAAGCTGTGATGGGCTCTCGCGAGTGAATTTTCCTGCCTGGTTCTCATATTCTGATTTGCCCTATCGTTTACTCTATGTACGATTTAAGAAACTCGGTGCTCCTACAATGTGGACGGCTACAAATTACCCCCAGACAGAATACAGTTTTCAAGCACTAGCCTCGGCAGAGAGTTTCGGCAGAGCCTAGGCATTGTGTTTAAAAGGGGTACCATGTGAATTCTCCGAGATATGACACGAGAGCTTCTATACTAGCTGAACGTTCCCCAGGACGCACTTATGTTGAAATTTTGTCTGGGAGAGATAACTTGTTTTATCTTGCACAGTTCTAGGCGCACTTAGTACTCTATCACTGAGACGATGCTCTCTGGAGTGCTCTGGCGGCGGTTTCTCTGTGGCCGTTTTGACACAGGAACCGTAGACTGCGGTTCGTACGTTATACGACAGCTTTCACAAGCTGTCCTGCCGTTCGCGACAGCACCGTCTTCACTACAACCAGCTTTATAGTGGTGCTACGAACAGCTCTTCGTTTTGTTTTTATAGCTACGCCCTAACTTAGTCGTTAATGGCTGCGGAGACTCTATCACTGTGAAGCTCTAGCAGGAGGGCGAAAAGTCTTCTTTCATACGTAGCAGCTTCGAGGTGGGATAGAGGTTAGAGTTGTGTGAGGTCTTCCCCCGGGAAAGAACATTTCTCGGTGTGCTTAATGCGGAACCAGCGCTTTGAAACGGCATGTTCAATATCCTCCGTTAGGTCGATCAGTCCTTTTTCGTTTTCAACATTTCGCTATTTTGGCGGACTCCTGTATATAAAGCTGCAAAGACAGCTTGAATAGGTCAGGAAGCTGACGACAGGCAACAGCGAAAGAAACACTAAAATTTAGAACACCGATTTGAGGCTAGCCAGAAAAGATATTTTTTAAGCGTACTTTACGAGATCAGATATGAAGTAGAAATAGCAGTTATGTGGAGGCGTCATACACATATGCTAACATTGGATACAAAAATATAGCAAGATACGCGATCAGATACATCAACTGGCAAAAACAAAATATATAAGATTGTACGATAAAAACGCAACACAGATCACTCTGGTAACTCTTCAGGAGCGGAGAATTTGTGTTATTTTTCATTTCATTTATTTACCTTATAGGCTCGACGAAGGGCATTGCACAAAATTTTGGTTTTAAATATTGGGGTCGGCAAGTGTACGACACAATGAAATATGACAACAAAGAATCTCGGCGAAGTTCGAAAAGCGCATGATGGCCGTAATATCTTTCGGTAGGTCGCTCCGGTCGGCAATCATGATAGGAAAAAACGAAGCTGCAAAAGTAACAGCACCAAAACGCGGTCGAGAAATTTGGAAAGTTTTACGAGTATGATGAGATATGCTGGCTGGTGGGACAAGGTAGGGCGCGCAGGAAAGTTAAGTTAATCAAATATGTGAAATAATTGTTATGACAGCTGTAAGGTTAAAATGAATAATATTTCTCAGAAACCCGAATTATCTATGCTTGCGGAAGTCCAATGCCTCTGGTAATCGTATTTAAATTATACAGAATGAAAACTTCACGGTGTCTTCGATTACAACTGCCGATCGCATCGCAGGTATTCTGTACGTCACCAAACGGTAGTGCAGGGCAGCAAACCGGTTTCGTCTCCTGGCTCACCACTCCGCATTTACCTTTCTTCCTTCTATGTTCTACGTTAGAGCTTCGGACAGGTAAACCCATACTTTCATTGTACCCACTCTCGTTCCAGACGAATGAAAAAACCACATCTGTCCATACAATTCTCCAATTTCGCCTGTCGTTCGACATATTGAATCGAATGTCGAGTCAATGGGAACTGCGCTTGTCCTAACATCTCACTACGATCAGCTGTCGCGCACCCGGACGGGTTAACTTCGCAGCCTTAGACATCTGCTTGACGCCATCACTTTGAAAAGGCTTGACAAAATTCTTGACGGTTGTCTTAAGCTTCTTAAACGCATTTTCTCCGCCTCATTGATAAAATGTAGACAATCAGCATAATGACGCCCCTCGTCTCACGTGTTTCTCTATTGAAGACGTCGAGGAAACCAACTGTCCATTTATCTTGGTTGGAATATTTTCTTTATAGTGTTTTAAGAATAATATTGGCATTTTATAATAGACATTTGCTTGTTCTAAGACATCGTGCACAATGGCTTCAATAGAAATATTTTATTCCTCGCGGTGCCTTGCTGCTGGGGCGCTGCTTGCATCCCGCCAGGTGGTATATTACTGGAAACAGCGCCCCAATAGATTGGGCCTAATGTGCTTTGGCTTCTAAGTTGCAGATACATTGGTCTGTGCCCATTTGAGCAAATCAAAGTACATGGACAGGATACTTCGCCTCAGTGACTATCGATGGACGAAAATAATCAACTGAAAAGGGGTTTGAATCAAAACAATACATTACTGGGACGAAGGTTTTGTTTGGTCATTGGCTATTTTACCACGCAGACGTGGTCCCGTTGATGTGGTATAGACTTTGAGATACTAGCGAAATTCTCTCTCAGGTCCCAAACCAAGAGGGCCATTACAGTGCAACTTGGCAGAAGTACCACAGGCGGGACCTCTCCATCCTGCCTTTCTATGTAGCGCATATCATCCGAGTAAGAAACCTCAGTAAACTTCGCTCTCAGGTATAGGCCATCTCTGAATGTACCCACTGCTGGAACGGTGTTCCGACCTCCACGTTCTTCAACTGCTGCGCCTCACTTGTCTGGTCTGAAGAATTCATTTCGCTAGCGCCATTTAGGGGTCAAACCCCGTACGTGAAGCTAGCCAACCTCTTTAGCGTTTAGTTGTACAGGTTATCTAAAAGCTAATGCAGAGAGCAACATCTTTTAGGGCACGCGGAAAAAATATTTCACGAAGCTTTCGCACTGGTGTTCAGCAAGGCAAGCCGTCTGCAGTGGACGACTCTCAGCCCTCCCGTCTTGTCGAGGCGCGACCCCGTCTCTGGGCGCAATATGCTTACGTCGCACCGCCAGTTCACTTCATTACATGACGCATAACAAGTCCTAAGTATTCGACACTCCAAACTGCTAGCTCGCCTGTCCGCTTTGCAACAAGAGGCCATATTGACGCTACAGCTGACAGCTATAGCATGTTCCAAGTAACAGACCAAAACCCTATGTCGCGTCGCACATTTGCAGGCTGGCAACGCGGAATGCCGTTTTGACAAATTTCGTCTTCTTTAGTAAACGGCCGTTCATAATGGCATCAAATACAGCTAACAAATAGATACAAAGTGATGCTTACGTGGTATATGGTCACCTTAAGGGTCGTACCATCAGGCTGTGGCACACCATCCATCGATGTGCTAATATTTGTTTTTTGACTCAGCTGGCGTGGAATTTTTCTATCGCATTCGGCGCAAAATTACTGTGGCTAATTTTTAAACACTCATCTTCTGCTAAGAATTCTGAATTACTGATAGCGCTTCAACAAGAGTGCAAGCATTTGACGCTCCACGTCTTGAAATTAGCCACTTGTGTTTAATAAAAACATGCTTACAAATATTTGTGATCGCAGGTGGAACTGGTCTGCAGGACAAAAATATGCAGGGATTTATGTCACAAAGAAAATATTCCGATACCAAAACCATACCAAAACCGATACGAAACCAAAATATTTATGAAAGACCATCAGTGCACCAGAAAAGATAATGAGATAATGCGGCTTCTTACATACCTTATATTTATTTCTTCCCTGCCCCTGCAGCTTCTTTGCGTCTATGAATTCTATACTCTACCTGACACTTCTACATATGAACACCCCGCCGTTGTGGCGCAAGGGTTAGTACATTCGAATTCTGAACCAAAGGAGGCCGGGTTTTAAGTGGCCAGGCTGCCAACGTGATGGCCTACAGGAACATGAACGCATACGTGGAGTGGGGCAGTGGAGCACCTGTGGCAGGCACCTTCCCAGGTGCCTACGAGCCACGAACTCCTCTATGAAAATTAAGTTTCTATGATGATGATGATAATAATATCCAATTCTGATTTCAGCAGCAACTTTCCGATGGAGGCGAAAAGGAGGATTCGAGCGTTCTGCAATCTCAGTGCAATTTAAAGAACCCCTGGGGGTCAAAATTATCTGGAGCCTTTTGTGATTACGGACCTCATAGTCTCAATCTTCTTGGGATTGTTAAATCTTATGAGCCATACCAAACATTTTAATATTTGAAAAGCTTGCTAACTTCATTTCGGTGTTCATTTAAGGAGTCCTTAATGACGCATTTAGAACTCATTTCATTCCTAAGTAGCTTGAAGAGACTTATAATTTTTACTTCAAAAATTGATACAAACAGCGGCATATCATTCTTTCCCGCCGTTCTGACTGCTGCCAAGTATAAAAGTTGTCATGCAGTTACAACAAAAGAAGCTTTCGACAAAGCACTTGAGTTGAGTTTAAAGCATGTTTCTATATTTTGGTCGACATCAAACGGAAAGACAGACTCTTGTTGTTTCCACCCTCTGCAGCCTGTTCGCTCCTTTGTGCAGCGTATAAGATTGAGCTGTTCACGAAAGATTTCATTGTTCCACTGCTTCGAACACTGCTCTATACTAGGCTCAGAACCACTAAAACTTCTTGTCGGAGTCGAGCAGGGAAATCGGTCATTGCTCATCTGTTCTCGCACGGCACGTCTCCTCTCTACATACGTATTTATCGTTGGCTTATATATGGAACACAATACAGACAACGCTGTGCTTCGCGGTCGCCTGATCAGGTCTTCGAGCAAGATAAAAGACTGCTGCCTAATGTTCGCGAGAAACAAAAAGAGACAAAAAGGTCCACCTTTGGTGTTTCTCGGATATTTCCAGTCTATTTGTTCGGCTTACGTTCATCGTTTCTCTTATTCCACTAGGTTTGTTATAACTGAGGAATGTGGCAGTGATTCAACGTCCGGCACGGAACTTACGTGAGGGTGCCATTGAGTGAGTGAGCCTTTATTTCCCGGGGCGCAAGAGTGCGAGCAAGCGGTAATTTACCGGCTACACATCCATCTACTCTATATTTAACGACTCGCAGCCGCCATTAATCAGAGGCTTGCATTTCCTGATGAGAACTCATTTTGGCGACTCATGCCTAGAAATCGTAGCGTGAAAGTGAGTCATACAGACTATGAAAACGCATCAATAAGGAACGAAAAAGCGAAGATGAAATCTGGAAAGGGAAACGAAAGCTAAAAAGCGTGCTGGCTGTAAGCGTCCAATGATGAATGGGCGATGATGTAGAGGTCATTCTGGATTGAGGTAGAAATAATGGAGAAGGTGAGTGTCTGCCTTGAAACGTATGTCGGCGAAAAAGAAGAGGGACAACCGAAGAGTAGGGACAACCGAAGGAGCAGAAAATCATAATTAAATACGAGAACCGAGTTTGCCCATATGGTGAGCAATCTGCTGCGAAAACAGCGTTTTGAATTTACCCACCGCAGTGTTTAGAGCAAAGAAGAAAACTGTTAACACCTAAGATACTACACCTCAGGAGCACCAATTGTTGGCGCTGCAAAATATTTCAGGGTTGCGCTTAAGACGTTTAGCTCGCGAGAATGGAGAAAGCATTGCGAGTTATTTCACGCCACCTGGTGGATTCGCTGGAAGCTACGCTCTCGAACCTTGCCCGCACTCGTCGAAATGACGTATGTGCATTTCTCATTTATCTAGGGTAAACGAAGAATTCCTGCACCTAAGAAGTGTCGTCCTGCGTCCTCGCTCTGGTCTGATTTTCTTCGTGCTGTTTCTGCGGTACTGATAGGGTCTGTCGATGACCGTGTAATGAACAATTCGCCGCTGTGATCTCTTGATCCAGTCCAGCAATTACGGTGTCACACGTCAAACATGCTCTTCACCTTTCCTCCGTCACACCGACCATCTCTTTGTTTTCCCGCTCCTTCTTTTCTTTTTCCTTCCCCTTTGTCTCGTCTACCAAAGTGGAGGCGAAGAGTATTTTTTCTCTTTAATTAATACTCTCCGTCTCTCTTATTCAGCCGTATCCTATTTCTCCTGTCCTTCCTGCGCCCTGAATGTTCCGAGGAGAATTTTTGTTACTCTGCTTAATCCTCTATCAAACGAGACTTAACACGAATATTCAAAAATTTCACAACCATGGGGCCGCTATGTTGACGTTTTAAAAATTTTAAGGCTTCTTTGTAATGACTTTTGATAAGTCTGCGCATTTCTAACGAGTCGAACTTCTCGCAAATAGTTAGGGGGCCAACTGCCTATGGTTCAAACGCTCAACTTTTTCTAATTAGTTTGTGCCTTAGCTAGCGTAATACAAATGGGAAACTAGAAAAGTAAAGCGTGTAATATCTTTATTGCAAATTACCATTAGCACGCCATTATGTCGCTTGGTACGAAAATAGAAGTTCGCGAAGTTTCTCCCGCGTCTGACGCAACACAACGTTGCGAATGCATGCGAGTGTTGAAACAATTCCTTTGCACAGCCAGCCTGCAGCTTTGAGCACCGATGATTAGCCAGAAAGTTATTAGCCTATTATAAAAATAATACGTTGCTCCATTAGTGTTAAAGAAAATACAGACAGAAAAACTAGAACTAAGTGCCAGTTATTGCAGAAACTTATTGCAGGCGGGATAATCCAACTATGAAAGTTTCCACATAGGTTTGAAGACAAAAGGATCCGCTTCCCGTCTCGAAACTTTTCTTTCTTTTCCGAACTTTGGTTTGGTTAGGTTTATGTAGATTAACGTTTTCCGAACTTTTCTCTTAAGAAAGCTTGCTCTGTATTCTGCAACAAATACTAGAGTTGCGTTAGTTCTTGAAAAAAAAAAACAAACACACACAAAAGGTAACATTTTTTGATGAAAAGTATTGATACTAACAAAACCATTTCTAGGAGCACTTTTTGGTTCACTTTTATGTTCAATTACAGGCTGAAAATCTTTCAGGGATGAAATAGCTGCTTTCAGCAAAAACATTCTATGCAATATTAACTCCGCACCCTTTGCAACTGTATTTTCTTCACCGGCACCATTCCAAAATGGGTTCCTCCTTTCTCCGTATTTGAAGTTTTTGCGCCATTTTAATTCATTTCAGTAGAACAGGCAAGCTGGCTAACAGGCACTAGAATCATAGGGTTATTCAGCGCCATGACACGTCACATTCTGTTATTCTTTCATGGTTTCTAGCAGGTTTAATTAGACTCTTCATGTTATATAGAAGTGAACACTTAATTGTCTTAGTTTTTAGAAGAAAATGAAAGAAATAAAGTTTTTCTTTTTCTGGCTTGCGCGGAAGGTGTTCATAACATCCGGATATAGCCGCACATATGGTCTAGTATGGACTCTGTACAGGAGGTCTTCAGGATAATTTAAACCATCTATGGTTCTTTAACGTGTGTTGGCGTCCTAGAGAAAAACGGCCATCACGGCAGGCATCGAACTTAGGACTTGTGATCAGCAGTTTAATACATTCCAAAGGCGCACTGGGCTAAAAATACTAGGCTTCAGGCTTCATGCCAGCTCTCCTGGCCACGCCACTACTCGCTTGGTCTTCCTCGTTCGTAGCCCATCCCGGGGTCACATAGCTATGTCCCCGATCGTGTAGTCGGAAGCTCTCCACTGTAATACCACGTGACTAGGAGGGGCTTCAACAACTGCTTCACCGGCGATTCGTTGCTGAGTCCCACCATGGTTGAGTTGCCTGCCGTTCCGTGTACGTCAAAGCGTCAGTTCAGGCATCAGATTGAGTCTAATCATATAGTCAATATATCTAGCCGAGGAGTAGCAGCGAAGAGAAAGCGTGATCGTCTCGAGGCCGATACCGACGAAAAGCAAGAAACTTGCACTCAGAAGAAACGAACGTAAGAGCGTGTAGCTGTGCTCACTAGAACTTACTCTTACACTCGAAAGTAGGCTTAACCGGCGCAGACCCCCGCAATTTTCTTTTAATGCAGGTTAGACTTAGCCAAAAAAGGGAAATACAGAAAAACGAGGGTAGCGGGAAAGGCTCCAACCTTGTTACGTGTAAACACTAAAAGACCGTTTAAGGTCGATGCAGTCTAATATATTTCGAATTATCAGTGCTTTTCATGCTTGCAAACGTTAATGTTAATGACTTCACGTTTAATAAATTACATTGCCTAAGCAGTAAAAAAATATTTCTCTTATTTTGCTTCGCTCCTCTTCTTCTGAAGCAGTCTTAATGTTAAGTATAACCATTATTAGCAACCCCATTTTCTTTACATAAATAGTCATTACGGGCGGGCTGCTTCGATTAGTAAAATACGATAAAGGGCTTTCCACAAAGAAGCAAGCACCATAAAATAGATTAGCCGGATTCTGCTCTAGCCAGTACTCGTTAATAACTAAGATAATTACAGAATAACAGTAAGGCTCTGAGTTAACTATTCTCAGAAGAAGCCTGTGCGTTAAACAAAGGAACCAACCAACCAGGTCGAAACACAAGAACATTTCTATGCGCCCACCACAACCGCTGTCAGGATGGAGAGCTTAATGAATGGCCGATTATCCTTCTTCTCGTTCTCCAGAGCTGTCATCAATTTTATTCGATATTTAAAACACGAAGTCCAAGTTAAGAAAAGGCAAAAATTAGCAAAATAAAAAAAAAAAAACATTTTTGTGGGAAGTTTGTAGTGCGATATTACGACTCATATGGAACACTAGTCGCTTCCGATTTGTCCTCCTGGTAAGATAAATTACTTTTAAAGGCATAGTGAAAGAAAGTAAAATAATCAAAGCAGAAAAGTGGTGACTGAAACAGGAGTTTGGTTTCAAAGGGCTTAACGAAGCGGCATAATGGTCGAAGTTGGAAATTAGCGATGCTTATTGATGTCTTTGAGCCTTGCAGGGACATTAAAAACCGACATTACATCCCAACACATTTCGCCTTCAAGCAGTGAGTTGGGGCTTTGATTTACGAGCCGCGCGCACAATTTCTGGAGCACTTTTCTTGTTCTCAAGTTTATCTTTACGAGAAGCTGTCTAATTGTAATATAAGCTCTACTATATTTTTGTGTCGTTTAAAAAGTGAACTCTTGTCGGGATATACAAGTGAACAAACATAAGACCCTTGCTGAACGGAAAGAATCTGTTTAATCTACTCTAGCGTGAATTTTTTCGAACCTACTGTGCGATAATAATACTGTGTGCAGTGAATGAGCAAATTTATGCGGGACCCTTCTGTTGGCGCATGCTTTGATTAATTTGTGCTGTTTTATATTTCTCTTCTACTTTCGTGAGTTACTAAAAAGGAACTGCCGAGTCGGCGAAGTACTGTCTGAACTGCTGTTTGTAGGTGGGCCAGTTAGTGGTGTCGGGCTCGCGGTTGATAAACCAATTCCTGGCGACCTCAATAAGGTAGAAAGAGACGTTGAGGAATTTTAAAGCATCATTCCACTGGTTGTAGGCACTGCAGCGTTCATAAGTGTCAAGCCAGTCATCCACGTCTTCGTCGCGACGACCAGCGAACAGCGGCGGGTCGCGTTGTCGAGTGGGCACAGTGGGAGGCGGCGGTGTAGCCGAGTTAGAGGGTCCGGCACGGTCGGGACTGCTCTCGGTTGACAAGACGATGGTGGCTGTTGGCAAACGGCGACCGAAACGTAGCTCCAGCTAGAGGCAGGACACAAAGCATCAAGGGGATCGAATTTAACCTCCACCACTTGTGAAAGAAGGCCAGGTCGAGACGGCAGAGTCGTGGCGGCAAGGCAGGTTATGCGTGTCAGCGTTTAATCTGATGGAGCACCCAGGCGCGTGTCGGAGCCGGCGCCGCGGGACGATTACGGTGGTATGTACAAAAGAAATAAGATCATGCTATGGTACAAATGAAAGAAGCTTCGTGGAGGGCTCACAATATGAACAAAAGTTTGTAGGCCGCGTGGAAGTTCAGGTGCTTTATTACTTTAAATGAGAGCCTGCAGTGAATGTATAAAATCATAATGAATCATCCAGTCTATAAATGCATAGACAGATTATTCAACCGCAGTCCTAAGTTTAAATTTCGCAATTCTCATCTCCCTCCTCAACCAGAGAAATCAGTATGCGCGGGACTGCGCTGCCCATTACAAAGATCGGAAGCGGGTGATAGCTGTTGCACACCAAGCAGAAAATGCGACGAGGGAGGTCGAACATGCCATTTAGTAAAAAAGGTGGCTAATGCAGGAGGCATTTCAAATCGCAAAATCAGCCAGGAGCATATTGTGCGTCTGAGTGCATTGAAGTACGTAGGCTGTCGAAAGCATACGGAACTTTCAGCAGCTATAGGGTTCTGGCCTACGCCAATATGCGATTTCCCCGATTTATGAGCCATCTCAGAATTCCTTAGATTTTCGATGGAGACGAAAAGCAAGGCGCCCGTGTGCTGTGCGATGTCAGTGCACGTTAAAGAACCCCAGGTGGTCGAAATTACCGGAGTCCTCCACTACGGCGTCTCTCATAGCCTGAGTTGCATTGGGACGTTAAACCCCACAAACCAAACCAAACCAATTCCTTAGATTTTCTTCTACGTGATTCAACGCTGCAGTACCTTCGACGAGGAAAATAGACTAGATATTTGTAAACATCCGGGTTTAGTTTTATTACCTGCGCTGTGTGAACCAATCGACAACAATTTTCTCATGCTTGTACCCCTGTCTTGTAATCGTGATGTGTCTTCGCTGTCGCATGCATTTCCAAGGCAGACAAGGGGGGTGGAGTCTTAAGGCGCCAGCTGGGTAAGATATTAACGTTCATCGACTGACATTGACATAGCGAGGCTGGCGTTGGTCTTGAAGAAGTGGTGCCAGTGATGCGGAATGCTTCGTAGTTGAATGATGTAGCCGACGTGCGCGTGCGACGCTGAGAAGTTGTATCGTTTGCTCCAGGTCTTTTATTTGTCCAATCATGCGTGGGTGATACTCTTGTCGCAACGACTAGGAGGCCTTTTTGAGACATGTACCCCCTCCACCGGCACCACCCTACGTCATATTTTCTCCTTTACTTGTCGCTTGCAATATATATAACCCGTAGATTATGTTGCTTTTTTACCCGAAGATTGCTTTATCACCTGATCAGCACTGAAATGCACTCTCGTCAATAGCAGAAGATAGAGCAATCCCAACCGACAATGCAACCGTAGAAAAATAACCAATCTGGCTATTTTTATTTGGCACTAAACTTCTCCCTCTCAATGCGCCGCCTTTTTGAATATTCCGCCTAAATATTGATATACCATACTCACTTTGTTTCATCCCCATGATTAAATCAGCAGAAAATAAATAAAAGAAACTATCTGAGAACCTAAAACGTTGCTCGTTTATGCATTGGCGCTGCATTAGTGCAAGGCTATCATCGGTAGAACACTGGTAGAACAACACCGCGATAGTGCAGTCTGCTGACGTAAGGTCATAGAGCTTGGGGTACCGTTTGTTCAACCCCTTGGATGGCGTCTCGGCGGATGCCCCAATCAAGCGAGTCCTCTGTCAATACGCTGCTCGGCAGACAGGCCACCGGTACTTCCTGCGAGCTTCTATCTGCACAACTCCTCCAAATACCGAGCCATTTCCGGTTGATCGCCGCTAACGTTTGAGGACCAGTCAATGCCAGCCGCCTTTACTGACGGCACGCCCTTTAACCGACTGCATGGGTTTGCCCGAGGTTGCTCTTTTTTGGCTACCATTTTTATCGGATGAATAGACTCGCTACCTCTCGTGGTCTTCCCTAAGGGGTTGGCAGAAGTTTTTTGCGACGTATTCTTGAGAAGCAGCTTCTACTGCAGAGTACGACTCCCAAGTATTACTTATATACGACCCCTTTAGACAAAATTGTGGTAAGCAGAAACTGATGAGGGCATTAAATTCTTACTGTAGCCCCATATCGTCAGGTTGTGTTGGCAGCGCCATCAACGACTGCTTAGAGTCTCAAAAAGAATCGAAGAACACAGCGGCTTCGGCAGTCACTAGCGCACTCAGCAAGCGTCGAAGAACAAATATCCTGCTCCATTCGGCTTGTTTCAGTTCAAAGGCGGCGAAGTACTTTCGCAAGAGGCGTGTAATTCGAATTTTACGTTGTACGACAACGTAGAAAATGTTCTGCACCGCTGCAATTATTCTAAATAGATTTGGTTCCATCTCGAGTGAACAGGGACATGATGAAGCCGCGTGTCTGGTGAGGTGCACTTAAATTATTAACATCACAAAGCTTTTCCCCTATATTTCGACAGGTTCTGCGGTAGAAGCGATCAAAATATTTCCCAGAGGCCATTTAAATAATTCTGAGCCAACAATGTTGGTTATCAAATCTAGGTGGTTTCAAAAATATCAGGAGATAATGTATAATTAACTTAGTAATTGGATGTAGCGAATTCTGAACATCAACTCGCGAAGTAGCCGATATAGCCTTCCTCGTGGGATAGCACAAACCTAGAGTGGCATCCGGGTTTTAAAGCTGAGGGTGGACAATCGCTTCGTAATCTCTAGAGTATTCACTGAAATTTTTTTCTGAATCCTAGGCGTGCGTAGCAAGGCGTAGTTGCAGAAGACTCCAAATGCAAATGTTAGTTATTATTTTAAAAGCCAACCAGATAGTGAAGCTGTCAGGCGTTTTCAAGACGATGTCCCAGTGCGCGCCTCTTTGCGTTTTCTCTTTTCGTTTCTTGCTCAAACTGGCTCAATGAGGCCCATGCGAAGGCTGCCGTCGATGCACTTCCTCGGAGCTAAGGACACATTTTTCTCGAAGCAGCCTCGTTGGATGTCTGTAGCGGCTTCCACTGAATCGCTTTAGTTGAATTCGTTATCGAAAAAGCACGCGTCAAACACGCCTCGCTTTGAAAGGCCCGCATGCCAGCTTTCTTCAAAGAAAATAAGCTTGACCAGAAAATGGAAAAAGGAATAGGGAAAGAAGAAAGCAAGACTGCCAACAATTGTACTCTGTTCTGTCGATGCTCGCGCCAGAACTGCATACCGTGAGATGTAGCTTATGTCAGTTCAAATTCAGCATCGAACTATCGAGCGATCTATCTGTAGCTCTTCGTTATTAGGTGCTTTATCAAGTATTTTAGGTAACAAACGACAATCCCAAGCTGTGCAAAACCTCGCCAATTCTCTTTTTTAAACCCTAGTGAAAGCCTCAGCTTGCTTATAGCTTTTGCAATGCTGTACCCTTTTCCTGAGGCCGAATTATAGACTGCGGAATAAGCGCAGCTCTTATGCTACCGGGTACTAAAGGGACGGACGAGGCACGGAGCTGTCCTTTTTACGGCTCTCTGTTAATAGCAGAGCGGGCGGTTTACTGCAGCAGCATTGTCCGGCTATTTTTATTTTGTTTTATTTTGTTTTATTTTTTCTGCAGTGGTGTCACCTTTTCAGTAAGCATGAGAAAGACACAGAGAGGTAGCGACAAATTTGTCGGCAAGGAACCAGGTGGTTGTGTGTACTTAAATGCGCAGAAAAAATAATTATTCAAATTTCTTGTTGCTGAAATTGGTAACTGCTAACCCGTGAAGTAATTCCAGGTTATTGAGACTCAAGGCTTTCGATATAGTCTTTCCTTTGTGACATCAGCACTTGGGGCAGCACTCAAAAGATTAATAACGCGTTAAATAAAACCAGCTTGTTTTATTAAATATTGTTTTGTCAAACGAATTCCTAAGTTGCGCTTCGTCTTTGTCATCTTTTGTCCGCACGTGGAATAAAAACAGGCCCGAGTTAAGGCACATAGAAACTTCGTCGTCTTATTTGACGCTAGTGTTTACTTACAGCGGACGTATGGGATTCATTCAAGCATTGACGTATGCAGCTGTTCTTGCTTCTCATTAAATCTGGTCGAGCTATTATGGTATTAATTCTGAGTTAGTCAGGTTCCTCTTCTGTTACCATTGTTTCTATCGCCGCCCGGAAATATGATAGGTTACCTAAGGTCGTTACAGGCATTTCTTGTTGAGCTTGGCTGGAGTATGTGCTAAAACGTTTTAAGTTCTGGCGAAAGGAAACATATTCTGGTTATTGCTGAGAAATATGATTAGATGCCCTAAGCTTACTATAAGCATTTCTTCCCAGGCTTCGCTACAGTACGTGTGAAAGCTGTTTACGTTTCGGCGAAACAAAACATACTGTGTTTAATAAATATCAGCTTGTTAAGCATGAGCCCACCGTAGTACAAACGCACAAAATTTCTACGCGGGGTCGAACGTGGGGCTGCGGTCGAGTTTTAGTATTTGGCGCACTGAATTTTCCTCATATCGGAGAAGGCAAGTGCGGCGAAAAGCCCGTTCGTTATTAAGGAATCTTTCGTGAAATAACGTGCCAGATCATCCTGACGAACTAAATTCTTTATTGCTTTTTGCTATGAAAGAGACACTTCCACCACCCCGTAAAACCCTCAACATGGCCTGCACCGTAGACTTGCGCTAGATTCAGGTGTTCGCGTATCCTATCCTTTTTCACAAGAATTCTTTTTCCCTGTCATACCCTGAATACTGTTCGGAGGAAAGCTATCTTAAACGATCCCTCCATCATTTTTCTTGGCAGTGTCGGAACCTACCGGAGAGACGAGAACAATACCCTCTCCTCCTCAACCTACAACCTCTTCGCGGAAGGCTGTCCCGTCTGGCTTGGACCCAAGTGAACAGCTTTTGCACATCAAGTTGGCGTGTCGGAGTGCATCAGTCATACTTGCTGTGGACTTCGTACTCTGAAATCAGGGTAGACTATAACTAACCCCCTTTTTTTTTTCTTTTGAAGCCAATGAAATGTTTTAGCACACCACCATGCCCTGGGAATCCCTACCTGAACACCGCGACTGGCCCTGGCAATCGCAACACTGGCTGTTAAAATAACATTGCGTCAACGGTAAACGTTCGGTGAATTTATTGTTTGAGTGTTACCTGTGGTACGCTACCGTATATATTATTTAGTGACTGCACCACTGGCAGTGTCATCTAAATAGAATGCCTAACAAATGTAATGCTTCGGACACATTTTAAGCTTTCACGGAAAGATGTATTGGTCATTTCATTTCCTCGCAGTTGTAACTGTATGGGCCTGACCTTGAAATATTTTTCGCAATGTTTTTTTTTTTTATTATTATTACTAAACTGAAAGGCTGCAAACAGAAATGAAGGCATAGCAGGTGTGCGTGGCCCCTCTTGGCAACTCTTTCTTTCCCTGCGTTCATTTTTTTTTTATCCATTATGAAAGCGAAGACCTTGTTTTGCTGTTTGAAAGCAGAAGGCTACTCTCCATGCATTGGTCAATTTAGGGAAGGAATAAACCAATATATAAGGTAAACTAGCACGAACAATAGAAACAGGAGAAAAAACGCATTCATCAAGTTTACCTAGCCAGAACCAAATCTGAGTGAAGAAAGCAAAAAAAAAAAAAATGAAGTGACTTCAATACAAAAGTGTTATCTCCTTACCATTCTAACATTGCTAGTACACTTCTCTGAGTGAAGGGTTCTACCAAGCAATGGGAGGCAGACCATTATATGAGCCGCGGACAAAATAGAAAGAGGCTGAAGAAAATATTATACAAATGCTTATATTATCATAGCCAAGGATTTACCTTCCTATGCCGTGCTGAGTGCAAAGAAAATGAAGTGGATTTGCAGCGCTACATATTAACTGAATATTTCAAATCATTCCAAGAATCCAATTCTTGAATTAGCGCACCACCCGAAAGGCGGATTAAGCCTAAAACTGCAAATTGTCGGCAAAAATTGAAGCGGAGGCGTCGCTTTTTTATTTCGCTAAAGGAAACCATCAATGAATCTCCTAAACCACCTTTCTTTTAAATATATCATTAGGACAATTGCTGCTACTGCATCTGAAAGAATTGACTTTTATGGCTAAGCAGCCAAAGCAGCCAGTTTGCCACATTTCCCTATGCGCGCCGCAAAGAGAGGTCATTATCCAATAGTTTCAATTGAAAGGATTAAAAGTAAGAGGTCTGACGAAATTGGACAAACTAAATCAGAAGAATTTTTTAAGAGCAGCCGGAAACCTTTTTCCTAAAACGTGAGGAAATAAAGGAAGCCCGCAGAGGATTGAAGAAAAGATTGCTGCTGAAGTGGAGAGTATGAATCCATTTGCGATGTGACTACTCAGCGAGTAATTTATCTTCTGCACAAAGAACGATTTTATTTCGAAAGAGACGAAGATAGGAAATAAACAGGCGCCTCACGTATGACGCAGTGTGCCCACAATGCACGCGCTGAACATACCTGTTCCGTCAACTGTTTATCCATTTTCTCTTGTTCTGGTCGGGTCAAATTAGCTTTTCTAGAAATGAAACGGAACTAGATGCTTCTGGTCTCATTTTCAGCGAAAAGTAACATATTAATTATATTCAGTTCAGTTCAGGCGTTCAGTCATGTCCGACTCTTCGTGACGCTATGGACCATGTCACGCCACGCTTTCCGGTCCCTCACTATCTTCTTAACATCACATAACTTCATCTGCAGCGCCTCGAGGATGCCATCTAACCATCGCGCTCGCTGCCTACCCCTTCTCCGGCGACCCTCAACCTTTCCCAACATCAAATCTTTCTCCAGCGACTCCTCTCTTCTCATCAGATGACCAAAGTAGCTGAGCTTTAACATTAGAATTTGACCCTCCAATGAGCAGTCAGGGTTTATGGTCGACAATATCGACTGATTTGATCTTCTCGCAGTCCAAGGAACTCTCAAGAGTCTTCGCCAACACCAAAATTTAAACACGTCAATTCTTCGGCGGTCAGCCTTTTTCACGGTCCAACTCTCGCACCCATACATCACAACTGGAAAGACCATAGCACGAGTTATACGGATCTTGGTTGGCAGACTAATGTCTCTGCTCTTTACTAGGCGGTCAAGGCTAACCATTGCTCTCTTTCCCAGAAGCAGGCGTCTCCTAATTTCATGGCTGCAGTCTCCTTCCGAGGTAATCTTCGAGCCCAAGAAAAGAAAATCTGTCACAGCTTCCACTTCTTGTCCCTTGATGCTCCAGGACTTGATAGGGCAAGACGCCATGATCTTTGTCTTTTTCATGTTCAGTTTAAGCCCAAACTTCTCACTCTCTTCTTGTACGCGGATCAGAAGTCTCTTGAGTTCCACTTCACTTTCTGCCATTAAAGTGGTATCATTCGCATATCTAAGGTTGTTGATACGTTTTCCAGCAATCTCCACTCCAGCTGAAGACTCGTCCAGACCGGCCTTCCTCATGATGCACTCTGCATATAGGTTAAATAGGCAGGGCGACAGTATGCAGCCTTGCCTCACCCCTTTCTCAATCGGAAACCAATCAGTAAGACTATGCCCAGTTCTGACTGTGGCCTCTTGACCTTCATACAGGTTCCTGAGGAGACAGATGAGGTGAATTGGAACTCCCATCTCTTGGAGAGCTTGCCACAATCTGCTGTGATCTACGCAGTCAAACGCTTTCGCATAATCAATAAAGCAGAAGTAAATGGGTTTCTGGAACTCTCTTGCTTTTTCCATGATCCAGCGCAGGTTGGCAATTTGGTCTCTAGTTCCTCTGCCCTTGCGAAACCCAGCTTGCACGTCCAGATGCTCCCGATCCACATACTGCTGCAGCCTACCTTGGAGGATTTTCAACATCACCTTGCTAGCATGCGAAATAAGCGCGATCGTGCGGTGGTTGGAACAATCTTTGGCACTGCCTTTCTTTGGAATGGGGATGTAAACTGACCTCCTCCAATCCTGTGGCCACTGCAGGGTTGTCCAAATCTTCTGACATAATGTATGCAGAGTGTTAACAGCGTCGTGGTTGAGGTTTTTAAGCAACTCAGCTGGAGTACCGTCAATTCCGCTAGCTTTGTTCTTAGCAAGGCTGGCTAAGGCCCATTCAACTTCACTCTTCAGGATGTCCGGCTCGAGATCAGTAATCACAACCGTCTTATGTTGGGTTTGCATATCCGGGTCCTTCTTGTACAGTTCTTCTGTGTATTCCTGCCACCTCTTCTTTATCTCTGAGGCTTCAGTGAGGTCCTTGCCTCGTTTGTCCTTTATCACACCCAGCTTAGCACAGAAGCTTCCTTTGATATCTTTGACTGTCTTATACAGAGCTCTTGTGTTCCTTAATTGGCTGTTGTCCTCAACTGCTTGGCAAAGTATGTTCAGGAAGGCATTCTTATCTCTCCTTGCTATTTTCTGAAAATCCGCATTGATAACCTTGTATCTTTCTCTTTCCCCCATAACTTTTGCCATCCTCCTTTCCTCAGCTATTTGCAAGCCTCTTCAGATAACCAGTTTGCTTTTTTGCATTTCTTTTGCTTTGGAACTACCTTAGTAGCAACTTCTTGTATTATATCACGAACATCAGTCCACATCTCTTAGGGCTCTTTGTCTTCTAGATCTAATTCTTGAAATCGATTCCTCACTTCCACAGCATACTCTATTGGAATTTGATCCAGATCATACCTGAAAGGCCTTCTAGTTTTCTGCGTTTTCCTCAATCGAAGCTTAATTTTGGCAACAAGAAGCTGATGATCTGTGCCACAATCGGCCCCAGGCCTTGTTTTTACTGCTTGTATTTTACTTTTATATTTAAATTAACATATTACCTTACAGGTGCTTCTGTACCGCGTTTTAATATCGCGTCCGGTAATCTTACATGCTGAGCTGAAGCGACGGCACTCCAACCTTCTACTTTCTGGGTACTAATGTTGCCAATAACCGAACCTTGATGGTGTTCTCCAGCGCCACCCTTACCGAACAGGTTAATCGAAGTTCGTAGATTTCAATACCAAAAGTGGTACGTTGTTTTTTCTTCTGCTTTGTATTTATTTATATTTCGCCATATTACGATTACAATACCAATTCAAGTGAACAGCATAGATTAACAAAAATAATCTGTCATGGTTCCCTTGGCTTCACCGACATTTGCCTTCTCTCATTCGCGTATCATACCAAGCTTCTCATTTCCTTTTCAAGTTTCTGCCTTAGAGATTGTGAGGGTTTCGCTTCTGGCAGTTTTGAAGACATGGAGTAAGAAGGTTCTCGCACAGCTTCTGCCCTTCCTGTTGATCGCGATCAATTGACACTCGCGGCCACATAAGGCGTTTCCCGTCTACCCCTGTGGGAGACGGTGGCACTAGTTAAAGAACGCCCTCGAGGTTCACTTAAAGGCAACAATGTTACACAAAAAAGTTAAATTTTGGACAGCCCTTGCTGTAGCTCTAATGGCAAAAGCACCCGATGCGATATTCGGATATCGTGAGTTCAGATCCACTAGCGGAGAATTGTTTCTCTGCTCTGTTCAGTTCAGTTCAGTTCAGGCGTTCAGTCGTGTCCGACTCTTCGTGACCCTATGGACCATGTCACGCCACGCTTTCCGGTCCCTCACTATCTTCCTAATATCACATAACTTCATCTGCAGTGCCTCGAGGATGCCATCTAACCATCGCGTTCGCTGCCTACCCCTTCTCCGGCGACCCTCTACCTTTCCCAACATCAAATCTTTCTCCAGCGACTCCTCTCTTCTCATCAGATGACCAAAGTAGCTGAGCTTTAACTTTAGAATTTGACCCTCCAATGAGCAGTCAGGGTTTATGGTCGACAATATCGACTGATTTGATCTTCTCGCAGTCCAAGGAACTCTCAAGAGTCTTCGCCAACACCAAAATTTAAACACGTCAATTCTTCGGCGGTCAGCCTTTTTCACGGTCCAACTCTCGCACCCATACATCACAACTGGAAAGACCATAGCACGAGTTATACGGATCTTGGTTGGCAGACTAATGTCTCTGCTCTTTACTAGGCGGTCAAGGCTAACCATTGCTCTCTTTCCCAGAAGCAGGCGTCTCCTAATTTCATGGCTGCAGTCTCCTTCCGAGGTAATCTTCGAGCCCAAGAAAAGAAAATCTGTCACAGCTTCCACTTCTTGTCCCTTGATGCTCCAGGACTTGATAGGGCAAGACGCCATGATCTTTGTCTTTTTAATATTCAGCTTAAGCCCAAACTTCTCACTCTCTTCTTGTACGCGCATCAGAAGTCTCTTGAGTTCCACTTCACTTTCTGCCATTAAAGTGGTATCATCCGTATATCTAAGGTTGTTGATACGTTTTCCAGCAATCTTCACTCCAGCTGAAGACTCGTCCAGACCGGCCTTCCTTATGATGCACTCTGCATATAGGTTAAATAGGCAGGGCGACAGTATGCAGCCTTGCCTCACTCCTTTCTCAATCGGAAACCAATCAGTAAGACCATGCCCAGTTCTGACTGTGACCTCTTGCCCTTCATACAGGTTCCTGAGGAGACCGATGAGGTGAATTGGAACTCCCATCTCTTGGAGAGCTTGCCACAATCTGCTGTGATCTACGCAGTCAAACGCTTTCGCATAATCAATAAAGCAGAAGTAGATGGGTTTCTGGAACTCTCTTGCTTTTTCCATGATCCAGCGAAGGTTGGCAATTTGGTCTCTAGTTCCTCTGCCCTTGCGAAACCCAGCTTGCACGTCCGGAAGCACCCGATCCACATACTGCTGCAGCCTACCTTGGAGGATTTTCAGCATCACCTTGCTAGCATGCGAAATAAGCGCGATCGTGCGGTAGTTGGAACAATCTTTGGCACTGCCTTTCTTTGGAATGGGGATGTAAACTGACCTCTTCCAATCCTGTGGCCACTGCGGGGTTGTCCAAATCTTCTGACATAATGTATGTAGAATGTTAACAGCGTCATGGTTGAGGTTTTGAAGCAACTCAGCTGGAATGCCATCAATTCCGCTAGCTTTGTTCTTAGCAAGGCTGGCTAAGGCCCATCCGACTTCACTCTTCAGGATGCCCTGCTCGAAATCAGAATCACAACCGTCTTATGTTGGGTTTGCACATTCGGGTCCTTCTTGTACAGTTCTTCTGTGTATTCCTGCCACCTCTTCTTTATCTCTGAGGCTTCAGTGAGGTCCTCGCCTCGTTTGTCCTTTATCACGCCCAGCTTGGCACAGAAGCTTCCTTTGATATCTTTGATTGTCTTATACAGAGCTCTTGTGTTCCTTAATTGGCTGTTGTGCTCAACTGCTTGGCACTGTATGTTCAGAAAAGCATTCTTATCTCTCCTTGCTATTTTCTGAAAATCCGCATTGAGAACCTTGTATCTTTCTCTTTCCCCCATAACTTTTGCCGTCCTCCTTTCCTAAGCTATTTGCAAAGCCTCTTCAGATATCCAGTTTGCTTTCTTGCATTTCTTTTGCTTTGGAACTACCTTAGTAGTAACTTCTCGTATTATATCACGAACATCAGTCCACATCTCTTCGGGCTCTTTGTCTTCTAGATCTAATTCTTCAAATCGATTCCTCACTTCCACAGCATATTCTAATGGAATTTGATCCAGATCATACCTGAAAGGCCTTCTAGTTTTCTGCGTTTTCCTCAATCGAAGCTTAATTTTGGCAACAAGAAGCTGATGATCGGTGCCACAATCGGCCCCAGGCCTTGTCTTGACTGCTTGTATAGCGCTTCTCCATCTCTGCCTGCAAATAATATAATCGATCTGATTCCTGTACAGACCGTCGGGTGAAGTCCATGTGTACAGGCGCCTCTTGTGTTGTTGAAAATGAGTATTCGCTATGGTCAGGTTGTTTTCTTGACAAAACTCTACTAGCCTCTGCCCAGCTTCATTTGGCTCACCAAGACCGAAATTGCCTGTAATTCCGGATATTTCTTCACTCCCTACCTTAGCATTCCAGTCTCCTATGAGAAAAACGACGTCTGATGATGGGATGCGGTCTAAAAGGCATGTAGGTCTGCATAAAATTTCTCAACGTCAGCTTCTTCAGCAGTAGTGGTCGGTGCATAGACTTGGATAACTGTTATGTTCAAAGGGTGACCTTGGATCCGAAGTGACATCATTCGGTCGTTTTTGGGGTTGCTCTGCTCTGTATTTACTTTTATTTCTTCTTAAATATGACTACAGTACCAAATCAGGCCAAAAGTAAAAAGTAAACAAATAATCCCCAACGCTTTCTTTACCGTCACCGAATATTGGATGGTTTCATTCAGAATATATACACATTCTCGGATTTGTTACCTTAATGTATGGGATAGCCAAAATATACCTCAACAGCTGGTTCAAATTTCAGAGTCCGAATTGTCGTAATTGTATCTTAGTTGACACATTTTCACCGCCATCGTGCACTTTTTGTTGCTTGGTACCTTGACGTCGGCTGGCTTTGAGTAGCGCGAGAAACACTGCCATGGGCTTGAGTCAGACGAAGTTACAGAGCAATAAAAGTTAATTTGGTCTCAACACTTCCGGAAGAGCAGAAAAACACGAAACTTAGTTTTGGAAATGTGAAATTGAGAAACGAGTAATTAGAGCTTTTATGTGTGCATTCGAGTTTCGCGGGACCATGACTTGTGTATCAAAAATCTACCAATGAAGAAGGGTATGTTTTTCACTGAAAGCGCAGGGGATGCGTCTATGCGCCAGCTATTGATGTAAGACGTGTTAAACAAAAACACACACACATTTCCGCAGTATTCCTTGCGGGGTGAGGCTCTCATCTCCATCTTTCAAACTCGGTAGCATTGGCACACCACAGGGTTCTGTCATCTCTCCACTGCTTTTTAATATTACCCTTATCCCCATGGCACACGCCCTCAACCAAATCCCTGCCCTGTCCCACTCCTTATACGCCGATGATATTACACTGTGGACCACCACAGGTAGCATTGGCGCCATGGAAGATACATTACAGGCCGGAGCAGACATTGTAGTATCTTTTGCCGCAAATGTCGGCTTGGCTTGTTCCCCTACCAAATCGGAGCTTCTCATACTCCGACCTCCTAGGTGTCGTACAGACAAAGGCCCTCCTCCCCCCCTCTTCTTGACAATTGACAACACCCGGATACCAGAAGTGGACAACATCAGGATTCTTGGTATTCTGATACAAAGCAATGGCAAGAATACCGCAACCATCACTAAGCTGACGGTGATGGTTCATCAAACAATCCGCCTCATTCGCCGCATAGCCAATCGCCATCGCGGCATGCGCGAGCATGACCTCAGACGCCCGGTACAGGCATTTGTCCTGAGCCGTGTTGTGTACTCGCTCCCCTACCTTTTCCTCACGCGGGTGGAGGAAGACAAGGTTAACGCCCTTATCCGACAGGCGTACAAGGCCGCCCTCAACTTACACCGCTACACTTCCAATGAACGCCTTCTTCACATGGGCATCCTAACTGAGCTCACGGAAGCCCACCGCTCAGCCCAGTTGGAGCGATTATCATCTACCCTCACCGGCCGGAACACCCTTGCTCGCATTCATCTCTCACCTCCCGGTCACTGCTCTACAAAACATACACTTCCCCCTGCGATACACCGCGTTCTTAAGGTGCATCCCCTGCCAAAAAATATGCACCCAGAGCACCCTGTCACTCGCCGCAAGGCACGCGCAGAAGCTCTTCGCAAGCACTATGGCTTCCAGCCAGAGACCGTTTACGTAGACGCTGCCTCATACCCCTCCCGCCCAGCATTCGCCCTCAGCGCTGTTTCCAACTCTTTGCAACTGGTCGCGGCCGGTACAACTTTTGCCTCCACTTCCCTGGAGGCGGAGGAAGCGGCGGTTGCCCTCGCCATAGCTACCACCCGAGCGACAACCATCTTTAGCGATTCTAAATCCGCCGTACGGAACTTCGCCCGCGGTCGGATCTCTACCCCAGCCTTCCGGTTCCTCGCCTCCCTCTCCCCACCCGAACACCCTCACCCTATTCAACTAATATGGGTGCCCGCTCACACTTGTCACCCAGGCAACGAAGCAACTCACTCTTTTGCTCGAGGATACGTCAGCCGAGCAGGGACTGCCACTGCCTGGGGAGATGCTCGCGAGCGCATGGTATCCTATCACGAAATCTCTCTCCATTACCGTGATCAACGAACCATCTACCCTCCTCCTCATAAATCTATGACTAAGCTACAACAGGTGACGTGGCGCCAGCTTCAGTCCCGTACATTTCCATCCCCTGCTTTCTTATCTTTGATCCATCCAGGACTGTTCTCGCCGCAGTGCACCCTGTGTGGGGCACCGAAAGCTGATTTTGAGCATATTATGATCAAATGCTCGGAATTCCACCCTCCAGCCACTTGGCAACTCTCCGACCTCGAGCGATGGGAGGCTGCGGTGTCCAGCTCTGACCCGGCCGTTCAAAAGCGGCTGACAGACTGGGCTTTGGGTGTCGCTGGGAAGCACCAGCTTCCGGCCACAACACGCAGCCAAGAGCCGACCCATCATTAGCATGTATTCCCTTAAGGCTCCCAAATATAAAGTTTTTCACCACCACCAGGAGCTTGTACCATGCTTTTTTCTCTCCATATGTGTAATGGGGTCACATGGGGTCAAGTGGATGCAGCTAGCACATAACCGTTTATTGGAGAAATATTGGAGAGGCCTTCGCCCAGGAGTGGGTATAGTCAGGCTGATGATGATGATGATGATGTGTAACACGCGGAGCCGTTGACGCTCGCCACTTCATCCTCTTCTATTTCTACCTCGCTGCTTCTACTTATCACCGATGCTGCTACCTCTCCACACACTTGGGAAGGTTTATTTACACCGGTACATACCTCCACAAATATACAACCTTGCTTTACACAATGCCACACAGCGTTCCAGGCCAATGCCTATTATTTCCCTCCACTGCTACCGCTGCCGATCTGGCTTACTTCCTGGGACCTCGCCCTCTAGAATTCCCCCGGTACCTCAGTGTCATCTAGAGCAGGCTGTATGTGTATTTAAGGTTCTCACATAGCCATGGAGGAGTCACGCGCTGGAACCGCTGCTTCGGGTACGTTTCCTTGACTTTCGCAGACAGCCATGTAGAAGCTAAACAACAGCAAACCAAGACTGGCCGTGCTTAACCATGCTTCCGTTCTGTAAGTAGGTTATCTCTATGACTCTAACCTTGCTCAGCCATAAAACATAACCAAAGCCTAATAAAGTTTTCGCTTCCATAACTGGGCTTAGGCGAGCTAATGTTTTTTTTAATTCACATGAAATTGATTCTTAATGACACCCACCTGCGATTCGTTAAGCATCAGTAGCTGTTTATTTCTCTTAATGTGAGTGATGGTATCTCGAAAGCAGTAATTTTCACTTCTGATGGGAAATAATCTGATTCGGTTCCGGCATTACGAAGTTCTGCTAATGAACTACCTAGAGTGTTTTTCTTTTTTATTATTGTTACACCGTATACGAACATATTGTACCATATAAAGCTCACTCCTAGAAGGATGTTTCTGCAGCAACGTTTCGGAAAAATCTCCGCTTATTCAATTTACCATAGTGCTGCGACATTAGCTCACGCATATTAAAGGAATTCTTAACTTTGAAGAAAAAGAAAATATTGCCTCTATTGCAGTTATTGCCGTTTGATGAGATATTTGCGCGCGATATCCTTGATTTTACATCTGAAAAGTGCTATTGCTTTGCTACGCAAATGAATATTCAGTGAAGCAAAGGACAAGCAGTGAAAGATATTTTTTTCTTCGACTGGTAGTAATTATTTTATGGTCTTCTTTTTTTTTTTTCAATCGTACTTACCCTCAACACGGAGGTAATTAGTTCGTTGTACATCACGAAAAGTTTTTGCTTCCTCACTTGTTTCTACGGAGTGCAACTACACCTGGAAATGTATAGCTGTGCACTGAAAAAATTTGGCACCGTGGACATCAGGTAGCTATCAAGCACCATGGGATGGCAACAAAGGTGGCTCGAGCAATAGGTTCTCGCAACGACAGGAATTTTGTTTACGTGACCATTTCAATGAAACAATTCCATGCTCCGTTCATACATTTAGCACGCGGTTAACGAGTTGAGTCCGTCATTTGCACTGGAGCAACACTATGAAGTTCAGCTATTGCCGCGCCGAAGACGTATCTATAATATCATAGTAACAAACCATTCCTTAAATGTCTTGTGCGATCTTTAAAGTTTACTGCTTAAGCATTTTTCACGAGCTAGACGTGTTCCAAGACTCCTATTACTCTTCGCATATAGCATAGCGCTATCTCTATACATGAACCCACACTTTCCTACATGCCTACCCGCTACTTCCTCTTCTCTTCTCAATTACGCAGGCCTGCCCGATTTCCTAACCATATAAGCATTTCTACATTTCTACGGTAGTAACCCGGTGTTTGAACAGCTCCGTGAACACTTTCACCCTCCTAAAAGGTTTTTTTTTTTTCTTAGTGCGTTCTGTTAGTAGGTAAAGCACGCTTTAAAGGCGGATGAATGATTCCGAAATTTTTGCATGCGATCTGTGACTATCGAGGACTAGTTGGGTTTTAACGTTCTGTCAGTCATTAAATCGACGCACATTTTCGTTCAGTCAGCCAAGCGCGAAGAAAGCGCGCGCATGGCGTCGCGCAGAGGGCTCCAGATGATTGGAGAGATCGTAGCCTTGCGTTCATCGGCGTCCCTTCCTGCTCATCACTCGGCGGTGACAATGACTCTGTGTTTGTTATTAGAGCATTTAGTTGCATGCTTTGCATTGCCTAATTTCTATAAACTTGTTGTCTCTGTGTATTATTATTAGTGTGATTTCCTCAGTATCGGCTCTTGCTGCGTATAAAGTTTGTGTTGTTTGTTAACTCTGACTCGGACTATTGGTCTGGCTTGAACCGGCGAAAACTGGGCACCAAACAGCCAATTCTTTCTGTCCCTACAGGTAGTTGCCTTCCGGCTGAGTTTGCCACGACAGTTGAGGACATCTCCTTTGAGACTGGACAGCTACCCTCACACATTCTAAAGATGTCTGGAAGTGTGCACATCAATAGAGCGCATCGTTAATAAAATTATAATTATTAACGGGTGACACTCTCCTCAAGGCTTTATCAAGATTAGCGGTCATTTCTATTCGAAAGCTTTTGTCCGTTCCTTTAGCAAGTATCTACGCAATAAATTTGTGGAGAACCACAGACACACTCGTTGTCGGGCCTCCACAAATTTATTTGAAAGCACCCGCTGAGTCAGGCGGGAACAAGACTAGCGAACTGACGGCGTTCAGCGCTGCATCCACGAAGAACAATCTGCGCGCTTGGCAGGTGTACTGAGGCTGTCGTCTTCTTTTGTGACGAGGCCAGGACGGCTGGAAAAACAAAGAAGGCCTTAAATAGCATCGACAGTGTCAAGAGGAGAGAATAAAGTTAAGTGTCGTCAAAATACTAACTTCAGACGCAATGTTAGCTCTATAAAGGCCAGCTTATACATTATCATTAAGTGATGTCCACCGCAGGAGTTCAACGAATAAGGGCAGACTTAACTCAAATACAAAGTACTTTTCGCATAAATGCCACGCCAGCGTGTTGTCGCGTCTTCGTTACGGCACCAGAGTACTCAGGGAGACACCGGGGTCTCTTAAAGAAACTATTTATTGCAATTACTTAAAATCATAGTGAATGGTACAACTAGGCGCCGGCAAGCAGAAAACGTGCTCGGTGGTCGTGAAACTGGGGAATGCCGATCACTCCTTAGCAGCGCTCAGTTTTAAGGTGGCAAGTGTGTGTTTAAAAGGTCTCCAGCGCAAGAGAGCACGTGTTCAAGATAACCTAAATAGAAAGTATTTTCTGTGACCAGTTGTGTTATACAAACTCGATTTATAAAGTGCGAGGCTGAAGGTGAAAAAATAATAAAAGTTCTGAATAGCCGTTCTCTTTGTCTTCCCTAAACGAACGAAGCATGTCTTTTTTAATGGTGCATGTCAGTCGGATCATTCGATAAATCCAGCTGCTAAGTAACCCGGAAGGACAGTAAATATATTGCTCAATTCTGGTAGGAAAAGTGTAGCTGGAGAAAATTGCTAACTGGAAACACAAATGAATAATAACAAAGAGCGAAAAAAAAAAAGGAAATCTCTATTGAACAAAAAACGCCTAATCCTGATAGCTTACGGTGAAAAGATCAGTGTAGCGGCCTAGGCCCAGTCCTTTCGTGGAGTTCGTATTTTGTTTTCAGAAGCACTGAAGCTGATCGATTTACGGAAGATGCCAGACGACCGGAATTCGTAATTTTCTATAGTTGGTAGTTCGGAACAAGCACTAATAAGGAATAAAACATGTATTTTGTGGTCTATAAATATTCGCCTTGGCGTGTGTATTGCGTCACACCTTATCGAGAAAATATTAATTTCGACGAGGTAGCTACCCTGATTACATATCTTGCGTCTAGACAGCGAACAGTGACCGAAAACTGATGCATAACAGACATTCAGGCCTAATATTGCCCTCCCACTCTGCACTCTATGCCGAGAAACACAGCTTCACTCTCTGGTTGCTGGAAATCATTTCCAAATGAGCGGAATCTATTTCCATGGCAAACGCCGTATTTCCATGTCATGCCAAAGTTACGTAAACAAAAGCAAGATTAATGGCTGCAAGAGGTGTATCACAAGAGCTGTGTGTTTTGCTCGTCGTCGATAAATCAGGAATTCTGTCCAGGGAGAAAATGTTTTTATGTTCTATTTATGAGGGGAAGCAGGACTGCGCTAGGATCGAAGTCGTCGGAGTAGGCCAGTATTTATTCTTAGTTTTATTTTCAGGTTTATTCCTGCCATTGCATGTACTCAGTATATAGACTATGCACGCTATGAGGAACGCGTGATATTAAAAGTGCATCGCCGTGAGCTTGCAATATTTGCACTACAAATATATTGCTTCTTCTTCTGACATGATTTTTTTTCTTTCACTGCGTATTCATATAGATGAAGGCAATAACGTATTAATATTTCCGGAGATATATTGGAGTGGCATTTAAGTTAGAAGCTTCTCTGTAAATGTCTCGAGAAATCTTTGATGAATATGAGTTGTTTCAAGTTTCTGGACGTTGTTTGTTGGAAGTAATACCGTATCACCGCATTTTTAACATCCCCTACTGCACTTTGCGGTACATTATGAACACTAGGGCTGAAAAACTAAGAGAATTATTCCTCGTTAAAAAACATTTTGCAAAGAACTTTTGTGTATTTTGCTCATGTATTTGCGCTAAAGGCGACCTATATTTAAGGGTGGTTATTTGAGAAGATAGGTAGTAGGCTCTAACCGCTCATATGTAAATAAACATCTCTCCTATATTTGCTAGTTCAGCATACCGCCAAAAGAAAATACCCGAAGAGCTGCAATCATTTTTTTCACTACCGAGAATCGTAAGCGTCCACATTTTTTCCAACATTCATACGACTCATTTTGGAGTACGCCTTGCTAATTCTACCTTCACTAGTGTTTCGAGACGCCCACTTACATCAACGACAAAATAAACAGCAAGATCAAAGCTTTATCTAGTGTGTTTTAGTTAAAGGCAGCAAAGAAGATAAAATAGGAATAATGCTAGTAAGCACCGAATTATGCCATTGACTAAGCAAAATCATATGCACAGGAGTAAACGACTTCGAATGCGACATACAAACCTCCTTACTCCCTGAAAAATAAAAAGAATTTCTGGAAGCTCACAACATTATTTCTAGTAACACTTGTTCGTTTAAGCCGATCATAAACGAAAAGGTCACGCTCTTTCAAAAGCCCTTTCCAGAGATGACGGCAGCATCATCGCTACTTTGCACAGCGCATAAAGGCTTTCCACCTCAGGTGATGTCTTTCACAAAGAACTGCTATTTTTTTTATATTTTACGACTAGAGCAAGCTGAGCATAGACCTCGGCACGCTTGGATCGTAGGATCAAAGGTTGAGCATATATTTCAGACAGAGCGCCAACCGTAAAAGGATTTTGCATCCACAGTTTTGTGAAGAGCCAGAAATCTCTTCCGGGCATAGTGCTCTTCTTGCGATAAGCCGGTGACTCGATCTATGTTCTTCCGCTGGAGCTTAAATTCGTCGCTGTTTTTTTTTTAGTTCGCGACTTTTGGCGACCCATCGTCATGCATATTTCAACAGAACGGAGATGTCGGGAACGAAGAGCGGTGGATAAAAAAAAAGAAAGTTTTTGTTTTTCTTCGCTTATATCGCTTGACGTTCTCGTTCTATCCGTGGCATTTTGACATTAGTCTTCGGCTCCAAAGCTCACTCTATACTAGCAGCAGCCTACAAAAAATATCAGCAAGCAACAACAATAAAGAACTGAGCAGAAGGCCTCTCAGACGAGAGGGTGAGTCTGGAATCCATGCCTTCAGCTTCACTGGATCCCAGTCTGATATACTGAACCTAGGCCACGCACACAGGTTCATTCGGCTTAATTTAGAGCGGGATTTCTCATATATGTCTGGTTGCCTTTCATAATACGCTTTTATATGGCCGTGTACTAGTGAGTGTCTGTGAAATAGCAGAGGCACACATTATTCGTTTTGCAATGCGCATGTAGCGAATCTGGTCATTTTACTAAATTCTGGAGCGCATTAATGTTATATTGAAGCACAAGGAAATTCTAAAAATTCCAATTCGTACTATCAATCGAGTAAATTTCTACAAGCCGCTTTGGGCGCATAACGTAACTGGAGGTACGACTGTTTATATTCACCCTGCCTTTTCTGCAGGAGAAACGTTTGAAGGTATTTTCGGTCACTTCACACAAATAGCGACCCTAACTGCCATGCAACTTATATAATTACCAGTTTAGATAATTAACGAGCGCACAATTCTTTTTGGGGCCTTGCTTGGGACGTTATAACTTGGTATGTCGCGACGATTCCTGTAAGAAACCTACTTTCGTTTTTCATTTCGGCGTTTTTGCTCCTGTGTTATAAAAAAAAAAAAAAAGTTAATAACTAAGTCAGAATTTTGTCCAAGACTCGACGGTCCCTGAACTGCAATAAAACTCTGGCTGTAATAAGAGAAGGAGCTCGTATTAACCAGAAGTAAGGGTACGCAAAATAAAAAAAGTGAAAAGCATGGTAGTTAGAATGACCTTCAACATAATATTTCATGGTTGAAGAGGCCAAGCCTGATGAAAAAAAAAATCCAAACGAGCTTTCCTTTTTGTATCTTCTCTTAAAGTTGGCCTTGTTGATTGGCCTTGCATATTACACATCGGCTACAAGATTATTTTTTTAAAGGTTAGTTTGCCATGTTTAAATACTAGTCACTGTGGCACTTTTAAATAGGTTGCTAGAAAACGCAGGCATTTAATTATGAGCTGCTTGTTAGTAGCCATAAACGCGATGACGTTCATTCGCACGCATTCAGCGGTAATTCGAAAAGAACTGTGGAGTCTGCAAGTTTATGCTTTAAAAAATCGGACATCACAGTGTTAACTTCAGGTGCACAACAGTTGGAGCAACCTATTCTAATTTGGCAGCGATAAAGGACAGTCTACTGACTTTTCAACAATTTTATCTTGCTTCGTTGCCAAGCTTCCTCCCCAAATTAACCCCTACATAGCTGGGGTTCGATTCCGCGTCCTTGCGTTCAGCAGTCGAGTGCCATAACCGCTGAGACACAGCGGCAGGGTGCACACTGACTGGTGGTTGGTTTATTTTATTTTTTCCGGAGCTTTAGTGAGCGAAGTGGCGTTACATAAGGCATGAAAAGCAAAGAGCGAAAGCTTTAGCGAGCAAATGCAATACAATACAAAAACGTCAAGCAGTGAACTAGAGCACAATACAAACATTAGCAAAACTATTCATAGCATAATGGTAGTACAAATTTCGAACACTGAACTTAGGACACAATAAAACCAGCAAAACGTATGACAAAAAAGAAGAATCAAAGGGCTGATGTTAAAGGCAACTAAATGAAATCGCGAAGAAAAATCACAGATTGAGACTGGCGAAAAAGATCAACATCGGTTATTGACACATAAATTCGGAATGCAGTCCCAGTCAATTGATGTACGGGGCATGGAAGTATAATAAGAAGTATTTGTAAGGCATTGACTCCCATGAAATTTGCTCTGGTCATCAGCTTGAGAAAACGCTATATGTATAAAGTGGCTGTTCAAGTAGTGATCATGATAAACCTCATTAAAAAAGCAAAATTAAAACATCCATCGAAGTGACCGACAGAGCAGGGACAAGCTTGCCTTCATGTTAGTAATGCTGGCGGTGCGGTAACATCTTGAGAGAATGAAACGAACAGCTTTATTCTGAACCAATCAGAGTTATTTTAGCGGCATTATTGGAATGCCGAATTGGTGCTGCGTACTTTAGTTAGGAGTGTACAAGTGACCTGTAAAGCAGTAATGTTAGTGGAATTACTGAAGTGGAATTACTGAAGTTAGTGGAGTTTTACTGAAGTTTCGTCGGAAGTAACCTAAATTGTGGTTCTTGTCTGCGGTTCCCTTTCTATATTGTTTTTGCTCTTCATCGACTTTATGTCTTTGCATGTACATCGACTTTGTTGCTCACTTATATACACAATAATCGTTTTTATGCCCATAATATCTCTGAGACATCAATTGTCATGGAGCTCTCAATTACTAAGTCATGTGAAAACCCAACCTCTACTGATACACGCTAATTGTCGCTTTAACCAAGTCGTATAAGAATGCCTGCATGGCCAACGAGTAGCATGTCTTACTTATAGGCCATGGGCTCTGTAAGGTTAAATTTCTATCCCATAACCCATCCCAAGGCAGAAACCCGTTTTGAACAGCTTCTGTCATGTCATTTACTTTCGTGACTTCATACAACCAACCCGGCGACCAATCAGTAACCAGCCATGTCACCTGCCAGCTGCCACCTACCGAGGAAATGGCGGTGATGTTTTAACGCGATAGCGTTAAAGGTCCCGTGTACTTAAAATCCGGCTTCGGCGTAGAAAGCGAAATATCACGAGCATGGGGCTGGCCGGCGATAGCCGCCAGCTGACATGGCCACGTAATGACTGGACGTAGGGTTGCTTGACATTGCGTTTGGCAGGAGCTGCCATCTCGGACCTCGCCTTCCATATGAGCGGGTGATATCAGAATCAGCCTGCCAAGATCCTTGCATTCAGTTGAGTTGAGTTCAGTTCAGTTGTTGTATGCTACGGGTGGGATTAGCCTTGCTTATTCTGCCGGCGATTATTTCCACCGTAGCGTCACTTATGTCTTTAAAAAATCCTAATATCTTGCATTCACATTACCCCTAGGCCATGCAGGCACGCTCATACTGCGTTAAAGCGAGGCTTGACATTTGAGCTTGTATATAGGCTACGCTGTTGTGTCCTATACTTAAAGGGGGAGCTTAAGTGCATTGCATAATATTTTTGCTCACTACGCTGACATCGTCACCACCCCAGGACTTTTTGCAGAACGGGGCTTTTAACGTTGCGTCGGTAAAACCAGAAGTAGTGCGAAAAACTACAGCGTCAACGGTGACGTTGCAGAATAATGCTAAATTCGGAGAGGTAGTTCTGCAGCTGCTAAAACCTCACAACGTTAATTTCTCCCAAATCATCGAAACGTCAATTTAATTTATTATGTCTGTGGCTGTCAATATTTTATTACAGGAAAGCTATTTTTCGCTGTATAACAGGAGTCAGCGGTCTGAGACTTAAGATCAAGACCTGACAAGTCAACGAAGAAATCAATTAGGGATCAAACGAAGATCCCTAGATTGATGTATCCGAATTTTGGCAAAACGAGACGTGTTACTGCTTCACTCCCTATAATAATGTTGTAACAGCGCGTTGCCCATATCGCCCACTTCTTGGCCTTTATGAGCCCCATCTTATCAAGTCATGAGGCGACGACCCTAATGTCATAATTACGTGTTTTCTGTGTATTTTTCTCGCAACACGAGACAGGTGACATATACCTGTCAACCATCACGTTCTTCATCGGGCATGATGGCAGGGTGTGCTGAACTTACCTGTACTCAGTTGCGTCGTCCAGTACTTGAGACCATGTATGACTCATGAGCGCTATGAACGCCGCCGCAGGATCCGGCCCATTGCGCAGCTGAACCTTTCATACCTGACTGATGATGTACGCATCATCAGTTTGGGCTGTAGTATCGCAAGAGTCGTAAAAATAAGCTTTTTTAACGCTCGCAAGAATAGACGTTGCTCTGTGGGCATGAGAGTCAATAAAAAACAAATTGTTAATGGTTGAACCTTTACCTACACAGTACGGCCTAGAAAAGGCACCAGCACTTCGTTTGTACCCAAAGTGCTTGTGTTCAGTAGTATAAAACCATAACAACTTGACCAGCATGGAGCGTCTTAGTGCGCTGTTCCCACCCTAGACAGCTCTACATAGGATCATGCATGAAAGATAAGTGCTTGCAAGGCCAGAGAAAATGAGTTGCGGGAAGCAGGCTCTGCGCTGGAAAACACGGTAATCCTCGCAACCGGAGCGGATTTCCGTGTACCGTCGTCTGTACTTCTCAATATATATGCCATTGCCACCGAATCCAACTACTGCTATGTCTGAGCCTGCACAGATTCGTCTCAGATGTGCTAGTAATGTTAGTGATGACACGGCACTGATTTTAAGCTAGAAAGGTCATGCCGCAATAGATCTCTGATTGAAACTGCTCATCGGCGAACTCATAGTCCGCTTTTATATATTGTTGGAAGGTTTAGAAAGTATTATCGAGGAAAACTTTAAAATATATGGAAATATAAATGTAAAAGTAAGTGGTCAGCTTCATATGAAAGACCTTCAACTCGGGATCACCAATCCTTTCCTGTTCACAGCAAGCAGAACTGGAACTGAGCCAAAAGCTGGGTCCTCACAAGAATTACAAGATCGTGAACGGCCTCCTTGTCCACAGCCATGTCAAGAGACAAGTCGGCGTTGACAGCTCCGTTAACACATCAATCACAGCACAGCAAAAGAAACAGCTGCGTTCGCGAAATGTCATGTAACCTTAGGACTTCGCCTACGAGTCATTACTTAGAAGCATAGAGTTAGGAGATAGTTAACGAGTTAGTAGAGTATACCGAAAATAAAGAGTACAAGATGTTAAATGAATAAAAGAGCAGAGATCACAGCGCTCAGAACCATTAAGCTGTTCTTTTTATTAGGCCTGAACTGTTCTTCAGTAAGCGAGTTTTGACTTGGTTTACCTTCGTAGAACCACCCTTAGCACTACCATAATTGCCGCTCATAGGGTGCATTCTGCCTCCTCTTCATATAGCCACCTTGCTTGAAACAAATCATTGGTGACCGCACAGAGCCAACCGGTAAACACAACGGACGCAAACGGCTCTGGTACAGAAGGTAGGATGTATCCTAGGGAAAGAAACTAAATTCGTATTTGCGTACTGACAATAGGAACTTTCTACTCTATTCAACATGGTGCGGTCGTTGTCACTAATGCTGCACATTAAAGAGCGCGACTACTATCAAACTTCACCTAACCTCTGACAGTTATTTACGCCAAGCTCATCAGTGGCCCGCCCTGACAACCGCAAAGTGGCAACCATAATGTTTGCTCTCCCGTCGGTGCAACCGTTTCTCTAGTTAATGAGCCTAGGTTCTCGCTTCATGCGCTGATGAACAGGCCAGAGGGTTGCAGTGTGCGAGCTTGCACTCGACGGCAGACTCGTTCGGGTTAGAAGGCAGTTCTTGGCGGACGCTCTATTTGGGCTACTTGCCAGGAGTTGTTTTAGCATATCTTTGCAAATGCAGAAAAGCACTCACAAGGAACTACTACGTTTCAGCAATGGGGAAATTTTCTGCTCTTTATTTATTTACCTAGACGAAGTCACAATTACAGAAAACAAAACTCGGCAGCATGTTCTCAATAGAAACGCAGTGCAACATCGCCCCGAGTAGGTCGAAATTCGTGCAGACAGTAAACGCGCCTGGGAACAAATATCAGCTGTGTAGGGAACTACTGGACACTTGCCATTTGTTCAATCGTTTTATTGCAACGAATACCCAAAAGAAACAAGAGGAAATAGCAAAATATCGACATCCGCTTTGAAACGACCACAGGAACTGTCGGAATTTTTAATGTTCTTTTGCCGTCGAATGCGTCGCAACCACTGGCGACTGGGAAGTGTCGCCAGAACTTGACGCAAGAAATGCCATTAGGCCATCACATCCGTTTCGTCCAAGGTCATCTGTCCACTTAGCCTTTGCGGTAAAAAAGCTAGATCGTTGAGTCTGCGCCCAAGTAAAGTGCAAATAGGGAGTAGAGTTGAGCCGCATCGCAAAAGCCATGTTTGCGGAAGTGTCGAAAGTTCAGTGTGCCTTACGGGCAGAGGAAATGGGAGGAAACTCTGAAATTGATTTTTTGAAAAGGAATGAAAAGTTGAAGGGGATCTTTGACAGTACTTCTCGCATTCAATGCTCCGCGTAGAAAAGATCCGAAGATTCTAAGAACTTACTTTCGCTTACGGTACTGGTGAGACAAAAAATTAAGGCTTCATTTACCCCGCGAGCAAAATGCAGTATTTACTTCCATTATTCTGTGGGGGAAATAAAGCCGCAAATACGAGAATAAAAAATCATATGCGTGCGCGTTAGCTTACCGAACCTGCTTCTGTGGTTCTCAGTATCGGCCTTTATTATTAACCATTTCGGAGCAACTTGGCTTGCAGAACAGTTGACCGACAACAATAACATATCTGTCCCTCTACTTTATAGCCATGCTAACAAATAGAACAGCTCAAAGACCTGGTGTCCTTGAGTCATTCCATTGGTTACTGTACGCGGAATTCTGGGTTATTATTTCTGTTGTACGGAGAACTGGTGAAGGTTTTACCTAACTCTTTGTATTTCCCTAAAGGTGATTTCAGAACAGCATGGCGTAGTGCGAAAATAGAGACGCCTACACGCGCATGTCTCCCATACTCAATATGTATTTATAGGGGACCTCTCTTTGTCATAGTCATAGCATTACCTCAGTTCGTGTTTACCAGATATCTCTCAAAATGCGAGCTATGGTAATCATTATTAGAGGTTGCTCTATCCAGAGCTCTTCAATATTACCAGTTGCGAAACTTCGAATAGGGTGGTGGTAGTGGTGAAAACGTTTATTCAATCTTGTGCCTTACTGACTGTTTTGATGGGTTGGCTCGATATAGCGTAGGGTGGGTGGTTGGGAGCTTGTGGCTCTCAGTGACCCTTCGAGTTCAGCCCATCAGCTCCTTTTATGCAGCTGGTTCCGAGCTGGACACCGCGATCTCCCATCACTCTATGTCTGTTAGTTGCACCCATGCATCGAAAAACGGCGGTTTTTTATTGGTAAAAAAAAAATAATAATAATTGGGTGTTTACGACTAGTGGCGGCGTCTAACGCCGTTAAAGGAAACAGCGTACAAATTGCAAACTTTCAGATTTTTGTAAATGCACAACCACCATGAAAATAAAATATGTTGAAGAGTTTCAGGAGCGAAAAATTTTAGAAATAAAATCCGTACATGTAATTAAGATGCAAAAGAAGGAAGTTAAAAGAGGATTTCAGAAGACAATGATGGTAATAACAAAAGGCTTTTATTAGCCGCTTCCAGATGGCACGACAATTCATAAGCACCCCCAAAATGCGCACAAACTTCGGTCATTTCTTGAAGCGGAGTTTCCCAACTGGTATGATCTAAAAGCTCTGGGTCTATCTTCTCTGGATGGTTGTAAGCTTGCCGAATGAACGCGCATTTCCAGGTTACCGTGTGGACGAAGTAATCCGCAGCACTGATTTGCGCACACAATTCCGCACAAAACCGTTTATACAAAAAACATGTAAAGGCAAGGCAACTTTACAAAGCAAAACGGAAATGCAGCAGGTGAAAACGAAACAGTGCACGCATTGGACAACGGGGAAAAAAAAAAAGGACAGAAACGAAGTACTGCGTTTGTTTTTCTGCGTATTTGTTTCCTGTTTTCATATCGTCCCTGCGCCATGCCGTCTGCATTTGTTGCTATGAGTCTACCGGTCCAGATTTCAACGTTACTGACAAATTTCAAAAGAGCAAAACCTACCGTGTGTCTTTTCCTTCCGTGTTAGTCTGAGTTCGGTTTTTGTCTGGTTTTTCCTGCGCAGTAACGCTTGCGGCTGAAGTATAGATGCATTTGTAGATTGTTTTCTCCGAGATAATATTTTCAGTATTTTAACCAATATCTAGTCAGCATTTCAGTGCTTTTCTTTTGTTTGTGAGCGCTGGTTAGGTTTTGTAATCGGGATTAAACCAGCACCATACATCAGGGGGAAAGCAAACGATCATAGCTATTTATTAAATATCTTTGTTGCTAAGCTAACCGCCGTTGGAAAAATAAAGTGGAGCGTGCAGCACAAACTGAAGCACCGAACAACTTTGCCAAAAATATTTTGGGAGTGGCGTTTATGTTGAAGGATTTGAAATTGTTGATACCCAAATGTGCCAGCTTGCATGAAAACACGTTCATAAAACTGGGTGAGCTCTCCATGTTTACGCCCCAGCGCAGAAGGTACCTGCAGAACACAGGGAGGAAGCATAGATTGGCTAAATTTTATCCTCTTTCGCAGGGAGTCAACCACACAGGTATTTATTGTAGGTAGCTGTGTAAGGCTCGTTTTTGTTGACACTGGAATGGCAGTGCTTTCTTTCTACTTTCGCAGCCTCGATTTAGCTCTCAATAATGTAGCGACGCACTTCGTTATATCATTTGACATGCGTCTTAGAAAGTATTTTGTTCCAGAGACTATACTTCCGTCTCCATGCACACTCGACAACAGGAGTGCTGCGAATAGCTGTTTCTGTCGGTACATTCTTCAGCATAAAAACACATGTACCGCATCGGAGATGCAAGCTTTTAGAATGCAGAAGTCCGGATCTTCTCAGCCGATACAAGGCTCCCCTAACGCTACAAAGATTCCACATCTAAAAGGGTATCCGTATTATTTGGTTCGTTGGATGCACATTTGCAAGGGTGACAGTAGCGTCCGCTACACTCTTTTTTGTTCGGAGCCATATACGAAGCGAGCCATTGTTAGGGATGATATTTTGAGCGGAATAAATAACGCGGGATATCGTTGATATGGGCTGTTATATGCTCTCGCAAAATGTCCTGCAGTATGGTTATAACCAGTTGCTTCAAGGGAGCAAAAATGAACTGGAAACAGCAAATGTCTCAATATTTCTCAATTTGCTAGCATGCAGCAGGTGATCCTTTAAAGTGCCAGCGCACATTTACATTGTACGCATATGGGCCAATGGGTGCAGATGTACAGCCATTTCACTGAACGCAATCTAATGCACTGCCTGTAGATAGTTCTAGAATCTTAATTTCTTTTGATTAAAGGGACAGAACACTGGCCGAAATATGTCATGAGCTTATGGTGGAGATGAAAAGATCTTGCCTCGTAAAGTACAGATCAAGCACTATAATATAAAAAAGTGGCTTTAAAATTTTAATTTGCCATTGAAAATGGAATAAAAACAATGGAGGCGCTATCTAACGGAGAAACCCTAGTACTTCCAGTGTAGCCCCCCCCCACATGACTACATGTCAGCAAAATATCGCTGATTTTCGTAACTGCATATTGTTCTTTCTTGTTCTAGGAGTGCTTGCCATAATTTATTATATTTTGCGCTCTCTGCAGTGCGTCCTTAAAAACTACCCCTGCTTTCGCACCGCGAGAGGTATGCTTTCAGGTTTTGCCACTAGATGGCGGCACAGTGTTTGCAATTTCGTGAATGAAGCAATGACAGTGCCCACTAAAACTTTCGTCGACGAGGGCATGCGTTATTGTGCCGTAACAGCACTGCGTGTGAAACTGAAAAGGACGTTAATCTACGTAAAAAATGTCTGATTACTGTCTGGCGAGCAAAAGTTATATTTGTTTTCGGTACGTCTTTTTTGTCGACCATCAGTCGTCATCGCGGTCGCTGCTCATGATTTGCAGCACCAGACTACATAAAAACGGGCGCACGCATGGATTAAAAAATTCCCGGTAAATATTTTCTACAGCGTTTCTAACAAAACCGTTATAGAATCGAACATTTTAGACGTCAATCTTTCCACTGCGGCGTAAAAAATCGAGACCTAAATTCCGATGTTCTGCCCCTTTAACAATCGGTTTTGGTTCTTTTATTCTGTCCCTGCAGGCCTTTTTCTTAATGTTCGCGTCAGACACAACGATCTCCTGCCCACAGTGTGAGTTCACTCTGGGCCCTGCTTTAGGCTAACAAATTTTTGCGCAGAACGGCGGCATTTTTTTTTATCTGTACAAAGAAATAGGGAAATAGTTACAGACACCTTGATACAATGATTACCGTCGCCCCCATAGGCGACCGCATTTATATATTTACTTATTTCAAATTTTTTTGAGCAGCATATCGAGCGCATGTGATATGCGCAATTTTTTGTACCACTACTAAACAGACTGATTGAATGTTGGTGTCCGTAACTAACGCAATTAAATATTTTAGTCACTTTCTGCATCTTGCCAGCAACGTACATGGCAGAGTTGCATTCGTTTGTTTTTGTGGTAGTAGAATAAAATTAAGTAATCTGTAGCCGCGATCAATTCATAACTTCTTCGCCGCGAATAATAGTCCTCCCATGTGTCACAAGTGTCACACAGGAAGCATTTCTCAAGGTCTCTACATCATACTCTACTCATGTGTACATCACGCCGCGGGCAAAGCGTCCTTGAGAAGATATCGAAAAATTGGAGCTAAGGCTTCTTTCTTTCTTTCTTGCTTTGGAGCTCTGGAGTGATATGGCCTATAAGAGACGCAATGCCCGTGACTGTATTCAGAAATTGGTGCTGTTTTCCGCCTCATTAAAGCCCCGACTTTATTTTTTCTACTCTATGATTGCTTTGATACACAGCCCTGATATTTAATGCCTTTTTACGCATTTTTTTTTATTTCCAGCTAAAATTTCTAACACATCTCTGGTGCCTCGTCAAACATATCACCTTAGGATATCTATGCCCAACTTTACGGCGCTTCCATATAGCACTCGCTCTTTCCCTCTAGCAATCGTTTCACACACCAAAACCGCTATATGCCAAATGTCTTATACACCATACGCAATCAGTTTTATTCGCTGGGTAAAAGCAGGCATGTCAACACTGCACAACCGTATGAGCTGAAGCTTTCGCCTCGTTTCCGCTAAAGTTCTCTAGATATCACCGCAAATACGCAGCCTAAAAGTGCTGTACAACCTTCCTGAAAAGGACCCATGAAATAACCATAACCGCTCTACTACAGAGCCGCTTTGAGACGTTGAACAACATAAAAAAACATTACACTATCGTCTTCCGTTGATGTTTCCTGTAGTACAATTAACTGCCAAAGAAGTACCACAGTTTAATTTTACTGCCGAAGCCCTATAGGTTTCTCACTGAGCCGGCAAGCCAATCTGTGCGCTTCATATGACCCTGACACAAACCAAGAACAGAAAAGGTCACTATAGAAACTCCACTGGCAGCTGCCGAGACGTTTTGTTATCGCTTACTACATATCACTAACTACATATCAGTAATTATTACTATTTAGGGTATCAGTAACTATCTCATCGCTAAATATTTCTTCACCGACACTTGCTTCTTACTTTATCATTCAGTTCAGTTCAGGCGTTCAGTCGTGTCCGACTCTTCGTGACCCTATGGACCATGTCACGCCACGCTTTCCGGTCTCTCACTATCTTCTTAACATCACATAGCTTCATCTGCAATGCCTCGAGAATGCCATCTAACCATCGCGTTCGCTGCCTACCCCTTCTCCGGCGACCCTCAACCTTTCCCAACATCAAATCTTTCTCCAGCGACTCCTCTCTTCTCATCAGATGACCAAAGTAGCTGAGCTTTAACTTTAGAATTTGACCCTCCAATGAGCAGTCAGGGTTTATGGTCGACAATATCGACTGATTTGATCTTCTGGCAGTCCAAGGAACTCTTAAGAGTCTGCGCCAGCACCACAATTCAAACGCGTCAATTCTTCGGCGGTCAGCCTTTTTCACAGTCCAACTCTCGCATCCGTACATCACAACTGGAAAGACCATAGCACGGGTTATACGGATCTTGGTTGGCAGACTAATGTCTCTGCTCTTTACTAGGCGGGCAAGGCTAACCATTGCTCTCTTTCCCAGAAGCAGGCGTCTCCTAATTTCATGGCTGCAGTCTCCTTCAGAGGTAATCTTGGCGCCCAAGAACAGAAAATCTGTCACAGCTTCCACTTCTTGTCCATTGATGCTCCAGGACTTGATAGGGCAAGACGCCATGATCTTCGTCTTTTTAAGGTTCAGTTTAAGCCCAAACTTCTCACTCTCTTCTTGTACGCGCATCAGAAGTCTCTTGAGTTCCACTTCACTTTCTGCCATTAAAGTGGTATCATCCGCATATCTAAGGTTGTTGATACGTTTTCCAGCAATCTTCACTCCAGCTGAAGACTCGTCCAGACCGGCCTTCCTCATGATGCACTCTGCATATAGGTTAAATAGGCAGGGCGACAGTATGCAGCCTTGCCTCACCCCTTTCTCACTCGGAAACCAATCAGTAAGACCATGCCCAGTTCTGACTGTGGCCTCTTGCCCTTCATAAAGGTTTCTGAGGAGACAGATGAGGTGAATTGGAACTCCCATCTCTTGGAGAGCTTGCCACAATCTGCTGTGATCTGCGCAGTCAAACGCTTTCGCATAATCAATAAAGCAGAAGTAAATGGGTTTCTGGAACTCTCTTGCTTTTTCCATGATCCAGCGAAGGTTGGCAATTTGGTCTCTTTATCATTATATATCCTTAATTATTTTATCATTAACTGCCATCACCAGTAATAATAGTTCTTGTAATTTTGATTACCTTATCGTTACTCATGGGTCGCTAATCAAGCTGTCACTAACTTGTTGTCACTATTACAAATAATATTTATCGAAAATTTCTATTACTGATAATTATGGTTATTTTATCGTTATATTACTGCCATATCGCACTAAGATTCGCATACACAGTCGTAGCTTTACTTTTCCCGTCACATTTTACGTTACGGATCGGCCTTACCAATATAGCCTACTAATGCTTTTGCATTAATAAAATAAATTTGGCGCGAGCAGGGTGTTTTACCTCATCGCCACCTGAAAAGATCAGCTTCGCTCACCCCTGCTGTAGTGCAACAGACCATCGCTGCAGCCGAAAACCCCGCATGTTTAACGGACACTTCATCACGCTATGCAAAGCACGTTGTAGTCACGAAGCTGTGGCGCAGAGAGGGATGCGTAGCACTGATCTGTAAGAGGCGGTGCGCAATCGCAGATGGAGTAAAAACAGGACGGCGTCATCGAGCTGAAACCGATGCCGCAAAACTTTCTTGGGTAAATTAAGCACGTTTACAAACAGCCACGCGCTTGGAAGCACAGGCTTAATTAGCAGGGCTTGTGTTAGCGCATTCTCTTCGTATATGGCCAACCAAGCAAAACTGACCGCATTGTTTCAGTCCTTTTTAACTTTTAAAAGCCGCGGTTTTAATGAAGTATCGTATTTACTCTTAGGGTTTTGTAAGCTCTCAGTGCTAATAGGCTTTATTATTTATTTCCTTTTCAAATTTATTTCCTTTCAACATGAAAGAGGCATTCATGTTACACTTCGGAAAGCACGGTACTACAATTAGCCTAATGCTTTCGTCAGGCATCGCTAGCACAACGTATTTCTATAGGTCGTCAGCCTGCGCTTTCGCTGCCACAAGCAGTGTGTTCAATGCCTGCATTTCCACTAGTCAAAGTGCTTGCAAATGACTGGAATACTGTTGCGTAAACAGCGGTTGACACGTGAGTAGCACCGCCGCGGAGGTTTGAACAATGCGGAATGTTCGCTGAATACGTACTGCAGGCGTATGTCCAATCGAGGAGGGGAATGGCCAGCTGTGAAATGTGCCAACTGATAGAACTAATTAATGGACGTGACCATTGCAAGATGTGCTTTTTTGCGAAACACTTAAGTCGACAAATATGCAGGATTTTAAACCTCGATCGAACTGTGAGCTCATCAATTTATTTTTACTTTGGTATTTGGGTCATATTGTTTCGGCGAGAGTGAGAGACATTTTGATCTTAGAAATTAAATTTACGACTTTACAATATCAAATGTTCGTCCGTCGAACAGGTCTGGCGTATTCTATATTCTCAGCTACTTGGTTTCGAAAGTGATAGATGAAATTTGTATTGTAGTCAATAACCGGGTGTGTGTAACTTCACGGCGGGAGATCACGAGCCCAAAAAATTCGGCGCTTCTTTAAGAACAATTCACGATAAGTGTTAGAACGTTCGACCTGTCGCACTGTTTGTTTATTCATTCAGATTTGTCTCGTTCTTTGCAAGTTCACTGATTTGCGGGACGAAGGCTATTCGTCGCAAAAGAAAGAAAAGTAGACAACGATGAAAGCTATGACCCTTAAGAACAATCCCAGATTTCTGTGCAATTCAAGAGCCGAGCTATAGCAACCACAACATTCAAGCTTTTCTATCTGGGTGGGTTGTCTACATCTGAGAGGCTTCTTTAAATCAATAGTGTCAGCATGCTGGCACCACGCTACGAGATTGTCTTGAATTTACTAAAATCTTTTAAATTAAATCCAAACGCTAAAACTATCAAGCAGTCTGGTGTGAATGGCATCCTTTTACTTTTAGCTCTGATGCCACTAAGGTAACACTTCTTTATTACTAATCACAAGAAAGTTATCGCAGAACAACTTGAAGGGCAATTGCGGAAATATGCAAAGAAGGCTGACGATTATACGAATTGGTACTTGCTAATATTATAATCAGCCAAAGTGTATAGAACACAGAAGAAGCACAAGGCCACCCTTGTCTTGTGTTTTTCACCTGTGTTCTGTATTTTGGTTTATTTTAAGAAGAATTTGGCCCTATTTTTCCCGTTCTCTCTTATTTGCTGATTTACAATGTTCGGGATTTTTTTATCAGTGTGCGCGACAGTTATCTTTACGATATGTAAACGACATTCTATATAATCAGGAAACTGAACAGAAATGAAATCTCCCGGCGTGCGGCCCGGGTGGTTGCTTTGATGATGTAAGTGAAGACGCCGCTCTTGGTACACAAGCTCTTGAGTGTCACGTTGCCAAGAGCGATTCGGTCAAAAGGCAACAGGACTCAAGACCAAGCTGAGATCATCGATATTCTGCTTATCCTTCTAAAATGTGAACTACAATTCCATAACCAGATTTAGTGCCAATTATTTGTCGTTTAAAGTTGGCCAACTTCCAAGAATACGGAATCCTGCTGCGCTGTAGTGGGGAATGCAGTGGGTAACATTTTTCCTTCTATTTTCATAGCGTGTTTATTTGGTCACAATAGACAGCCTAATGTAAATTGTTTATTATTGCGTAACACTAAGACAACTTCTGACCTGAATAGCATTCTGCAATACAGTGCAGGAAAACCTATCACCTCTTTTAAACTACTTTGCCTTTGTAGTACGCTGCGTGAAGTGTGGCGTACATACACAATTCTTGGTGTCGGTGCCACAAGAGATGCCGGACAGTCTGCATCTATTCCTCGTCAAGCGCCTTGTTTCTTCAGGAACGTTCTCCAGTCGTGTTTCCGTGTGGTATGCGGCATCCAGTAGCCCCACAGCATCACATCAGTCATCGCTATCACATTACGAACCAGAATCTACAAACTGTGAGCGAAACTATACCGCCGAACCCAGGAAGCATGTTCGCTGCCGATCAACGTTCTGCCGATAACCGGACCGTCTCCTATCTGTTCCTTGCCAGACTGTTTTGAGAATGTCCTCATCAGGATCAGTGTTCACCGTCAGAATCATTTCTTTGACAGCATGATTAGGTTGGCCGGAGGATTATATTAGAAATTATTTTATTGCGATAGTAATACTGAGCTGGGTTTCGGCCCGTTGCGTCGTCCCGGAAAGGGCCACGTTTGACGTTGAAGAGCCGCGAAGAAGAGAACAGGAAGTAGAGGAAGAAGAAGAAGAGGAAGGAGAATATGAACGCTCGGTCACCGGCAGATAGTGCTTTCGCTCCACATTTGGTTCAGCGGCATTGAACCCTTCTCATTTATATGTGGGCTGGTAGCTTACGCTTCGCGTCATACTCCTAAATGATGAGCTTAAGGGTTCCCAATAATGTAGCATGTTACATGATAGGGCGTGATAGGGGAATAATGTAGCAGGCAAAAGTAGGTTTCGCCGTTGCTATCGCAATTCAACTAGGGTTAACAAGAGTTAAACCACAACTAATTTTTTTTGTTTCAATAGTGCTCAGCTCTAGCATTTGGCTCATTTAATCTTAACTTTGAGAAGAGCTTACAGTATACAGTGTTCTGAGATCTCGTAACATAAAAATCCTCCAGTGTTTCTTGTTGGGTTTAATGTCAGATTTGGACAACGTTCGAACTTTTCATGAATATTGTGATTTTTCCAGTCTCTAATTAAACCAGGTACCGATCAATGTTTTTCTTTCTTTCTGCATTTCAATCATGTAAACTCGGTTAATTATGGATGGGTTCGGCTGATAGTGAGATTGCAAACAAATTTTACCTATTCGTCCTATTTTACTATTTAACTTCACAGAGCTCAACCTCTTGTCCTTTGGTGCATGTAGTATCGCGACGTCAAGCTAATTGCGACCAAAACGGGATTTCTTAAAGTGGCCGCAAAATTGTATTGGGTTGGTATTCAAGAGTTCAGAATTATCTATATTTAGAAGCGGCAAACTCTGGTTCAAGTCAATGCTGCGATCTTCGTACAAAGTTGCAGAATACTGCACACTGTGACTTTCCACAGCGGCTCCAAAATGACCCCTTCTTTCTGTTAGCTCGCGTTGGCTTTGTTAACTCAGCTCCTGTTCGATATTTGCAAACTACGTTTCCACCTCGTATATAACACAAACAGACTGCACATCTTTGCCTGGAACGCGGTAATCCTGCCTGTGAACGAAACCGCAACACTCTGCCCACCACATGCATAGTTCCACTTGCAGGTAACGTTTCGCAACTCGTTGTCCAAACTCTGGCATCGCAGAAACCAATATCGGCGGAAAGCTTCGTTCAGCGGGAAAATCACGCTTTCTGTGGATTACCGCAGGTGCAAGTGCCGACATACCTGCGTAAACTGCGCTCTCTCGTTTCGAAATCACTTGAAAGCTCGTCTGAAAGGTCACTAATGAAAAAGTCGATGACACCAGCGGGACCCGTAAACGTTTGTTACGAGTGGTTCGCTGCTTTAGGCGGTTGTTCAACAAAGCATGCCATTGGTATGCTTTCCAGGCACTGCCACTCGATTTCAGTGCCTTTACTTGTGTAGCAGATATAATAAAGGGAATCTAGACAGGTATACCAATATAGCTATCTATTGCTAGCTGCTCGCATTTGAATATATACTCAATGCCTATGCTCTTCAAACAAACATACTTCGGTTAAGATCGTCTGGTTTTTTTATTTCTGTCCATTTGTGGTGATTACTGAAACTATACTAATAGTGGCTTTCGTGCTTAATATAAGCTGGCACTCTCAAGTTTTGATTCAGTGTTTACCTCTCGCTCACCTGTTCGCAGGAAAGTTTCACAGACGCTGAGGGGAATAGATTCGATGTTCATGTAAGGTCTCTGCGTTTCCCAAAGATGCGTTGACTTTGCAAAAGCCGCGGGACAATAGACTGGGATGCGGATGCGGAGTAAGCCTATTGGGAAAATTGCTTTAGTCCAATAGAAGACAATAGTTTGTTCGCTGCCCGGCAGCGTTGCAAATATTTCTGCCAACGGACGGAGCAGAAAAAACACCGCGTTTCGTCTCTGTCGTTCGAGCTTCTCTAAATGACGCTGTCTCAAGTTGTTTGAAACTGCTTTCGACAAGAGATGTCCTCTTTTTTTTTGTTTGATTTTCTTGTATCAAAATCTGTTACCTTATCTGCAGGGGTTAAAAGTGTCTGTTATCTTGATGTTCTCGATTGTTTTCTACGTATTAGGTTCGGAGCGATTATTGCGATGAGTCTCATACTTTTGCCACATTTCCGGTTAATAAATAGTTGATAATTGTGCGCATGTGGTGTCCCTTGTTAGTGTCCTTGTTGCGCCAGCGTTCATTTCATCATGCACCAACTCGCCCCTCACGTCGTTATTCTTTAGGAATCCAGGTTTGAAGCGTTTATTTTTGACTGCTTTGAAAAGTATTTGATGATTTTGAGTTAATTATAGAAATGACTATAGCACAAAGCGAACCTCAACAAATTATCGAAGTTCATTGTATTATTCCTGGCGCCTACGTGTTGAGCTGCTACTTGCAGATAACATGCGTTGAAATGTGCCTTCTTGGTTCTATTTTAGCCAATGCGCCGCGCGAAAGAGTCTACACTTGTATCTGTAGTCTGAGCGCCCCATGCGCATTGTTTGCGGCACGTGACGGGCGAGACGACAGCGCCAATTGAGCTGCCTTGGTTAAAGAATGGGCGTGCCGGCCACAATTATAACAATTCTCGAGGCACCATCCGTCGGCTCGATGCATCACGGTCCAACAGTCAGACAAGTAGAAAGCCCAATGAGAAATTCTGAGCGGCATTGTCCACTATGCTCAGTCGGTAATAGTATGCCAGAGGTTTAATCCCGTTAAACCTAGTTAGGGGAAGCCTAAGTACCGTTTTTCTTTGGTTAGCTTAGGTTTACACATGTGCAGATACGGTGTTTCAGCAATTAAGATGCCAATATTATGAAATGGATGCTGAATCTGCCATCGAAGGTCAAGTGACGTTACACCATGAGTGCACTATGGCTAAGCTATATAGCTACCCTGTGACCTCTGGCTTGTTGAAGGTCAAGCAGCTTGTCAGGTTGACCTTGGCTGATATTCGGCACATTGAAGCTTTCGCTTGAAAACACAATTCCTGCTTAAATCTACTCTCCATTACGCGAAGGGCAGTGCTTTTTTATTTGCAAACGGAATTTGAAAACGCGCTCTCAGTAGCGACACCAGTTGGCGAGAGTCTGCAATTACGCTTGAATGACGTTCCACCCCTTAGATGGAGCGTTTATGTAAGCCCCGAGCTTTCATAGGAGCGTTGGGCAGAAATATGCATTCTTCTAAAGGAACTTGCTCCATAAGTCAAATCTAGATGGGTGACTTGTTGCTTGTCATGTTCGTTTAAAACTTGCCTTGTAAATTATCAACTCGCTTACGTTGAATCGTACACCCTTTGTCAAATGTTAGAGCCCAGGCGGTCTACTTCTGGGCCATACTACTTGGCTCGTAATGCATCCCCAGCTTTCCAAACTTATTGAAGAGAAGAATATGTTTCATCCTACCCTCTCTAATGGCTGGGACTACCACGATTTTTATAGAAGTCATAATGAATGGATTTAAAGCAAGCCCTCAGGGCTCTAAACTTTTGAAAAAGGCTGTACATACATTACATGCACGCTGAGTAAATTTTAGAGCGCAGCTCTTTGGCGTCCGTTCCTGGGTTTCGCGTCGGCGTCGGCCTCGTAACCAGCTCCGCCCCCCTTTCATCCCCCCAGCGCTAGCAGCGACCGACTGATACCGCTGGATGCCGCTGACGCCGCTAGAGAGTCAAGATAACGTGACTGCATAGAACACCGTCGCCGCCATGCAGAAAGAGGAGGGGAGGGTCCCCCCCCCCCCCCCTGTTCCTGTGTGGCGGATAGGGTGCTCTTCAGTTGCCGACGCGCCGGTTATTTCACGTAGGCCCCGGCACGTCGACGAATACGTGACCACCTTCTCACGGCTAGACCTGGTTCTTGGCGCTGCGGAAGCGAGGGTATCATATTATTTGCGTCGGCATCGGTGGCGTTGTCCCCGAAAACAACTCCGCAGCTGGGGTTGACTCACTATCGGCGTCAGCAGCATCAGTCAGTCGCTGCTATCTCTTCCGTCCTCCCTTTATCGCGTTGTCCGCTTGCTGCGTGCGCTTCTGCCCCCATCGTTTGCCGCTGGGTGCACACGCTGCCCCCCTCCCCCTCTTCCTGCGAGTCTCCGGTTGTCAAAGCGCCGGCTCGAACTTAATTCCTTTCTTCGCTCCTCCTCCAATGCAACTCCTGTGCGGTGGCAATCAGAGAGCCAGATCGGTTGCGGCGGATCTGTATATGTGCACCGCCCGAGCCGTAATTGCCGCTGCCGTTCGCCACTGCGAAATTATCTGCCAGTTCTTTCTGAGCCATCAGCGAGACGACCGGTGGAAGTCCTCCGGCTGCTGCTGCTGCTGCTTGCTGCTGCTGCTGCTGCTTGCTGCTGCTGCTGCTGCTTGCTGCTGCTTGTTGCTGCTTGCTGCTGCTGCTGCTGCTGCTGCTGCTGCTGCTGCTTGCTGCTTGCTGCTGCTGCTTGCTGCTTGCTGCTGCTGCTGCTGCTGCTGCTGCTGCTGCTGCTGCTGCTGCTGCTGCTGCTGCTGCTGCTGCTGCTGCTGCTGCTGCTGCTGCTGCTGCTGCTGCTGCTGCTGCTGCTGCTGCTGCTGCTGCTGCTGCTGCTGCTGCTGCTGCTGCTGCTGCTGCTTGGTGCTGTTGCTTGGTGCTGCTGCTGCTTGCTGCTGCTGCTGCTTGGTGCTGCTGCTGCTTGCTGCTGCTGCTGCTGCTGCTGCTGCTGCTGCTGCTGCTGCTGCTGCTGCTGCTGCTGCTGCTGCTGCTGCTTGCTGCTGCTGCTGCTGCTGCTGCTGCTGCTGCTGCTGCTGCTGCTGCTGCTGCTGCTGCTGCTGCTGCTGCTGCTGCTGCTGCTGCTTGCTGCTGCTGCTGCTGCTGCTGCTTGCTGCTGCTTGCTGCTGCTGCTGCTGCTGCTTGCTGCTGCTGCTGCTGCTGTTGCTGCTTGCTGCTTGCTGCTGCTGCTGCTGCTGCTGCTGCTGCTGCTGCTTGCTGCTGCTGCTGCTGCTGCTGCTTGCTGCTGCTGCTGCTGCTTGCTGCTGCTTGCTGCTGCTGCTGCTGCTTGCTGCTGCTGCTGCTGCTGCTGCTGCTGCTGCTGCTTGCTGCTGCTGCTGCTGCTGCTGCTTGCTGCTGCTGCTGCTTGCTGCTTGCTGCTGCTGCTGCTTGCTGCTGCTGCTGCTGCTGCTTGCTGCTTGCTGCTGCTGCTGCTGCTGCTTGGTGCTGCTGCTGCTGCTGCTGCTGCTTGGTGCTGCTGCTGCTGCTGCTGCTGCTTGGTGCTGCTGCTGCTGCTGCTGCTGCTTGGTGCTGCTGCTGCTGCTGCTGCTGCTGCTGCTGCTGCTGCTGCTGCTGCTGCTGCTGCTGCTGCTGCTGCTGCTGCTGCTGCTGCTGCTGCTGCTGCTGCTGCTGCTGCTTGCTGCTGCTTGCTGCTGCTGCTGCTGCTGCTTGCTGCTGCTGCTGCTGCTGTTGCTGCTTGCTGCTTGCTGCTGCTGCTGCTGCTTGCTGCTGCTGCTGCTGCTGCTGCTTGCTGCTGCTGCTGCTGCTGCTGCTTGCTGCTGCTGCTGCTGCTTGCTGCTGCTTGCTGCTGCTGCTGCTGCTTGCTGCTGCTGCTGCTTGCTGCTTGCTGCTGCTGCTGCTTGCTGCTTGCTGCTTGCTGCTGCTGCTGCTGCTTGCTGCTTGCTGCTGCTGCTGCTTGCTGCTTGCTGCTTGCTGCTGCTGCTGCTTGCTGCTTGCTGCTGCTGCTGCTGCTGCTTGCTGCTTGCTGCTGCTGCTGCTGCTGCTTGGTGCTGCTGCTGCTGCTGCTGCTGCTTGGTGCTGCTGCTGCTGCTGCTGCTGCTGCTGCTTGGTGCTGCTGCTGCTGCTGCTGCTGCTGCTGCTTGGTGCTGCTGCTGCTGCTGCTGCTGCTGCTGCTGCTGCTGCTGCTGCTGCTGCTGCTTGCTGCTGCTGCTGCTGCTGCTGCTGCTGCTGCTTGCTGCTGCTTGCTGCTTGCTGCTGCTGCTGCTGCTTGCTGCTTGCTGCTGCTGCTTGCTGCTGCTTGCTGCTTGCTGCTGCTGCTGCTGCTTGCTGCTGCTGCTTGCTGCTTGCTGCTGCTGCTGCTGCTTGCTGCTGCTGCTGCTTGCTGCTGCTGCTTGCTGCTTGCTGCTTGCTGCTGCTGCTGCTGCTGCTTGCTGCTGCTGCTGCTTGCTGCTTGCTGCTTGCTGCTGCTGCTGCTGCTGCTGCTTGGTGCTGCTGCTGCTGCTGCTTGCTGCTGCTGCTGCTGCTGCTGCTGCTGCTGCTGCTTGGTGCTGCTGCTGCTTGCTGCTTGCTGCTGCTGCTGCTGCTGCTGCTGCTGCTGCTGCTGCTGCTTGCTGCTGCTTGGTGCTGCTGCTGCTGCTGCTGCTGCTGCTGCTGCTGCTGCTGCTGCTGCTGCTGCTGCTGCTGCTGCTGCTGCTGCTGCTGCTGCTGCTGCTGCTGCTGCTGCTGCTGCTGCTGCTGCTGCTGCTGCTGCTGCTGCTGCTGCTGCTGCTGCTGCTGCTGCTGCTGCTGCTGCTGCTGCTGCTGCTGCTGCTGCTGCTGCTGCTGCTGCTGCTGCTGCTGCTGCTGCTGCTGCTGCTGCTGCTGCTGCTGCTGCTGCTGCTGCTGCTGCTGCTGCTGCTGCTGCTGCTGCTGCTGCTGCTGCTGCTGCTGCTGCTGCTGCTGCTGCTGCTGCTGCTGCTGCTGCTGCTGCTGCTGCTGCTGCTGCTGCTGCTGCTGCTGCTGCTGCTGCTGCTGCTGCTGCTGCTGCTGCTGCTGCTGCTGCTGCTGCTGCTGCTGCTGCTGCTGCTGCTGCTGCTGCTGCTGCTGCTGCTGCTGCTGCTGCTGCTGCTGCTGCTGCTGCTGCTGCTGCTGCTGCTGCTGCTGCTGCTGCTGCTGCTGCTGCTGCTGCTGCTGCTGCTGCTGCTGCTGCTGCTGCTGCTGCTGCTGCTGCTGCTGCTGCTGCTGCTGCTGCTGCTGCTGCTGCTGCTGCTGCTGCTGCTGCTGCTGCTGCTGCTGCTGCTGCTGCTGCTGCTGCTGCTGCTGCTGCTGCTGCTGCTGCTGCTGCTGCTGCTGCTGCTGCTGCTGCTGCTGCTGCTGCTGCTGCTGCTGCTGCTGCTGCTGCTGCTGCTGCTGCTGCTGCTGCTGCTGCTGCTGCTGCTGCTGCTGCTGCTGCTGCTGCTGCTGCTGCTGCTGCTGCTGCTGCTGCTGCTGCTGCTGCTGCTGCTGCTGCTGCTGCTGCTGCTGCTGCTGCTGCTGCTGCTGCTGCTGCTGCTGCTGCTGCTGCTGCTGCTGCTGCTGCTGCTGCTGCTGCTGCTGCTGCTGCTGCTGCTGCTGCTGCTGCTGCTGCTGCTGCTGCTGCTGCTGCTGCTGCTGCTGCTGCTGCTGCTGCTGCTGCTGCTGCTGCTGCTGCTGCTGCTGCTGCTGCTGCTGCTGCTGCTGCTGCTGCTGCTGCTGCTGCTGCTGCTGCTGCTGCTGCTGCTGCTGCTGCTGCTGCTGCTGCTGCTGCTGCTGCTGCTGCTGCTGCTGCTGCTGCTGCTGCTGCTGCTGCTGCTGCTGCTGCTGCTGCTGCTGCTGCTGCTGCTGCTGCTGCTGCTGCTGCTGCTGCTGCTGCTGCTGCTGCTGCTGCTGCTGCTGCTGCTGCTGCTGCTGCTGCTGCTGCTGCTGCTGCTGCTGCTGCTGCTGCTGCTGCTGCTGCTGCTGCTGCTGCTGCTGCTGCTGCTGCTGCTGCTGCTGCTGCTGCTGCTGCTGCTGCTGCTGCTGCTGCTGCTGCTGCTGCTGCTGCTGCTGCTGCTGCTGCTGCTGCTGCTGCTGCTGCTGCTGCTGCTGCTGCTGCTGCTGCTGCTGCTGCTGCTGCTGCTGCTGCTGCTGCTGCTGCTGCTGCTGCTGCTGCTGCTGCTGCTGCTGCTGCTGCTGCTGCTGCTGCTGCTGCTGCTGCTGCTGCTGCTGCTGCTGCTGCTGCTGCTGCTGCTGCTGCTGCTGCTGCTGCTGCTGCTGCTGCTGCTGCTGCTGCTGCTGCTGCTGCTGCTGCTGCTGCTGCTGCTGCTGCTGCTGCTGCTGCTGCTGCTGCTGCTGCTGCTGCTGCTGCTGCTGCTGCTGCTGCTGCTGCTGCTGCTGCTGCTGCTGCTGCTGCTGCTGCTGCTGCTGCTGCTGCTGCTGCTGCTGCTGCTGCTGCTGCTGCTGCTGCTGCTGCTGCTGCTGCTGCTGCTGCTGCTGCTGCTGCTGCTGCTGCTGCTGCTGCTGCTGCTGCTGCTGCTGCTGCTGCTGCTGCTGCTGCTGCTGCTGCTGCTGCTGCTGCTGCTGCTGCTGCTGCTGCTGCTGCTGCTGCTGCTGCTGCTGCTGCTGCTGCTGCTGCTGCTGCTGCTGCTGCTGCTGCTGCTGCTGCTGCTGCTGCTGCTGCTGCTGCTGCTGCTGCTGCTGCTGCTGCTGCTGCTGCTGCTGCTGCTGCTGCTGCTGCTGCTGCTGCTGCTGCTGCTGCTGCTGCTGCTGCTGCTGCTGCTGCTGCTGCTGCTGCTGCTGCTGCTGCTGCTGCTGCTGCTGCTGCTGCTGCTGCTGCTGCTGCTGCTGCTGCTGCTGCTGCTGCTGCTGCTGCTGCTGCTGCTGCTGCTGCTGCTGCTGCTGCTGCTGCTGCTGCTGCTGCTGCTGCTGCTGCTGCTGCTGCTGCTGCTGCTGCTGCTGCTGCTGCTGCTGCTGCTGCTGCTGCTGCTGCTGCTGCTGCTGCTGCTGCTGCTGCTGCTGCTGCTGCTGCTGCTGCTGCTGCTGCTGCTGCTGCTGCTGCTGCTGCTGCTGCTGCTGCTGCTGCTGCTGCTGCTGCTGCTGCTGCTGCTGCTGCTGCTGCTGCTGCTGCTGCTGCTGCTGCTGCTGCTGCTGCTGCTGCTGCTGCTGCTGCTGCTGCTGCTGCTGCTGCTGCTGCTGCTGCTGCTGCTGCTGCTGCTGCTGCTGCTGCTGCTGCTGCTGCTGCTGCTGCTGCTGCTGCTGCTGCTGCTGCTGCTGCTGCTGCTGCTGCTGCTGCTGCTGCTGCTGCTGCTGCTGCTGCTGCTGCTGCTGCTGCTGCTGCTGCTGCTGCTGCTGCTGCTGCTGCTGCTGCTGCTGCTGCTGCTGCTGCTGCTGCTGCTGCTGCTGCTGCTGCTGCTGCTGCTGCTGCTGCTGCTGCTGCTGCTGCTGCTGCTGCTGCTGCTGCTGCTGCTGCTGCTGCTGCTGCTGCTGCTGCTGCTGCTGCTGCTGCTGCTGCTGCTGCTGCTGCTGCTGCTGCTGCTGCTGCTGCTGCTGCTGCTGCTGCTGCTGCTGCTGCTGCTGCTGCTGCTGCTGCTGCTGCTGCTGCTGCTGCTGCTGCTGCTGCTGCTGCTGCTGCTGCTGCTGCTGCTGCTGCTGCTGCTGCTGCTGCTGCTGCTGCTGCTGCTGCTGCTGCTGCTGCTGCTGCTGCTGCTGCTGCTGCTGCTGCTGCTGCTGCTGCTGCTGCTGCTGCTGCTGCTGCTGCTGCTGCTGCTGCTGCTGCTGCTGCTGCTGCTGCTGCTGCTGCTGCTGCTGCTGCTGCTGCTGCTGCTGCTGCTGCTGCTGCTGCTGCTGCTGCTGCTGCTGCTGCTGCTGCTGCTGCTGCTGCTGCTGCTGCTGCTGCTGCTGCTGCTGCTGCTGCTGCTGCTGCTGCTGCTGCTGCTGCTGCTGCTGCTGCTGCTGCTGCTGCTGCTGCTGCTGCTGCTGCTGCTGCTGCTGCTGCTGCTGCTGCTGCTGCTGCTGCTGCTGCTGCTGCTGCTGCTGCTGCTGCTGCTAAACGAGCTGCCAGAGCAGAGGCCCAGCGCCGTCGCCGCCAGAATCCAGAGCAGTAAGCGAGGCTGAAGCAGAAGCTCATCGCCGCCGTCGAGAAGACCCTGCCGTTCGCACCGCCGAAGCGGAGGCTCATCGCCACCATCGAGAGCAACCAGGTGTAAGCGAGGCTGAAGCAGAAGCTCATCGCCGTCGCCGAGAAGGGAGTCTTTGTTAAAGGAATACGTGTGAAAAATAAAAAAAGATTCTGTGATAGCGCATACATGTGTTGCTCGATTTATTTGCCTCAATCTATCGAAAAGGTGAAACAGCTTATTTGCTGCGCTCAAATTTCGCATTAGGAAGTAACGTAATCGTCGGTAATTTTTTTTTCTACATAATGCAGGCAGTTTATTGCCATTTCTGAAGGCTCTTTATGGGAACCTTAAACCTCGACTGCCATATTATACGAACATGCGCGGCACAACCGCGCTGAACGAGTTCTGATGAAACTTCCGTAATGAAATACGGGCAGAAAATACAAAAGTAGATAGGTTAATAGGCAGCAGGAAATTAAAACCGGCGTCTTGTTTTTGCTTACTATATATCACGAGTTCTCTTCGCCATTTCACAGGATGTGTCGCCCTTTTTTTAAATATGTTTCGTGAACGAAATGCACCGATCTTGTAGATGCAGAAGTATGCAGAGCGTGATCTCTATAGCTTAAGAGCCCATCAAAGCATTAAACTGTATACACAGGCCAGATTGGGAAAATACACAGAACGTCTGTGTGTATGTTTTTTTTTTTCAGTCCTATACTTTATACCCATTTGTCATTGGCGGCATGTTAGTAAGCATGCACCAGCGGTTCACAGTTAGACTAGGTCAAATTCCGCCGCGTATATCATTACACTTATCGGCGGTAATAAGCATGAATGTGAGGCGCATAGACTGCGTGCTTTGAAGGTAACGCTATCCTCCTCTGTTCAGTGCAAATGTAAACGTCAGGTAGCAGCTGATCTCATTGTTCTCGTCGCTTGCTTATTCCCAGGTATATATTGTCACCTAGTGGTGACAATGTCGTTGTTAACAAATGAGGAGGCTTGGTCTTATCTGTAATCAACTCTTTCTTCGGCTGAATTGCGCCCCTAAAAGACCTAAGCAACCGGCAGCGGCGAGAGCAACAATCATGCTCAGCCCACACCTCCCAAACTGAGAAGGCCTACGCAAGTCCCCCTTTCCACTACTCCTACGTCACGACAGTGAGATCTAGGGATAGATCGGCGGCGCCTAGCACAAGCGTACGCAAGCAAGGCGATCTGGAACAACTCGGCCTGTGTGTGCATGTTTTCAGCCTGTGTTTGTTGTGTTCCTAATCCGTGCTGCATAGGTGCTTGCGAACAAGGTATCTACGATGTCTGGGTGGTGTTGTGCGCTAAACTGTTGCTCTAACTATGCCATTGGATCCAAAGCGCAAGTGTTCAAGTTTCCGTCGGACTCAGCTCAAAATGCAGCGTGGTCAAAGGCTGTGCCGTCGAAAAACTTATTACCGATGAAGTGCACTTTGGTAAGAAAGCGTTCTTGTCTGCTTCCTAATACTCGTGCTGCTGTTCACCACTATTTGATTTAGCACAGTGTATTAAAGAGTAGGCGCATCCATATCGAGCACACAATTTGGACAGCACAGCTACTAATAATCGAGTAGCCTTCGCCCTGTTTTCAGTACGGAGCAAAACTGTTTTGAAACCTAAATTATTTTCTTATGGAAACAATTTTATTTCGCTGGTGGCCACATGATCTTAGTTTCCGTAGTAAATTACTGGTTTATAACCACGTTAGCTGCTAGCTGCGTTAATATACTGATGGCAATCGCTACTCCCAGCTTAAGCAGCTTTTTTTTATAGTTACGTTAGAGTTTTGTGAGCAGCACTTCCGTGAAAGCGGCCTCGTATTCACGACAAGTTACACCGAGTATCGTCAAGGTCACCGTTCTGAGTAATATCTCTGCCTACCATTCTTAGCTTTATCTATCCATCTAACAATAAATGTGCTCTCAGATTAATTTTGTGCCGGTCTTAATGTTTATTCAAGTAACTCCGAATGAAGGTGAAAATTTCCTCGCAACTTCATTTCTGCCATTGAAATAAATGCCAGATGGATTGCGTAAAACTTCTTATATACTTAAAAAAGCTGGCAATATTAGATAACACAAGTAAAATAAGTATAACCCTCTTCGTCGCAAGCACTAAAAGTTTCAACAGGTAGCTCCAGCGCAGCGTTCAATAAAAAAAAAACGCAACCGCGTAGGGTGAAGCCGATTTTCAGTGTCATCTCACTACGATGACGTCACATAAGCTTGCACAGGCCTTGTAGTAGTCTAGATGGTGTTGGCTCAGCGGTCGTCAGTCTACGAATTGTCGTCGCACCTGTCAGCGTTCATTTTAATGGCGGATAAGAAACATTAAACAAAGCCGCGAACGGGGACTAGCAAAACTTGAAACATTGCAGAAACACACGCGAGTGGTCAGTATCTTTGAGATACATCACGCATCTTGCACGACAAAGAAAATGATAAAGCTGCATCTCGCGACAACGAACATGAACAAACAAAGAATACAAAATGAATTCACGTGCCAGAATCAGAATGATAAGGAAGGCCACTTGCCGGCAGCTCTCGAAAATGTAAAGATAATAAAAAAATAAACATTTGAATGGTTTGCGGCAATATGCATGTGCTATCGCGCTTATAAACTCAGCATGTGCGGAAGGATATAATTTGATCTCGCCACCTGTTGATTGCGTTCTTCTCTCGCACAACCATGGGATAATATGCGCAAGTTCTCTGCAGCGCGTCCTTCAATACCTGTCAACATCTGCGACATAAGCAAGCTGGTCGGAGGCTAATGGAAACTCCTCCCCCCTCCCCCCATCCCCCCGCTTATTGCACATCGCGGATGACACTGTAATGCGAGTGAAATTGACGGCAATCGCTTCAACCATGAAAAACAAAACACAAGTTCTTGAGTGGTGTTTCCCAACCCCGAACAATCTCGAGAACGTTGCCTAAAAATAGCCTGCGATCGATATCCGGGGCATGGAAACAGCCCCATCACGGCGAGGTCTAACGTGGGGAGTAGTGCGCTGCTGCGCTCCTGATGTGCCACCGTAGGACTCATCCGATGCTTCTATTGCTTGTTTCAGGATTCTCTGCAAGAGTTCTACCCGACACAATGATCCTATAAGATGCAGCGCTTTTTGTAGAGAGCTACTTAAGTATTGCTCGTGTTGGAGCAAATCTCCCGGTCATATTCCTCTTGTCGTGTCTACATATGCAACGCTTTATCTCTAAAAGCCCCCGACGAGGATATCAAAACATCTTTTTTTTTCTTTATGAGGTTTCAACGGAGTTTTGTGTATGCTACTTGGTGCTACGTATATTGGCACATAAGCATTATCGTTTGCGAAACAAGTTTAAAGTCGATATTGTATTAAAGAGACTAAACTTGCTCATCTATATTTTTATGACGCTTTACTTTACGAAACCTAATAACACGCTACAAATCAACAAGATCATTTTACCGTTATTACCAAAAGTAATATTTGGTGAAAAGGGAGTTCTCTTTTTAGAACAAAGCAAAATATTTTCTCTCCTAATGTCTCTTTATTCTTCGGCATAAGAAGGCAGTCTGGTATTTTTTTGCGGATCATATCTTACCAACAGCGCAACGTGAAAAAATTGCGTGCTGCTGGCCTTCACCGATAATTTCGGAGATTCTTACGATTCGTTTTAAAAGATACGACACGACAGCTCCAACGGTTCCTGCTTGCTGCCTCACACTGTTCATGCGCTTTGCAGCTGGCTTAAGCCCTGATCTCCAAGTTCGTGCTTGTAATTACCTCAGGCATATTCATTAGCATGCAGCCGTAAGCTAACACAATATGTGAAAGTAAATCCGACATAGATATAATGCCATAGTTAACCAAGTAGTCCGAGTCCGAGTTAAAAGCTCTTATTAACGCGGCCACATCAAGTCGTCTCGTGAGGTCACAAAGCCTCGACGATAAATGAATGCCTGCGCATATTAGCTGCGCAATGGCCACCACCGGACACACGCTTGGGATTTTTTTTTTTTTTTGCTCACAATGCCAACGCCGACACACGATGTTCAGGATACCCAAACTTGCAACTTTATCAAGTTAATTCAAGATCCGTCTGGCTGGCAACAATATTGTGCAAAAGCCAAAGCAGGCTGCATGGACTGAAACTACGTTGTCCGTTTTTAAGCAGTTTGCTAGAGGACACAGGTCTCTTCTAGCTAATTTTTTACTTCCACTTTTTCACCTGCTATAAATCAGGGAAGGTGGCGCTTCACTGCTTGTATACCTGCCACGGCTGACAGGTGTTCGGTTACGCTGGCTGTAGCGCAACTGTACCAAAGGCGTGAAATTCGGAAATGGACGCCAAACAGCTGCGCTCTGAATAAAGAATAAGAAATTTGTTATTTATTATTATTATTCAGAGCGCAGCTGCTTGCCGTCCGTTCCCGAAATTGCGCACCTTAGGTACAGTTGCGTTACTGCGGGCGTAACCGACCACCTGTCAGATGTGGCAGGAGTGAAGCGCCACCTTCCCCGATTTATAGCAAGTGAAAAAAAAATGGAAAGCAAACAATATGCTTGAGGTTCAACTTGGGTTGACCCTAGAAAGAAGCGAAAGCGTCATGCACCTTCATGGCTACTCTCATTGCCAAGCTTGGATTAAACACACTGTGCGTTTCTACAAATTTAAAGCCCGCTCTTCATCGGTCTCTTCGGCATGCCGCCTTTTCAAGGCCTCATTCCGACGTGCCTTCTTCGCGTTCCGACGCGCTACTGTGGCAGGATGTTCGTCCTCCATCTCGCGCAGTGTTGTAACCCAGGCAGGAGCTCGAGGGCTTGTATTTCTACACGTATCGCCACTCTAGCGCCCTCTACTTCCTCATGTCACTGGCGTCACCTCACGCGGCTTTGACTTTTACCTTGGAAATGGTCACGGGCCACTCAGTGCCCGACGTGACTATGCCCAAAAGTCACATGTCAACCACCAGGTCCCATGACCTTAACCTTAACAGCGGTCACGGGTCACTTGGGGGCCTACGTGGCTGCCCAAAGTCACATGGTGGACACCAGGTTTAAAACAGAAGTTTGACCTCTAAATATCCCTCAAGATAAAACCATGCATACCCGACGGGTCGAACTACCTGGCGTAGTAAAGCTATATGGCTTTAAAATGTACTTCCTCTGTTTGGGATAGAAGGAAGAGAGTACGAATTTTAATGGGTGGCTTTGTGCCCTTGGTGGTTTGGCAGAAGCAATATCCGGAGGTGACCGGGCAAACATGTTGCATAGGTTGGGGGGAGAGAATGTGGAAAAACATCCCCCCCCCCCTCCAACTCCCGCCTATTTGTTTTGCCGTTTAGGGCGAAATAAACATTCCAGAGAGTTTCTTGTCACGGGTGTCAAGAGAAAAATAAGAAAGCACGAGTGGAGGAGGCGGCTTGGGAAGAAGGAAGGAGGGGGGGGGGGGGAAAGAATACTCTTCACTCTTTGTTTGCAACGACGACCATATGCTTGAGCCATTAACAGGGCCGCGTCGCGTTATATTCTTAATGGAGCAATTGAAGTTTTACTGAGTAGTTTCGTGGTGAAATGTACATCGGTAGAAGAGAAACGAGCCCGCGTTGCCGAAGCAGGCGCGCGCTCTCAACACACACACACACACACACACACACACACACACACACACACACACACACACACACACACACACACACACACACACACACACACACACACACACACACACACACACACACACACACACACACACACACACACACACACACACACGCGCACACGCACACGCACACGCACACGCACAAGCACACCCACAAGCACACGCACACGCACACGCACACACACACACGCGCACACACCCGCACACACACGCGCACGCACGCACACGCACACAAACACGCACACGCACACGCACACGCACACGCACGCGCGCACGCGCACGTGCACACGCACACACACGCACGCGCACGCACGCACGCACACGCACAGGCACATGTCCCTCTCAAATTATTACCTCAAAATACATTGCACAAACGGAATGCCTTTCGACTGCGCCCAGCCCAATTTTCGCACTACCGAGTATCCTGATCGTCTGTCGATCGCTTTTTCTGTTTACAATTGAAAAATATTTTACATGCTGTTTCATATGACTTGGATCTTTTTGACTCACCGCTCTAAAATCTCGGGCCTGCTCGCGTATTTCGCGTTTAAAAGTAAATTAATATAATTGGAGGGATGATTTGCAGTTTGCTTTCGTTTTGCTTTTTTTCATTTTCATTCCCTGCAACTATTATGCAATCGGCTGGCAGAGTTAGCATGCCGGCATGATGAACCAAGCACATTTGGTTCATAGGCGTGCATTCACCAGCAAGGCGCCTGCGAGAATGGCAGAAAAGAATTCCTTACGTGCGCATGGATTTTTTTTTTTTTTCATTGCTTGGAGAAAGAGCAGTGGAGCGGTAGACAGCAGAAGCGTTAGCCATAACAGCACACAACAGATGCACCCACAAGCTAAAATATTGCTACCGCTGTCTACTTACTAACGTTGGCCCGGGGTAGAATTATAATTTATTTAACGCATATCCTATTATGCAAGTAAGCGCAAACCTCCTTAACCTAGTCACCGGATAGGGCGTAGCTATTTTTAAGTTCTTAAAACTGGCGGACACCGTATGTGAACATATCAGATGGACTGAACAATTCAAAAGCACAAGTGATGAAATGATCTAGGCACACCACCAGCGTCGTACTACGGTAGCTCTGCGTTTCTGAAGGAAAAATGTTTGCGCTAGGAGTTCGCGTCTGAAGCTCTGGAATGGAACCGAAATAACATCGACATGCCGCAATGAGTGATCAATGCGGCGTCGATTAGGTGGGTTAAAGAGCGAAATATATTCTATTGACTAACTGATATAAAACATCTTTCTTTATTTATAGTCTTCTAGAGCATGTGGGTAGACCGCCTAGTCCGGCAGTCCACTGGATATTGCTGCTGCGCTAGACCTCCCCACCAGCCACAGCTGTCGGTCAGGATCATTTCTGAGCAGAATAGCCTCCCACTGCTCTTCTGGTGGAATTAGATTGGGGTCAACTATGGGATTTAATTGGCGTGCCCACATCGTCTGGTAGAGGTTAGCTATCTCTCCGCAGTATGGGTACTGCGAAGAGTATAATGTAGGATACCACTGGTGTAACCTAGCTGGCGTTGGGTATATGTCTGTGTGTAGTGTCCTAAGGGTGTTCTCTTATAGCTTACTAAGGAATTTATGTGACGTTGGGTGTACATTCCTGGTTGTTCTGTATGCCGCGATATTTTCACTACAACACTGCTGAAGCGATTAGGTCACCACCCTCTATGATCATCAGGAGGAGACGAGCACGAGCATGCCTGTGAGCGGCTCCGTTTACTCCTGGTGTTTCTAGGTGACCGCAAAACTACATGGCTGAGGCTTGGCTGGGTAGATGCTTAGTCAGCAATGGCATCGCTAACCTGTGAATCTACCCATTGTTGAAGCTCCGACAGGCATTCTGGGAATCCGTGAGCACAACGGTGTTGGGGTTAGACGTTACAGCTAATGCAATAGCTGTCCTATCTGCGTAATAGAGGTTGGAAGTTTTCATCGTGTGCAGTTCACCAGCGATACTGAAGGCCCCCGCGCTGCTAGACAATGAGACCGGACACGCCTTCTATTAGGAACTGCGCGGCAACGCTGGCTCTCAAAGATGCGTCAGCGTGCCATGCGGGCTGTTTCAACACTACACCGTGCTGTATCGCAGTGCTTAATATACACTATATCAAAATTACAGAGACAGCCTAGCCATCCTTTCCATTGTGAAGATCAGAGATGTGATACACGTGCCTTCATTGACTGTGTCTCTCCCTCTTGATAGCGCGGTGGTCACAGACTGGGCTTGGCTGTGTACAATGATTTAAACACTGTCCTTGTGGGGGCTTGATAATGTCACTTACTCTCATCCCAGAGATGGGAATTAACTATAGTGCCAGTTTTTCCTTTCATAATGTACGACTGGAAGTCGCATTCTCTATTTCGTGTTGATGGCGTAAAAGGAGAAAAAAAAAAACGGGTGTCAGTTATTCCCTGTACTTCACTATATTTGGAAGCAGAAAAGCTCTCATCTGTAGGCACCTCAGCGGAGCACAATCTAAGCTTTATAGGCACGCCACAGACACAAAAATATTTTACATAGTAGAACTGTTATGCATTCACGTTCCGACTGTAATACTGTATCAGTTTTTCAACGCTGTTTTATTATTTTTGACGTTATTTACCATTGCTGGATTGAACACACAGTCTAAGGGTGCAGTTAAAGCGTTAAAATTCGCTTCTTCGCTTTCAACAACCTGGCTGTCATTCATATATGCTCCCTTATTTCATGCAGTTTTCATGTGTCAAGTTTTTGGGGCGTGAAAAAAATACAAGATAAATTCTAGAGCGCAGGAATAATGTCACCCAGCGCGGTGTTGCGGTTGTTAGTGCACTTGACTTCTCTGCCCAAAGATGCTGGATCAAACTGCCACATTTCGGTGGAGGCGAAAAGCCAGACGCCCGTGTACTGTGTGATGTCAGTGCATTCACGTTAAAGAACCCTAGGTGGTCGAAATTCCAGAGCCCTCTACTACGGCGTCTGTCATAACCAGAGTTGCTTTGGGGCGTTGAATTTCATAAACCAAACTAAGCCAGGAATAATTTCATGCAGCAAGAAGCGAGAGATAGTACCGCATCACCGAAAACAATAACCTTTTTTGCCATACTTTTGTAAGGAATCCCAGGCATCCAGCAGGCTAGGGAAAAGAAAATAGGATGATTACGCTTGATCATTTGTGTTCTTTATTTAGATAATGGGGCGCGCAGCGCTCAACTTTTGAAAATCGCTTTCTAAACTGCACAGAAAAAAAAAAGAAAGTGAAATATGAGCCTTATATATCAGAGCAATAAGAGAACAGAGTCGAGCGCACTCGGGTGATATTGAGCCCTGGGCTTGCGATCTAGAAAACCTGAGGAAAGAGAAGGGAATTTTCTCACAACTCGAACGGGAACAGCTGGTACAGGCTTTGTTTTTATTAGTGTATGCTCTTTCGCTTATTACTGGAGGAGAACATTTTGGAATCAGCTAAAAAAAAATAGGTGAGCAAAAGAGACTTTTTCTTTTCTCCACCCGTTCGTTCATTGCAGTTGCTCGAAAAAGTAGTTTGCCGAATTCACCAATCCCGATGAAGCAAGGCCCATTTCGCGAGCAGCACAGACATTTTTCGGCTTGCTGGACGCACCGTCATCAGGTAGTTCTGGTCCACCTGCACACTGGACCTCAACGAAAACATACAGCGAGCATGGTCTGCCTGGCCGTCGACATAAAAGGCGCCTGAGAATAGACTGCCATTAAGTTTTTATTTATATTCCTTGGAGCACTTTCTGTGCAACGTTAAACCGATACTTATGTTTTTTTCTTCCGTAGGCAGTCACGATAATTACGTTTAATGGTTATGAAGACGGTGTGCCTAGTTGTGCTGTTTTGTAATTCCCATTTCTGTAATGTACAAATCTCTCTGCATTCTCTATCAGCATGCTGTTAGGCAAGAATGCATGAGGATAGATTACTGGTTTGGTTTATCGTGGACACGTCTTCATTCAGTCGCTTTGCTTTCTCCGTGAACACACGTTAGGCCCTGAAACCTGCTTGATTGGCTCACCTGTCTGTACCTTCTGCCACGAATATTTGTTATTTACCCTCATTTTGGTTTCATTTTCTCTCTCGACGTTTCATACTTTCGTCTTCTGGAAATTTTATAGCGCCCTAGACCACAGTGCGACTGCAATAGTAAAAGGCCACTTCAACGAAAAGTGGACATTTTTCAGCTCTTGATCCCTAATATGTGCAAATGTATTTCGTTGCTAACTTCGCTGATTTTTACCCCATTATGTCTACAATTTCTTTCGCCACTCAATAGCTAAAATACTTAGATGCTGTTGACAGAGTATGTGAATGTAGCTGCACATTGAGTATAAGGCGTTTGTGAAATTTGCGCGTGATTTCTGAAAGATTTTCGAAAGTGCGTCTTGTATTCGAACGACATATTGAAGAGAAAAAAGTAAACAAGAAACTTTGAAAACATCTAGAAAACAACAGTACATTCATCTTCTTCGCGCTAATATATTTTATATGCAATCTGTATTACCGTCGTGCCGGCGTTTACTTGTTCCTTATAGCAAAATCCGCATAACTTAAATAATAATTTTTTGCTGCAAAGAAAAATAAACTAATATTTTCTCATCTACTGCGATCATATATATCATTTATGTAAAAAACTTGTCAGTTCTGGTTTCTTTAATAGATGTCAGACGCCGACCTCAGTCTTGGTCGGCTTCGGGTAAACATGGCATACCAACTAGCCCAAGCATCAGTTCTAACTCAATCTTAAAACTGGAGCTTGAGATTTAGTGCGCCCACCAATTGGTTAGAGGGTGAAGTGGGTGTCTTATCCGCATCTGCATCTGAGCATAAAAGAAGGCCCATAATCACGCTATAACCTGTCTCTAAGTTTGGAGAACTGCTAGACAACGTTTACTGTACGTGCTTGGCGCAACTGGCACACTGAGTTGAAATATGTACCAGAAGAACCACTGCATAGTTAATTGAACAGGTAACCGACAGACCAATCGGTTTCTCTTTCCCGCGAAACTCAAAGGACTCTTCTCATAGACGCGTGCAGTGAGAGCTCATTTTCATTATGTTGGGCAATAATCAAGACTGGCTAATTTGCTGACTGCTATATTACACTCCATGATTAAGCACTGCTGCACCCAGTGCACACCACTTCCGGCATCAAATTAAACGAGACGCTTATTCGGCCATTCGGCTTTTCATTTTTACCCAAGAGGGCAGACAACAAGCCATCCGAGTCGGCATCCGGCGAGCGATGTAAATTATGAAGATTGTTCAGCTTATTTGTTAACCAGGAGTCCGATCGTTACAGTACATGGAACGGATGTATGCTTCATGAAAATCTCAGCGCTGGCAGCGCATGATAGTGCGGGCTCAGAAAATCTTTTTATACTAAATATCCGCGACGTAGCCTTTCGTGGTGGTGAAGAAAAAAAAGAGTGCTGGCAGGCACTACATCAGCAGCTGGCCGTTTGCTCTTTAAAAGGAATGCTGCCCATCGATACGTCCCATCGCATTGCGACAGACTCACTTCCATAACACTCCACGTACTTAAAGAAATAACAGTACCCTCCGCCTGTATGCGCAAAGCCGCCAAGAGCGTAAACTGTGCGGTTGCAAATGACGCCAGTCCCCGCCAGCTGCAATAGCGGCGGTCGCAAACCAGCGGCACGTGTATGGCTAATGCGTTTTAGTCGGAAAGAAAGATCTGAGGAAGGGGGGAGGGTCCTGCCGAGCTACTTCCCTCTGTTCTTCAAAACAAAGAGTACGGAGCTTTCACTTCGCCGTCATTATGCTATAGCAACGGTTTTCAAGTGCACGCTGTGGCTCCATCTGCATTTGCATCGAGCACACAAACGACAAGAGTGAAATGAAAACAGCAACTGCTCCCCATCTTTTGTCTTTTACGTTCTTCGTAATGCTTAACAGCATTCGTGCACTGTGGGTGACATTTGGTGTGAGGAGAGCGTTTAGTATTTCCAGTGTCTGCAGAATAAGTAGGGATGAAAAGAGGCGGAGGGTGAAGGGGAAGGGGGTGTTAATTTTGCTTCACAGGCGTTTCCGTCTGCTGCCTGTTCGCTCTATAGAGTTGTGAATATTATAGAGACGTTCATTATGTCATGCGACATGTCAGCATTAGTGCCACCGGAGTGCCGGTAGCCTGACGGCCCACGCGTCTCGGCGTATTCTAGAATTGCCCGTTAATGTATGTACATTATGCAGCACCGCTACCCTGATACTGCTGTTTCGTGTACAAATACGCTGGTGGCACTTTTGACAGTGACATCAAATAATTAATCTTACCCAAGCTGCATCATGGCACCGGGGCAGCTTTCTGACCTCTAGATGGGCGAACTCAAGCCGCAGATCGATAGCCGCTGCGTCACTCAAATGAGCATCGGTGCGAACGCCCCTTCAGGCTCGTCCCCAGGTGCTGCGAGTGGAAGCGTCATTCTGGAGGCAGGACTTATCAATTACTGTCCCCGCCCCTATTTGCACAAACACTGTCACACAGAAAGTTTCCCACCATGCTGTGCGCACGCAGGCATCGCTTCCTGGTTTCGAAAGTGGGGAAGTTAGTCTTGCGATTATCAAGAAACTGGAAATCCTGAAGAAACTTAATTATCTTGAGTTTCTCATTCGCCTCGTTGCGCAATTTGGTTGCTTTAAACTCAACGATCGTTTTCTATCTGATTAAATTTACTTCAGTACCATACAGACCAAAATACTGTTTGAAAGCACCCGATAGTCAACGGGGAAAAGATTTAAGCATCGCTGCATATTTCGACTCGGGTTATGAAACGTATAATGATATAATTCGTTTTCTGTGCTACATTTTCTATCAAGGATGAACCTTCCGCGCGAAGAAAATAACTCACAACACATGGTCACATGGTATACTGCGAGGAGATTAGTGAGTACCTAACTCATTCATGGTGGAGTGCGATGTATCTACTAGCAGATTTCAAGGCAGGGATGGTACGAGCAGTTATGTATGACCTTCAAGCATGGACAGTGATTTCATTCATGCTCAACTTCTCTTGGCCACATTGTGATCTCAATTGAAGCGGTTTAAGCAGCGTGTCCAGGGTAGAACCAGAGAAAGACGATAGCTACGTGGTATAAACGAGCACTGAACAAGGGTAGAGGGGGAGCCTCAGTTCGCAAGCCGAGCCACCATTTTGACAAGGGGACTTGTCTTCGTCTGGGCAGCGCAATCATCCCTGGCTGGAGTTTAAATACGTGTTTTCTTCGGAAGAAGGAAGGCTAGAAGGGTAGGAGGAAGGAGAGTGGGGGAGAAATAAGTAGGTAATCGAGTGGAAGAATGTTTCTACCGTATGTATTTCTCAGCCTGGAACCGGTGATCACGTGGCCTGAAAAAAAAAAAAAGAAAGTGGCAGCAGCAGGTCGAACTACAATGCAATGTTGAGTCAGCGCCTAAAGCAAGTTCGATGTTGACATGCCTTGTTTGAAAGGAGGCAACCAGCAAAAGGCATACAATCCCCTCCGTGAGGTCACAAGTGAACCAGGTATCTTGAAACGGATGTTAGGTGCTCCATTTTAGTGATAAGCATTTCGTAAAAAATGCCTGCAGTGCACCCTTATTCTGGTTTCACATAGGTTCTAGTTATAGGTGGAACTTTTTAAAAGTTTCACTTATAACCGGAACGCATGTGAGACCAGATTAAGAGTATAATGGACCTTTCTGCGAGAAAGACAGTCCATGCTTCACCTGATAGCTGCTACCGAACACTCTACCGTTTGGCTTTGTTGTGCCGGTGGGGTTATCACACAGTAGCCCCCCGTCAACAGGGTAGTGCCAAGAAGTTGGTAACGCAGCGCTCGTCACCCGTTTCGTGAACGAGGGCTGTCAGCTCTCTGGGCGGTAGCGATGAATCCGAGTCGGCGTTGGTGAGATGAAGAAAAGGCTTTATACACTATTTACATGCATTTACACAACAAGATCGGCTCTGGGGCCGAAAGCTAACATAGCCATACGCAACTGTTCTCGCGCAGCGACGGCCGGGGAGATTCCGCCGCGTCCGCACTGTCAGGGGGCGAACTGCTCCCGATGGACGCTCTCACGAACTCACACTCGGAGCCTCGAACGGAAGCACTTGAAACTCCGTCGCCGAGAACCATTGACGCTCAAAATGGTCCAATCCGACGGCAGCACTTTCGCAGGGCCAATGGGAGATCTTGCAGCGCTCTCGCTTCAAATATGCCGCGGGGCGAGAAGGGGTTCACCGTCAGGGTTACGGCGTCGTGCTGTCTGGATGCTCAGCTCATGTTGAAACACGTCGCTTCTCTCCCTTTTGCACGGCTCGCCTCCAATGCACAAGTGCTTTGCAGAGAAGTGTCCGTATTTTGTGAAGGAGGCGTTAGCCGAAGAAGTTTGGCGTCCGGCTGAATTTCTGGGCGGCTTTGGCCGGGCACAACAGCTTCTACATTTTATGCATCATCAATAGGCAGATGACGGTAGATCACTGGAGCGGTGCTTTTCGAACCGAAAGCTTCATTACGCCAGGTTTTCAAGCCATCAGCATGGAAGCAAACTTAACCCTGAAAAACACTGAAGATAAAAAATTCAAGCACTTGCCATGCAGTACCGGTTCAGGTGTACGCAGAACAGGTATGACAGATACTACGTTTTTCCTTTCCTGCTAATCAAATAAAAGAACAAAATATGAAAAGACCGCGGATTGAAAAGGCAGTGTTACAGAGGCAATCGCTGCAACACTCACAGCTTTCGCTCTATCCCTAGGTTCAAGCCGTGCTTATCCCCCTCCACCCCCCCTCCACCCAATTTTGACTTCACTAAGGGAAAAAATTAGAAGAGTTCAACGCTGCTGAACCGAATATTGAGTAAAAGCAACAGCTGCAGGTGACCGAGCATTCTTCTAATTCTTCTTCTTCCTCTTCCCCAGCCTACACATAAAGCTCCGCTTTAACCAAGCCGTATGAATGTTAGTGGCCTAAGTCCTGGCAGGCTGAATCTAACATAAGCATCCCATGTGAAACGAGAGACCCAAGTTGGCACCTCCTGCCAGCCCAAATATAAATCCCCTCTTTAACGAAGCCGTATGAACGTGCCTTATTGGGCTCTAGTAGTAACGTGAATGCCAAGGTCCTGGCAGGCTGATTCTGACATGACCGTCCCATGTGAAACGAGAGACCCAAGTTGGCAGCTCCTGCCAGCTTGAGGTCGTCTAAGGGGGTCGTCTAAATGTCAAAGGTCAATGGTGGTCACCGCAGGGCCACGCTGACGGCTCAAACTGTGAGCAGTATTGCTTTCGCAATAATAGATCCAAGGTCTCCGTGCCCTTCCAATTACCTTCAAACATCTTCGAGGTCAAGTTGGAACGTAAGCCAAAACCATTTTGGGTAGCTATGTTCGGACCGACGATCAACGTCAAAGGGCAACAGATGTGGAAATTAGTTTAACTCATGAACAGCTGCTGGGAGAGACACATAATCACTGACCTCAATATCGAGTGCGCCGCCCCTTCACGGACTCGGAGAACGCCAAGTTCAAACCAGGACGACCTTTACAGATTACCGCAGTCTCTTCCTCGCCACAACCAAAGAAATACCTTTTGCTGAATAAACAGCTTTTCCACGTGTAACCATGCTTCAGCTTTCGCTTTACACGAAGTTTAACCGAAGTTCAACAACAGCCAATTTTTTTTGCTTGAGCAACCATGTGAGATGACAACGCGGTGCATAAGCCCTCCGCTCCATTGTTGCATCTGGGTTGACCGGTATCTACGGCCGTCGGCTGCCTTTGTGAGCTCCCCCGCGGCTTTCGACCTTTTGCTTATTTGCAGGTCCCGTCTCAGGAATCGTCGGTGGCTGCGTGTGTGTGTGTGTATATATATATATATATATATATATATATATATAGCACAGCTTTCGCCCTCGCTCTTGATCACGTTCTACGTGACGCTGGCGGTAACAAAAGGCGTTCTACATCCGCCGCTATGGTTGAGGGTGGCGCTGGTGAACACTCTCAAGGTTCGTATACAGACAACATAAATACCCAAGCAAGTAGCAGGGGGGAGACAGCGGCCGATGTAGCTCAGTTGGAAGAGCAGCGGACGCGATATTCGGAGGTCGTGGGTTCGGTTCCCACCATCGGCACGTTGTTTTTTCTGCTACTTTGTGTTTAATTATCTTCCCCTAAACAAGAATACATGACTAATTTCTTTGATTATCCAAGTAAACATTAAAAAAAAGGACATAAACTAGCATCCCCTACGCTTTCCTTGGCCTCGCCGACTGTTGGCTTCTTTCCTTCATATATATATATATGTACCTCCACAACGGCTCCTTTTTTCTCTTTCTGCTTACATGTCCACCTTTCTTCCCTCAAAGCGCGATCCAGTTATCCGCAGAAAAAGTGTGACAAATAAAGCGTCTTTCCTTTCCAATAAAGCGATTTATTATTATGGAATAATATAAATTATAACAACTGCGGAATGAAAAGGCAATATTACAGAGGCTACGCTGCAATACTCACAGCTTTCGCTTTATAACTTGGTTACAGCCATGCTTAAACGGTCACAAATTTTAGTGTGGAGTCATCCTAAGCCGGTAGCATTTCTCAGTACATGATGTAAATTAATGAATTGTAAGTCAGAAGAGCTGATAATTCCGCCGTCTTCCAGCAATAATATCATGAGTGTGTGTTTTGTGTCAACAAAATAATTGGAGGGTCTCTTCGATGTTTCTTAAGAGGAGAATGACGAAAGCCTACCCTTCCTCTCCTATCATTTGCCTTTTATCGGTGTTCGTAGCAGCGCTACATATGATTATAATTGATTTTCAGTACCGTGTTCTAGAATATTTTTAAACTCTAGTTTACAGGAAAGAAAAGGCGCTGTATCTGTCACGCTTTCTTCGATATGTGTGCGTTTGGACGGTATGCCATCGCTCCTGTCGCGTGGCGTTTCTTGGCGTGCGTTCAAGTGTGGGATTGCAGATGACTGGAACACTAGACAAGATGAGACTTCTGGTTGGTCGCTTCGAATTTGGCAGCTGGTGACGTCACTTTTCTAACGACCAATCAGGTGCGTCGCTCGCGCGGACAGCTTTTGTCGACAACATTTGGTTGGTAAACATTTATTAAAAAAGTCAAGGGCCCAGGTCTAGGGGTCGGCCAAGATTTCTTGGAATCTGGCAGCCTCTAGAGCGAGACCAAGAGCGCTCATTGGTCGTCCAGGGTACATACAGCTGTGTAGACGAGCCTCCCAAGTATGTTGTGTGGGTGTTGATGTGTGTTATCGTGGACAAGTCAGTCCACACCATGTGAAGGAGCTCTGCTGGGATATTGCAGTGTATACACATCGGCATATACCCTTCAGAAAATATTTTATGGAATCTTTTAAGATTGTGGAAAGTGTCCATCGGGAGTTGGCGCCATATGACAGCCTCTCTCTTTGTAATTTCTTGGTGCGGACCTAGACAGAGTTGGCGAGAAAGACAATAGTGTTGGAGCAGGTCGCGTGAAGTGATATGGTGTCCTTCTTGACCAAGGCGGGCATATTGGGGCGGGATGATAAGTCGCTTTAAAAATGAACCCTCGAGCTTGCTCATGTGCTCCCTCATTGCACTTGAGCCCATATCAGGAGGGTCAGGTGTTCAGGAGAATTTGATATGAGTACGCGAAACTCTTCGACTAAAATACGGCGATGAGTAAAATTAAGAATGATGGGCTGTGAGCCACTTATGACTACTTCAGCTTTAGAAGGCGAGAGCATGAGAGCAATAGCTACTTCCTCCGTTGAAGTGATATGTGAAGCTGTACGGAGCAGGAGCCATAAAGAGTCATGTTTCCAACTGTGGCAACCGCTGTTGCAGTAGTCCGAGTAGGATGGTCTGCCTCGTCTCTGAAAAGTACAGTCGATAGCAAAAGTAGTATACAATACTCAGCCAGTGAAGAGATCGAGAACATTGCATCGAAGTGCCATCTAGCGACAGTGTAAGGGACAGCGACAGTAGCACATGCATGTGGATAAAATAGGGCACTACAACTATTGCCTCGATCTTAGATAGCTGTTGCAAGATGAAGTTTTCTCGACCTCTGCCACCGGCTGAGTGTTGTATACCACTTTTGCTCACGACTGTACGTCAAGGCGGCCAGCATATCGCTGCTGGAGTGACGTGGTCCGAGCTTCTCTGCGATCTTGATGATGAGTTGGATGCATGTTGCGGGGGAGAGTCGATGTTGGCCTTGATGGTAGGTGGGAGATTGACCACCGAGAATGGCAGACGGAGGGAAGTGATGCGAAGTTTTTCGAGGATAGAGCGGCCTGCACAAGTTAATGAGAGGCGTTGGCGCTGGTCTAGGAGGGCTGCCTCAATGAGCTCGTCAACAGTGTTGGGCACACCAAGGGTAAGGAGCTTGTTGTAGGGAATAGAGAGAGGAAAGCCAAGGGCTGTTTTGACGCCACTGCGGATAAGACAATCCAGGTGGTGCTTCTCCGTGAGCGTGAGACGTAAATGTGAAGCAGTGCAATCAATACAACTTACGACAAATGCTTGAAGGAGATGAAGGAGATTGGTCTCCTGCATGCCTGCCCGCTTGTTGGCAACACACCATATGAGACGGGCTGTCTGCTGTGTGTATCGATGCAAGCGTTGTATTGTATTGGTGTTGGCTCCATTTGCTTGGAGGTGGAGGCCAAGAATTCGGATGGTGTCGATCGTGGGCACGGGAAGGTAACAGTGAGGCGGATATCTGGAGATGTGAGGAGTTTACGGGTGCCGGGATAACGCACAAAGAATAGGTCAGATTTTGCTGCTGAGCACTTAAGTACTTTGATAAGTTTGTCGACGACCGCCTGAGGCATTAAAGGCTTTCGCCTTTAAAAGAGCGTGCTCGATGCATGTCTCATCTGAGATGGTTTAACACCGACTTAAGGAGAAATCCTTTCCAGATTATGTCGGCAAGATCGCGCGTGTAAAGAAAGTCTGTACACAACGTGTTCGCACCCGTTGTATTGTTCTTAGAATGGTTTGGATCAAACGAATGATTGTGGTTGATAGAGGATGATTTGAGGATGCTGCAAAATAAAACTATGCCAGTGGGTTGATTAGTTAAATATTTAGAGCCAAAACGGTAAATGTAATATTGATCACATGTCGAAATAAGCATACGATTAATACCGACTTGCAAAGGATGGGACATCAAGCCAACCGGAAGTAGTTGTGTTTATGACCTAATGAGCCAACAAATGCGTGACAGAAGTGCGTAATGAGTGAAAAAATCTCGCGTCGACGAGGCATATCAGCAAAACTTGTCATCGGTATTCCGCAAGTGACAGATACTGCGCCTGTTCTTCCCATTAAACCAATTATAGAACGCCGGCGAACTTTATGTGCATGGTTCCGCAGTGCTCTAGAAATTTTTCTAGTTTGTTTCTTAGAGACAGATCTACTGGGAGTAACTTCGAGGATAAGCTTCTTATATGGTGGCTCTTGGCGCCATTGGAGATATGCTCACGGACACCGAATAATGGAGGAAATAACCAGGAATAAAAAGAACGAACAAGATGTAGTCTGTTCAGTGGAGCTCCTGAATTCTTGTCTGTTCTCCGTGAACAGTATTCCATTCTTCCATTTCCAAAAACTGTGCCAGTTCCTTTGAGGCAACGGGGGACATGAGAGGTTCTTTCACGGTATTTAATAATGCACAATTGCGCCGTACTGGGCAATGCTATCAGTCGAGCTTTGTTATAGCTCCTAAATACGGTATGCTCAGGGTTGCCTCTCTCGTGTACTAGAGTTGCTGTAGTATGTCCTGCCTTCCTCATGAAAGGCTGAATATAATCCATGGCTCCTATCAATACAAAAATACCGTGGCTGAAAAAAATGTACCAGTTCAAGAAACAAAGACAAACTCCTGCCGTAACAGAGTTTCAAGCTCCTTAATTAGCGCACGCGCTTTTCCCCAATTGACCTTCATATACAGGAAGATTTCATGAATACAGTAAGAACTTCCTTGACCTCTGCAAAGTGGATTGCTGATTAGCTGCTTTTCAGCACTGAAGATTAAAATATTCGCACCATCCCAATGTAAAGCACGAAAAGACAGTGTAAAATAATGTAGGCAATTATTTCGCCCCACTACGGCAGGGACGGCTGCAAAGAATTATTAGGAGGAATGAAATTTGCGCTGAGAACAGTTCCTAATTATAGAGGCTATAAATACACAGCTTGCTTATCTGAGCGTCTTAAATTAGACGTGTTATATGGCGTACATTGCTTCAAGTCATCAGAACAAGGAAGTTTAATTAAAACTAAAACAGTTAGTTTCACAAACATTAAAAAATCGCTTCCTCCAAACCCGACCATTGCATTATACTGACAATGATGTAGAGCAAAGAAATCCCGAGGCGATATCAAATTAGCTTATTTGTTGCTTTAACCACGAATCTAGAGAATATTGAAAGTACCCTGGAATGTGGCAAGAGGTAGGTAAACAAGCCAGCAATGTTCAGCTTATTGTAACATTGCCAGCAAGTTGCATGACTTTTCTAAGTTCACTTGTTTGTTTTTCTCAAGAGGAGGAGGAGGAGGTGGAGGAAACCATTTATTTCGTTTTCCTTCCTAAATGGAGAACTCTGTCTACACTTCCGAGTTCTGCGTAATATAATGCAGAGAAAGAACCCTGTACACACCATGACATTCCGAGCTGAGTTGGATAGCGTCTGCATTGAGACAGATATCAGACAGCAGACAAAATTCCAACAGTGGTGCAGCCCCGACAGCCATCGTCATTGATGAAAGGTGTAGAAGGTGGTGGAGACCAATCATTCGTCAGTACACCTCAGAATGTTCATGCATTGCTATATCGCTGGTAATCGTGCCGCGTCTCTAATTGCCTGAGTCTGTTTGGAACGTTAACTCTACAAACCAAACCTTACCGCTATGTACTAATAGTTCTGTCCCAAGGGCGCTATTATTTATTTTGATGAAAGTGGCCAAGGTGACACGAGAAAAATTTCTCGAGCAGCAAAAAAAAGAAAGAACTTTGGGGTGGACGACTTCGACAAATTCACTTCGGCAGTTGTATTGGTTTCACTAGGCCCAATTCTCGCCATTTTGTCACTTCAGCAGCTCGGTCAAGTGTGGCTGAGCAAGTTCACGTGTTGTTTTTCAGAGCGCAGCACTTAGGCGCCCGTCCCTGCGTTTCGCGCCGTCGTCGCCGTCGCCGTTGTCCCTCGTAACCAGCTCTGTAGCCAGGGCAGCGCACGCTCCTGCCGCTACCGTTCGCCGCGGCGAATACCCTCTCTCTTCCTCCGTGGCGACTACCACGCGCGTTCCCCCATTGCTGCGCGCTCTTGCCGCCCCACCCCCCCCCCCCCCCTCTCTTCCTGCGTGGCGGCGACGGTGTTCTCGAGTTTTTGAAGCTCCGGCTCGGCATCAGCGAATCACGGCGCGTGTATCCCAAGCCGAAACGCAGAGCCAAGTTGACTTGATTCGCTAGCGGCGTCAAGGTTCCTCTGGCTCACTTTGGCAGAAAGATTGTTGATGGCCGAGAGTTCGCCACAACGATATGTGGACTTATAATGTGGGCTTTTCGCTCTGTTTCTGTTGTTTTTTTGTCTCATACCGCTGTCTAGTTTAACAATAAATTCATAGAGTAAAACACTGTAAGAGTATATTCTTGTCTCTGTCTACCATCTTGCGTGTCGTTCCTGTAGCTTTATCTCAAAAACAAAACGATGACTTAATGTATGGTGATGGTGGCTACTCAGCTACAAAGCCTTACAAAAAGCGGAAATGGAAAGAAAAGAAATCACGATGAGGCAACCTGCTAGGAACCATACTAAATGAATTTAATATGTTCTATGTTAAAGGGTGTAGCCAAGCAGGACACAAGAGATCATTGCTCAAGCTGACTGCCAAGTTCCTTTGAATAGAAAAAAGTGATTTCTTTAGGCCGGTTACTTTAGAAGCGTCAGTTGTCTGTTCTAGGTAACGGGGTTGCATTACGGTATACACTGCTTGTTTAACGAAAGCAACCGGTAGAATGCAGGTAGATATTTTTCTCCTTCAGTCAAAAATATAACACGAGACATTTTGAATTAAACTTATCCCTCGTATTCAGCGATGGCCAACACCGCTGGGTACGTACCTGCCCCATTTCTTTCATGATTGATCGCGAAGCAATACCAGCACCTTCCACGTCAAAGATTCTTCCAAAGAAGGCACTCGCATAGACGCCATCTGAGGCACAGCCGGAAATAAATGGAGCGCGACTGATGGCCTCACCGGTGCTGCCACCGCCACGAAAAGAGGCAGCCGTTATCTCCACTCAGCGGCGGCAGATGACTTGCTTTGGTGTACAGCGCCGAATGGCGAAGCGTCTGCCGTCAGGATAGCGGTGGCTGGCGTTAAATCGAATCTTGCGCCTCGAGCACGCTTGGTCGAGAGTCCTATACCCATCGGTACCATTTATTACCGAAGGCAAGGAACGAACACGATGGGCGGCCAGTATGTCTGCTTCCTCCTAAAGGGTGCTGTGCTCGATCAGATAAGGCGCAAAACAAAAACAAAAAGTGTAAGATGGCACGATAGGGAAAATGCTAAACATTTGACGTTCATGGCAAATAGAGAGGGCAAAAGCATACCACATTACGATACGGAATGGTATTGCGCTTTCTTTTGCTGTTAATATTGGCGCAGGCTCATGTTATGTATCATTAGTTTCTTCGCAATCGCTCTCATAAGACCAGCTGTCTACTGCTTCCGACAAGGGGCGATTGGGACTTGGCTGCTTGCTGCAGCGACTATCGCAACCTTGAAATCCCAAGGGTTGTTCGGCAGAATGCGGCATTTATCTTCGTGCCCCTAAGCACTATGTTATAAGATAAACACTATTTTAACTTAGGAGGAAGTTCATCACATGTAAAAAAGAAATCAAAGCAATGGTTAGCAAAGTATTTATATCCATGAATGAGCTCTACATGTGCTCGTCCAAGTTACGTAAAGTCCAATGCACCTATGATTTACTTCGTTTTACGTAATTCTACGAGAAAAAAAAAACGCGTCAACAAAAACTAATTCTGAAAAGACCTCAATGACAGCTGCCTTTTCGCAGATTTTGTGCTATTTTACACAGGGAAAGGCAACAAGGATGTTTTTCTTGTTTAAACTAGTCCTGCAGACCGAGGAACTGGTGATATTTTCCTCACAATACAGAAACAGAGCCAATTATGCCCAAGGCCAGAACCGAGAATGAAACCTCATCTGTTGATGTGTTCCAGATCCTAAAACTCCAAAAACGTCAATTTTCTACGGCTTGCATTTTTATATTAAAGAGACTGCGTTACAGCGTACTATGCATAGCGAAAGCATGTTTGAACATATTTTGTGCATTAGTCGTTATACATAGTGGAACGGGCAGAGGCATATTATTTTATATTTCTTTTGGTAGCCTCACCATAATATATGTAGCTTATATGACGTGTATCGATAGTTATCTGCATCACGTGCGGTGTTTGGTCATATTTGTTGCTCGGCATGACTAAGATAATACGAAACTACGTCGAGCAGATGTACGCTCGTGATCAGGGAGAGAGACTTGTTGCTGAGCAGTGTTAAGCACTCTGGTCAGCGTGGCGACAGTAACTAGCCTCGAAATTCTAGATCTCTGTAGCGAGCAGGAAAGCTGTCGGACTGTTGCATTTCATTAAGCTGCGTTCATTAGAGGGCACGTTTTATGCATTGCAATCCGTCTACACTTCGCTTTTTGCGGTAAATTGTACACTAAAGGGAGGCACTGAAGTTTTGAACCAGCGACCCTAATTACTTCCGACGTTCCGCACACTTTGACCAAAGCTAAGTGCTGAGGTGGCATTAGCTGCGTTTCATCATGCATCTTCATTAGCGCGCGGGACGAAGCGTAGCGATGGGGAGAGAGCTTTTCGCTGACTGGAAAAGTTCAGCCATAATGAATTCTTTGCTCGAAATGCCATGCGCCAAAACGAGTTTTACTGCTTTAAAGCAGCAGTGACTGTCCTAACAGCACGTGCCCACGAAGCACAGTGACGATGAACCAGGAAGTCGTTATTCATGTCTACGTTATATATAACCGCGTATAATATGCGTCTCGCTGTATCATCAATATGCGCTAAGTGTAGGGTCCACAGAAAACAAGTGAGACAGTTACCTCGCCTTTCCCTTCCTATAAACGAATCAATCAATCAATCAGCCTCGGCAGAGACCAGCGTTGTTGCTGGTTAAGTTCAGGTAGATCTTCCATTTGGCCCGACAGCGCATAAATGGCAGAAACCAAAGACAAGGATAAGAGAAACAGACAAAGTAGCATTTGTTTACTTTCTGGGCTGTTGACGTCGAAGTGACTACCCAAATAAGCCCAGGCTGTAATTCTTAGTTTGCACTATTTTGATTTTAAAGCTCTTTTGCCTTGCACCATTCTCCGTTGGTTCAACTCTGCTATCACCTCTTCGTCTTCTGCGGCCTCTGTTTGGAGGTAAGCAGGGACACAATTTCTCATTTTTCCTGTTTTCGGCCTTCGTTCTCCATCTCATTCTTGCTCACAATAAGTACCCTAAAGCGTATCTCATAACAATACAAAAACACTTTGATGAAATATAACACAATACAGAAGGCATGCCTCAGTATAACCAACTTTGTTGAGGCTCATATCTGATCTGAAAGCATGGCTTGTATTTTTTTCCTAAATGTAAAGAATATGGGGTTAGTGACCCAAAACTGCGCATAGAATATGGCGAGCGCTATACATAAGGAATCATTCCAAATCATAATTTTACACCATCTTTAACGAGCGCTGACATCGCACTGCACATGGCCATTTTTGTATTTCGCTTACAATAAAATGTATGGCTATGCGCCCGAGATTCCATCCCACGAGTCTTTAAATCCATAGCTTAACATCTTAACGACCAAGCTGCAGGGCGAGTGATATATATAAACTGTGATCAGTATATTTTACTGAAGTTTCTCTTTACAGGAACACATTGAAGTCAGAAAAAAGTCCAGTGAAATGTGGTGTACGCACCGCTTGCAGCCAAGAAAAATAAAGAGATATCGCTGTGATGTATAGTCTCGAAATACATATTGTAGCCAGGATATTACCGGCATTGAAAAATGTTTCAGCCCCTCTCTACTTTTGGCTAGAACTGCTTTACAAGTTCAGCTCTTGGGGACACCTTTTACTAGCGAGGCAGTTGTGGGATACTACGGTATGTTGTTATGCGCTTCTTAGGAATGGTGTAATCTTCCAATGTGTGGCGAAAGTTTTCGGTTAAAGGTGTTCCTGCGCTCGCAGCGAGTCGTTAAATCTGTCTTCGAAAAAAATAGGGATGCGTTTTTAAACATTATTATGAGAAAACTAGCACACAGTAAAGTAATTAAAGGGAACTTTATAGAAATAAAACGGTCTCGAGACCGAACTCGAACAATTGAATAATAAACAGAAACAGGACAAAACTACTGAATGGAACGCTAATGCAATTCATGAAACAAGTGACAGAAACTATCACAGTGGAATTTGAAAAGCGAGACGTTGCTCTCAAGGCGATTTTTGAGAGAAGGCACCAAAGAATATGCGCGGAATTTTAAGCGAGAAAAAATGTCTTGGCTAAACAACAGTTATACTATCTGGCAATGGAACTGTAGGGGCTTCCTGCGTAAGTGAGCCGTTTTACAATCATTTGCTTGGAAACGGGGACAAACCCGAAATTATAGCGTTACACGAGTGCGGTAAAAATGCTAAGCTGTCCGGATACAAATCGTACCCGGACTTGGGGGACAAAAAGCAGGTTGCCACCCTCGTCAAACGGAACGTTACCGCACAGCATCATGAGACAGGACACGTCCAATTAGACACGCCCACTCTCATTTAAATGATATCCCGAAAGCGGAAAGAAAAAAGCTTATATGTTTTAAATGTATACAGCTCTCCGAAATAGAGAAAGGGTTGCGGCTTCGACAACCTATTCGCAAAAACGAAACAGATTGCGCTTAAAATCCAATTGTCATTGTAGGGGACTTTAAGGCGCATCACCCCGCATGGGGGTACAAAATTACGCACATTAAAGGGAGGGAACTCTGGGACAGAATTTTACAGAATGAGCTAACCTTAATCACTGACCCTATGAAACCAATAAGAAAGGAAAATAGCGTGGGTAGGGACACTACACCCGACTTAACACTCATCGGAGGCCAAATCATGTCTAAGTGGTGTAACACAAGAGAGAACCTAGGAAGCGACCACAGAATTATTGAGATCGTGATAGAACTCGGACCGCCTCACCGAAACCCAAAAAAGTTCGCACCTGTAAACTTGGACCTATTCAGGCAGAACCTCCATACAGAATACAAAATTACAGACATAACTTCTTGGGGCGCAGACCCTCTCGTCGTTAGTTAAAGGAACTACCGAAGGGGTGGAAGCAGACGAAGCGCAAGAAGTGGTCTAGAAGCGCTTGATAGGTCTGTGGCGCAAGAAAAGGGAGCTAGAAGCAAAGCTTGCCCAGAACAGGGAAACATGATTGTACGCAAGCTCCCGGCCAAACAGAACAGAGATACTGAGGAGCATGCTCTTTACTTAACTAGACAAACCTGGGGCAACATCTGCGAGCAGATGGACCACGGAATCAGCAAATCTAACACGTGGAAAATGCTTAGACATCTTTTAGACCCGGATAAAACAAAACATAAGGCACGCCAACAACTACAGAAACTATAAATACGAAGGCACTAGTGACCAACTGATCTCTGAAGTGAGGGACAGGTACTATAGATGGATGGTCCCCACACCCCTCCCCGAGTACAAGGACGCCGTGAATCCCATTCTGGACGAACCCATCACGATTGGAAAGATTAGAACGGAATTAAACATGCTTACAACAAAAACGGTGGCAGTACCAGGACGAATCAGTAATCGCATGGTAAGGATTTTCGATGATGCATCAATAGCTAAGCTAACAGCGTATATGCAGGAATGTTGGGACAAGGGCCAAATCCCACCGAGGTGGAAAGAGGCCAAACTAGTGCTTATTCCGAAGCCAGGCAAAAAACTAATTCTAGAAATCCTGAGGCCCATTTCGCTTACTTCGTGTGTAGGTAAATTAATAGGGATGTAATTGAAAAGAGACTAAACAGTTTTCCAAAAGAACAGGAACGTTACCCAGACACGATGATCGGATTCACATGTGACGTCATGCTTCAACTTGAAGAACAAGTGCTAGACAATCAAACGTTAGATACAAGAGTAATAGTCGGTCTAGACGTGACCGAAGCTTTTGACAACGTTGACCACTCAGCCATACAGAACACCTAGAAACAATGAATGTAGGTAGAAAGATATAATTAGGTCAAAGACTTTTTTTCAGACAGAATAGTTAATATCTGCCTAGGAGGGATGGAAGAGAAAGGAACAAGACTGAGTAACAAAGGTACTCCCCAAGGCTCAGTCCCATCACCAACACTCTTCAGCATTAGAAATTGGCAGGTGTAGAAGGACTCAACTACACAATATACGCGGACGATCTCACCCTCTGGGTTACCAGAAGCAGTGATGCGCACATCGAAAACACGCTCCAAACAGCGATTGAGGAAATTGAGTCCTACCTAAACCAAATAGGACTCAAAGGCTCTGCCGAGAAATCGGAAGCGCTCTTCCTCAGTCGACAATATAGACAAAGAAAGCCCCAGGAACGCGGGAAAACGCTAGCAGTAGATCAGGACAAAATGCCCTGGGTAGAAGCGATTAGAGTGCTGGGTCTTCGGATCCAGCCAAACGGTAGGAACACCAAACCGATACACAAATTCGAATCGACTGTAGGTCAGACGTGTCGGCTAATCAAGAGAATAACAAGCAAACACGCAGAAATAAAAGAAGCAAACCTATTGAGACTAATCCGTTCATTTGTAATCAGTACGATTCCATACGTGGTACCATACCAACGGCTGGCAAAGTCAGTAGAGAACAAGATTGAAATCCTAATTAGAAAACGTGTCAAAATCGCCTAGGCCTCCCTCCGTACACATCCACCCACAAAATTTTCAACATGGGGATTTCAAAAACGTTAGACGAGCTCATCGAGGCTACCAAAGTAGCATCCATCCATCACCATCACCATCATCAGCCTGACTATACCCACTGCAGGGCGAAAGCCTCTCCCATATTTCTCCACTTAACCCGGTTCTGTGCTAGCTGCATCCACTTGAACCCTGCGAACTTCTTAACCTCATCCGCCCACCTAACTTTCTGCCGCCCCCTGCTACGCTTTCCTTCCCTTGGAATCCAGTTTGTTACCCTCAGTGCGAAGAGAGGATAACCAAAGTAGCAAGGCAGCAACAACTCCTACGCAGCCGATAGGGACTCGAAATACTAGAAAAGCTAGGCTTCGAACCTCGAGCAAAGCTAAAACTGACTGAGGATATCCCAACAGACATAAGGAACAAAATAAGAATCCCACCACTTCTAAGGAACATGCCCCAGGTATGGGTAGAGGAAAAGACAAAGCGAAAGCTCTAGAGAAGAAACTAGCAAACAGACAGGACGGGTGTACACGGACGCGGCGGAATACGAACGCAGAACTGGTTTCATAGCCCTAGCAACCAGGCAGGACGGAGACCAAGTATCGTACTGCAGTATTCGACAGAGGGACGCAACAGCGGCTGAGGAAGTGGCCATCGCACGGGCCCTAGCACAACAGAATGTAAGGGTGATTGTAACCGATTCCCAACCGGCTGTCCGAAACTATAACGCAGGCAGGATATCTACCGAAGCGGTTAAAATTCTGGGTGCCGGACTGCCACCGGCAGAGCTGATTAACCTTGCTCTGACTCCAGCCCATGAGGGCCTGCGAGAAAACGAGACAGCGTACGCACTGGGCCGAGGACTTGCACACCTGGATACTAATGCTGTCTCGTCGAGCAGGGAGCCCCTTCAGAGCGAAGAGTTGAAAACATACCATGATATTCTCAATCATTACAGATTACAGAGACAGGCACTGCATTGAGCAGACAAAATTCTAAGCAGAAAAGAAGAGGTTATATGAAGAAAGTTTCAGGCAGGGATTTTTCCCAACCCACTTGCAGATGGCAGATGGCATCCAGCGATACAGGACCCACGGTGCAAACACTGTAACGAAATTGCCGGTATGCTACTCATGGCGTGAACATGTCCAACAAACTGGACAGAAATTTGGAATCCTGGGAGGCTTAAATGATCAGCCAGAGCAAAGAAATCCAAACAAAAATTATCCATCTGGCCCTGGACACCGCTGAATCCCAAGTGATTCCAGCCTGCTGAAAGGGGAGGAAGTTTTTCCTTGGCGGGTCTCAATAAAGTTATTCATCATCATTCTCAACTTTTTATTTCACTCGCTATAAGGGATTAGCAATGTCATAATAATATAGGACGCATTTCTGAATAGTAATACCGAGCAACCAGAAGTGTAACGGAAAAGAATTTGCGCATATATCAGTTGTCTTCAAGTTATAAGCGAAAAAGGTACGTTCAAAAACAATTGCCCCTCTCCCCCCCCCCCCCCAAACAAAAAAGAAATAATAAATAAATAAATAAATAAATAAATAAATAAATAAATAAATAAATAAATAAATAAATGTCCAAATATTTCGCTATGGCGCGGCAGTAAATAAAGTAGCAAAGCAGAAAATAAAAAAAGGTAACTGTCGTGTACCATATATAAAGCACCACTTTCTCAAGTGTTCTCGGAACACGGCCCATATGGCGCGTATTCCATCAGCGATACTTTTGTTTCTTACCAAGCGCATTTTCTTTGATGTGCTTTTCTCATCCCACGGTAGACCATCAGACTTCTTTAAAGAATATTGAAATTATTCTGGTCTTGATCAACGCATCAAACCTGTTGTTGAAAGTCTCTGCGCTCTCTCAGCCTCGTGGAAAGCTTTGGGCAAGAAGATCAGCACATGTCCCACTTGTAAGGGCGGCGAAAAATATTGCACCTCCTTTGTTATCGGTGACAGTGCATAAACAGCTTTAGTAACTGACTAGGGTGCAGTGACTATAGAATTCACAATGAAAGTCACTGTGCTCTGTGATAAAATTAGTTGAAAAAAAATGTGTTCCGTTGCTTTTGACGCTTTAGGGTCTACGTTTTCATTCACATATGAATAGATCACGACCGCTTTACTAAAGTGTGATTGAACGTATGCAGCTCCCATTGGTGCACAAATGCCATTACACGAAGACTTATGATAGATATGTCAAATGGTTAAATGGACAACACATACACGAGATCCATTTGTTAGTATTTTCTATTATCAGGGCAGAAAAAAATTGTTTCGAGAGTATTTGCGTTTACAACACACATAATTGAATATCTGTGTTTTCTTAAACCCCAGACCTCTGTTTTTGTTTAGTGATACGATCTCTTAAACTAAGATCACCCTCAGAAGTAACTATGCCTGTCGAGCTTGTCGTGACGCTGGGGCTACGTCGACCCGGCCTTCACTTGGTAGCGTGCAGAGACTCGGGGTTGAAGTAGGATTGAATCTTCGAAGTTGGTGAAATATGTACAAGCAGGTTTAATGGCACTTTGAGAAAACTTATTTACATGATTATTTACACGAAAAAGAAGGGTACATCAGCAAAATGGCAAGCGTTAAGAGTTCATAGCGAGAAGCGACTGGATGAGCCGTTTACCCAGGGCCCAGAGCGACATTTCGTGCTCTGCAGCGTCCTTAAAACCCCCTATGTCCAGCCCCTCTCTGAAGATGCTGACCAACCAAATCCAGGGCACGCCCCTCAGGTATCGGCATCCAATCGAACACATCACTGCACTGATGGTCTGAAGCACTGACTGGTCCGGCATTCATTCGTTGGGCGTGATCACTTGTTGGCGGGAAAAGCTTGGGAACGGCGAGGAGAGGAGGTACATTTCTATTCTTCAGCAAAGAAACCACAGGCTGGTTCTGACAAGTGGTTTTACTTCTCAGAAACCCGAGTGCACGTGGCGCCGCATCCGCTCCCAGCATTGTCCGTTTTCGACAATTGCAAATCTTTCCTGCATTCCTGGGAAATCACTTAATGGCTGTATGCGTCATGCTCCTTTCTTGTCCTGCACGTCAGCGGACATGTCACTCTGTCGTCTCCTTTGGAAAGTAGGCATTCCTCACTGGACGATAGGGCTTATCGACTGGAAGGGTGAACAAAAGAAAGAAAGCACTTCCTGCATTTCCCGCAGGGGGACGTTTCTTTGTGTTTTTCCAGACGTTCTCTTGGCAGGGTCAATTTGGCATTTGCAGAGTGTCCACAAAGCAAAACAGGCTTACAAAACAGGATTCCTGGTAACAGGCTCACTTAGAGCCATTGGACCATCACCACATATTCACAGCACTTATCCATGCCCACAGGCGAACAATAGAGCGCGCAAATGCGGATGCTTGGTCGTAACAAGCTGCAAGACCTTTGTTTTCATTCCGTTTGTCTCAGGGTTTCTTCCACTTTTTTTTTCGACCTTCTACGCACCTCTAAATTTTAAGAGTTTATGACGCGATCAGAAGTGTGAATATTTGAGCATGAAAAAAAAAAAATTAGCTCCTGGTTTTAAATGCGTTCATCTTATGGCGCTCTCAACTTTTGTGTGTTGGTGTCATTTTCTCTTAACTGAGAACTAATCACTCAATAGAATTGCATCATTGATGTTTATATGATATGATAGTAGAGTTTAGACCAACCGATGCTTAAGATCACGTATCAAACCTGCGATCCGTGTGCTGCTGCAGAACTGAGGGCGCAATTTCCTCCTCACCGCTAGCTCTTGAATAAATATTTGCCCCCACCTTCAGTTTACAATATCATCTACATTCAGAGCTGTTAATGCTTATCTTTCTTAATTTATTTTGTATTTTATTTTATTTCGTCATCGAAAGCTCGACACGATATGCCTCTGTATCACTTATTGTCTGAAGGCGCCGTTTTAAGGTGTTTTCAAGCTTCCACTTTGACCGCTAGCTGTTCGACGGCTTTTAAAACAAAATACTCCGGCCTTGCTAAGCTTCCTTTCACTACTTCGGCCTTTCTCAAACTTCCAAGCTTGCAGCACTTCTTATGAGTTACCTTTTGAATATTTGTTTCGCTCAGACACCTTGTAAACATTTGCTTGAGGCAAGGTATCGCATTTAGGAGCTTTAAACTTTCAGCTATAATCGTCTCCTCACATTATGCTCGATCTGCATAATCCTGTCCTGCGCAGCTTCTGTGCACGCCTTCACCATTTCTCAACTTTCTAAGCTAAGGTCCAGCGATGACCCTGTCATTCAGTTCAAGGCCGTCGAATGGGCCGGCGTCGCCAAAAGTCTCCACGGTCTGCGCCACGCTAGCTGACTTCCCCTATTCCTCCCATTTATTGCGAATACAGTTTTATCAGCCCCAGCCTCTCGCGCTCAAATTTGTTTATTTATACGTCTCGATACTTAAAATGCGCGGAGTTTAATTCATTGAAATTACTGCGTGTAATTTGGGAGGGATGACCTATGCAGTGAAGAGACAATTAAGGATTATAGTCAGTGGCCCTTGGATATCGTCGGGAAGAATGCATTTTTATCAATACAACAGATCTCTAGGCCTTCTTTACTACAGCGCGCTGTATTCCAGACCATGCAGGCTGACTGATTTCTTTTTCTTTTACTGAACGCTTCATTAATGATTATACCCAATGAATTGCACATGAGAAATTTTCAGCTGTACGCATCTACGTTGCGGGCAACAGCAGTCTTCGTGGGAAGGGGTTATATAGTAAAACTATATGCTTATTATGGAGTGCAGAGGTCGAGAGGAAGATGGCGTTTTAGGCCTGCAAGAAAGGCACAAATGTAAACCGTGAATGTTACGCCATGATTATTTCGAGTTGGAAATTGAAAACAATTATTTTAGCCTTCTGGATTGAAAACAACTAAGGCGTTTTTGAAGTTCGGTCTTTGCGACGTGCACTGCAAGACTGTTTTAGCAGCATTTAACGTTAGGTTTTAATACTAAACCGTTAATAAGTGTGTCGCACAAAGAAATCAAATTGTAGACATATTAACGCTATCGATTTTGGCTTTCCTTCAGTGCTAGTAAATCTCATTATTGCCGGAACCAGGGTGCCCGACTTCAGATCGATCGCGACCTTTCTTTCGGCGTCGGTGCTTAGTTCCTCCTTGTGCAGCACATGACCTTGGCATCGCAGGCAGGAAACAAAAGCCGGATGATGGTTCAGCGGGAGCCCCAATACTAAAGAACCTTTGTTGGGCCATTCATCGCAGTCTTGGGAGCCTATAGGTGGGCGCTATAGCCTGGGAAGTCCCACACTTTTTGAAGTGTTATCTTTGGCTCTAGAAAGCAGTGCGGGCCCATTCACACACTGCGAAAAGCAGCGGCACGCTTTATTTATTTTTTTTTCGCCTTTGTTTCCATCCGGCGTCCGTAAAAGCGGTTACATCGAGCAGCGAAAGCCATACTCGAATTCTATGTCGGGTATCTCGAATAAGGTCAGTCATTGTTCTTTGCACTTACTTTTGAACGTTGCCTCCTACGCTGCTTGAGATACGTCAAAATTAAAGCTTGAAGCCCCTACACGCGTGCAGCACGGACGTATTACTCACGCGCATCCGCGCTTATGTCGGACGAATTGAAAGAAAAATGCACATTAACTGACAGCGAACAGGCAATGATAACAACGTACAAAATCAAACCGTGTTCTACTTTATTTCCGTCGCTCCTAAAGGTGCTCTGTCACCAAGCAATTTATTAACGATTGGCGAACGAAGTAGACGTTATGTTGTATCGTGTTCGCTCTGCTGATTATTCTGGACGTGCATGCGGTTATTGAAGTAGAAAAAAAATGGTCTCTGAAAACTATTATACCTTTTTTGCGGAAGTTGCAGAGAACTTATAAACCACTTCGATCTTACTTCATACATTTAATTATGGTTTTACCTTAGTTACCTTATAATAGATTTCACTTCCCTTCAACTTGTGCGCTGTAAGTGACGAAAGAAAAATTACCCTTGGACCTTTCTGTTATTTTCATGGGCAGATATTTTCGAGAAGACTTCGCAGTTATGGAAGACTGTCATCAACACTAATGTTTCATGGCTTAAACCACTAAAGTGTTGAACATTTTGTGCTAAATAGTGCCTTTGATCCGGCACGGAGCTGAGCTCTGGCCGATATTCCCCAGAGGTCCCCGCGGGAGCTTTTTCAAAAGATTTGCTTTATCGTGGAAATGTTGGATTAGTAGTTGCGGTTAACACTTTGCATAACCTTCGTTTCCTGATTATCGATCCAATGACCAGTAAACAAATCCTTGTTCTATAACTCAGTTACTTAGCTAAGTTGATCTCGTTAAAACTTGGGAGGTGCGCGGCCAAATGGCACAATGCTTTTTTAGTATAGAAAAACCAGACCGACAACACTGTCTGGTGCCCACAAATATATTTAATCAGGCCCACTCAGTCAGGCGGTGACGAGAGTGTGCCCAGCTAGAATTCCATCTTCCCAGACGCTGAATCTGTGCTGCTCGTGCATCGCTTGTCGTCGTTTTCGGCCGGACATCGAGGCACGTGGAAGGACATTAAGGCCCCCGCCCCCTTCCCCGAGTCTAGTGAGGATGCAGGGACAGTGACGAATGGCGAAGCGCCGATAAGTTTGTTGCGAAGCAAACATGACGATTTTGGCCCGTCCGGTAGGAGCGCAACCATCAAACACTTGCATGTCGAAGTCGGCAGGTTCGAGGAGATCAGTAGGAACAGTATATTTTTGGCCATTGTCATTGAGGAGTAGCTAAAATGTACTTGGGTGCACTCTTGAGGAACTTAAGTGCACCATCGTAAGGGGGCGTAAGGGTGGGCACACAGTGTTGTTTCGCACTAACACAGGATTGCAGTTTTGAAGATCGATATTGACGTAGGCACGACGGGGCAACTCTCTTGGACGGGGAAGAATAATGACACGCAAAGCGCTGCGAAGACAGCGCGCGTAGTCAGAAACATCAGTAGGGGAGGTTGGCGAGGAGTCGAATAATTCTCTCGGGATTCAAAGAGTGGAAACGTAAGTTCGCTGCGTAGAGCGGTTTGGATGCCAAACGCGACGAAAGGAAGGCGCTCAATTCATGTCAAAGTCATGAGGGAAGCATTTTGTTGCCGGTGAAAACGTTCAAAGACACCATATGATATTTAGTGGTAATTAAGATGTCTTTTATGACTAACGTAGAGCCACCGAGAGAGGTTAGCGAACAATTTGTCGTCAAATTGACGTCCACAGTCAATCGTAATGGTGTAAAGGACACCGTAGCGGCTAATCCAGACAGTCAGTAGTGCTTGAGTTATCAAATGTGCCGTGACGACCTGGAGCGGCATTGCTTCAGGCCAGCGAGTGAATCTGTCAATGCAGGCTAGCAGGTAGCAATGGCTCCCGTAGGGTGGAAGAGAACCAACAGTATCTACACCCAGGTGGCTGAAGCTGGCGTCCGTGGACGAGAATGCTCCCAGAGGACTCGTAGTATGGCGATGAACCTTAGACTGTTGACAGCTGAGGCAGGCGTGCGACCAGTGCCGAATGTTTACGTTCGCGATTTCAGCGTCAAAGTCTTCCCGCTGAAATGAATGGGAAGGGGAGGAACACAGGCGAGAGTTAGGAGGAGCAAGGGCAGTGTTCTCTAATAGCCATTTCGTTTTGATGGTTCCGAACATTCGCATAGCTACCAGGTCTGCTAATGAAAGCTGCTTGATCTAAATGATTCAGCCTAAACGCGTAAGGTCTCTTTCAGAGACGAGAGCTTCATCAGGCTTCTGGGAAACGTTGGCTACTCAGCACTTCCGGGCTGACGTCGAGAACGCTTCAATAAGGCGGGCGATTTCACTGATCGCGCGTTTCGTTAGCGAGACTGTAGACGACCCGTGGGAAAGGAGCCAGCATATTTAAACAAAATGAACATGCAGTACGATAGCTGCCAGTGCAGCGTCATTTGGCTCATGGGCGTAATTCTAGTTGCAATAGTTACGACGTGAGCAGATTTAGGTTAGGGGGCAGTCAAGATGCCATTAAATCTGAAGTCTGGGCAGCTCGGCGCAGATTGCGTAGACAGTGCTTCTGTAGGTGCCTTTTGTGGTCAATAGGTTGTATTATTAAACACGATTTATATCCAATCTGGAATGTAGCCTAATAATGGAAATGCGTTCACTCCGTTGAAACAATTCTATTTATTTTTTTTTCCCTGGATGGACTTGTGTAAGAGATGATAGTCGTCTGCTAGGCGATAATTCTTGCATAAAGAGTTCCTGGAATAGAGCATCCAAAGCTGTGCTGCTGGAATTTCCTCTCAATCTTTGTTTCAGTTGCATTCCTTCTTTTATATTCGTAACTATCTGTTTTATAAGTATTACTTTTTTTTTTACTCTATATTGTAGTCAATTGGCCAGGCATAAAGTAAAGAATTACTAGCACCATGTAGACAGAATTATATATGTCTTTGATGCCAAGCAAGCAAAATCTTCCTATGTAGGCTAATTATTTAGGCGTATGATTGCACTATAGGGACGCTCTCTAGGGTTCAGTGGCTCGTCATTTAGTGACTGCGAAACCAGTAGCCTGGTGCAGCAATACAATTCACAGTTTACTGATGACATTGATCCTACATGAACCCTATAAAGTTATTTTTTATAGCATGTGACATAAATAAGTTATTGCCAATGTCAGGAAATGACAAAGACGTTGATGCTACTCTGTGAATCATTAATTATGCAAAAGGAATTTCTTTAGGCGACTTAGACCACGTGAGATTTTTTTTAGCCGTTGGTGCATCTTACTCGTAAAGGTATCGATCCTAATGGGATCATCATAGGTTCGTGGTCACAATAAGTTGACGCTCTTATGCCAGGTTCGAGAGGCGTGCTCATAATATTCTAAAGAATGGGGGGGGGGGGGGGGGGGTGATTTCAATGTCCGATATATTCGACCCTTCTCACTCATTTTATGAACGCAGAGGACCAAGTTGGCAGCTCCTCTCAACTTGACCATGCCTTTTGGCTGATTGACATAGCAATCTGCCGATCAGTCATACGTATGGCGACTTCCATAGACCAAACACGAACGACCGCCGACGTTCCATCTCACTCCCTACCTATCCTTACCTGGCCACTGGCCATTTAACCTGCCACCTGCCAGAAGCCCTTTAGGAAATGTGCCCTAACAATATGCAACCATTGTGTGTGAGTTCATATGTCAAATTTGGGGCACGAAATCCCATCTGAAAACAAAAATGCTGAAAATAGCTTTTATTCTTGTATGCGTACTGTGTGACACGTTAATTGTGATGGGGCTAAAAAATTTTACAGCAGAATCATTATTTCTTTCGTGACGGGAAATAAACATTTTTTTTTTTTAAATCGTGTGCTCATCACAGTTTTCTGCGGAGGCCGTCACGCACAAAAAGGCGGCAAACATTAACCGGGCTATACCTTTCCGTATACAATGTACACTTGACGCGTTCTTAGCCCCTCTCCTTACTGTACCGTGTACGCCGCATTTTCATTAACTCAATGATTTACTTCATTACGGGCCTCTTCCTTTAACACTACTCATGAGCTGTCATGCGGGGTTAAGTGAAGTCAAAAAAGTTTTCACTCTTTCAACCGGCTGACCTGCTTAATACTCCATTTCGAACCCTGTATTCGCCTCCCAAGTGACATGGAGTGCAACTTTGTTAAGAAGCAGTAGTGCTGACACAAAAAGAAATGAAAAAAAAAAGCAAGTGGAGAGAATACCGGCGACCGGAGTTTGGCTTCTACCCTTCCACGCGAAAATCTGTATCACAGATTTGTGCAGCCTCTCTAACCTTGCAGGCAGAAAAGACGAAGTTTCTACAGCGTCGAGCAGAACCGGCGCCTCGCAATGCCAATGTCGCGTTCTTATGTCTTAGAAAGAGAGAGAGAGAGAGCGAGAGAGAGAGTAATTTAGAGTGTGAGCGCAACGCTCAAGTCGGCAGTGACGCTAGAATCGGAGTAACGATGAAGGAGAAGCTCTTGCCGTGCTGGCTCCGCAGCAGGTTATTTGCATAATTGTTCGAGAGCCTTGGGGCTGATTATTGCCAGAAAAAACTCCGACGGGTGGAGATCACGTCTACAACGTCTCCTTTCTTTTAGTTCTCGCTTAGCCAAGCGTGCAAATTTGTTCGGCCCGGAGGTCGACCTCGGATTAGGCCAGGCACGGCTAACCCACGACTAAGGAAGCTGCGAAGCGAAAATGCGCGCTTGTGTTGCAAGATTCCTTTTCATCTCTCTGAGCTTCAGTTCATTCCTTCCCCCCTCGCCCTCCCCCGCCTCCGCCACTCCGCAAATATAATGTGCTCCGGGCCCTGGCTTCCCCTCAATTTTATATCTGGAGCACTTCCTGGAATGCCGTTAATTTGTAACGACAATGTCGGCAATTTCCTTTTCTCCTTTTTTCCCAGAAAGTAGCCTGTGTCCGCAACATCTCCTGTTTCCGTCAACAGATCCCTACTTTTCCTAAGTGACAACTTCGCGAACACATTTCTCTGTGCACCCCTAGCAGCTCTCGCGCCTGTATTTGTTGATAGAAAAATGAACACCCAGCACGTTACAAAGGAACTGCTGTAAAATGCGGAGTTCGTATAAATTTCAAGCTTATTCATGACTCATGATCCATAGTCTGTATGAAGCGCAGCTACAAAGCAACTGCTGTAAAATGCGGAGTTCATATAAACTTCTTGCATAATCATGACTCATGATTCATAGTCTGTATGAAGCGTAGTATGACTCGCAGCTTTACAATGTAACGTACGCTAACCAAGCTGAACAGAAATATAACTGTAGTACACTAGCATCACAATATCTTCAGCGCAAATTGGAACACATGCGACATAGACATTTTGAGCGTTCCTACTCGTAATCAATCTGAAGTGTCTTTCCTGAAGATTTCTGGTCAATAAAACTGTGAGGATATTTCTGAACAATTTGTTCAGTTCGAACTGCAGATAATGACACCTATTTAACCACTGTTGTCTTTCTTGTTTAAAAAGCACGGGGCAGCTTAAAGGTATTATTGCTTCTCGGTGTACTGCATGCAGCGAAAGGACGCAGACGATACAGATGCACCGCGCAGTCCAGATGAGGTATCTAAATAAAGCTAAAAGAAGGTAACTAATGAAAAGAAAACATGATATGTACTGCTTAGCGTTATAAAATGTTCTGACAGCTAAGTCAGTTAAATGAAGCCAAAGAAAGGTAACTAATGAAAAGAAAACATGATATGTACTGCTTAGCCTTATAAAATGTTCTGACAGCTAAGTCAGTTAAATGAAGCCAAAGAAAGGTAACTAATGAAAAACAAAACATGATATGTACTGCTTAGCGTTATAAAATGTTCTGACAGCTAAGTCAGTTAAATGAAGCCAAAGAAAGGTAACTAATGAAAATAAAACATGATATGTACTGCTTAGCGTTATAAAATGTTCTGACAGCTAAGTCAGTTAAATGAAGCCAAAGAAAGGTAACTAATGAAAAGAAAACATGATATGTACTGCTTAGCGTTATAAAATGTTCTGACAGCTAAGTCAGTTAAATGAAGCCAAAGAAAGGTAACTAATGAAAATAAAACATGATATGTACTGCTTAGCGTTATAAAATGTTCTGACAGCTAAGTCAGTTAAATGAAGCCAAAGAAAGGTAACTAATGAAAATAAAACATGATATGTACTGCTTAGCGTTATAAAATGTTCTGACAGCTAAGTCAGTTAAATGAAGCCAAAGAAAGGTAACTAATGAAAAGAAAACATGATATGTACTGCTTAGCGTTATAAAATGTTCTGACAGCTAAGTCAGTTAAATGAAGCCAAAGAAAGGTAACTAATGAAAAGAAAACATGATATATACTGCTTAGCGTTATAAAATGTTCTGACAGCTAAGTCAGTTAAATGAAGCCAAAGAAAGGTAACTAATGAAAAGAAAACATGATATGTACTGCTTAGCGTTATAAAATGTTCTGACAGCTAAGTCAGTTAAATGAAGCCAAAGAAAGGTAACTAATGAAAAACAAAACATGATATAGAGTACTTCGGAAGATAAGATTTTTCGATAACTAGAATTTATGAAGCTCGAAACAAAGTTCACAGAAACTGTGAATATATTCAGTCCGATGTTAAAAAAAGTCCTAGAATATGTGCCGTTACGAGTTCACAAATATTAAAAGATGTGCATCTCCTTTTGCTACGTTAGCGGTCAGTTAAAAAAACAAAACAAAAAGTAAAAAACTTGCTTCATGAAACGTTTGAACTCTGCGCATTGCAGGACTGACGTGAACTCTGGACCTTTTAGAGCGAGTTCTCTGTAACGCCAGGCGTCGCCGAGGTCATCAAATGGGACCGTTTCACCTTCAGGTTTCGTTTAAAGTAGGCTGGTTAACGTTACGGTGACCAATTAACCCAATGACCTGAACATTCGACACTGACCTCGATTTTCACTGCGGTCAAAAGTTACCCAAAAATATATTTACCTTTGACCTTGACATAGGAGCTTAAGAATTAAGAACCATCAAACAGACTTCTCACTCTGTATGTATATTTCGACGAGTTAAACCTCCATGCTTACTTGAGAACACTACACCCGCTATGTTGCTGGTGGCTCAAAAAATTTCGGAACATTTCCGCATCAATTAAGTATGTTACATACGGAAGGGATCTCCTCTCCAACGGCAGAGACAAAATGTGCAGACGGGCAACTGTTGAAACTCCGGGTTCTGCAGAGCAGTCATTCAGGAACGAAATAAATACCCCCCCCCCCCCCCCCCCCCCTCTCAGTTGCATCTGCGACATCAAGCACTAGTACTACGTAATCGCCAGACTCTAAAGCAACCCTAGAGGAACTGCCCGTCATTATCACTCTGCGTTGATAGGTTACAAAAGAAATTAAAAAATGCTTCTTTATGAGGTTGAGGAAGAGAAATATCCGAAACTAAATCAGAATTCTTTAACCTTGCAAATGGCATTGCTTCTAGAAAAGATCCCAGGATCTTCATGGGCCATTTGGTCCCATAACTGAAACTGAGCGATTTGAATACGGGCGCTCGTGAAACAATTAAAGAGCTAATAACCTGTGATAAGCGCGGTAGGTTGGTAAAGTATACAGCTTTCTTTGAAGGAATTGCTCGCTTCAGAAGAACTGTGTATCGAGCTTAAATTCGCTGGCGGAATTACGTCTTTGCCAGGTTGCTTTCTAACATCCTTTTTGAACTCTTCATTTCGGGTGAATTCGGTGCGACATCGTTCATACTTGACCCCCCCCCCCCCCCCCTCTCATTTCGTCGAAACAAAAACAAGCATGTTATATTAGGTCCCGCTTGGTTGTCTGCACTGATTCCCCTAACGAAATAAAGAAGAGGTAACGGCTGTTTTGCGGCTGCTGTTCCGTGTACTGAACATGAAAAGAATACCCCAGCCGGACATGCATGTGTCGCTGTCGCTGTCCCTGTCTCTGTCACTGGATGGCATTTACGTGCAGCATTTCCATGCACCACCACCGGCTTCCTGTTGTATACCACTTTTTCTCTCGACTGCACATTCAGAAGTTTCATTCCCATAATTCTTGCTGATTGCTTCTTTTATAAAATGTTGCGAAAAGATGTGAATGCTCTTTTGGCAAGACCGACAATAAACCACGGCAAGAAATAATTCATAAACGCCCGTAAGAACGTGTATTCGATAATAAAATAATAACAGTGTCATGAGGTCATAAGGTCATGTGCGCCGAACAATGCAAAACTCAATTTTAAATTATTCTTGAAGCGCGACTGCAGGTGCATAGAATTCAGAGCATACTGAAATTGTTCGTGCTCCTTGGCCTACATCTATCTTAACAGTGCAGTGTACTGGCGACTTAGGTTCGTAGACACAGCGAATATATATTCGTCGAATTCGAAGCAGCACTAAATTAATATTAAAAATAAAAGGACTGTCACTGCCGCTGGTCACAACTCGATCTCAAGCCTCTTAGTACTGATGTTTATTCGCTCGGAGGCTATCTCATGGCTTGAGTAGTAGTGAATCGGAAAGTAGGAGGAGGAAGATGAGGAGGAAAGGCAGGGAGGTTAACCGGTAAAGAAACTGGTTTGCTACCCTGCACTGGGGGAGAGGGGTAGGTGGGTATAAAAGTTGTGGGTGAGAGAGGGATGGGTGATGACAGTACAGTCAGAAGGTTACTATGTGGCGGTATGAAAGATGATTAGAAGAAACATCCTTCATTGTGTGCACCTTGTTACTACCCTGATACTTACTTGCACTCTTCAAGTGTTCTACGTCTAAAGACGAAAAAAAAATGCAACAGTAACAAAACTGACATCGAGGAAAATGACTGGGATAGACATTGACTGATCACAAAGGGCGCTCCGATCCTTTTATCCCTGCCTTCCAGTTTTTCTCTTTCTCTTCACCCTTTGAAGCCCACGGCAGAGAGCTCGTTCGGCTCTTTTGTCCAAGTGGATGAATCCTTTTGAATCAAGTGCGCGCTTTTGATCTCAGTTAAATGAGAACCTGGTCGATATGCATCCGACCAGTGAAAGTACCTGCACAAGGGGAAAGCCAAAATCAAAGGCTTGCGAGCTTCACTCTGAGGATGAGCGTTCTCAGCACTGGTTAACAACCCCTGTGCAAGCCCCTTTTCTACCTGAGTACTAGGTATGAAGCCCATTTATAGCAGCCCTTCTATCGACGCAAGAAAGAAGGCTATGTCTATTCGTTGCTCACTTTCCTTCGATGCTTCATTGTTTCATCCGAGGCTAAATGAGGACTATAGCACCGATCTCGAGTGTGCTTTACAATGCCTCTGAGATGTAGGTTACGCAACTTTGTTTTAGATAAGTATCTCGACAGACGGAAAGCACTCTTTATTTCGAGATAATGAATGCATCATGCCGCCGCTGCCTGAACCCCTTTGTGTTTCTTAACTCGGTACCTGACACCTGTGAGAGGGCACCGATCAAGGGCATCTACCATGGGAAAGTACTAATGATATAGTTCCACGGGAGAGTGAAGACGGGCCATTACTGTCAGAGAGACGACCTTTCAAGCGGCTTTCACCTAAACGGTGGGCGCCTTGAGTGTTACCGGATCAAATTGAAAAGGCTTATTCATGCTTAGGAAAAGAAGCAATGTAGTAAAATTCCGCTACAAAGAAGCAGAACGCAAGCGCTGCAATTTTCAACGGTTTGTTGCGTGAACATGCGATTCCTACATGAAGGTAACGATTATCAGCAAGCGCCCGAATATAGCACCAAACAAAAATAGTCTTAAAAACTTGCTCATTACAGGCTGGCGTTCACGAACACGAGGTCTTTATCTCATAAAACCGCGGGCAGCATGTCATTCCATTTGTGTAGTGCCAGTTTTTTAAATAGGCTCAGGTACTCCTTTTTCCTTTTTTTTTTTTGCTTATGACACAGGCACGTTTTAACAATATTCATTGAATCTCCCTAATAAAAGTGGCATTTATAATATTTTGCAAGATGTGGATGCAGGTTTATCTAGCGCAGCAATGCGATGTTTATTGCGCACGCTCACTAGGCACCATCTGATGCATTCGGTGTGCTCGTGCCGAGATCTGAGTGATACCTATTAAACTGTTCATGGATTATCCTGATATATTACATAATCATAAAAAGTCGGAAGAGAGACTGCTGCTTCCGTGCGAGAATGTAAAAACATTAGGTTGCTATGAATTACGTTAGAGAGGTCGGTGTCGTGCGATGGAAGAAACCCATGGGTCGGGACGGAAGTTTTAAAGCGTAAGCCTTTCTTGGCTCATCAGTGACGGGCGCTGAAAGGGTGGGTCCGCGGAATGAATGACCAAGTGACAGATCCAAAGGCAATTCAACATAATTCACATAACAAGCCAGAGACGACAAATACTGAATCCAGTCATCATCACTTGGATATATAATGCCTAAATGGTATTGTTAATGACTATTGACAATAGTTATAATCCGAATCCAAGCCGCAGCCGAGAATACAGCCCAGAAGCCACACATCAAGCTAATACTGAATCCAGTTATGATTAACTGGCTATATTGATGTGATGACATTCCATAATTACTAGTCACATTAATCATAGCCCAAATCTAATCCACAGGGAAGAATACGATCTAGAATTCGCATTCACAAACCAATACCGAATGCTCTCATGATTAATTGGCTATAATGGCTCAATCCCACTGCACAATGATTTTCTGCATTATTGTTAGCCAACAATGCAATCCACTATCCTCAAGCCAACCAAGTCCAACGCAAGACGCCCCTGCGTGCATTCACATTACCGCACGTAAAGAGACTTAGGTGCACCCATGAAATTTAATTTTCTTTTTGTGTGACGAGCCCTGTATCCGAAGTATTGGGACCATCAGAAGTACTGTTTGAAGGGGACAGGAAAGTATTGAAATATGCCTTGCTCTTCTAACCAAGGCTGGTCTAGCACATTCAGTTGATGATGATTGCGGAATACATACAGTAGTAGAGATTTTATCCAGTGCCCTAAATCTCTTATGGGATATAGTCGAGTTTGAAAACGACCGCAAAGTGCGTGTGAAGCATGGTGAGCTCGTGAAAACATTAGTGTGACTTATAGAGAATAAAAGTTGGCAGATGATAAACCATGCGCCCCGATGGTGCTGAAGGCCAGGGGAAAAGAGTAAGCGTATGAACATGCTTGTAGTCCTGTGGTCACAGGGCGAACGACGGCCATGGTCGCATGGTCTTTGCATAATCCAAGGACCAGTCAGTGCACGAATATATGTCACCAGAAGCTTTTACCACCTGTCCGAGTTATGCCGAAGACTTTTCAGCCACGTCGCTGGCGCCAACAAAGTTGACGATCGGTTTTCTCAATAAGCGGGCCTTTGAAGCTATCTTAACATACAGACACTTGAGCTCCGCCTGTAAGTGTATGACGTGACATGATTAATTGCTCGCTTCTGCGGATCTTCGTTTGCGTACAAGCACTTTGGTACTCACGTATGGATTAAGCCTTTAATTTAGGTCCTTGCTTCTCACACATATTACTATATGGTTGCGAGCTATCGTAGCCCCTCCATGGTGACTAAAGGGTAAGGGCGTTAGATTGATGAACCCAAGGACGCGTATTTTCTCTCTGATGCAGGTGCCGCTATTCGATTGCGGAGAAAAGCGAGGCACCCGTGTGCTGTGCAATGTCATTGCACGGTAAAGGCCCTCAAGTGGGTGCCCTTCAGCACTGCGTTCCTCGTACCCACAGTCGTATCGGAACGCTAAATTTAGTAAATAAAACCGAGCTTTAACTTTATTTGAAAGGCTACTCAACATAGGTTTAACATCCAGCTAAGCTAGCTGGAGGAACAAACGAGCGTGGTCTGGATCCAAGGCTCACGGAGGCAGCGGTTCTTCCAACGCTTTCATCTCAAAGGGCCTGATCTCACAGATCTTGCCAGCGCGGTCATGTCAGTTGGTCTCTTGAAGTTGCCCAGTCTATCGAAACGGCATACGAGAGAGAAAATTCATAAAAAGAAATGGCAGGTTTGAAGCGCAGTTCTCTGTGGTTAGCTGAGCATTAGTTGATTCGGAGAGTGAGAGATTGAGAGGCGAGTGTTCGTGTGTTCGCTAGTCTAAGGGGCTACTCAGCTACAATACGGGAGCGCAGATCGGAGGCCTTGGAGTTTTCCCTCGCAGTCGCCTACGAACAAGGTTCCTGGCTATCTGGCACAAACTAAACATCACCCACACTTCACAGTTATTACAAAATATATGTTTGCTCCTCCTTCCTCAACTTCGTCGACATAAACGCACAGTTTTAGATTGAGAGGTTTACCAATGCCATGGGTCAATTCAATTCAATTTTATTATATCCGTTTAGTACATTCCAGCTTATACATACAGAAGGAGGTCCCAGAGTCAGTGACTGTATCGGGACCTCCGACAATACCATTGGCGATGTTGCCACTCACACGGGTACGAAATACAGCTGTCGCCGTTCACAATATTCACGAATGCAATGGACGCATTTGGATATGGAGAGATGCGCCCTATCCAAGCAGGCGCACGAGCGTAGTATTCACGACAGTTTAAGGTGCTCGTCCGGAAATTGGGTGAATGATACCCTCTACCTGCGTGCCTATGTGTTCTTTCTCGAATTCAAATTTCCTTACACACATGGAAGGCAAGCCGGCTTACCCAAAACACACACAGCGACGCGGTTCGCAGACAGAAGAATGAGGCGCACCGTGCGAAAAGAGCGTCTCTTCGTGTGAATAAAAATGTCTGCTTATTATACTTCCAGCAATACTTCCAGCAATATTCAGAGATGGAGCAAAAGGAGACAGCAGCGAATAGCCGAAAATATGATGAAGACAAAGAATGGAGACAACGTGAATAACATCTAAGCTGTCTTAAACGCTTGTACGGATGCCTTTTTCTTTTCTTTTAACGGGTAATTAATTTTGCTTGTCACAGGAAAAAGTTTCTCACTCTCTACATTAGAGTATCGTAATCCGAGCGTGTCTTCTAGCGCAGCAAAAAAAAAGTGGTGAAAATGAGACCACAGCAGACCACCTTGTTGTTGTGCATTAGGTTGCTACGTTAGTTTACTGATTCTATGTCAGCTAATATTTATTTCTGTTACCGAGACGATACAGATGACGTACTAACTAATGCCACATATTCGACTGTATTTCGTTGCACTGACAGTCAGAAGCAATAAGAAAGAATGGTTTAATAAACTTCGATTATTTAATGCTAGCGATTTCATGAGCGGTGCGGTGCAAACACGCCAAACACACCATGTTAAACGTTCTCAGAACTGCTTGATTTCGTTTTCCAAAATAATAAATCATTCCTTACTGTGGACGCACAAAACGCTAATACCATCCCCTTAGCGCAGAGGTGTTTCTTGTTAAGATACCGTTTTTACCGTTGCTGAAAATTGGCACACCACAAAGGTGTCAGGTGTTTCCGCTCTCTCATTTGACAGCGTGTCACAACAAAGCCAAACAGGTGAAGTAAAGAGCGGTCCTACACTCGGTATGTGAGGAAGTTGAAAGCACCTGAGCAAGAATGATGATGGGTTGTAGGAATAGAAATGAGTGAGACTGATTAGGCAAGTCTCATTTGCACACAAAGAGCGCAGAGCGATCGCGTCTGGTTCACTTGTAAGTGTAGCAAAAATTACCTGTATCTGAACTTTTTGTCTACATACATGCAGAAATGCGAAACAGTTGCTAGTTCCGGGCGTAGTTTTGTTATTAGTCCTGTTTGGCTGACCAGTACCATTACTTAGTTGCCGTTTTATTGGTCATATATAATTAAGTCAAATTTTTGAGGTCAAGGGACCGAATTTTTAATGTGCCCCACTAAAATTTGTATGTAACTCTTGAGTCAATCATATTGATATCAGTTTAGACAGCAATTGTGGTCAAAGTCGGGCGGAGGGAAATTTGACGCCGGTCTTGGAAGTCAACATTTGGGGCGGCCTACCTAAGCTTGAAAGTGGCTCTGAATTGCCCATATTTAAATTAGGTTAGACATCGGTTTTGGTCATATTCTTAAAAGGTCAAATTATGGGGTCCAGGGGACCGAATTTCGGCGGTTACCCATTCCAGTTTGGAGGTGATCACTTAATTGGCCTTGCTGTAATTATATTGGACTGTAAATTTAGCTGTTACTAATATATGTATATATTAATTAGCAATGCAATGGATTACTGAGAATGCGTGCAGACATACTCTGATTCATTATTACAGCGCAGACAGCACGGAACAAGAGGAGGACACAACAGCACTGTGTGTCCTCCTCTTGTTCCTTGCCGTCTTTGCGCTGTAATAAAAAATGTATGTAACCAACTCGCCCAAAATGTTGCATCATACTCTGATGACGGGCGCTGTCCACACATGCCGACATTTTGTGCCGATACACTTTGGTAACGCCCCTCATTACAAAATAAAAAATGCTTTCGCTCGAAGACGCCTACCAAGAAGCCAACATGTTAGTGGTGCCAAAGACAACGCGTCTACAGGGAAGCTGCCTTTTGAGAACAGTGCTGCGTCTTAAGAAGCCTGCTTTGAACCGTCATAAGCCACAATGAACGACAGCATGTCTCCGTGTATGAATTCGACTAGGTTGATACGTCTGTAAAAAGCAGTGCGCCGATTGCAATCGAGACTATCATTTATTTTATTTGTTTGTTTTTTACGTATTTATTTGTACATACTCCATCTCTATTGGTGCAAAAAGCCGATTTAAACACTTTTCTAGTCATTCGTTCCTTTTTAGTACGTCGAATAAAGTACAAACCGACCACTACCATCGGACGTTTTCTCGTCCACCCCAAGGGCAGGCCTCCCCCTTAAGAAAAGACCCAAGGCGTGGTATACAGAATGCAATGCTGTCTGCCCAGCCTGATATGCAGGCGAAACTAGGAAATACTTCAGGCAAGGATACCAGATATTACAATGGATGATATTAAATGTTACCGACATTCATGGGCGATAGTAAGCAGTTTTCATTGTTTCAAAATCGGTACAAAACATTGAAGGAAACTTAAGAATCAAAATGAAAGCTCAGCAAAATCAGCTGATAAATACCGGGGAATAAGCCATTGAGTGCCACACCCAATTATCATCATAAGGGATAACGCTGTCAACGGTGATATGCAAAGAGCGAAGGGAACCGCTCAGCTTTCCACCGAGTAAAGACGTCAACTTGGAGGTTTACAGGGCTTGTTTTCATTCTTAGGTCTCCTGTCGTCATAATTAACATGGAAGGCGCTCGGCAGCTTATTCCTTATAAATTATGCGAAACCATTTAGAACTCCTGCCATCTTGAGCACTAATAATAATTGTGAAACAAGTCATGGTATATTGAAATAACCTTTTATGATCATATTCTAGAGAATAACAGAGTTTTCCGATGCGTAGTTAAATGGTTCTTTTAGAGTTTGTCCTGCACCAGCATCGAGTTGTTTAGATCGCCGTAGAAAAGCAATGATTTGTGTGCTTTAAAATAATTCAGAGTTGTATGTAATATTTTATTATACTGTCTGAGACAATAATAATGGTTTAATGTTCCAGTGCTAGCAAAACCTTGCCTATAATATTTTTCCCGCGCTCGCTGTGGGCAGCTATGTCTACGGTGGAATAATAATGGGGCGTGGCTCTGACAATTAACAGCGAAAATATATAAATGCCTTAGAGAGGATCCTGCATATATAATAATTAATTTTTTGCCATCCTACGGTATACAACAAATAATGTTCATAAACTACCACCCGCGGATAAAATGCGCTTGTAGAGAATGTGAGTAAAAGTTATCCCGCAATATTGCCGACAGGCGCTACCTTCTCATCGCGCTTACAGCCTGAGCTTGAATGTGCCTGTTACAGAGGATGAATATAAAACGCACTCTCTATGAAGAGATGAAATAAAAGTTATGAGGGGGGGGGGGGGGGTATCTCAGCAATAGTACCTATTTGTATTTGCGCAAGTGGTTGCATTTCGAGAGCAAGCAGGATAACTGGAAGCTTCACGCGACGGCAACAAACGGATGTATCTAAAGACGAAAAAGAAATTATACGGCAATGACGAATCATATTACAGATATGGAGGCTCCAGCCGTTTCGGGAATAGAATTTTGCGATATCGTAGCACTTATTCGGAAATTTTAATATTTATTACTTTCTATATTATATTACATGTTCTCAATACGGAAATGTGAGAAGCGACACTTTGAATTGACAGCTCCAATATACGGGCGAACGATGCGCTCTTTTCTCTCCCATGAATCAGTACAAGAACCCGTCACTTGTCAAAGGAAATGTTGATGCTGCCTCTGGCATGTCGAACCATCTGACAAATAGTGTTGCTCGGAGTGAGGTACCGCGAGCTCCTAGCAAGCTTCAAGCGCACTGCGTAAAGAGGAAGAGACACGCTGCAATAACAGCAAGTTGCTGCCGTGTGAGCCCGCCCGGCGCTTCAGTACATGGCTGGTAAGCTGTTCAAGTGCTCGCAGTATTGGGGCTTATTTTTACAACCGCCGTTTACGGAGAGTATATTCTGTTTAAGGAGAATCTGTTTATGGATGGTATTGCATTTGCGTCGATGCCAACGGGTAACGTTTTCTTTGAAAGGAAAGATGCAACCAGTGAAGGGTCGAGCGCACGTAGGACAACATGCAACGGCATTTAAAGGCGGCGTCTTCCACGTACTTGTCTATAGTTTGCGCCAATGAAGTATCGCGGCGTGCAGTAGAGTCGTTTATGAGTGCCTTGGGACGCACACCTCGGGGAAAATATCTGCGGAAAATTTTCTATCGTTACTACGATATTTACATGCTGTTTTGGACCGTGGACCTGTTTTGACAGCAGGAATTTATGTAGTAACAATAGAAGATTGTGTAATTATAACAGAAAAGTATTACAAATCTAGACTACAGAAAAGCGCAACGGAAAACAAAAACAGAGATACAGAGTGGTCGGACGTTATGACGAAAGGACTGAAGTATTTGTCGTATTTACTACAAGGTTGTTTAGCTTTTTTGTTTCTTTTACTGGTTATCAGCAATCTACAGCGCACACACTTGACAGTTGAATAGTTCGCCTAATACCCTACTTGGCAAAATGGATTGCGCAGCTCAAGGGAGATTGCCAAATGTAAAAAAAAAGCTAGATAATGCAGTAAATGTGTAGAACGGCAAGCCTCAGCACTCGGAGCACTGTCAATATGTTGGGAACCTCGAAAACTGCTGTTTGCACTCGCTGAATGTACTGAGGTCTGTTACTGAGGTACACGGTGGGCAGTTTATATATTTTGAGGAGTTGCAAAACTAGTCGAATGCACTACTACGGAATGCTTGTGATTACAATACTTGAAAATGTGGTCGAAATTATTTGCTTATTAATTTACTCTTAATAAAAGGTGTATTATGTACACTCCTAGAAAAATAAAGGTAGTAGGAAGGTAATAACTGCTGCCATTACTACCTTTTTTAACCGTCACTACATTTGTACTGCCTTCTGACTGCCTCGTTTCTAACTCAAAGGAAAATGAAGTAGTAAAAGGGTAGTAACTCATGCTATTACTACAATTTTTGATGGCAACTACCTCTGTAGTACCTCATTATAACCTCAGTGAGAGCAAAAGTAGTCAATGGACCCCAACTCTTACTACAATGATCAAAAATTGTCTGACGGCACACACTTCAGGAATACTCAAATACGCTAGCTGGAACACTCCTGAGTATGTTGATACTCTATTTCGAATGTTCTTATACGACAAATGTGGTTTACTAAATGGCAGCATGATCTAAGTGATGTCTATGTTGGCGGGCCTCTTGTTTCCGCAGCGTAGTCTACATTGTTCGGCCGTCCAATGTGCAGATGGTACACGTCAGTAGCGTTGAATATTCCAGGTGAAGTAGCAACTCTTGAGTCGGTGAAACATCGCTCCTCGGCGAGCACTGGCAACCAGAAGGCGAACAGCAGATGGTACATGTCAGTAGCGTTGAATATTCCAGGTGAAGTAGCAACTCTTGAGTCAGTGAAACATCGCTCCTCGGCGAGCACTGGCAACCAGAAGGCGAACAGCACCTGGGTGAAGAACATGAGCGGGTTAGACATAACGGTCGCTGCGGTGCCGCCAAGTCCACTGCCCGCGACGCGTAAGATCGACTTCGAAGAAACCGCCCCCTTTTTTCGATAACACTGATGTATATGTTTTCGGTGCTCTTGTATCCGCATCGTAGTCTACGGTGTTCAGCAGTTGAATGAGCACATGGTACACGTCAGTAGGGTTGAATATCCCAGGTGGAGTAGCAGCTCTTTAGTCAATGAAACATCGTTCCTCGGCGAGCGCCGGCAGACAGAAGGAGAACAGCACCTGGGCGAATAACATGAGCGGGTTCGTCATTCCGGTCGCTGTGGTGCCGCCGAGTCCACTGCCCGCGACACGTAAGATCAGCCTCGAAGAAACCGCCCCCATTAATAAAATTGATGTCGATGTTGGCGAGGCTCTCTTTTCCGCAAAATACCTGCAAGAGTGCTGCTCTTGCTTTGTTTATTGCGCCAACTCATCCAAACATTTACTGCTTCATGCATGCAAGGTATCCAGACATTTTCTACATTTTATTGTATACGCCCAAGTATCCAGATAGAAAGCCATGCCGCACTTCAAATGCGCCAGACAACTGCTTTTAATTCGAACGTGAAATTTTGATTCCACAATACATTACTCGAATACACGTCCACGTTTGACATCGAGTTTAGATATAATGACAGACCTCTGCGATGTGACTACGTAGGCTAAGGCGTGAATTTTGTATCGATAATGTATCTGCTAATGCATACACGCATTTCAACGAAATAGAATCACGATATTACGGCGACAGGAGCTATCTGAAGAGGATAAACGCCAACAAATTCATGTTGTTAGGAGTTGTTTGGTTTATACAAATACATCTGCCGCTAAAGGTCAGAGAGGGTATCAGAACAGTAGTACATGTGTTAATGCTTTCATGTCCATCGCAGTGCTGTGTTTATTAGGCACCGATCCTTTATTTAAAAAAGCGATATCAGCTTCTTCGTTTACACCTATTCGTACAGCATATTATATGGAACGCCAACGATCAAGGTCGAGCGCCGGGTCCAGTAGCCAGCTTGGTTCCAGTTGCTGGATACTTCATCATTCATCACCCTTCATCCTGGTCCGGAGCTTCGGCGTCCTGTAACATCTTGCGCCATCGGCTAAAGGTTAGGAGGCATCGCATTGTTCTTTCCCAGCCTGCTGAACCCGGCAAGACCTTGCCGTTCCACCGCCCCGACCCCTCGCCCCGACAACACGACACCATGAAGGAGAGACTGATCCGAGACTCCACACATGTCCACACGACACAAGAGGAGACCCAAACGACCATATGAGACCCCACTGACCAGATGTGCCGACCAAAGACCCCACGACCTAAGACACCGCTAGACTTGGACATCATCCCCTGCCCTATGCCATGCGGTGCATGCCTTGGCCTCTGCCATCATTGTGAGTCGTGACAACGTGTGGCCCGAGAGTGTTCCGGGCCAAGGTTCGTCGGGAATCATCGTGCCAGCAAGCCGTTCTATTCTTCCTCTTCTTCAAGCACTCAGACACGCCCATCATCATGCCATGGAGTCATCAACATTGGTAAAGTTCCTTGTCCACGACCGGGACGATCGCTCGGTGGCCCCGGGTCATGTTACGGACGAGCAAGAAAGAGGAAGCGGGCAGTGGCGCGGGCAGGGGTACTCTCGCTAGGCCCGCTTAAATATTCAGTAAACGTCATCTCACCACCATCGAGCATTGTCTCTCTGTTTTCCTGTTTTCATCGGCTTGCCACCACGAACCAATATGTTGAACATGGCCCGCGCAGGACTCGAAAGCCTCCTGCGGCGGCTGATGCAAGCGTAATCACATCGTAGACGTGTCTAGCACCCGGAAGCACTATCAAATCCATTCATGGACGCGTATTTGAGCATAGTATTAAGGAATCCGCCGGAGCAGACAGGGAAATTAGTTGCGGCAATGCGGATTTTGCCCTCTGTAGCTACGCTGATGTTTTCGTTCGCAAGAAGTTTTACCAGCGCAATACCGCTTTGCGAGTTCAAATGGAAATGTTGGAGTGCAAGCAGCCTGTCCCAGTCTATTATTCCTTCATTTGTTTTGCTCTAAATGCGAACAAATAGCACCAAAACTACAGCACTAAGCAGCCGTAGCTAGTGCGCCGGCAGCAGATGCAGCAGCAAGTTAAAATTCAAGATAACTTTATTGTTGTTGATGTAGAGGCCCCCCCGCTCCCTAAAAAGACCCGATCCCCGCAGGGGGTCGTCTTTCGCAAAGCGTCCCGTGCTACGCGGATTACTCGAGCTTGCTACTCCGGAGCCCGACTCCGAAGGAGGGCACCCCGGGTTTCTTTTTCTCTGGTTCCATCAATATGCCCCGGAAAAACAGGGCATTCCCAAATGAGCAGATCTTGATTGGCTATTATCGCACATTTGGTGCAGAATTTCGGAGGTTCATCTCCTTCCCCGCACAGTAAAGGTGGAAAGAATCGTTTTGTTTGTAAAATGTCGCGTACACTGGCCGATCGTACGCGAGAGCTCACTCTCGGCTATAGTATAGACCTTATGCAAAATTGCTGCCATATATCGGGCCTTCAACGAACCCCGCCACGCTGCGCCTTGTTGATGGGTTGAATGAGAATATGCCGAGAGGTAAGGTAATGTTGAACAGCCTGGGGAAGGAACAGCAGTTTACACTAGGTAGCGAAATACTGGAAGTAGTAGGTGAATATACTTAGGATAGGTGCAACCGCAGATCCGGACAATGAAAGGTAAGTAAGCAGGAGAATAAGTTTGGGAAGGAGCGCATTTGGAAAGTACTCGCGTATTATGACTAGCAGCTTACCGGTATCACTCAGAAGGGAAGTTTATAAAACCACACCTTACCTGTACTACCTATGGTGCTGAAACACGGAGGCTAACGAAAAGGGTTCAAGTTAATTTGAGGACAGTGCAGAGGGCCATGGAATTAAAATGCTAGGTGTAACGTTAAACAATAAAAAGGGTGTAGAGCGGGTCAGGGAAATAGCTCGAGTTAATAATATTCTAGTAAAAATCGAGAATAAATGAGAATAATCAGGCCATGTAGTGGGAAGAGAGAATAAGCGAAGGTTGCGAAGTGTAACAAATAGGATTCCAAGGAAAGGAAAGCGTAGCCGGTAGAGACGGAAAGTTGTGTGGGTGGATGAGGTTAAGGGAGTGCAGGCTAAGTTAATGCAGATAGAACAGCAACGGGAACTATGTATGGGAAGGCCTTCGTCCCGCAGTGGGTAAAATCTAGCTGCTGCTGATGATGATAGTGGTGGTGGTTGTGGTAGTGAGGAGGTTGCAACTTACATCGCATTAAGGTGTTACCGACTGCGGATACACTTTCGTCAGACGCCTGTTGAGGAATGATCAGAGAAATCCGGCATACGAAGGTGGGCTGCTCCGCCGAAAATGGTTTCGGCTCCAGGGTGAACTGGATCCTGACAACACAGCAGATTTCACCTGTTCAGGTATATTCCCTTCTTGCGGTGTATGGATGAAGCACTGAGGTGGCTTGTTATCGAGCTGTTTGGCTTCGTCTTCGCATAAAGCAGCATATTTGGTCTATTTTCTTCATAAGTTTTAGGCGTTTCTTTACTCGACGAAAATTCTTCCGAATGATTAAGAATATTGTACGCAACTAGAACCCTTCACTGGCTTACAGTGCAGCGGTGCTTACATCCGATGTATCCAAAGATACAAATGCTGCCTGTCTTCTCGAGCTCTAACATTATGCTTCTTATCGTGTTTTCAGGTCACAAATTTTCCTTCATTCGCTGCCTTCCTTATTTTTCGTAAACATGATACAATTGATTAGGAAAGGACGTCTTTTCGTTAAAAAAAGATTCGCACGCTAAGGAAAGGCGTCCACCAATGGATGCACGCACGAGAAGCCTCTAAAAGGGAGTGGGTAAGCTGCAATCGAAGTAGGAGCCAGAGGCAACCTAGCTTTCATCGAGGCCGGGTAAGTCAACTATAATGTGCAAAACAAGGCGTCCGCCAAGGTATACCATGAACCCAACATCGGCTGACAGAATCCGGCAGATATTATGAGAGCGTTCATTCAAGTCTGGAGATGACGTCCCGACAGGCGCCTCACGCAAGCGAGTAATTAATGCTCATCTCGGCAAACAAGCTGCTTTTTTATGCGCTGTAGCTTCCCCCCTACAAAGAAGGAGTGGGGCCTTTTGCGGTTCTTCGATGTTCGAGTTTGGAAAGCCGCTTCGCTGCCACCGGCTGTGCTTGACATGTTAGCCTTATTAGTTTGCACATGATGCTTTAGGCTTTTTATATCTTATCTATTTTTTGTTCAATTTCATCGGGAGAATGGTAAGAGTCCCTTTCGTTGCCTTCCTTAAAGAGCGTTTTGACGCTGTTAGTGACGCATATTTTACATCATGCCGATATTCAGTGCACGAAAAGTGCGTCATTGGTGAGGAAACAAATCAGGGCCGTTACTTCTATACTGCAGGCACTGCGGAACTATAGGCATTGATCTTACTGAGTAATTCACTAAAAGCGCTAATGCAAGACAAAGCAATGGTTGATGTTTAAGCCTTTCTAAACCTATTTAGGAGCATTGAAATCGTTGTTTCGCATCGTTTTGCTTTGGTTAGGCTTAGATTTACACAAGGACAAACATTGTTTTGCAGTGTATAAATATTACCTCGACTGTATATTTGAGGACACGGTCTACCCCAAGAGGGAAGACGCGATGCTGTATGTGCCATCAAAGGTAAAAAGTGAAGTCAGTGTGCACATAGATTTATGATTAAGTTATATGGCCACAGTGTGAACTCTGGCTCGTTGAAGGCTAAGCGGCCTGCCAGGTTGACCTTGGCTGATGCATGGTTATTGAAGCTTTCGTTTCAAAAGGCAGAACTTTTTAAAAAGCATGTGTGTTTACAATGAGGAATCAAATGGCCAAATCAACTCTAACCCTCTTAAATTGATTGATTAATGATCCATGCGTCCTTACAAGTGAGCTCATTCAACTATATTTTTACCTACTTATCTACTTTCTGACAGTTCTACTTATCTACTTTCTGGAGATTGGAAAGTATTATATACAACGATAGCTCGTCAACGGCTATTGAAGTAATATAAAATGCATATGCAACAATAAAATGCATCTCAACATTCCATAGAGTATAGAGCTATGTACTCGGTTTAAGAGGTGTGCTTGGGTCGGCATTAAGAGCCCAAGCGCATGCAGCCCGGGTCCAATGCTATAGACCTAAGTCTTGCCTGCCCTGACACTGAAAGGACCTGAGCCTAACCTTGTGCACGGATCTAAGGCTCGGGTCAGAGCCCCGCCCGTGCATGGCCGGACCTGCCATAACTGTAGGTGAAGCTACGACACAAAGAAATAACTTCGGGATAATATATTTACGTAAGACATTAAAATGTTGAGTTATCACATTGAAAAATTTGTTGGATATGCAGAAGCACAGTGCATACAGAACAATATTTTTATCTGTTAGTATGCAAAAACAGCAAGCTATGCATTGATGAACGCATGAGGTATTTGCCGCACTCCTGAATCAAGAAACCGCCAACGCTGAGGTTTCTTTTACTGTTACAACCTGCAGCTGGAATGACGAATATGTTCTTCCCAAAAAAAGAAAATTTCGAGTGCACGGCTTCCTTGCTTCTCCAAAAGCGCGCTGGCTCCTGCTCTCAGCAAGGGATTGATTCTGTGGCCAAATACTAGGCGAACTCATCTCGCTCAACGCGTGTCTTTCATGGTACCGGTAAAGCACCGCCATTGCATCGCCTGTACCGAGAAATGAGGAAGCTCAAAATCCTAGGATGCCGTTCACTATAGGTATATGTCCCACTGCTACCGAGGCTGCGTCTAGAGCTGAAAGAGGCCACAACAGAGAGGCGTGAGAGACGACCGCATGACGTGAATCTAGAAGCGAATCAACCGTCAGTAGAAGTAGTGAAGTCCGCCTACGCTGGATCCACTGGGAAACTCTATCGCGTTATTATATTAAGAAATCTACAATAATATGAACAATGATAATAGAACAGCGGTATTATACCACTGCTTCAAGGGTCGACAAACGTTTTGTGTTTCGAAGGTGCACATGTGCCAGCAAGAAAATTACAGATGTGTCTGAAGAAAACGTACAAACTAAAAATGGCGGATGGAGTGCGGTAAAGCTCACAGTTCTGTGATATATCTGTTTCATTCGCCATCTGGATTAAGAAAGGCATGTATTTGCACGGTAGATGATGCTTATTTTGGCAGTTAAGAAAGAATTAAGCCAGTAAATACAATAAATAAGCAATAAGCCCAAGTCTGTACCGCAGTATACAAAACGGCCTAAACAGGTATACGGAGCAAACATATTGTGTTCTAGTGTGAAATTAAGGTATACATTTCTTTTACGAAAATAATTCGTGGCACCATACTATGAAGCGAAACTCTCCAAGAAAAATAGCTGTTCTATAGGTGATTGCTGTTTAGTTTCGGCAGTATTGCATCTGTGAATAAGCCTAACGTGGGACGTATGCAAATGTAGATAGGCCTATCTCTTGTAAATTATGAGTCATTATTTTGATCATCGGAAAAGCGCAGAAGGGGAGAAGTTGAGGGGGGTTGGGGGGGTTGTTTCTGCTCTCTCTCTCTCTCTCTCTCTCTATATATATATTGTGAGGCAGAAGAACGCACCAGCAAATTCACCTTTTTACTTCAGGTAGGCCGAAGCAGCAGCTACCGACTAGTCACAGCTTAGCAACACTTCGTCTTCTTCGCACGACCCGATGACCGATGATGATTACGCTGAGATGAAGATGAAGGTCACTCACAGTGCTTACAACATTCCCCCTCCCGAACGAAAGCGACCATCCTGGTCGCAAATTAAATCTTAAGGTCGGCGGTTAAAGGGTTTCAAGCGCGACACGTGCACAATCTCGGTGCCGCGACACCGGCGATCGCGAACAGGCGATGCAGGTGTGATGAGATAGTTTACAGGGGAAGTTTGTTCCAGAACCGTGTACGGGCCAATAAAACGGCTCAGAAACTTTTCACACAGGCCGGGGATGCGAGTAGGTTTCCAGAGTAGCACTTCGTCTCCAGGGCGGAAAGACACTGAGCGATGAGTCGCATCATACGTGCTTTTCCTGGAAGCTTGAGTGGCTTCAGTTTGAAGGCGGGCACGATCACGGCAGTGGGCGATACGAGACACGAACTGTTCGTGGGAAGGCGCGGCAGAAGGAGTAGAAGCTGTGAAGAAAGATGCTTCGAGGGAGAAGGTAGGATGGCGGGCATAAACAAGAAAAAACGGAGAGTAGGTGGTGGTTCGTTGAACGGCAGTGTTGTAGGCGAAGGTTACAAAGGGGAGTAAAGAGTCCCAGTTGTTGTGCTGAGGGTGAATGTAGGTGGATAGCATATCAGAAAGGGTGCGATGAAAGCGTTCTGTGAGGCCATTGGTCTGAGGGTGGTAAGGAGATGTAGTTTTATGCACCGTGCCTGAAGCATGAAGCACTGCGGCGAGGACGGTGGAGAGGAACGACTTGCCACGATCGCTAAGGAGGAGGCGAGGGGCGCCGTGGCGAAGAAGTATGGTGTGGAGGAAGAAGTTGGCGATTTCGGAAGCGGAGCCGGAAGGAAGTGCTGCGGTTTCAGCGTATCGGGTGAGGTGGTCAACGGCAGTAACGACCCAGCGGTTGCCAGCTGGAGTCAAGGGCAGGGGTCCATACAAGTCGATTCCGACGACTTCGAAAGGTGTGGAAGGACATGGGAGAGGTTGCAAGAGACCGGCAGGAGGCGACGTAGACCGCTTGCGTCGTTGACAAGGGATGCAAGACGCTACGTATTTTAATACTGAGGTTGAAAGGCCAGGCCAGAAGAAACGACGTTTGATGCGGTCGTAGGTTTTGTGGTACCCAAGGTGACCTGCGGTGGGGTCGTCGTGGAAGGCTTGTAGAACTTGAGGACGCAGGGAAGAAGGAATTACGGGAACCCATGTGTGGCCCAGTGGGCTGTAGTTGTGCCAAAATAATGTGCCATCCTGTAACTTGAAATTTTTGAGCCGACGACGGAGACGGGCATTTGGAGGTCTAAGAACACCGCTGAGACTATCAATCAGCTTTTGACAGTAAGGGTCAGCACTCTGGTGGTGAGCAAGATTGCAGTGTATATCTGGCATGGGAGCAATAGAGGCGGCGCTCAAAGACTGCATAACTGTAGGGTTTAAATGGCTTGACTCCGTTGGGACAGGAGAGGAATGCGAGGACATGGGTTGCGACGGCAAAGCAATAGGGCAACGAGAGAGAGCGTCGGCGTCCTTGTGCTTCTTGCCCGATTTGTAAGTGACAGTAAAGTCGTACTCTTGAAGGCGGAGGATCCACCGCCCGAGACGACCGGACAGATTTTTCAAAGTGGATAACCAGCATAGGGCGTGGTGGTCAGTGACGACTGTGAAGTGACGGCCGTACAGGTAAGGACGAAACTTCTGAACAGCCCAGACGACGGCGAGACATTCTTGTTCGGTAATAGTGTAGTTTTGTTCCGCAGAAGTCAGAGTTCGGCTCGCATAGGCAACAACATTTTCTGTAGAGGTGTTTTGGCGTTGCAGAAGGACAGCGCCAATGCCATGGCTACTGGCGTCGGTGTGCAAAATTGTCGGTGCTTTATCATCAAAATGGCAGAGGACGGGACCCGAAGTCAGAGCACGCTTCAGAGTTTCAAATGCTTCTTCGCAAGCAGGAGACCAGATGAAAGGCGTGTCGTTGTGAAGAAGCGCATGTAAAGGTGAGGCAATAGAGGCGAAATTGCGGATGAATCTGCGGAAGTATGATGCCAAGCCGAGGAAACTGCGGAGATCTTTGACCCGAGTTGGACGGGGAAAGTGCAGCGCAGCAGCGATTTTTTCAGGGTCAGGCTTAATTCCTTCGCTGCTTACGAGATGGCCAAGAACTTTAATGGATTTTGATGCAAAACGGCATTTCTTCGTGTTTAGCTGTAGGCCAGCGCTGGAAAGTGCTGTCAAAACTTCATCGAGACGAGTAAGGTGATCAGGAAATGACGAAGAAAAAATGACGATGTCATCTAAGTAACAGAGACATGTTTTCCATTTGAGGCCGCGGAGAACTGTGTCAATCATACGCTCGAATGTAGCAGGAGCGTTGCAGAGTCCAAAAGGCATTACATTGAATTCGTATAAACCGTCCGGTGTTGCAAAGGCGGTCTTCTCTTTATCATCTTCATTCATGGGGATCTGCCAGTAGCCTGATCTTAAGTCAAGGCTGGAGAAAAATTGGGCACCTTGCAAACAATCGAGGGCGTCGTCAATTCGAGGGAGGGGATACACATCCTTACGAGTTATTCTGTTTAGAGCACGGTAATCTACACAAAAACGAACCGAACCGTCTTTTTTTTGCACTAGCACAACAGGCGATGACCAGGAACTAGACGATGGGCGTATGATGTTGCGTGCAAGCATGTCAGCAACATTTTCCTGAATAACTTTGCGCTCGGTTGGAGAAACACGATAAGGCCGGCGTCTAACTATGCTTGATCCGTCGGTGAGTATGCGATGCGTTGCTGCAGCGGTTTGACCCAGTGTGCCGGAATTGACGTCGAACGAGTCTGCGTGCTTGTTCAATACAGCGAGCAATGCGTCTGTCTGGTCTGTTGTCAGGTCGGTGCTGATCGTGTGGCGAAGTGCTGCACTGAGCGAGGCAGGGGATGAATCAGAGCGATCGGAGGTGGAAATGGGAAGAAGTGTGACAGGCTGGGCGGAAGCAATTGATGCAACAGTAGAGTCGCGTCGCAGAAGAATGGGCTCTGATGTGGTGTTGAATGCGGCGAGAAGAGAAGAACCGCTGGAGAAGCGAAGAAGGGACACGATGATGATAATACCTCTTGACAGGAGACGAGGGCTGGGTGTAATCAGGACGTCGCCATCGGTGACGGCGTCAGAAGTCACAGATAGAATATCTTCGTTGCCCGGATAGAGGACGTGATCGGCAAGCATAACTACACGGGAAGAAAGTGGTTCTCTATCGGCAAGAATGTTGCATTCAGTGACTTCAATAGTGGGAGGGGAACACGTAATGACTGCTGAGGCGTTTTGGAGGAAATCCCAGCCGAAGATGAGTTGATGGACACAGGAGGATAGGACAGCAAACTCAATGAAGTGCAAGATGCCACCAGCCCCTCCCTACGTTCCGACGTATGCTGAAGTCACTGCGGCTCCTCCTCCTTGTCCTCCTGTCCATCACGCGCCCGTCCTACCCAGCACCTCCACCACTTGTGAGGCAGAAGAACGCACCAGCAAATTCACCTTTTTACTTCAGGTAGGCCGAAGCAGCAGCTACCGACTAGTCACAGCTTAGCAACACTTCGTCTTCTTCGCACGACCCGATGACCGATGATGATTACGCTGAGATGAAGATGAAGGTCACTCACAGTGCTTACAATATATATATATATATATATATATATATATATATATATATATATAGGAGAGGGGGAATCGTGGCTATGCAGCGGTTTCAAAACAAAGACAAAACACACAGTGGGCAGCCTTCAAAGCGGTATATTTTTAGGATGATGAACCAACGCGCCCGAACATCCTCTCTTAGAGGCGGGAGAGGGGGAGAGAGAAGTGCATGGGAATTGATGAGTTGATGGATGGCCTAGTGGCTTGGACGCTTGCCCCGAAAGCGTAAAGAGGCTCATTTTCTCGAAATCCACCTCCGGACATGACAAGGTAGAATAAAAGATTCCGGGCCCGAGACTTGGTGCCTTCGGGATGTACGTTTGTAGGATGTACCGCAAATTCCGCTGCGCCCTTTCGAAGACGAGCCCAGTATCGAACATCTCAACCTACAGAGGTGGTTCGTGTTACCATGTTCACGCGAGGTTCCGGTTCCTGTGCGCACGCTTTAAGATAGTGTTTTTAAGCACTCGCAGAGGTTATCTATTCTTGCGAAAGAAGTTACCTTGACAACATCTCTGGAAGTCCTGGGAAAAACTGAATTCTCCTCCGCCTGTCTGACTGTGACAACAAGCCAGCACAATTCTTTACTATAACACCAGTCCCAACGCTAAAACATTCGCCCTGCATACGTAACTGTACTGTCAGAAACTTTTTGTTCTCTAATGACAAGTAAAATGCAATTAAGATAATATTTCGATGTATTTAGTGCCAAATAACAAACATACATTTGCTCTTGTGCAATTACTTGAGCTTAGAAAAGTTCGTCAATGGCATCTTTGCAGCAAAATCACGAGATAGGGCGTACCGGCTCCACGCTTCTTTTCTAAAACATGGCTGTTTTCTTGAACTTAAAACAGGTTGCAAAGGCATTCGAGGGTCTGGTGAATTCTCACAATGGATTCAGTTTTCGGCAAACACAGGACAATCACATTTGCTTTTAATTTTCTCTAATTGTAGCAAACTTAACTTATCCTTAAGCGAGAAATCCGATATTTGCAGCTGCGCAGAGCCATTGGTTCTGCACAGCAGTTGGTTCGCCTGAGCCAGCATTGTTACCAGCTTCATCGGCGCTATTACGCTAGCTTCAATTTATATTTGTTACATAGAAAGCACAAGTGTGTCAGGAGCCCCAATCTCCATGTAGGTACAAGAGCATGTCCGGGAGATTTAGAGTGAAATACTGAATCAGGTAAAGCCTAGACCATCAGGCGACTGGAGCCGACTCTATCCCTAGTACTGTTCAGGGCGCTGTCTCTTAATCCGCACCAGTGAATCAAGAGAGCCAGCTTAAGGCTTTATCACATACTCTTCCCAAGAATAAATACACAACACAGGCATAGAGTGAGTGCGCTGTGTAACCTGACAAATTCGTTGAACGAGTGGCGTAAACTCGTAAACTCTCTCCACGATTTTTTTTTTGTGTGTGTGTCTGAAAGGCTCAGCTCGGACGGAGCTTCTTTTAACGCTGCACCGTTTTACCAAAGCTGGATGAATGCGAAAGAAGAGACCACGGAACAACGGCACCTGCTATACTGCCGTACACGAAAGTCGCGTGCGAAGCGAGGGTCTTCCCGGTTTACGGCTCTCTGTTTATGGCCCAGCGAGCTGTTGTGCTATGCACTTCCACTTCCGCGGAGAAGTTATTGCCTGCTTTTGTTTTTATTTGTAGTTCCTACTATTTGAAAAGCGCGCCAAAAACAAAATCACCGAGAGGCTGCGATCTATTTTACGGCAATCACCATTGAGCCAGGGGGTACAGCCCGCTTTTATTGCGAATGACATCATCCAAATGAATTTTCGCGTGCTCGAACTCTTATTTCAGTTCAACGCAGTGCATGTCAGTCCACCAGTGGATTCGGTACTAAACATAGACTCAATCGTTTCTCTATATTTTTTTAGATGGCCAACGTGCTAAAAAAAAATACAGGCCTAGAGTGAATTTTTCTATGATGTGTTCTTTCACGTAAGATGACGAGGAGATGACAATACACAGAAGCGAATGTCACTTAAAGAGAGCTAAGAGATGAACTCAACTTTATGTACACAAAACATTGCATTATTTACAGCACTACAGCACCTACAGTAACGTAGAGCAAAACATGGACCTGGCTACTTCATCCAAGCCAAAGATATCGGGCTAAGCCATAGCTGAGAGTACTCGACTGGACCCTCAGGTTTAGTTCAATACCTCGGGGCTCAACCCACATTCGAATCGTACATCAACCTGGTTGGTTATTACTGCCTACCATACCTTTCAACCTGACGGAAAGTTAGCACGCTCTCCCCAAGCATACATGCAAGAGAAAAGAGCGACAAAACAGTTGGAACAAACGGCAGTGACCCGAGCAAACCACAAATGACCTTCCAAATTGCGTGCCCTGCGCCACAACATTAACCATTACGCGGGCCCTTATCTTATAGCGAGAGGGAAAACCAAACAAACACGACAATACAACGTTTTCTTGCATGACATTGCACCTTGCTATTTCAACGTTACTGTTGGCAATACCAGTTTGGGGGTGTTATTTGGACGCGTCCTTCCTGTACTTTTTTGGAGCCTCCTTGCACTGCGATAAGTGGTCCTATGTTTTTCCCGAACTATGCCCCGTCGCTGATATTCGCACCGGCGAGGGCGTTATTGTTCCCGAAACGACACGCAACGCGCGAATGCATCCTTCACTATATCATTTCTGTATGTTTACTTGGGTATTGTAGTTAAACGTTTCAACTTGCGCTGAGCAAAGGTCAGTTATCCTTTAAAGCATCTTCCCATGTATATATGGCCACTTTCTACCTATGCCTGATTAGAAAATTCCCTCGTATAATCATATCAGAACAGAAATTTGAGCTCTCTGCTGCAAATTCACAAAGATCGAGCGCCTTCAGTCTCAACTGCTCCGTTTTTTTTTTTTACCAATAATGATAAGCATATGTATCACATCTTGATTAACCAATCTTTAGTATTATATTCGGTTAGCAGCTTTGTTTTTGTGTCACTCATGTTTCTCCTCATCCATAGATGTCACTGCTAGCCAACGTTCTCTGCTGGTTCAGTGGAGTCTGATATCAAGGAATACTGTTGTGTTTGTTCTTGACTATCCATTGTACACGCATCGGCTTCAAAAAATAGTGTCTCATATGTTCCTTAAGAGGAGAACGCCGAAAGCCTACAAGTTCTCCCTCTGAATTTAATCCTAGCGCCAGCGGAAATAATCTGAGCGCCAGCTGATATAATCTATGCGCCGTGTAATTGAATTCGAGTGCACCCAAGCATTAAATCATAGCGCCAGCATATTCAATCCAAGCGCCAACTCGAATAATATCAGCGCCAACCAATTTATTTCGAGTGCCAACGTAAATAATACAAGCGCCAGCGGATTTAATCCAGACGCCAATCAATTTATTCCACATGTGGAAAATGAATGCGGTAGAGGATTCCAAAGCATGAAATATGAATTCTAGAAATAAATCGAAATTGAGATCACGTTGTAAACCATACGACGAGTAATCGTCACATCTGCATGCACTCTTTCGCTTTGTTGTTATATATTGCAACAACCAAGAACCACGCACAGCTGAAAGAAAAAATGCGATTTGTGACAGGTTTCTTGCAGCTTTTAGTTTAGACGCATGACAAGTGAGTAAATATGACTGTCATCTTCTAACTGGCTGGTTAAGCACTGCTTATCATGGGTTGTCATATGCACTGAATCTGCATGCTGATGGCAAGTGCGGCCTTCACACAACAGCCGGCTGTTTTTATGAAATTGCAACCGGTGCAGAAATGTATTTGTGTTTCTAATAATGATTTAACGCCGCTAGCAGAAAAGAAGGAATAGTGTAGAGCACAGTTGGTTCAGGCGTGAAGACTTAGAGGCATAGAAACATTACCTCATTTCATCAGTTTGTCAACTTTTACACGCGTCCACTACCACGGAAAGAGAGCGCGCCTCTGCATTCAGTCTGCCCGCGACACGGTAGAGTGAATGAAACTATATGTACAGCGGCGCTTACAACCGAGGCCAATGTGCATAGCTACTGGCCTCTCACTATGGTCACCTTAGCAGCGGTACTTATTTTCTTGGGCGGCAATCCTAGCGGCTTAGGTTGCTAACAAACTATAGGCACATACAAGCAAAGAAGTAGCCGACTTTAAAATGCGATTTTATTTTCTGGGAGACATTAGGCAGGTCTAAGTGTAACTCGGCACTTTTTGCATAAGGTCTTGAGGCAAAGCTGCCCGTATAAAAGAAAAGTTATGGCGGTCGAAAGCAGCACACTCTACCCTTTGTATTTGCTGCCTGGAGTGTCGAGCAGCGTCGAGCAACAAACTGCGCCGATGGTCCTTTTTCGTTATTCCGGGAGGAGTGATTAGTACCAGGTCCTTCTGCTCGCTGAGGAAAGCTTTGACTTCCCGACTTGAACTTCAAAAACACTTTCTCGATAGGGTTGAAAAACGGGCTGTAAAGAGGCAGCCGCTTGATTGAGTGCATTTGACTGGCCTGGCTTGCCTGTTCCGCACGACTGTGAGCTACGTGCCCATGACTGTGTCCAAAATAAAAACCGCTTCAGAACCAGGTTCTTCACTTTCGACACGAGCTGATATGTCGCTCAAAAAGTTCTTGAACACAACCCAGTGAACCTTGTCGACGGCCGTCCGATGTATGACACCATTTGCTGACATGCAGGCGTTAATGTTAAGGTTTGATCCTTTGGTGCCAGTCGTCATCTGCACCGCAGGCTGTCCCTTAACTGCGCGGCCGAAGCTCCTTGAACACCATATGTTATAGTTAGTCTCATCGACGTAAAACCTGCACAAGCGAGGTCCTTCACACTGCAGCCATTGCGCGTATGTTTTGCGGCTGCGTTTCACGTCGTCTCTATTGCGGTCCATCGGTCTCTGAGTCACCAACTTCATAGAGGAACCGTGCGAATCCAGTAGACGATCAATGCTACCTGTGCTGATAGCGATTCCCGGCAATTCTTCTTTCACCGCTTGCTTTATTTGCTTTAGCGTGAAAGCACGGTTGTTATCCACAATATTTTTTAGAGCCGTTACTACCTCATTTCCGAATTGGTTTGATGTTCCGCCTTTCTTTAACGCTTCTCTATCGCTCGCTGCAATGGAACTCGCCGTCTTTAAATTTATTCCGGCGTGTCTGCCAATTTTTTCACATCTCCTCCACGCCCTCGATACTTCGAGAATTCTGGCCCTGTTATGCTTGGAGACTTCGCTGTCGTTTTTTCTTGGTGCGCCTGGAGGCTTGAACGGTGGTTCCCGTTTTCGGTGCCCGACTAGGATGTCAGAGCCCTGCTCATCGGCTTGCATGGAAGAAAATAATGCGCGTTAAAGTTCATGCGAAATTAATGAAAATACGGAGACTACCACGTGCTCATAGCATACGAGTACGCACCACCGCCGTCCGGCTCTACTCCTTTGTACAAATGCAGACGACAATGCGGCACACACAGCGCAGGCGTCAAGATTGCCGCCTGCATTGAAATCTCTTGTCTTCTGCGTTTCTAGCAAAGTTTTTTTTTTTATGCTCTTGAGAAAACAGTTCTATTTCTTGCAAAAGAAAGTACACCTATTTCTAATAGTGAATTCACATGTCTTCGTCCATTCTGCTAACCTGGGGCAAGACCAGACGACAATTCGGCACCGAGTAAACGGAGGAGCAAAATTTGGCGTCTGCTTTGGAGCTTTTTAGCATTGGCTGCGTAACGTTTTGCGGATGAGATTACATATAACTAAATCGTATACGGCTATATATTAAAAGTTTTTTTAATTGTGTGATAAAATTGTGCCTTTCATTGAAGACATTTTAATTTTATATTTATTCTGTAATCCGCAGTGCGCACATTTGTGAGCTAATTTGTTCTCTTGGAATATAGAGCCAGTAAGCCCCAGCTCCCTGCAGTATTACACTGCTGAGATTGTACGTTTCAAACCGCTTTTTAAAACACTTGCATCAAGACAATGTTTGTCAAAATATTGACGAAAGCCATCCTATAGGTTGACGCTTCGCTTACTCGTCGGATTGTCTGCAAACTCAATTTCGATTTATTTTTGGAATTCATGTTTCGTGCTTTAGAGTCCTACACCGCATTCATTTTCCACATGGGGATTAAGTTGGTTGGCACCCGGATTAAATTTGCTGGCGCTTGTGTTAATTGCGTTGGCACTCGGATCAAATTGGATGGCGCTGCCATTATTCGAGGTGGCGCTTGGATTAAATACTCTGGCGCCTTGATTAAATGCTTGGCACTCGAATTAATTTACACGGAGCGCAGATTATATCAGCCGGCGCTCAGATTATTTCCGCTGGCACAAGTATTGAATTCAGTGGGAAAACCTGTAGTCATCGAAGGATTAGTTTCGTAGAAATGATGAGTCATGATTAGTCACTTTAGTCATCACCACTTATAGCTAAGTATTTTCATTAATTTCTCATTAGTTGCCGACTTTACAAGTAGTCGTTTGACCTACTGGTCGTTTCATAGTAATTAGCGGTCAGAACTAGTCCTGGCTATTCATTTTAGTCATTTTTAATCCGTTGCGGTCAATTCAAGTCGTTGTTTGGCATATATTTGTTTTGTCGTAAACATGAAAAGTCATGCCCACTTATTGTAATCATTACTACTCATAGCTAAACATTTTCACTAATTTCCAATCAATTGCGGTGCTTACAAGTCGCCGTTAGACATATTGGTCGTTTCACAGTTATCAGCAGTCATGATGAGTCATACCTAGCCATTGTAGTCATTTCCACTCATTCTTAACCATTTTTACTCATTTAAAAATCAGTGGCAGTCATTACAAGTTGTAGTTTGAGATATTAATCATCACCATTCATATTAGTCATTATGAATCATCATTATTATTCATTAGCGTTAATCTTTAACTTTATCGATGTCTATTTATAACTTTTATTTATTATCTATCACCATCAAGTGTTTTTACTCTTAATCTCCCTCCTCACACCTCCGCTATTTGCGAGTGACACATCAGCGCACAGATTTACGCGCACAGCTCCCGCTCACAGATTTTCGCTCCATGATCCTAAAAGGCTTTCGCTTCTGAAAAACATCCCACAAAACAAACGTACCGTGATTTTGACGTATACGCGTTTTCAATGCGAACATGCTGTGATTAAAGACAGGCTGCGCCCAGGGATGGCGAAGCAGTGGCTGCGGCTGTATGTCAACCTCTCACGCACATTTAGACATCAGTATGTCGAAAAACTGTTCAATACCAAAAGCTGCCAAAATTTGACTCGGAACAGTTTCCCACATTTAGGCAAACACATGTAAGGTTTTTTTTTTTGTTTGTTTGTTTCAAAGCACATCCTTACCCGTAGCGACTGCTCTGCAAGCTGTTTCTTATATACAAACCTTATCAAAAGTATGCGATGCTTGCGACCTGTAAGCATCCATTAATGAGTGCTTAGTCATTTCGCTCCAGTTTTAGTCATGTGCCAGCGAAGGAAAGATGTCTTCGTGTGACTTTTATTCTCTTAAAATACAAGGCTGCTATCGGAACGGAAACACAGCGGCTGCGAGTACGCGGCCATGGTGCTACTTTCTCGAGCTTCTTTTCATATTTGTCAAGAAAAGAAAAAGCAAGTCAATGACAACTTTTTATCTTTTCATGTCTTTTTTTTTTTTCATCTGCGAGTCACGTACGTTGCCCAACCAAGTAAGCGCACAGACCAAAAGCTAAGTTCACACATACCCGGACTGGAGTGCGCGACAACTAACAAATATTCGCTACGCTGGAAGGTGTGAAAATAATGAAAAGGAAAAATAAAATAAACGAGTGTAATAAAATAATTCAATTTCTTCAATTATGATATTCGCTTGTCAAGCACCTGCCTTTTTCAATTTACTGCCTAATAGAGGTGTGGCTCTTTTGAGTGTTTGATAAAGTCAAGACGAATCATACAGTACAGAAGTGACAAAGCTGGTTTATTATTTTCTACCTAGATAACACTTTGCATGACAAATGATATGGGCCTGAAGCAGACTAAAGAAGAAAGAAGAGGCTCAGACTGTACATATGTAGAAACATGCCTCTTAAATTATTTACCACGGCATGCTGCAAGACTAAAATAGATGGAGAACTACACTCAAATTTCTTGTTACAGAATGTCGTAATCGTGCCGACTCTTAAAACTGATGAAAGTAAATGCCACCAAATGATGTCATCTACAAAGGACGGCTCCATGAGGGGCTTTTCAACGTGCACCGCTAGGGATCTCATAACGTGTACTGCACCGCATTGCATAAATGTACTTGTGTCTTGTGCTATGTGTCACGTTACTGGGAGAGGATATGTTCTACGGGATCGCATAGCAATCATTACGTATTGAAATATGTGGAGTGCTATGCTAAACATTTTCCTTAAAATACTTTCACTAATGCATTACTCCAGTTGGAGAGATATTTGTGCTGGTTTGCTACCTCTCGGTTCAATGCAGTGTCGTACATGTAGGATGCATGACCCGATGCGCGCTATGAGCATAAAACTACACGCGAAGATTAGTGGTAGGAATGAATGCATTGGCTTCTGTTCCACGCATTTATAGCATAACGATCTGGATCTGAGCTAGTTGGTTCATATCAAAGGAGGAACTACATCCTAAAGAAAAATCCGCGCAAGGAACACAACATGATAGTGGAAAACAGGACCAGCCTCGTGTCCTGTTGTCCTCCCTGTGCGTGTTTGTCTGTTAATCTGTAGTTCCACCTTTTTTGTAGCATAACTTCGTCACATGTAAAACTGTATGTGGAAGGCAGGTATCGAGCCGATGCTGCCAATATGGCACTTGGGGCTCTTTCGTGACGCATGCAGAGTTAAGGCACCCGAAAAGTATACCTAGCAGGGCATACCAAGATACTTTGTTGGGCGAGTTGTTACTGTGACTTTCTTTTATCTTGTCCTTTGTCTTCGTGTTCGCGCTGTTTATATTAATAATGAACTAGCAGGGCATGATTCCGCTTTTGCAGTCTAATCTGCAGCGCGTTGAAAAACACCGGAGAGCTCGCCTATTCTTGTTGTGCGTCTTGAGAACATGAAAAATTTCGGCACGAGGTGTGGGCGCCAAGGAAAACTTGAAGACCTTCCAACTCATCAACGAAAGGCGGCCGACGTCAGATAAGGGATGACACGGCTTTCTATTCGACACTTCGAGTTTCTGTTCGAGTTCAAGAAAAAAGAAAAAAGTCGGCTTGCATAGTGAAACATGGTGCTCGCTTTTTCCAGCGCACATTTCTTTTTATATAAAATCTGTGTCCTTGAGCTTGTGGGCTCTAATGTGTGTCTTGATCGATCTATCGACCAGGTCGGGACGGTTGACCTACTCCGCGCTACAGATACATCATATAGTGCACACTTCTCTAATGATAACTCGTCCTTAGCTGATACAGGTTTGTGTGCGCGTGGCAACAACTATAAAAATAAAGTAATGCATTAATAACCATACCAGCAAGAAATTTATACATATATTCAATGTGTATACTGGTGTTCCTAGGAAGTTCCCCGTTTGCTTACTTCGGGAACAAGAAAAAAGAATCAAAGTAGGCTAGTCTCGCTTTTTTCTAATTTTGTTCTGTAGAGAAATTTGGCTTCTTCGTGCATAGTCAAGGTAAAAGAAAGGTGGCCTGTATAGTTGTGAAGGTAGGCGCTAATGCAGCGGTGATCAAGAATACTTTTGCGGACGATGCTCCCAACACACTCAAAATTTAGGTACCATTCATCTAGGCACCGCTTTATAATTAGGGCATCTTGTCATTGATGAGGAGTCCCTAAAGCAGTTTTGGTCACATGTCATAAAAAATGAAGGGTGTGGCACTATGGATAAGCAGTAAATATTACAAATCGTCAAACGTGGAGGACGAGAATGTGGGGTAGAAAAATATTTGTTTCATTTTCTGATTCTTTCTGATTTGTGCTTAATGCAAAGTGGCTATGGCTTAAAAATAAATAATAACGAGAATTACTGCTTGCCTGAGGCTGCTGTCTACGATTCAATTACACTATTGTCCATAAATCGGTTTTTGCCATTTTATATGCTGCCATGCTTGGGTATCACTTAACAAAATGAAAATATGAGGAATAAGTTGCGTGATAAGTTGTAGAAGTTTGGCCGTGTCTCCCGAAATAAATCACGGGAGAAGTATTTTGATTGAACTGATAACACCGCGCTTTTTGTTTCTTTTTCTTCTATAGTTCTAAGAAACTACCAGAAAGAAAAAGCGTACTGCAATAAAAATATTTAAGCTGAATACGGCGGGAAGAGAAGTTGATTCGACAGGCACCAGATTGCGAGCTCGAAAGCCTTCACTGGGGCGCTTCGAAATGCCTCTGTCACCCTTATCTGTTGAGATGAATTCTAGAGATGTGCGTGTGGAAAACAAATATTTTCTGCAACGAAAAGTTAACCAAGGATGAAACCCTGAAGACATCTACTTCCATATTCGTGCTTTTCGGCGTGTTCCTAGAAACTAGGTCACGGCGACTCTCACTGTCTGATAAAACGACACTCAAATTTAATAAGCACTCTACTCTGTCTTTGACAGCACAGAAAAAAACCTCGTTTTCCAAGAATAAAAGCACACGTTTGCTTTCAATTATGGGGGCACTTGCCCTGTAAGGGAACTTCAAGCTGTCAGGCTTCTAATAAAGAAAAAAAAGATAAAGGCTGCGAAAGCATGGGAAGGGGGGGGGGGGGGGTGGGGGGTTAAGGGAGCGCTTCAGACAGCATGCCTATAATTAGAGTTGAGTTTATTTGTTTTGTGTTTAGAGGTATGGCTGTGTAAAATGGCTGTTACATACAGCGCTGTTATCCATACTTGCTGATTACCGTTGGTTTTTAATAAGCCGCGTGTAAGTGTGCTGAATGTCGATAAAACTCGCGTGCGATTGGAAACTCCTGCAGTTCGCGCAAAGCAGAATTGATGCTCTTTTAAATAACGAGAAAGAACACACTTGTTTACATTAAGCAACTCGTAAGGTATTGTCTTTGAGCAATGATCTAAGGGTGTGCAAATCTACCGGTCCTGATTATTGGCACGACTGCAATCATTTCTTTACGCTTGCATATATACCCTATAGAGCCAATTTCCTGGGTTCCGACACCACGCTCAGCAAACGTTTTGAACTAGGGCTTATTTATACGGAGTAACCGACCATATGACTTCGTATCTGAAGCAAATGAGCCTCGATGGTCAAGAGAAGCTTTATCCTCACGGTCCTAATTCCTTTTTACCTGTTGTGCATGTAGTCCATACTCGTTCGCAAAGTAATATCTTAGTATGCGGGTTAGTACACCTGCATTAGCTTGGCGGAAGCGTAATGAGTGGTAAGATCTCTGCGCAGTCCATGAATTCCGCCTAATGAATTATGCAGTGATACGAGCAGACACGGGAACGCGCTCGGTTACTAAAAGCCAGCGAGAGCTTTTGATCACTCGACAGAAGCATAAGGCGAGCACATTATTGATGTTTTTTATTTGCGCAGTATATATATTACGCAATTCATGATCCATATGGCAAGTTCGGCGTAGTATTCAGCTCTGCATAATTGTTGGCCCTGCCCTGGAAGGGATTTGTAGAGTTACAATATATCATAATGCTTTTAGTCTTCATGCTGAATAAAAACCACCTTTGTCTGTGTAGCCGCAGCAGAATAAGAAACAATAAAAATGATGCAGTTTTTCTGCTCAGGCACCATCAGCACTCCAGTACAGAGTGTTTGGCAGTGCCTCTATTAGTCACGTGGTCTCGCAGTTCACCCAAAAAACAATAACATTTTATACAATGACAGCTAAAGGACCGTAACAACGCTCATCACAGCGTTTGGATGCCCTGGGTGACTGAATAACTAGGTTTAATTCATGCTTTTAAAATACCTCCTATATGTAAGCGAAAGTTAATTGTGTAAAGTAGCCAGTCGTGCATGGCTTAATTGCACTTTTCCTTTCTTTTCTCTCCTTTGTCTCTATACCATCTATTCGCTCTTCCTAAAGTTTATTATTATCTGTCGAAAAACATTATTTTTCCTTTCTTTTCTTTTATCATTCACGCAAGTTTGGATAGTACAGGAAGCCCAGACCAGTTTTTTTTTTTTTTTGAAGCCATAGCGCTTTTCTTTTGCATTACTTTGCGAATAGCTTGTGGTCGCAGAGAGGTGCTGCAGAGTGATAAACCGAGGTCTGAAGTATGTGTATGTGTACTAGATTCTTCCTTCACGAAGAAGAGGTTCGGGTTCCGGTGGAGCTTTCTAATTATTACTAGAGAGAATGCTTAAAGTGAGCGGCCATAGGCAGTGATGTAACTGACATAGATGGCTATATTCATGTGCAAAATGATCATCCTTTAGGAAAAATGTTTCTAGCTGTATAGTATAGCTTTATAGTATAGTATAATATAGCTGTATAGAAGGACGACACTACTTACAACTATGCGCTGGTCTCAAGAAGGCATTGTATAAAGGTACGCACTACGGCTCGCACCATTGTTCAAGACAGAGCTGGCGCATCGCAATCAGGGGCCATGCACTTCGCCATGCAGTTCATACATAGTGTTGATATTAGATTAGCCGATGCTTTTGTGACCGGGTCGTTACATGTTGTCACGGCGTGCGCTGTGGCACTCCTCATCACAGTCATTAAGGGCAAATGCCAGCAGCATTCATCGGGAAACGCGGGAGGATGGAATCCCCGCTTTTCGATGGAGGCGAAATGCAGTGCGTCCCTGCGCTGTGCGATGTCAGTGCACGTTAACGAAACCCAGGCAATCAAAAATGTTCGCATCGGTATGTGTTACTTTGGGGAGGGAGCTGTCGACTGACACAAGAAAATAATAGTTAAAAAATGTGAGTAGAGTGCGTCTTCACAGGACATTTAAGGAAAAAATATGAAAGTCAGTGCTAGCCTTCTTTTGTCTGGTCTTTTTTTTTTTTTTATTCCGCCTATAATGCTGTTCCACAAAGTGCTGTGTCGAAACTGTACTAAACGAAACGAAGGGCGATTCTACGCAACGCTATTAATTATAATTCTGCCGCTGCGGCCTAACGTAAAGTGAGTAGGGGTAAACGTTTATTACCTCATCTTCCCTCGTCTACATTTTCAGCGTACACACGGGTTGCTACAGTTTACTATTTGCTTTTCTTGTTCCCGAAGTCAAGTATAGCTTAGTCATCGAATTTGTTCTGTACCGTGATGATCCAGCAAGTTCTCTGCTCAACCATGCGCACGAAGTCAGCTCATTTGCATCACAGCGTTGGCACACACTATCGAGCGCTCTATGGTAATTCTGATGCATATGAAACTCTGTCAATATCAGACAGCAAAATATAGAGTGCCCTTGTATCGAAGGGCTCTTATGAAGTAGTGCGTAAAAGTGCCACTTTTTCAGACGTTAAAGGGTGACTTTTCGTTACCGTTACTGTGTCTGAATCGCGTAGTTGATTCTACCTGGCAACATTAAGATTATCACGCGCGGTCAGCAGCGTGTTAACAGAGGTACAGAATAGCCTGTGCTTGCTGTTTTAACATATGCGCCACGATCACTTTCTATCAGGCGAAGTTCTTGAATGTTTACGATGCCTTTTGAACATTATGGAAGTACTGACCATTCCAGAAGTTTACTAATCTTATAAAAAAAAAAGTTCTTCTACACAGCTCTAGGTTACATTAAGATGAAAATCACGTTTGCTGCAAAGACTGATCTTCTGGAGATTTCAGTTAAATATGGAAATGTCTGATTTTATGTATATCATTTCACTCCTTTCTATGTGCTTTCTTTGTAACACCCTAAAATAAATTCAAGCATCAACAGGGCACTAAGACATGGATCGCATTGTCGCCAAACGTATGCCCCACGTGATCCTGGGGCACGTAACTATGTATGTATATGTGTCAGCATGCCTGGCAGATTCTTGCCTCAGACATTTTTTCCTCGGTCTTCGTAATTCGCAAGCTGATGGGCCCGTATTGTTGCATAGCAACACTTAGACTTACTGTTAGGATTGTAGAAAAAAGATTGTATATTAAAATTGGCCGGCCTTTTGTATTACCTTCATGTGAAGCTTTGGTCGGAAGTCACGTTAATTTCCAAATATATTGTGCAATTGTATCTATTTTTTAATATAAATGTAATTTTGTAAAAGTGTTGTAACTGGTATGGCACCTTTCACCACACTCATGCTTAGGCGTGAAGAGGTTGCTCTATATTGGACCTCCGGATGACGTCTGTGTTCGGACAAATGTTCGTGCGAGTATTCTGCTTATGTACCAAAGTGCGCACACTGAACCCTACCGCTACAGATACCGCCGAAAAATAATACGTTAAGCTGGAAATGAGCCCTCGTGGTGATTATCATTCAAGGGCCTAAATTGCTGAGCAAGTTGGTCCATAACGCGTCTTTCTTCGCTGGTTCTATCTTTGTAAGGTGATTATCGTGGTCGGCATGAATACCTTAGCTATAAAACGTTTCCTATGCTATTTCCTTAGATTATAAAGAACAGATGAAATGTAGCAAACCTACCAAACTTCAGCGATTGCTTTACCTGTTCAACGCAACGCGGAGCTTGGTAGGGGCTATGCAAAGTGCAAGAGTCTGACCATCCTTACTGAGCTTGAATAGTGACAGTCTCAATGAATGCTGGCTGAACAGTCGCATGATTCATAAATAGCTTCTTAAATCGGCATGGTTAAGCAACCAAGTAATGTGGAAACCCATGCTACATCTTTGATTGCCGCATGGTAATTTTTTCAGAGCATTTTCTTCATTCAGGGACTAATGTGAAAGAGACAGATAGGGCGGGATGTAATCGAAGCTATAGCTCACTGACTGGGAACATTCCATCTGCTCACTGGAGAAATAGTATGACTATTGCCGTTGCTTCTTCCACGAAGGGATTGCTTCGCGATCATAGCCCAATCGACCAATTGCCGGAGCAAGGCCCTTTGGCGCTTCATATTTCCTGTCGGGATGAATAGAGGCGGAAATGCGAGCAGTTTTTCCCGCCTGATAAGTTGTGCTGAAGAAAGGCAAAACAATAAAAAAGAAAACAGAGCAGGAAAGGAATGTTTCTGTGCAGATGCCACTGCTGGAATTCAAATAACTTGCCCCGCTGCGTCTTTGCTGCATTTGTATTCGGTGCTATAGTTTTTACAAAAGGCAGTTATCACTCTGAAGCCCCAAGCCTGAGTACATCCTTCTTCCAAAGCGAACTGTGCGCAAGGGAGGTACACAATACATGTTTGGCCTCTATGCACAAGACTATCGGTCGTGAGCTTGTGGAGAAATTAAGCGCATACATAGCTTCACCCGCTATTCTGCACATGTATACTGTAATAATAATTCTCATAATGTTGAAAGTATTTTACCGCAATGCGAAATATATCGACTTTAAGGTTAAAGACGCAGATGCACTGTATAACAGTTGGTACAGAACCCGTAATTAGCATTTGAATTACGATTGTTTTATCTATATTTTTTAAGCCTGCTTACAAGATTTAACGTAATGCTCAGCCTCATTTATGTTAGCATAGACACTTCAACCTGAGCAAAAATCCTCCAGTCCCTTCTCACGAGATTATGAGCTAACATTTAAATAACACATAATTTTTGAGCTAAGCATTCATGCGTGCGGTTGGCTTCAAGTGTCGCCTACGTTTACTTTTGCTTGAAGTCATCGAATGGTAACCGGACAATATCCATGCCTTTCAGCCTTAGGCTACGCTTTTTTTTTTAACTTGCAGCACTCCAATAAATACCTATTAAAATACGATTTTTTGTTTAGAAAATCTTATGTTAATTGGAGAAATATGGGAGAGGCCTTCGGACTGCAGTGGGTTTGAACAAAACCTTGCGGGCTAGTTGGTTCATCGCAAGGGGAAACAGAAGCTACACACGCACAAAAAGGGGAGGACGAGACACACACAGCGCTGACTTACAAGTGAAGGTTTATTTCAGACACGTCGGTAAATATACAGTAGCATCAAGGGATACAATAGCAACCTAGTTAGAAACAGTCATCGCCGCCAGAAAACATACAGGAAAGCACAGATCATCAAGCTCCCGATAAGAACTGCAATTCTCTATCTATTAGGGCTATGGAGGGGGTGCTGACACAATGCTCCTTAAAATACGCAATGTTTAAGGTATCAATAATCTCTCGCGTGGTTTTGTCACCGCACCTGCTTATCACGCTCGTGTTGCCCAACTCAGGGGTGCATTTGCAATCTCGGCAATGAATGCCCAGATAGCCCGAGATAGGTTGCGTAACATTGTAATTGTGCTCAAACAGTCTCTTGTTGAGGCATCTGCCGATTTGGCCTACGTATGCATGGCCGCAAGACAAGGGGATGGAATATACAACGCCTTGAGCACAGGAAACGAACTGGTCGCGATGATTAACAGTGCATCCTGTGTGCTTACGACCCATCTGGTTAACGCGCTTGCAGAGGCTTGACATGCGATCCGGAGCTGAAACTAAAACGTCTATTCCTACTCTTTTTCCTATTTTTCCTAAGTTGTGGGAAATTCCGTGTACGTAGGGGATGAGCGCGATCTTGCCCTTATCTCTGATTATTTTTTCTTTTGCTTTCAACAATACCTCAGCCACTGAGGATATGAGGGTTAGCGCGTATCCAGCCTGTAGTAATCGGCGCGTCTGGGTTAAAAAGCTGTTTTCCAGTTTCTTTTCTTTCTTTTTCTGTTCCTTTTCTTTTCTTCTTTTCTTTTTCTTTTTTTGTTTCTTTTTTTCTATTATAACTTTTAACTACTATGTATATATATTCTCATTATTTGTAAAAAAAACGTGACATTCTTCGACTTATTCCTCAATCATACACTGACACGTGCTTAACAGGTGACCAGCCTAATCTTTCTGCGTTCTCAAGCCTCATTGAAGGACGACAGTAACCGTAAAGGGGTCCCGCGCCTTCTGTTCACCGTGAAGGCGGGGGTTTATGACAGTCCGGCCGAAGCACGTGGCGCGCCTCTATATATACTCGAGATTTACGTCAGCGATCATTTATCTCGCCACGCAGCTGCTCACCTGTAAAGCTACTTCTCACGCCAGTTGACCTTTGACCTTGACATTTGGTGGAAACAGCTACCCAAACTGGCTGTGGCTTAAGTTTCAACTAGACGTAGAAACTTAAATGGTCATCGTAAGCAAGCGATGATCTTGGCTTTAACCTCGCGTGATGAAGCTATCGCTCCAAAACTAAGTACAGCAAGTGCAGGCTATGAAGAAGAAAAATTAGTGTATATGACATCATATTTGGACCCATCCGGTTATGAGATTAAAACTGAGCGTGGAGAGGTTATAATGTCAGCCAGCAGTCGTCCGCATTGTAACAGTGCGGGGACAGTACTGCGTCTTAATCACGATGTGAAATTCACCCACACGACGTAATTAATTCAGAGTTAAATTTTTATAGTGGTTTTGTCTGTTTCACTAGCCAAGCGGTGACCGTGATGTCATAGACGCGTTCTTCCCGTGGAAAAATAATCATAGTAATAATAATTCGTTCACAGGAAGGAAAGGCGCAGTACCTGTCAAAATTGTTTCTGTAGACACCTGAACCGCTCCGTAAAACTGATTGATTGATTTATAGGAAGGGAAAGGCGCGGTAACTATCTCACTTATTTTCTGTGGACACCTGACCCGCGCCGTAAGGAAAGGGAAAAGGTGGGAGTGAAAGTGGAAAGAAAGAGCAGTCGTAGTGGAGGGCTACGGAGTAATTTCGACCACCTGCGGATCTTCGACGTGCGCTGACGTCCCCTGATGGGGCTGAAACAGGTAAATCAGCGCCGCTTGCAGCGGTGACACCTTTTCGAATTTTCCTTTTGTGGGCCGTCATTGCACTCGCCACTGCTTCGGTAGTGGACGACGGCTGTCGTTACAGCGCTTCTTTCTCTCCCTCTTCCTTTTCTTTCTTTATTTTCTCTTCTATCTGCACGAGGCAGCGGAGGTGGCTCAGCTACAGAGTCAGTAGCAGGCCCGTGTATTTTCTTTTCCTTCTTCCTACAGCGGCAAAACAACGTCGCACACATTATTATTATTATTATTATTATTATTATTATTATTATTATTATTATTATTGTTATTATTATTATTATTATTATTATTATTATTATTATTATTATTATTATTATTATTATTATTATTATTATTATTATTATTATTAATATTATTATTATTATTATTATTATTATTATTATTATTATTATTATTATTATTATTATTATTATTATTATTATTATTATTATTATTATTATTATTATTATTATTATTTTAACGATATTTATTACCTCAGGGCATCAGTAAGGTATGAGATGAAGAATGAGCTAAAGGTTATATAATGGAAAAAGGTTGGCTGATTTTATGAAGTCCAAAAGTGAGCGATGATATGGTCCCTGAGTCCAAGCGAGATGCGAGGCAGGGTTGTTGGCTGAAATGCCAGCTATCGTCAAGTGCCGGCTACGTGTTGGTTTCAAAGCTGGGCCGACCCATAGGAAATGGTGAATGTCTGCTTCAACATTTTCGTCATTACATATCGGACACCCTGGGGGGGGGGGGGGGGGGGATATAAGTATCGAAAATGAGACCACGTCCGAGTGAAAGCTGGTGTGAGGACAATAACTACTCGGATCCTCCTAAGCGCAACCTCCTCTGCACGGGTGAGACCGCGGGGGAGGGATACCGCACACGGAGGGATAACAGCACGTGTGGGGCGCCGGAGGTGTTCCTTTCTTGACAAAAGGAGGATAGCGTCGTCCTCATCAAGGAGCCGTGGTAATGATTAATCTTGGGTCACGAGGCGCGTCGCCAAATCAGCTTGACCTTGTGAAGGCAGAATATCCCGTGAGACCCACTCAATACGTACTGACTGTGGGATGCGCTCCGCAAGCTGGTGAATGTATTGACATATTTTTTGGGCAACGGCTGACACGTCGGAGTAAACGTACCGCTTGAAGTGCGTCGGCGCGGATGACAACTTGGGCCGTAGGGAGCTTAGGATTGGTGGCCACGGAGCAGAGCGCCTCTTGAACTGCCACGGGCTCAGCGCAAAAAGGTGTAGGTTGTTCCGAACGTTTAAACGTAGATGTCTGATTCAGGCTAGGTCTCAACGGACAGTAGATTACTGTTTTTTTCTTCACAGCCTTGTATGCTTGCATCCAAGTACGCTACAATGGATCCTTGAAGCAGGTGAGCATCTTGCTTTTGAAATCTCTGGCGAAAGGACGATGCCGAGTTGCCAGACGTTGGTCTGCGGTTATCTGTTGGCTTATTGTCACCTAACTCTACAAACTTCCAGGGAGGGAGAACAAGCGCAAGTGCCTGATGATTATTATGTGAAGTTGCATACGCCCTCAGTGCTTGCATGGAATGTGATAAGGAGGCTTAATGTATGCGCGCATCACGGCGCTGCTGCACCAGCTCATCGATGGTGTTGAGCTGCGCATTCTCCTATAATGCTACGACCGGAGTGATTCGTAGAAGGCATATAATGGTTCTCATTGCTTCTCGGTTCACGGCTTCAAGGCCATCCCATTGTGCTCTTGTAAGATGCTGGAAGTACGCTTGATAAACAATTCGTGGCTGCAGCACCGCCCCCACCAACTGACGTGCAACAGACGAGCCAGCGTCACCCAGTTAAGAAAAAATTCTTTTAATCAGACCCATAAACTTAATAACTTGTTGTTTTCTTCTTGCCTGAGAAAGCCCAGTAGTCGCTGAGCCTGATTGGTGAATCTTTAAGCCCAGAATTTTTACACTCGGGCTTTCCAGTAGTGGGGTGCCTGATAGACAGAGACGAATTGGATTTGCAGTTTACGGCGTCCCCAGCGGTTAGCGACACACGTGTATGTAGCTTTACACATGGAAAGTTGAAGGCAAATGAAAAAAGTGTAATCAGAGATAATATATAAATCTGATTGAAGAGTAGCCTCCTGAGTGAGCAGATCTTGGTGAGTGCTTCATACCGTGATGTAATCAGCGTATTGCAAAAACGATTTCAAGGATGTCATTTAAGCGCCATGCCAGGAGGATGAAAGCAATATTGAACAATTTCGGTGACAATACTGATCCCTGGGCATGCCACGTAGCGAAACGAATGAACCAACTGCGTCACCACTGAGGCGTGTTGCAAATGTTCTTCCGTCCAAAAATGATGCGACAAAACTGCGTACTCTCAAAGGGAGGTGGAACAAGTCAATGGCGTTCAGGATTGCATCATGACTGCTGTTGTCGTATGGTTTTTCAACGTTCATTGCCAATATGGTACGCACATTGCGGCTGCGGGTAGACGACAGTACTGCTGATGCCAAGACCGCTAACGCGTCCTCTGTACCTATGTGTGGACGAAATCCAATTTGAGCAGGATGATAAAAACCGTGCTGTTCCAGCCGCCATGAAAGTCGTGTAGCCAGCAATTTCTCTGCACGCTTGCACAGCGTTGATGGTAATGAGATTGACCGCAAGTTAGCGAGATCTGTTGGGGGCTTTCCTGGTTTGGGAATAGGGATCACCACAGCGGACGCCTCTCTGTAAGTGTTCTGGCAAGCACCAACCGTTGCTTCAGCTTCGTCGTCCCCTCTCTCTCTCTGTTGTCCATCATTGTCTTCTTCAATGGAACATGCTAGCAATATGTTTTCTGTGTATTCTTTTTTTAAATTTTGGAAAGGTTTGTATAGGAATTTGTATAACATGAAATAAGCAAAGTTGCGATCATTCTGTAGCTTTTGTACGCCTCACGGGACATCATAGCCTCAGTCACATCCCGGTCATCGTTCGGTAGTTAACACCGAAAAATGAAGTGAGTCCGGTGAATTTTCTTTTATATATTATTCACTGCGTCTAGCGCGATACACGCCGCTTTCTGGTTCAATAACATGGTGCGATTCATTCCACTCATATAATTATCAACAAAAATCTATTTCTGTAAGAATACGTAAACGCATAATAACAACTAAATGCGTATTTATTATAAAGCTGCTAGAAGTCTACAACGCTGCATTTCCAACCAAAACTAAAAAAAGACCTAGGAAAGCTAGAAAGGAATAGATGACAGGAGCGCTTTGAAACGAATTGAACAAAATAATAAAATGTTCTCTTGCTTTTTGAAAACGAGAAGTCCGGAAGATTTAATAGCGTTTAAATGATTTCGAAACAAATTAAAGTAATTCTTTATTCTATATAAATAAGCTTTCGTCTTTGTTAATTCTAGACTACTTTGGCAAGGTATTAATGCCATCATAGGGACAAAAAAAAAAAAATGGACCTTCCTTTTGAGCTAAATATTAACGGCGCGAATTATGCTTTAGTGTCACTTGCAAATAAACTTAATGAACACGTTTTAGTGGCAAGAGCGTACCATACTTATATTAGCACTCGGACTATAGATTCATACTTGCCCTCCCGCAGTACCGATTCTATAGGGTGTTGCACAATTAGAGGCGCGATGTAGAATGCTTCTCCCAGCTAAGCCGCGGAATCCTTGCAGTTCAAATTTCGCACAGAAATCACATTTTGTCTCTAGTATTTTTAATACTAAATTTGTTTGGGGTACTTGTCTGATTCGATCAAAAGAAGTCAGATGTTCCCATCGCCTACGGCGGCGGCGACGCCAGACGAACCGCTGCCCCAGCGATGGGACTGGTGGCGCCACCTCATGCTGCTAACAACAACTCAAACCTTCTGCCAGAAACGTTCGCCCCCTCTTTTTCTGCTACAGAGTTGTTGTAAGCAGCATGAGGTGGCGCCGCCAGTCCCATCGCTGGGGCAGCGGTTCGTCTGGCGTCGCCGCCGCCGCAGGCGATGGGAACATCTGACTTCTTTTGATCGAATCAGGCAAGTACCCCAAACAAATTTACAATTAAAAAATACTAGCGACAAAATGTGATTTCTGTGCGAAATTTGAACTGCAAGGATTCCGCGGTTTAGCTGGGAGAAGCATTCTACATCGCGCCTCTAATTCTGCAACGCGCTGTATACTTGTGTCCCTCATTACAACAGAGGAAGCCGTTTATATTGCCGCGAAACCTTCAGAACAGTATTTGTTGAAAAAACAGCCGCCGGCATACAGGCTTATCACTCTGATTCTGGACCGCGTATCAGTTCCGTAATCTTTGTTTGTTAATGCTCGATGTCGCGAGTCACACCTTTATCAGTTTTGTTGTAGCGCAAGATGCACCGAGATCTGTCTCGAAGGTTCCGGCCACTCGGGCGTCTTTCCACAATGTTCCAGCCCGTGCTGGTAGCTGTTTGCGACGTTATCTAGATTGTTCTGTGCAGCCTTTAAATTGAGCGTTGACGAGTGTGACGGGCATTCTTTGTTCGAAGATCGACGAGCACGTTTGTTTCTATCGCCGCCGCCGAGTTGCTTAGTTCTTTTGCGGGCGTAAGTCAGCCCAAATAAAGTTTCTTTAGTGCAATCATCGACCCCTTCATTTGTGTCGTCGACCTCGTCACCACTATACGTGACATCTGGTGGAGGTACTGGGCTGTCACCACTACGTGACAATATCATTAATGCTCTTAGAAAGACGTGCTCCCCTGAAGAGGAAGAAGTTGTTGCTTGTCCTATCAAATGTGCTTTTATATTATCTCTGGCCCTCTTACGCATATCTGTAATAGAATGCTGCTAACTGTAGTATTCCCCAGCAAATTAAAAGTTGCGCGTGTTACTGTACGGCTTAAAGGAGGCAACCGAACTGACCCGAATAATTACTGTCCAATTTCGTTAATGCCTCTCTTTTGAAAAGTAGCCGAGCGTATAGTCTTTAAGCGGATAAGTAACTGCAAGTTAAACGACTATTCTGTAGCCAACAGTACGGTTTCCAGGCAGGTAAATATGAACCCAGACAGCACTTTTAGGCATTAAAGATAATATATATAATAATTCCGAAAAGAAGCTTTTTTTCTCTTCGAATATTCTTAGATTTTTGCAAAGCCTTTGATTCCGTGAAGCACTTAGCATTACTACACAAACAACAGACCTATAGGATTCGTGGAGTAACAAATGCCCTTTTGGAGAGTATATCTAACTGCCCGTATCCAGTATACTCTGATACATGGGGTAAAATCCAGGTCTGGTGAAATACACCTTGGTGTCCATGAGGGTTCAATTCTATGACCTCTTTTATTTATTTTACACATTCCAACAATATATCCCAGTCGAAAAAAACTACAGAACTGTGTAAAAAATACGACAAAATATCCTGTAGTTCTGTCGTAACCATCAAATTTTTCTGTAGTTCTGTAGTTTTTCTGTAGCATATTTCTGTTGTCTGTAGTTCTGTAGCACCTTTCTGTTGTAAGCACAAAAATTTTTGATGTTACTACATAATGTTCTGTTGTCAAAACAGGTTTCTCGTCAAAAACCGCACAGAAATTCTGTCGTAACATCAGAAAGTTTTCTGTAGTTTTTTCCGACTGGAGCAACGTCATTATACCATTAACTCCCGATTATATGATGTATGCCGATGATGCAAATGTCTTTTTTTCCGGTTCTAATCGTCATGTACTTGAGCAGCAATATAAAGCCTGGCTTAACGAGTTAAAATTTAAGCTCTCTCTAAACGAAATTCAGTTAAACGCTAAAAAAAAATGTTTATGCTTTTCCAGCTAAAAAAATCCAGTAGATTATCTCAATAAATTAGACTTGAATAACATAAAAATTGAACAAGTGCATAGTTTTCATTTTCTTGGTGTGTATTTCCGCACTGATTTGGGTAGACAGATCACGTAAATTTAAATAAAATGAAAATGGCCAGAGCTATTGTGGGATATATCGTATCAGGCATCTGCTTCCACAACAGGTTAGAAAACTATATTTTACTCCTGTTCACTGCGATTTTGTGTATTGCATCGAAGTATTGAGCCCCGCCAGGGTGGTGCAGAGGTAAGACGCCCGACTACTGTGCCGGAGTTCCCGGGTTCGAACCCGACCACGGCGGCTGCGTTTCGATGGAGGCGAAACAAAGAGGCGTCGTGTGCTGTGCGATGTCAGCGCGCATTAAAGATCCCCAGGTGTTCGAAATTACTCCGTAGCCCTCCACTACGGCTCCTCTTTCTCTCTTTCCACTTTCATTCCCACCTTCCTCCCTTCCCTTACGGCGCGGTGCGGGTGTCCACAGAGCAAGTGTGACAGTTACTGCGCCTTTCCCTTCCTGTGAACCAATTTACCTTTATTGAAGTATTGAGTAGCTGCAAGAAAAAGATAATATAACAGTAAATAATTGGTTCACAGGAGGGAAAGTGCAGTATCTGTCACACTTGCTCTGTGGACATCTAAACCGCGCCATAAGAGAAGGAAGGAAGGTGGGAGTAAAAGTAGAAAGAGAGAAAGGGGAGCCGTAGTGGAGGGCTACGGTGTAATTTCGACCACCTGGGGATGTGTAAAGCGCGCTGACATTATCGGAACGCAGCCGCCGTGGTCGGGTTCGAACCCGGGAGCTGCGGCACAGTAGTTGGGCGTCTTACCACTGCACCAGCCCGGCGGGGCTAAAACAGATTCTCATAATTTATTTTTCGATCCCGATCATGGTTGTCCTGTTTCGATGGAGGTGAAACGAAGAGGCGTCCGTGTGTTGTGCGATATCAGCGTTGTTATTGTTGTTGTTGTTGTTGTTGTTGTTGTTGTTGTTGTTGTTGTTGTTGTTGTTGTTGTTGTTGTTGTTGTTGTTGTTGTTGTTGTTGTTGTTGTTGTTGTGGCTATTGTGGCTGTAGGAAGAAGGAAAAGAAAATGTATTGGCCTGCTACTGGCTCTGTAGCTGAGACACCTTCGCTGCCTCGTGCGGAGAGAAGAGGAGGAAAACTTTATTTAGTTCTATATTACTATAGACTTTAGCGACTACACTAGTGAAAAGCGAAAGCCTGAGAATTTTCATCTTGTCTAGCGTTCCTGTCATCTGCAATCCCATACTTTAACGCGCGCCAAGGAGCGCCACGCGACAGGAGCGATGGCGCGCCATCCAAAAGCTCACTTGTCAGAGAAATCAGAGCAATTGTGACAGATACTGCCCCTTTCCTCCAGACGTCTCATCTTGTCTGTTCCAGCTATCTGCGATACTAGACGAACGCGCGCTAAGGAACGCCACGTGACAGCCGTTGCAAAAGCGGGATACCTTTGTCCGCACAGTATGACCCATGAAAGGTTTTCGCCTTAATTATAATTAGTTTACAGGAAATTAAAGGCGCATGTATCTATCCCACTTTTTCCGGCAAGTGTGCTTGGATGGTACACCATCGCTCCTGTTGCGTGGCGTTCCTTCGCGTGCACTCAAATGTGGCATTGAAGATGGCAGGGACGCATCCTGCCTCGGTCAGTGAGATCGCTCCAAAAGTGGGACACACTTTGTCCACAATAGATTGAGCGATTAAAGGCTTTCGCCTTAATAGAAAAGAAAGAAATGATTAAAGACCACTGCAGAATCTGCATTGGAAGAATTTGCCCCGCCGTGGTGGTGCATTGGTAAGACGCCCGTCTACTGTGCCGGAGTTCCCGGGTTCGAACCCGACCGCGGCGGCTGCGTTTCGATGGAGGCGAAAACAAGTGGCGTGCGTGTGCTGTGCGATGTCACCGCACGCTAAAGATCCCTAGGTGGTCGAAATTGCTCCGTAGCACTCCACTACGGCTCCTCTTTCTCTCTTTACACTTTCATTCCCACCTTCCCACTTTCCTTACAGCGCGTTTGCCCCGCCGGGGTGGTGCAGTGGTAAGACGCCCGACTACTGTGCCGGAGTTCCCGGGTTCGAACCCGACCACGGCGGCTGCGTTTCGATGGAGGCGAAACGAAGTGGCGTCCGTGTGCTGTGCGATGTCAGCGCACGTTAAAGATCCCCAGGTAGTCGAAATTACTCCGTAGCCCTCCACTATGGCTCCCCTTTCTCTCTATCCACTTTCACTCCCACCTTCATCCCTTCCCTTACGGCGCGGTTCAGGTGTCCACAGAGCAAGTGTGACAGATACTGCGCCTTTCCCTTCCTATGAACCAACCAACCTTACAGCGCGGTTCAGGTGTCCACAGAAGCACCTCTGGCAAATACGGCGCCTTTCCCTTCCTGTGAACCAATTATTATTATTATTATTATTATTACTTCAGAAAAGAGCCCTACGTGCATTGCGTACACATACACGTTCAACTGGTGAAGCTACAGAGCCAGTAGCAGGCTCGTGCATTTTCTTTTCCTTCTTCCTACAGCCACAACAACAAGCAAATCTTTTTAAAACCTCTCGTGTTGGAACTATTTTTTCATTCCTGTAATTTCAGCTTGGCACTTTATAACTTTTTTGAAATCAATCATGATTTCAAATGTATCGGAAAGCCTAACTTTTTCGGAATATTGCATATGGTTTACGTGAGGTAGCTCAATTCCCTGAACGACCTAGAACCCACTATGGTAAACAAAGTATTAGTAATTAAATTGCAAACATGTGCAATACTTATAAATCTCTCATTGATATTGCAGTAGAAAGTAAGTGTTTAGAAGACGTGTGCTGTGCGATGTCAGTGCACGTTAAAGAACCCCAGGTGGTCGACATTTCCGGAGTCCTCCACTACGGCGTCTCTCATAGCCTGAGTCGCTTTGGGACGTTAAACCCCACTAACCAAACCAAACCTATCTAAGAGAAAAAAATTGAAGATACTTTTTCCTCCTGTATAATTTTTGGTTACTAGTGTATTACGTCTGTTGTGTTGCTACTGCTCATGTTTCTATACAATTTTATATCGCAGTGCTTCTACTTTTCTATTCTTAAATGCTTATGTTAGAACAGACTATTGCGTTATTATCAGCGTATATTTTTGTAAGCACGTTTGCTGTGAATTTGCTTTTGTCTGTTAGTCACCTGTTGCCACGATGTGTAATCGGGGGTGTAGGCCTCGTCAGGATGTCGCCTTGTCTTCCTCCTTTAGCCTCACCTCGGGGGCATTGTTGCCAAATATGGCTAAATAAAATACTACTACTACTACTACTACTACTACTACTACTACTACTACTACTACTACTACTACTTCTCTACTACTACTACTACTACTACTACTACTACTACTACTACTATCATTACTACTACTACTACTACTACTACTACTACAACTACTACTACCACTACTACTACTATTACCACTACTACTACTACTACTACTACTATTACTACTACTACTACTACAGTGCAGGGAAAAGAGTTAACTGCCTAATCCGCCGTAATGCAGCCTAACTCTAATCTACCCGCAGATCGCGGTAGTTCAGCCTTATTTATAATAATCAAACTTAATCTAACCCCATTTAATGGTAAGGCATTCTGATATAACCAAATCCTACGAGATTGACTTTTAATACACCTCAATCTTCTATCTTCCTATTCGCGGAGGATAGGAACATTGGGGCGTTAGCTGCTTGATGTGGGAGTTGAGTGCGTGATGCCTGCACGAGCGAGCACGTCTACAGAGAAAGACGAAGAAGAAGATATTCAATGAGCTTTGCAGTCGCGCCTAGGAGCGTACCGCCTTTCTGCTAAGACCAGGAAGACATAACCATGAGTGTGGCGGCAAGACTTTATTACAGGTATCTACCGCGGGACCGCCGTACGCTATGCTGCCTTCTGAGCTACCCGTGTTCCGTACTGCTGGTGATCGTCGATTGCGTTACCATCATGTTCGCAGTGAGACAGACCCGACCTTCGTTATACTTCCAGCAAGGAGGCACCATGCTGTGAAAAATACGTGAGAATGGTTTCCAGTATCATCAACCGCACCATCAACCCCTGCAAGTCAGTGTACGACTTTGTCTGTAGCGAATACAGTATGCAAGAAGCGCCCGGAGCCCTTGTCCACTCTGCAGCCATTGACAGCGCCTGGGGCTACGCGCCCTCCAACACTCCAGCAGGAAAGCTCGCTTATCGGTACTATCGGAGCTGTGTCACCGCTATGGTCGAAGGTGAACAGCTCGGCGCTCAGACAGCAGGTACTTTGTTGGAGTGTTTTGGTCCTAGTCTAAACTCTCCAGCGCGTCTTACAGTAGAAATCGGCCTCAGATACTTTATCCAGCTTCCAGTGTTCTTCAAAAGCGAAAATATGTACCGCTCATGGCGCTCTCCGCTCCCTCTTAGAAAGTTTTTTAATGTATACCACATTGCAATTGCCTTGATCGCCGTGGATATACCAGGAGAGACCAAAGAGGCAATAGCGATTTATCATTTCATTCGAAATCACGCGCGGATGATGATCAACCAGGCACTGTCATTAAATGTCTCTGAGGAAGAACTGCAAGACATGACCACCGCTTTTGGCGCTAAGCCAACGCAAGAATACACTACTTCGAACCTGACGGAGTTGCACAACTTGATTCCAGAGTTTTCTGTTGAAGAATGGCGGGCAGTGCTGGAGAGTGCCACAGGATCGAAGATCACTGGTACCATCTATCTCCAATCTGACCAGCAGACGCTCAAGCACTGGTTGAACGTTCTATTCGAACCGACCACACCAGACAAGTGCATAGCCTTCTTGGTTGTTGAAGCCACGTCTCATCTTCTGATTGGTTCTGTGTCAGCGAAAGACAAAGTCAATTCGCAACGAGGCTACTTTGACCATTGCGAAAAAGTCTCGTCCGTAATTGTCATGCCTTTACTCTTAAGGGACAGGCTGGAGACCCTGAACGCTGGCAAGATGCAAGACGTCCTGCTGCACGTCTACTTTCGCTCGATTACAAAGGCAGTAGGTGAGCGAGCTGCAAACCTGGTAGCACCGGAGGACTTTGACTCCGTGAGAAATCACCTCAAGGATATAATCCTCATCCTGCCTAGTGAGGTGTTTCGTCTGGATTTCTTGCTACCTAAGCTCACCAACGACTACGTTCGAAACTACCTGCAGATGAGAGATACTGGTTGGACGATGTACAATATCCCTGTTCCCGACAACGTTCCGCGATATAAACTGATTACAAGTCCTGTGATCCTGAAGCCAGCTGTGATCAACAACATCATTATTCTTCCGTTAAACGTTTATACTGCCGTCAACATTACATCCACTCTCGACGCCGTGGTTACGTTTGGCACCATTGGGATGTTGATGGCCGACGCCGTTTGGAGAAGTGTTTTAAGTTTTAAGTATAAGTGTTTAAAATGCGTTTCGGTGGATAGTGGTGGTGGTGACAAACGTTTATTGATTTAAAAGGGGTGGATGTATGCATGGGCCGGATATTTGAATATCCAACCCTTGCAGATACTAGGTGGGGTCCCTAGTACGGGACCCCAGTGACGTCGGCCGCTGCCCGGGCGTTCCCGACCAAGACCTATTGGGCCTGCAGGTCACAGCAGCCGAGCAGGCTCGCCTCCCAGTCCTCCCGAGTAGCGTTGGGGTGAGGAGGAATAGCTGGATTGGATGGGCAAGCCCACACCATGTGGTAGATGTCCGAAGACTTCTCCGCACAGTGCGGACAACTGCCCGTGAACGAGGGATTAAAATGTTTTAGTGCTGCCGGGCACAGCAGAGTGTCGGTATAAAGACGGAGTAGAAGCCGCTCCTTCGTCTTAGATAGACCTTTACTCGGGCGAGGCTAAAAGCTATGACAAGATTGATAATAAAGAACAATATATTTAAAAGAATACGCGGGTTCGAATTCGAGATCCTGATCTAGGGGGTCGAGATGGGAAGCCTGGAAAGAGAGCGCGCGGGCGGCGGCGTCGGCTGCCTCATTCCTCTCGAGACCATCCTGCTCCCCATACTATTTTCCGGTAAGTGGGGTCCCCGGTGTAGGTGCAATTTTGAAGTAGTCGGTAGGCTAAGTATGGCGCCCAGCCTTGCTCGACGTTCCGACGGGCCCCACGCGATTGAGAGAAAATTGTTTTAGAATCAGTGTTGGTAGCTGCCAGCGCAATGGCGGCCTCCTCCGCGTGGGTTATGTCACGGGCGCGAAATGTAAGCCCGTTAACAGTTTTGGACTGGTGGACCACTGCGGCCGTGTACCATCCCCCATGGTGGGGGCTGGAGGCGTGCACGTAGTAAATGCCGGGTTTCGACCCATAATGGCGGCCCAGGGCTTCCGCCCGCGCCAGGCGCCGGCCATTATGGTCTTCACGTGTCATGTTTTTAGGAAGAGGACGCACGTGGAGGGCGCATCTCCACTCGAAAGGGAGTCGTACAAGATCTTCCATAAGGGTATACTATGTTGGATGTGTAGCCGGGCAAGGAGGCGGCGACCCGACAGTGTCTTAGAAAGACGTGTGTATTGGTTAAGTGAGCCTCTCGGATCTCCCGGAACGTATTCACCATGCCCAGGCCAACTAGACGCTGGTTGGAGGTGTTCACGGGGAGATAGAGGGCTCTCTCAAAACTCTTGCGCAGGACGACTTCGAGTGCATCCTCGTCTTGTTTCCGAAGGTGGAGGTAAGGAGTCGAATACAAGATTCGACTGGTCACGAATGCATGCGCCAGCCGCAAGGCGTCTTTGCACCGCAACCCCCCACGTTTGTTAGAAACCCGGCGGACCATGCGGCCCACCTGGTCCCCCACCTTACAGAGTTTCGCCAAGGTAGTGTCCGACCGTCTATGTTGATGAATGAAGAGCCCCAGTACCAGGACTTCTGTGCGTTCAGGAATTGATCCTGCCTCTAAAAAGAGCTCAATTTTGGCCGTACGCTTTGGTGAGGGGCATCTGTGTACAAATTCAGATTTTTGAGGGGAGCATTGAAGGCCGCAGTGGCGAGCATAACGGTCCACCGGGCTGCGGCAAACGCCAATGGAGTGCCTGTCAAGGCATTCCATCTAGTGTGTATACCTCTATGTATTATAATAAATGTTTTCAACACCATAACCACTATGGTTGCCGCTTGCTGCAGGTTGGTCTCAATATCTCCAACAGAACCTTGCGTGGCCCACAGTGTGATGTCATCGGCATACAGCGCATGCTGCACACCAGCGACAGCACCCAACTGGGCCGGCAGGGGCATCATAGCCAGATTGAATAAGAGAGGAGAGCACTGCACCCTGGGGTGTTCCTCTGGTTCCAAGTTGTAACGGGCCATGTTCGGTGTCCTGGATTTTAATGTAGGATTGGCGATCTGTCAAAAATTGCCGAATGTATCTGAACGCGTTGCGTCCGCAACCGGTTTGTGAAAGATGAGTGAGTATTACCTCAGGAGTAACGTTGTCGAAGGCTCCTTTCAAGTCTAAGGCGAGTATGACCCTGTCGTTGTGAGGGCATTCGACCGGCGGGTCAAGAACGTCCCGATTAAGTTGTAGCAAAACATCCTGTGCGGACTTGTATGGGCGAAATTCGAGCATGAAATCTGCGAAGATGTGTTGATTTTTCATGAACTCGGGCAACCTGTCACGCACCATCGTCTCCATTAGTTTACCCGCACACGAGGTTAGAGAGATGGGGCCAAGGTTGTCCGTGTTGATAGTCTTGCCAGCTTTTAGAATGAAAGTGACCAGAGCAGTCTTCAAATCGATGGGGAGTGGCGTGTCCCCAAGCCAAATTGAATACATGTAATCCAATAAAGACTGGTAGGCCGGGTCGCGTAAGTTAGCTAGTAATTTAACGGTAATTTTGTTCCGACCCGGGGCTGTGCCACGTTTCATTTTCGCCAGGGCCGCTCGCAGATCGTGGAGCTGGAACGGCTGATCCAGCTCAGCGTTCTCCGAACTTGCATAAGAGTGCGCCGGTCCGCGGGGGTCCTGGGTAGTGCACAAGTAAATTGGTCCCGCAACTTGTGCGCTAGCTGAGTTGTGTTGCCCTGAAAGGTGTCTATGGCACGTTGTAGATGTTTCTGAGTTTCTGTGTGTGTCTGCGTTGGGTCGATAAGGCGCGGAAGAGCGGCCAGGTGTTCCTGCTGGACATCTCCCGCGCCGCCTTGTTGCAACGATCCACCCAGTTGGCGTCTGCGAGCTGGGCCGCATAACTCGGCCGCCTGCTGGGTGAGCTCGGAAATTCGAGCCTTAAGTTTACGGTTATGCTTTTGTCGGCGCCACCTGCGGACAAGGCAATGCCGCGCTTCCCAGAGGTGGAGGAGGTGGTTATCCACGTCTGATACCACCTCGGAAAGCTTAATTTTGGTTTCGGTGGAGCGAAGGCTTGAAACCAATTGTTCGGACCTTAACTGGTAGCCTTGCTGGAGTATAGATGTAGCTGTGTAGTAATTGTTCCTAAATTTGGACCAGTTTGGGAGTCGAGTCTGTGTTGTGGGTTTTGCTAATGATCTGGTCTGAATTGTAGTGTTTAGTATACAGTGGACGCTACCGAGGGTTTCCTCAGTGTTGACCCAGTCATCATACTGGATGTTGCTGGTAAAGGTTAAATCCGGACACGTATCCGGAGTCACGGAGTTACCTATACGTGTTGAGTGGACGGGGTCTGTGTGAAGAATGAGGCCCAATGTAGACGCAAGCTCCGCCAACTTGCGTCCCCGTTTCTCTTCACGGTGGTACCCCCAGACTCGACTGGAGGCGTTAAAATCGCCCACAATTAAGAGGGGGTCCCGACCCGCAGCTTTCAGCGCACGGCTGAAAAGGTCCGAGAATGATACATTCGGCAATTTGAGTGGGCAGTAGACATTTAGAATATGCAGTGGTGGGTCCTGCTTGCGGAGGGGGAGGAGAGTCACCATAACATGGGAATAGCAAAGTTGGAGGTTTCGGTGGAGGCGAAGCGGCGGTGCCCGTGTGCTCCGCATGTCAGGGACCACACAGCAAACAGAAGCAGATCAAGATGTCTGGGAGGTGTCAGTACAGCAGGTATCAGCGGCATTTTAAATTGATTTACAGGATATAAAAGGCCCAGTATCTGTCACAATTGATTGATTTATAGGACGGGAAAGACGCGGTAAACTGTCTCACTTGTTTTTCTATGGACACCTTAAACGCGCCGTAAGGGAAGATAGGAAGGTGTGAGTGAAAGTGTAAAGAGAGAAAGAGGAGCCGTAGTGGAGGGCTACGGAGTAATTTCGACCACCTGGGAATCTTTAACCAGGTCCTGGTGGCAGTTCCTGGCCCTACGGGGTTGGGATGGTGGGCCAACACCGCCCGCGGCGGGGGCTAGCCAGCCACCGAATTTTTATCTGTTGTAGGCCGTCACTGCACCCGCCACCGCTTCGGTGGTGAACGACGGCCGTTGTTGCGGCGCCCGTCTTTCTCTCCCTCTTCTTTTTTTTCTTCTCTATTTTCTCTTCTGTCCGCACGAGGCAGCGGAGGTGGCTCAGCTACAGAGCCGGTAGCAGGCCCGGGTCCTGCTGACAGTTCCTGGCCCTACGGGGTTGGGACGGTGGGCCAATGCCGCTCGCGGCGGGGGCTTGCACCCGGCGTCATTGCACCCGCCACCACTTCGGTGATGGCGGACGACGGCCGTTGTTGCGGCGCGCGTCTTTCTCTCCTTCCTCTTTTTTTTCTTCTCTATTTTCTCTTCTGTCCGCACGAGGCAGCGGAGGTGGCTCAGCTACAGAGCCAGTAGCAGACCCGTGCATTTTCTTTTTTTTCTTCCTACAGCCACAACAACAGCAACAACAACAGTAGCAGGCCCGTGCATTTTCTTTTCCTTCTTCCTACATCCAGAACAACAACATTCGCTGACATCGCACAGCACACGGACGCTGCTTCATTTCGCCTCCATCGAAACGCAGCCGCCGAGGTCGGGTTCAAACCTGGGTACTCCGGCACAGTAGTCGAGCGTCTTACCACTGCATCATCCCGGTGGGGCTGTCACAATTCACCGACACATCTACCATGCCGTGGATGAAGGTGGAAGTGAAAGAAGAAAGATAGAGGTGCCGTAGTGAAGGGCTATGATCCACCTCGCTATAATGGCTTTCGCATCATCGGATTTTAGTGGTCCAAAGTGCCCTCTAGAATTTATGAAATAGAGGTTGTTAGTTCAGCTCTTCGTCTTGTCTTGTCGTCCTTGTACTTTGCTTAGTCTCTGTGCGCAGTCTCGCAAGTAGCTTGTGTTAAAATTCACTGCAAAATGATGCGCTCAGAGCCAAAAGTACGGGTTTGTTACTCGTGCAGTCCAAAACCTCTTCAGAGCAGTTTCGAAATATTGTCGCCGTGCAAACCCCGCCAACCTAAGTTTTTTCAAAGGTTTCGCTCTGGATGATTCGCGTCTCTGAGTGACGTTTATATTTCCCCAAAGTAAGGACATATAAGGGCCATGTGTTTAACCTACACAAGCTACACCAGTGTAGCAAATTTCCTATACCTGCAATGGATTTTGCTGCACTAGTGTAGGTGGTGCAGGTAAATGTTCCTATAGTGCACGTGCTCTGTCATAGTGAAAGAACCAACGAAGCATCTAGTAACGTTGGAAAGAACTGCATCGCGGTGCCCGTTTGCTAGCAGACGACGACGGGCAGGCATATGATAGCGTTAGCACAGCCCACAAACAGCCCTTGCCAATCATGTCACGTGACTATGACGCCGTTCCTCTCAGTGCGGAAGCCGGGGCCTTTCGGCAAATGGTGCAGGACTTACAGACCGCATATAGGCAGTGGAAACATTTCCAATCCCATTCTCTGTCCCGCCTTAGCTGTGGTGCCTTCCACTGTTTAATGCTCCAGCCGACGCGAAAAGAGAAATTGACGTGGCACTTGCGCTACGGATTGGCGGCGCTGGGAAGAGGTTTAAGCACAGGGTTTCTTGAAGGGCTAAAACAGTTGTTGATCCTTTACTTCGAGGACAGAAGACTAGAAGGCTTTCCTTCTAGCCTCTATAGTCGAGCTTTCCAGGTTGAAAAAAAAAAGTGATTGATGGCAATTGCTGAAGGACTAGTTGGTTCATACTAACCGTTGGAACGGCGCAATGAGATCGCTCTTTCTGTCCCTTTTTTTTCCCTCTGATTGTCTCATTGAGCCGTACCATTGATTAATGACGTTTGAAGCAGCTGTTAAGTGCGGTGTTTACCCACTACATTGAGGGCAGTTGCGCATTGAGGTTCTATATAAGCCTGATATGACTGTTGATAATGACAAATTACAAATGTCTAACTCCCAACTGATGGTTAACATACTGTTAATAAAATATCAAACATAACACTGCTCCTCTGCTCTTTTATGTTCACCAAAACTGAGCGCGGAAGCCTGCTCTATATTTCAATAAAAGCAATTTTAAAAGTACAGGTGCCACCTTTCTTGAAACAGCTAGTATGAAAGACATTAGAACCATTGAAAAAAGTAGATTTATTCTGCTTTTCATGTCGTGTTTTTTCGTGCAACACGAGCAAACAAGTATGCAAATGCAGAGCCAATGCCACTTTTCAGTTTTAAGAACAAAGCGCTGCATCAAGGTAGACTTACTGTCTTCTAGAGTTTCTGGAACCGGCCGAAACCGGTTAAGAGTGTGGTTACAACTCACAAGTTCCTTGAACAAAGCAATGTCACTGACGCTTCTAATGAATACCACACGCTGAATACGCGATTAAATTGAATCAGGAATCAGATCTGCAACAGAACGTTACCTCGCTGACTTCTGAGATAAGGTTCTTGCCTTCACCGCATGCACACCTCTCTCAAATGCGGAGCGTCCACACTATATAAACATCCGGGAGGTGTAAAGTATACGCCCACTAGAAGAAACATGGAGAACATTGATGGTTTAAAGAAAAAGGAGTGACATTAGGTTACACATTTGTTGTCCGTGAATAGTACGAATCAAAAGTTCAGAGGGAAGAACACGTTCTAGGTACCTAAGAACCACAGTTGTACGAGCTAACATCGACGGACGTCGGCACTCACTGGCCGGTCAGTGCACTCAAATGCTTCACGGAAGTCGTCCGATCGGTGCATGAGATAGTTGGCCTCCGAGCGTCTGGAGACAGGCGATATGTGAAATATTGCAGGACAGTAGTAGTGGAAGACAATAAGAAGGAAAAAGAGTCGGCTCCTTGATATTTCATGTAAGTGAAGTGTATCGAACTTGAACTTTGAGTGCCAGTGTTCTCGTCGGGCGGCGCCCAGAGTTGCGTCCAGACTTAAAGTAGGATAGCGGAAACGTAGTCCTTGACGAACTCGTTTCTCTTCACGAAGGCACAGGTTGAGATGGTTTACAGCTGTTTGCGTCGCGACACTATACTTAAAACTTAAAACACTTCTCCAAACGGCGTCGGCCATCAACATCCCAATGGTGCCAAACGTAACAACGGCGTCGAGAGTGGATGTAATGTTGACGGCAGCATAAGCGTTTATCGGAAGAATAATGATGTTCTTGCTCACAGCTGGCTTCAGGATCACGGGGCTTGTCATCAGTTCAAATCGCGGAACGTCGTCGGGAACTCGGATATTGTACATCGTCCATCCAGAATCTCTCATCTGCAGGTAGTTCCGAACGTAGTCGTTGGTGAGCTTAGGTAGCAAGAAATCCAGACGAAAAACCTCACTAGGCAGGATGAGGATTATATCCTTGAGGTGATTTCTCACGGAGTCAAAGTCCTCCGGTGCTACCAGGTTTGCAGCTCGCTCACCTACTGCCTTCGTAATCGAGCGAAAGTAGGCGTGCAGCATGACGTCTTGCATCTTGCCAGCGTTCAGGGTCTCCAGCCTATCCCTTAAGAGTAAAGGCATGACGATTACGGACGAGGCTGTTTCGCAATGGTCAAAGTAGCCTCGTTGCGAATTGAGTTTTGTTTTCGCTGACACAGAACCAATCAGAAGACGAGACGTAGCTTCAACAAGCAAGAAGACTACGCTTTTGTCTTGTGTGGATGGCTCGAACAGAACGTTCAACCAGTGCTTGAGGGTCTGTTGGTCAGGGTGCACATAGATGACACCAGTGATCTTCGATCCTGTTGCATTCTCCAGCACTGCCCGCCACTCTCCAACAGACAGCTCAGGAACCGAGTTGTGCAACTCCGTCAGGTTCGAAGCAGTGTATTCTCGCGTCGGCTGAGCACCAAAAGCGGCGGCCATGTCTTCCAGTTCCCGCTCAGAGACGTTTAAGGACAGTGCCTCGTTGATCCTCTGTCGCGCGTGATTTCGAATGCGATGATAAATCGCTTTTGCCTCTTTGGTCTCCCTTGGTATATCAACGGCGATCAAAGCAATCGCAATGTGGTATACATTAAAAAACATCCTACGAGGAAGCGGATAGCGCCATGAGCGGTACATATTCTCGCTTTTGAAAAACACTGGAAGCTGGATAAAGTATCTGAGGCCAATTTCTATTGTAAGACGCGCGGGAGAGTTTAGACTAGGACCAAAACACTCTAACAAAGTAGCTGCTGTCTGAGCGCCGAGCTTTTCACCTTCGACCATGGCGGTGACACAGCTCCGATAGTACTGATAGGCGAGCTTGCCTGCCGGAGTGTTGGAGGGCGCGTATCCCCAGGCGCTGTCGATGGCAACAGAGTCTACAAGAGCTCCGGGCGCTTCGTGCATACTGTATCTGTTACATACAAAGTCATACACTGACTTGCAGGGGTTTATAGTGCTGTTGACGATTCTGGAGAACATTCTCACGCATTCTTCGCAGCATGGTGCCTCCTTGCTGGAAGTATGACGAGAGTCGGGCGGTCTCACGGCCAACATGATGGCAGCGTAGGCGACTGTCACCAGCAGTACGGAACACGGGAAGCCTAGCAGGCACAATAACGTACGGCGGTCCCGCTGTAGAGACTCGTGATAAAGGCGTGATGCCAATAGCATAGTTATTTCTTCGTGGACTTAGTAAAAAATGCGCAACGCTGCTAGGCGATTGCCAAGCTCATTGAGTGGCCTTCTTCTTTGTCGTTCTCAGTAGTCTCGCTCGCTCGTGCAGGTGTCATGCACTGCTCACCCAAATCAAGCAGCTAAGACCCCAATGTTCATATTCTCAGCGTTGTTGATAACTTCGTAATGAAAAGAATAGGAAGATGATAGATTAAGGTAGATTAAAAGTGAACTCGTAGGATTTAGTTGTACCAGGATGCCTTATGATGAGATAAGGTAGATTAAGTTTAGGCTGAACTATACTGCGATCTACAGGCAGATTTATGTTAGGGTTTATTGCGGGTGGATTACAGTGCGGTAGGGGGGGGGGGGATAAGAAGTTTATTATTTCCCCTGCACTGCATTTAGGTATTCTTACAGAAGTAGAAACACCCGTTTTTCGTCAAGTAAGTGTGGAGTGAGGAGCTTCACATTACTCAACTCGAATGCAACGTGTATCACTCGAGAAGCCGTAAAAAACCTACAAAATAAAACTTCACCGAACTCACTTTATTTTTCCGGTGTTAACTACCGAGTGATGGCCGGGATGTGGTTGAGGCTGTAAGGCCACGTGATTTGTGCAAAAGCTAAGGATTATCGCAAATTAGCATATTTCATTTTGTGTAAATTCCAGAGACCCCAAGAGTGAAAATAAATTCTCTCTAAAATTTGAGCTTTTATTTACCATTTTTACCGCTATCTTCTTCCTACGGACACCTCTAGAGAGCGCCGGGAAGCTAGTGTGGCTAAGTGTGGCATGAGGACTGCAGCTAATGGACCACCGGATGTGCAGCATGGGTACGAACTCTCGACACACAGAACAAACAGCGTGTTTTGCTAATTTGTCTTGGCAATGCGAACACAAGGATACACTGTACTCTCAAATGTGTTTTTTCTGCTTTTTTACAAGAAATATCGATACTGCAATGATCTATAGATGCTACCTTATTCTTTGTCGTTTGTTTGGAACTAAGAATAGATTAACCGAAATAATGAATAAAAAGTAAACATATTGCTGTGTCAGCGCTCCTGACAGCAAAATTAAACATATTTTCTTTTACTTCTGCATTTTGACTATTAGTACACATAGCTGCATCTTTCGCATTTTACGCTTCCTAATCCCGGATGTTTGATTTTGACGAACCTAAATCCGTAATTATTTCCAATGCTAGGAATAAATTTTACTTCGCAATTATATGGCCATATTGATCGAAGCAACACGCAACAAAGCGCCTAAGGTCAAAATAAGAAAAGTCATGGACAAGAGATTATTTTATATAATTGACAAAATAAATAATTTGAAAATGGAGTTTTGGAGGTTTAACAAAGCACGCAAACAAAAGCCAATGCTTTGATGATGCGAAGTAGTAATATTTAGAGCGTCTAATTGATCGGTTAAGTGAATGAAATAAATAAAAATGACAAAGTTTTCAAATGCTTCAATGTGCTGAGATTGGAAAGCCAGTGCGGGGGTTAAGTATCGGTATGTAATGAATTAAAAAGTAAGAAAGTTAAAACAATTGAGAAGTGATAAAACATCCTCCTTGTGTGTAAAACGCTATCGCGTGATAGCTTGAACAGCGGCGTTTAAGTGCCCCCATTCGCAAGATAGAGGACAGATAAGACGGCAACGTTTTATCGTTTTACATGTTTTACTTTCAGAGCGTGTGTTTCACGGCATAAGTTTCATTCTGTTACCCAGTTGCATGAACGTTACGCTTTCTGATGTGTCTGATGTTTGCGTACTTATGAACTACTGATACATCCACAGCTATAGAATGTATTGCGTACATACATGCATGCAAAAACGCACAATAGTTACATACCAAAGCACTATATAAAACACTCTATGGTACTGATACATATAATAAACTGAAAAACATGATCCCCAGAGAGGGGGAAGAAGTTGTGTTATGCAATATTTGCAACAATACCTGCAATACATGCGTATGAAATTAATCTCAGTTGTAAATTGTTACAGGGTCCATAAGTAGTTGCGAAGTACATAAGATGCAGTGCATAGCAACATTATGTTTCCTTCACCTGTGTCACCTTATTGCTAAATATTCGGCCTACTGACATGCGTGAGCGCAAAACTTCTCATACACTTCCGGCTTAATGTGCTCTTTAATCGTTTATGAACCGACAACAGCTTCAAAATATATCAGCCCTTTTTTCAAAGCCAGTAAGCAACGAAAAAAGTAGTAGTAGGCAGGTTATTAGCCGATGAAAAGAAAGACGATGGAACCTTCCAAGCGGACCTGCATCACTGTCAATGAACCGGATTTTACCAAATATTTAATCTCAGTTCTGCAGAATGCAATCTCAGAAACTGCAATCACCACCTGGTTGTGTCTAATCCCCTTTGTGGGTATGCACCATTTTTATGAGGAGAACAACAACAGTGACCTGTCACATCTACAGATGCCAAAAACAGACTCCCTAGGTGAACGTTCAGCTTGTGACGCCTATATGGCAATTTTTTTATTGTCGCGATCTCGACAAGAAGAGGGCCGGTGAATGCAATTGTCACAGGTCTCGTGCAGCTTCCGGCGGCCACCCTCGTGCTCGCCTGGACGGTTCCCATGGTTGTCTTCCACAACAGACGAATAGACTGCCACCGGTGTTTATTGAGGTTGATCTCATGAGGATATCCTGGCATCCTCCGTTGTCGACAACCAGTCATGGGCGGTATCGGAGATATATGTATCTTCGATACTATCTTTAGATACATTTTGTTTGGTTTGGTTTGTGGTTTAACGTCCCAAAGCGACTCATGGTATAAGAGACGCCGTAGTGGAGGACTTCGGAAATTTCGACAACCTGGGGTTATTTAACGCGCACTGACATCGCACAGCACACGGGCGCCTTGCTTTTCGCCTCCATCGAAAAGCGGCCGCCGAGGCCGGGATTCGATCCCGCGTCCTTGGGCACAGTAGTCGAGCGCCGTAACCACTGCACCACCCCGGCGGGGCAGATACATTTTGTGTATTGGTATTAGGTATCGTGTGCTGAAAATGAAAGTATCGGAGTACTAGTATAAAAAATACATTTTTAAAGTATCGTGTATTTCGAAGACACTCGATACTAAGGAAAACTTCAAATATTGAAACAGCTGTGAGATTTTGGGTTGACGACGGTAGCTCAGACAGTAGAACAGGCATTGAGACAGCTCGGCTTATAGGTACCGCCTCAGTTCCCTGCGAATGCGCCGGTCCCTCAGCATCAACCACATTTCCAGATTCCGTTTCTTTAAAACTGAAGGAGGCAATGGTACGTAGGCGCTCACCAGGTGCTTTATACTTTTGAGCACCGAGTGCGTACCACGAAGCTGCCAAGCCTTTACCAGACACACAGCAGATATGAAAAAAGCGAAAACTCATGGTGAACACGCAGTTGGGATCACACGCACTGCTGTACCCGGTCTTCACACCCTTTGCCATCCGGCCCCCGTCTCTGCGGCGTTTGACTCTCGTTAAGCAGTGCCCTCAATGTGCTGTCGGATGCAGTAACCTACTCACAATCCACAACTCCTGGGCTCCGTATGCAGGCTCGGTTTGGCGGCAAGAACACAAACTTCTGAGGCCTCAAACCACCACGATGCAGTCGGCTAACCACATTCTTGTGGTCACAGCGTTTGACGAAAAATAAATGCATCCTTTGTAACAGCACAAGAAATAGGCTTCCACTAGACTTTTTTTCTCGAAAAAATATTACGTCCAAATGTTATGAAATGCAGGACATCAAAAGCTATGAATTCAATTTTCAAGCACAGATCCAATAATGAATTATACGTTATCAATCATTTTTTTTTTGCGAAAAACATTTCAGCAAACCTAGGATAAAGCTTGTAAAGATATTTCTGTCTTAAAAAAAAAGAAAAACTTTATTTTTGAAATATGTGAATTAATGGACACCATATTAGCTACTTTCTGTTAAAAAAAAGATACTTCTATCTTTTATCTACAACCAGCTGTAGTTCTCCAGCAAAGCTAGTTAACCTCGAGTTTCCTAATTACCTCCAGGATGCTTGAGTCAACACAGCTATGGTTCACTCTTGCACGCTGAAAAAAAGGCATCTTCATCTGATACAACACTGCGGTGTGCTCTTGTGCGCATGTAAGGAGGCTTTTTCTCATTTGCGTCGCTTTTAGCGCACCCACATTGCGCCCCTTCCGGACTAAATAAAGTTGCACGCTGAAAAAAAGGCATCTTCATCTGATACAACACTGCGGTGTGCTCTTGTGCGCATGTAAGGAGGCTTTTTCTCATTTGCGTCGCTTTTAGCGCACCCACATTGCGCCCCTTCCGGACTAAATAAAGTTCAGCAATTTCATTTTTCTTGTTTTCCTTCTTGCTTTTAGCAATATGCAGAGCTTTAAAAGTCTGCTATTGCACTATTGGTAATATTACTGCTCAGTTTCCCAAACGCACAAAGGTTGCACCTTTGTATTTGTATGTATAGCCAAGTGCTCACAGGTCGGCTCGTATAAACAGCATTAGTTTAAACAAATATTTTGATAGGCTGCTTGCAATCAATCGCTTAGTTGTATACCATGGCTCCAATTCAGTGTGAAGTTCTGACAAGGACAGCTGCCCAAAAAATAACTCCGTGCTGGCGTATTTGTTGAGCTCTTTCAGAAAAACTACTCTATAGGAATGCTCTGAAGATCCCGGAAATCACGGTAAAATTTCCAAATGCCGCTAATTGTATTACCACCTTTATTATGTTGAGATTTCAGTGATGTATCGAAGTATCGACGATATACTACCGAGTGTCTGTATCGAAACTCGATTTCGATCCTGTATCTTGTATCGGCATCGGAAATACAATTTTTCAGTGTATCGCGTATAGGTATCGAAGATACGTTTTCGAAGTATCTTGCCCAGCCTTGTCGACTACTACGTGTCGCCCTGTAGGGACTCCTCCGTGTGCGCGTGCACGAACGCCATCGTAATGGCTACATGCATCAAAGCGTCGCCACGGACATCCTCATGAGTCGCAGGCACATTTGAGATCTGACTTATTGCTTAGGTTTGGTGACCTTGGTTGTCTATTCTAAATGTGTGGAAAGTGTCAATTGCAGTTGTGGCTTTTGTCGGTACGTAGGATACCTGTAACTTTCTTACTATATTGCTCACTTAAAATTTAGCATATTAAATAGCTCATGCCCACTGCCCTAAAAGAAAACGGAGGCACGTAGTGTAATGTCGAAATGTAATACACTGTTTTACATCCATATCAATTACGACGGCGGGTAGTGAAATATTGTGGGTCGTAAGGGCAGAAATCTCTGTAGGGAAAGACGAGATCGCAGGTATGCAGTTTAAGAATGAAACCGCTAAGGGAATTTACCTAGAGTGAAGTGCATTTCTTTAATCCTTCTGAAGCAGTTTATAGCAACTGCAGGTCCAGAGAGTTACAGACAGAGTGCTATTTATTTTTATTTTGAAAGCTGAGATACATGTTACTCAGTGCGAACCCTGCAGGTGGATTGTACTGTAAGGCGGGTGTCAGGTCCTTGGCAGCGTATATTCACTGGACTATTAATGCACTGAAGCTAACTATTCAACTTTACGGCTTTGATTTTAAGATCCACTATTATATTGCGAAACTCGTTCTTTTCCTTTCCCAAACACTGCGTGCACAACTGAGTTCGTCTTAGTGTTCTACTTTATTTTGTTTACGGAAAAGAGATTTCAGCTTTATAGTCTCACCGCGTTCTAGGGGGCCTCTTACCGGTGTTTACGGGTCGTAAATTCCGTTCTCTAGGCCTCTCAACGATCCCCGGAATGCATTTTGTCCGTAGTATGAGCTGTTCCACTTTGGACGCATTTGGCTACTAACTACGTCATACGCGGATATCTCTTGATGCACTGAAAACTTTCTTTCTTTTTTTTTTGCAACAGCAGAGAAAACAATAAGGAGCTAAAGGTGAAGTTTAAAACCTGTGTTCAGTGAGCAACAGGCGAGTTGCTCAACGTGACTTTACGAGCAGCAATATTTCGGTATTTTTGAAGAAGAGACTGTCTCCTCTGCTGAGCACCTTCATTTTTAGCAGTGATGTACGCAAAAGTGTCAGGATTCACCGTTTTTATCGCACCTAATGCAAGCAGACCGGAAAGAGTAAGAAAAGGTTGCTTCCATTGCTCCTATGCGAACCCATTTCTATCGTAACCTAATACAATCATGCGTGCGAATGTTATGTGTGTTAAAGTAGAGAGATTCAATATCCTGCCTTACACAACAAAGAGTACATTAGCAAGACTCCCTATGGTAAATATTACATGATGCAATCCTTTTTTAGTGCTGCTTTCGTGCAGAGCATCATGCCCTTCGCTCCAAAAGCAGGATGCTTCGGCTCCTCTTTCCCCCAAGAGACGTGAGATGAGGAAGAGATTGATCCTGGTCGATCTCTTGCATCCACATTCTTTTTCTTTTTGTGTACCTACCTGCGTGGCGTTCAGCGAAGCAAGAATGAATGCAAAAGAAAGTATGATGAGGCTTTTACTATCGATTATATTACTTTATACTACCGCTTTATTGTCTACTTCCTGTACGTGACGTGAATCATTCCGTCTCTTTTTTCGTTCACTCACAGCACCGCTACGTATGGTATCAGTTCTCTTTTATTTTTCGATATGTAATCTTAATACTTTCACTATCTCTCCTCTCTTATTCTGAGAAAAACAGAAATGTGCATTTTATGGTTGAAGGCACTAGCCTGAACCATCGCCACCAACAGTTGACCACCCGAGCTTTAAAGAAGAAAAAAAGAACGATTTCACCACAAGTAGCCTTTTGCCAGTGGAGGAATCTGAAGAACAGTATCAGCCATCATTATAAAAAATATCGTAAAGCGACCGTCCAAGCGTTCTGCACCCAACAGCTCTATCCCTCTTATACGAGCAAATAATTTCCAATTAAACTGCATAGAATTCCCAATTAGTGTGAATTATTCCAAGAAACATTGCGCGCTTACAGAGTGAGAATAATTGCAGCATTTTCTGAATACACACACAGGCACGCACACGCACACATGCGCGCCCGCACACGCACACTGAACAGAAGTCAAAAAGATAAGACCGCATTTCTTGTCATTCCTCTTTCATCACTAAGTCTTCATGGACACCAGCTTTCAACGAGCGCTTCTTCACGTTCCATAGAAACACTTTCAGTTCCCGGTGCTCCGACAGATGGCACCACACGATTGCGGGAGCTTTTGGGGCTGGAAACTGCGAAGTAAATTGGGCACCAGTAGGCGATAGCAAGGAAATGGTTAACTATTGGACATGTGTACACAGTTGAGACGGAACGTGAACATATAATTTGAGTATAAAGCTTAGCTCCGATGAGTAAATAATAAAAAATTAAGACACATATTCTCTTATAATTTTTAATGTTTTCCAGTAGCTCTCGTGACCTTCAGGTTTTTTAGCGCGAACGGCGGGAGCTCCCGCTAAAGCCCGCATGTCTGCGCCGCTGCCTGTCGGCAGGTAGCGAAACTGCGAGACTTATTTTGCAACGTTCGGAGCACAGGACAAGCGGCGCCGTTGATACACGTGTCTATTTTTACACCGTGGACCAGAGCATCTCCACCGAACGTCTGCATTTATCTCTCTAGTGTGTAGGGCTGCTTAAAGAATCGTGACTAACACGTTTACAAGGATACGTTACCTGTGGCCTTTCTATTCAGCGGTTCCGTTTACTGCGCGGTTGAGACACTTAATCACCGCAACATCATTCGGTAGTCTAGTCGGGAACCGAACAGGGCATGTTTCAGCTTCTACCAATGTCTAACCCCGTCAAACGCTTCTGTGCTAACGACCACCAAAAAAAAAAAAATAGCTGTGGTTTATCTTCAGGTTAAACCTGGAGTTACGCGAAACCAATCTGCATGGCTAAGGTTAGGCTCGGATTCAAAGTAAAAAGATGGCTTTTGCGCATATTAGTTTATTATATGGTTTCAGCTTTAGTTATGACATTAGAGACTCACTTCACGTATGAGCACCCTATGCCTCTCGTCGTTAACCATTCTCATTCAGGTGTTTCTAGTAGTATGACATCGTCTCTAAGTCGAAATCAAGGGCCCACCGTCGTCACAATTCGTTCAAACGAACCTTCTGTCCTAGTAACTAGCTGTTTTCGTTCGCCTCTGCCAACTACCGAGTTATCTGCCTTCTTCTTCTTTTCTGTCTTCTTTTCTGTCTTCTTTTTTTTCGTTTCTTTCTTCTTCCTTTTCTTTTTTCTTCTCCTTTGTCTTCCACGGTAACACGGTGGCACGGTGCCACAGTGCCACGCCGACGGCTTGAAAACCTACGGCAGTGTAGCTTTTGCTTCAAAACATGAGGGGATGGCTTAACCGCATCTCCCTACACTGCAGGAAACAACGCGATGAAACGCCTAGCGCAGCCGACGTCATAGAAATTCCGCCTTGTTCTCGCTACCTTTCACTTATGCATTCTTTCAGAGAGAAAGAAGAACTTCCCTTCAATGTGACCAGAGGTGAGCACACGGTGATATAATGAGGCCTCAAAATAGAAGAGGGGAGCTCAGGTTTGTCAGATTGTTCCTGCTTTCAATGGGCTGACAGGTAATGCGGGAGGGCGCGGGACAAAGTAAGGAGTATTCATCGTGGCAGAACCCAAATTGTTTAAAGGCGTTTGTATACCCACTTTGGTGCTTTATTGGTTGTGAGTCGGCATTGCTTTATAAGCAGAACGTTGTCCACGTTTTAGAATGCTACCTCTCATTTTTATTTAGGTTGATTTGGAAGATGGGAACGGCGCTGTAGGCGGATTTCTGATAATACCTTCTGCACCGGACTATTCCACATGACCTTAAAGGTTAGCGTTTTCTGCATTTATAGGGACACAGCTTACTCGGCTGATTCTTCTGCCCTAGAGATGAAGAGAAGTGCGGGAATTAATTGCGATTGTCAAAGCTCGACAACACCACTTTTTGCTCGGCTAGTATAAACCGAGAATATTTGTGACTCTTCAAACCTGACATTTTTATTGTCATCTTTCCTTTGATGTAACAATTTCCTCAATTTCATCGCTGTTACGACAACATGTTTGTGAAATCTTGTAAGCCTCCACTTTTTAGGAGGCGCCACAGTGACCATCAGTGACCTAAATTAGCTTTGTCATCAAATTAGATGCGCTTGTCACTTGGCAAGCCAGTTGAAATGCTTTTCATTTCTGTTTTAAGAGTGCATTGCAACCTTTTATGCCACTAAAACTTCTACTTTCTTCAAGCATTTCCTGGTTTCGACGTAGTGCGCTTTCCGAAAATGTTCCTTTGTCAGTATGACAGAACTTATTTCCGTTTACTTGCGCTAAACGTTCACAATGATAAATATTTGCATCGTTGAGATGTTGGACAAAAGAAACACGATCAAGAAACAATTATAGAAAATGCGTTGCACACATCGGGACCGATAAGCGTCGCCACTGCAGCTTTTGCAGCTTGGGTACGCTGTGTTTTTATATTGCTGCATTCCTAATCACTCTTGTGGCGCCGTCATGCGGCCGGACTGGATTACCAACTTTTTAGCTGGCCTTAGCCACGCTAGTGACCCCGGCTTTCTTCGTCTTTCTCTCTCGAGCTCCGGCCAGCGTTGCCACGTCCCAGTGCCGTGCCGCTATAAATAAACCCACCTTGTAACATTCTGGCTGTTTGACGGTGACAATATAAACAAGGCCTTTTGTTAATCAAAATAAAAATTGGTATTCTTAAATAAAAGCGCTAAAGCATTTCGTTTATTATTGTTACAATATGGAAAATTGTTCCAAAATAATGCTGTGTTCTACTACCGATACAGGTTGAAAATACTGTTATTCATTCACGGAAAGGCATGTCCACTGCAAGGAATCAAAGTCGTTCTTACACATAAGGCGTTAATTTTGGGTGCACTGAAATCCGCTGCATGAAAATAATAAGCTCGTTTAAAGTAGTTTGCTTATTCTTTCATAAATGCGAAGTAACATCTAAACTGTATGCCGGTTCGTACGATTAAAATCGCGTCAACCCTTACTTCCCACTAATGCTCCCGGAAGACCACTCAAATGGCATCCTAATGTAAAATGCTGTGAAGGCCATTTTAGAAAATCTGCCCTTAGCAGGCACGTTTGACATAGTTTATCTTGGCAAGCTTATCTTGGTAGATGGTGCATGTACATTGCATTGTCTCTGTCTTCCCGTCATAACCCGTGCAGGCCCGCTTTTGAGCGGACTGAGATGCATGCTGCCCAATTTGGCATGTGTGCAGGGGCAAAAAGCTTGGGGCCAATTATATTACATAATGGTGGTGCGCTTACGTACAGTTTTCAAAAATGCACCATCGATGGTTCTGGCAACAGGGCCGGCTACTAGAAATCACCGCGTCGCTGCTGTCTCCACCGGGCATTCGCTGCGAGGGTGTCCCGAGTGACAGCGCACATCCCTCGCTGTCGCTCCGACGCGCACCGCATTTGGCAAATTCTATCTACGACTAACTCCGCTGACGCTCTCCACGAAGGAGGACGACACGATTTTTAAGCCAGAACTCCATATACAAAAATTTATAGTATTTGGTAATAGCAAACTTCGTAAGTCCTTACAAGTTAGTCAATATGTCAAGCAAATTACGTTACGTTCAAATATCTTTGTGGGAAAATATCTAAAGTGTCTGGCTATATGAGTGAAATATACTTGCTTAAACCTGATTTCACACTTTCAATATTGTTCACTAACAATTCAGTTCAGTCCGTGAAAATAGTGGTTTTCTGAAAATATTTTTGTTGGGGTGTCTTTCTTTTCGACTACGTGCGCTAGTCAGAAGCTGTGGTTGCAGTTCACGCGCTTGCTTTCCTAAATATTCGCTAGGTTCACCTCTTCAAAACCTAGTTGCGAAGAGCGAAAAACTCTGCTCGATCATCGGACGCGACATAATGGCGCCGCTGAAGAGTTTGCGCTTTCAGTCCGGCGCGCACCTCAAACATGCTGAAACCGGCGGCGAGGCAGTTATTATTATACCCTACTAATCAAATGGTATTACAGTGACGGAATCGGCTAATGCGAAAGGAAGTGTTGTATCCTCTCCAAGTCGCCTGGTTTGCAAGCGGCGGAGCGCGCGGAGCGACTCCCGTGGTATGACGACATGCGCTCCTCCCGCTCAAGGTCAAACACTCGTCAAACTTCACCTTGGTAGACATGAGGCAGTAGCATTTCGCCCTAAAATGCACAAAGCTCTTGCAGTTCCTTCCTGAGCGAACTTCCGCAACCATGCAGCGTGAATTATTTTGTTTTTTGTTTTCTGTTTACACTATGAGTATAGGCTGGAGAGCATCTTGTAATGCATATATATGGCAGTCTTCTTGATTCCTTGAAATTTGGCACAGAATATCGCACTATTTATTTACTTGAAGCTACTTCTTTGACGCTATTCACAATTTTTGAAAGGGTACAAATAAATAAAATGTCATAGTTACGGAAAAATTCGGAGACAAAATTCTCAGAAAAAATGTAAAGAAAATTTTTTAAGGTATATAAAAAAAACAAGCTCACTAATAATAGCACCGGAACGCTTCCTTTGTTTGAGCAGACAAAGCACCGCGTACTTGCCGCCTTTTAAACAGCACAGAAAACGCTCTAACTAGGTTAACGCCAACGTTAAAGTAATGTAGCTACGTTGGCTAACGCAGCTTTAGCGCTAAGCATAGTGATAAAGAACTGAAGTCGGAGGCACTATGCCGTGTTCGAGCAAACATCTTGGAAAGAAACAGGCAAGCGGGAAAAAGGGTTTCCGGAATGAGCTCGCGAAGCACTGAGCGCTGCTTGTTCTTGATATTACAATTGTCCTTTTTGTTTTCAGGAAATACATGGAGAGGTAGAAGAGAAGCGAGTGAGAAATGGTCCGTAAAGATTTAAAATTCAAGAAATAAAAAATTGCGGCACACGCTTTCCTAAGGAAAGAATTTCGTTTAGCATCAATCCTGGTTGCACTACGCCCTGGGAGCATGTCGAAAGAATTTCTTGCACGGTAGTGGAAGGCGGGCAGCCACGGTCTTTTCGCTAGAACCATACCGTTGTTCATAGGAGCACGAAGCATGCGGGGTATAAAGCAAGGGAAATATGCATTGCTGCTCTCGTATCAGAGCAGTCGGGGATTTGTCAGGACATCAATCGTAGTAAATAGATATCACGCAGGCGCCAACAAGCGTTATTTTTTGTAGTTGCAAATAAGCCTATGTCAGCAAGATAACAACACCCTCACGATTCCGAAAGTAGATTAAATATATTTCCGCGCATATTTCTTGCCATTCTTTCTGTTTGTCGTAAACTTACCATGCTTTTTTTTAGATTTCTCCCCTCTCCTTTCCTCATGTTCTCCGGTTGCTGCGCGCGCTCCTGCCCCCATCGTTAGCCGCTGTGTGTACCCCCCCCCCCCCTCTTCTTCCTGCGAGGCTCCGGTTGTCGGAGCGCTGGCTCGAACTGGAGGGATGAAAGGGAGGCGGAGTGATTACGAGGCCGGCCGACGACGACGGGAAACCCAGGAACGGGCGCCAAAGAGCTGAGCTCTCAAAAAGGAGTAGCCTAATGCTGAAAAGGCATGGAAGGCCACCATTCGAATTTTTGCAGCAAAATTCAACGTACGTGGAACTTGAATCCAACCGTGCGCATGAAAGCTGTGTTCAAAAACTGAGTATTATTTAAATACTAGCTCGAAATCTTGTGAGAAACGACTGGAAGCTTAACTCAAGTTGAAGTGTCTATGCTATAAACGCAGCTCAGCATTAGGCGAAAGTTTTCTATCAAGTTTCAAGAGCGAATTAATAAAACATCCATATTTAAGACGTTAATTATGAATTAATTTGCAGCAACTGTTAAACAGCGCATTTGCGTCTTTTTTTTTATTGGCTCGCTATTTTGTATTAAAGTAAAATATGTTCAACTTATGAGATTTATTATGGTATATTTGTACAGAATAGCGGATGAATCCATGTATGCGCCTAATTTCTCCACAAACTCAAGACAAATAGTTTTGTGCATAGTAAATGCAAGCAGAGCCCCAATGAGTATTGTGTACCTCACTTGCTTACAGTGCGCTTTGGCAGAAGAAAGTACTCACGCTAGTGGTTTCAGAGTGATAACTGCCGTTTGTAAAACTGTCAACTAGCCAGAACCGAACGGAAATTCAACAAACAGGCAGCGGTACAAGTTGCCCGACTTCAAACAGCTGCGTCTGTAAGAAAACACTCTTTTCCTGCTTCGTTCTTTTTCTTTTCTTTTTTCTTTTTTTTTTTTTTTTGCTTCCACCGACACAACTTATCAGTCGAAAGGACCGCTCGTATTTCCGCCTATATTCATCCTGGAAGGAAATATGAAACGCCAAAGGGCCGGACTCCTACATTTGGTCGATTGGGCTATGATCCCGCAGCAATCCCTTCGTGGAAGAAGCAACGGCAGCATTTCTGCTACTTCTCCGATGAAGAGAGGGAGGGTTCCCAGTCAGTGAGAGACCTTCGATTCCAGCTCACCCCATCGGTGTCTTCCACATATATCCCTGATAGAAGAAAAGGCTCTGAAACAATTACCAGTGGACAATCAACGATATAGCTTAGCTTGCCAGTTGCTTGGTCGCTTAACCACGCCTTGCTAAGAAGCTACTGATGAATGATGCATTTGTTCAAACAGCTCTCACTGAGCCTGGCACTATTCAGGCTTATTATAAGACAGCCAGACGCTCACATTTTCCATGACTCCTACCGAGCTCTGCGGGGCGCTGAACAGTTAAAGCAATCGCTGAAATTTGGTATGTTTGGTACATTTTATTTGCTCTTTATGGCCTATGGAAATAGCATAGAAAACTTTTTAGAGCTAAGGTTTTGATATCGACTATGATAACCACCTTACAAAGATAGAACGAGTGAGAAAAGGAGCTTTAACTAACTGGCTCAGTAATGTACGCTCTTGAAGGATAATCACCATCTGGGTTCAGTTCTAACGACATATCAGGAATAAAGTACACTGCTAAAGTATTATTTTTCGGTGGTGTCTGTAACAGCAGAGTCCAGTGTGCGCACTTTGCGACATGAGCAGAAAAACCGCAAGAATGTTTGTCCCAATACATAGTTCCTATATAGAGCAACCTCTTCCGTCCTAAGCATGAGTGTGGCGAAAGGTGTCGGGCCAGTCCACAACACCCTTACAAAATGGTATTCCAGTTACAAAATATACCCGAAAGCGCCGTTTCTGACCTAAAGCTACGCTTGAAGGTAATACAAAATACTGGGCAATTTTCACATTTTCGTTTTTTTTCACTAAAAATATGGCTTGCGAGCCTGATAAATAAAATAACTCAATTTATGTGTTCATTTCTTGTTTCCTTAAAATGTGTCTCCTCTTAGGCTGTTAAAACTTGTACAATCTTTACAATAAGTCTTAGTGTTACTATGCACCATACTGGCCCATCAGCTCAGGAATTACGAAAGCCGATGAAAAAATGGCTTAGGCAAGAATCTGTCAGGAACGCTGATACATTACATATTGTAGCGCTCTTGATGTCACGACATAAGGCAAAACTACTATGACCAAACAACAATACACTCGAGCCAGACAGCAACTCCGCTATCACACACGTCTTCGTCGTCCTCCACTCTCAGCTCCTCTTCTTCATCCATGTAGTCTGTAACATTTACACCCCCCCCCCCCCCTCTCCTTTTGCAAACAAAGCCCTCCGGGCGAGTCAGGTGTTGTCACGATTTTGACACTTCTTCAGGCGGGCGACATGCGCAACTTCAGTGTACGCCGAACGTCGTCCACTGGCCGTAAGGCATGCAATCCGGTAGTTTAGATCGCCAAGTCGCTCTAAAATTACATATGGGCCGGTGTAGCGTGCCAGCATTTTCTTGTGTAAGCCGCGCTTCCTCATAGATTTTCACTGCCAGACTAGGTCACCGGGGAGATGGGTGATCTGGCGATGGTGGTCGCCATAGCGAGCTTTTGATCTTTTTTGTGACGCCAAAGTTCGCAATCGGGCTATCCTCCACGCTTCTTCAGCCAGGCAGCGAGTTCCCGCTAAGCACTCCGTATTATGTCGCGTAATACGGAGTGCTTAGCGGGAACTCGCTCCCTGGCTGAAGAAGCGTGGCGGATAGCCCGATTGCGAACTTTGGCGCCACAAGGGCAGGATCTCGCTCTTAGCAGCCAGAATCCTAGGCCAGAAAAAGTTGGATAGGAAAATTCAAATAATTTGGACTCCTGCGCACGAAGCCGTCACCGGCATCGACGCGGCCCACAAGCTGGCTCGAGATCTCTACCGCCGAGCCGCTACAGGGCCACTTGATGACCAAGGAAACGGAGAGCGCTTGCTAAAATATGGGGAGATCACGCAGCACTACAGATTGGATCGTAGACTGGTACCCCCACCAGACCCGAAATTAAACAGCAGAGAAGCAGTGGCGTGGAGGAGACTGCAAACTTATACATATCCGCACCCGGTTATGGCGAACCACATGTTCCCTGAGGCTAGGAGTGACAAGTGCAATCTTTGTGGGGCGAGAGGGACCCTCGACCACATAATATGGGAATGCCAGTATTCTCCCAGAAAGACGAACAATATAGGCTGTAGAGACACCTGGGAGACACTGCTGCGCAGCTCGGACCCTGAGCTCCAGCTCCTACTCGTCCAACTGGCTGAAGAGGCTGCTGGGACCCAAGACCTCCCGGCCTGCCTCTGAGGCGGCGGCACCCGCCCCTTGACCTGCGTGTCGGGGGGTGGGTAGATCACCTCATCTGTTGGACATTAAAGTTTAGTCCAACCATCCATCCGCTAAGCAAGGGTTGTCGTCAGTGGAGAATGGGAGCATAGTATCGAGGGTGTGTCGCGGGGAGCGGGCGTACAGGAGGAAAAGCGGACTGTATCCTGTGGTCTCATGCTAGCAGTGTTGAATGCGTATGGGATGAATGGGAGAACACAGTCCCAGTTTTTATGGTCTGAAGCGACGTACATTGCAAGCATATTGGTTAGAGTTCTGTTGGTGCGCTCAGTTAAACCTTTTGTCTGGGGGTGGTAAGGGGTCGAATGCCTGAAATCAGATGCTCATAAACGGAGAAGTTCTTCCATTACATCGGCAGTAAACGGACGGCCTCTGAATCTTACGACAACTCTCGGGGGACCATGTTGCAAGATGACTGAATGCAGCATAAAAAGAGACACTTGGTAGGCTGTTGCGGCGGGAAGAGCGGCCGTCTCAAAGTAGCGAGTGAGATGATCCACACATACAACATACAAACGATTTGCCTTTTTGCGACTTAGGGAAAGGACCCGAAAGGTCAACTCCGACGTTAATAAAAGGAGCCTTGGGCGGCATTACAGGATGAAGCATTCCGGGGACTACACCAGTAGGACTTTTGTGACTGACACTCAGGACAGCTGGCCACACACTGGTCAATCGTGTGGCTCATCTTGGGCCGACAAAATCGCTATTGAGCGCGGTGCAAAGTTCTCGCCGATTCCCAGTGTCCGGAAGCTGGATTATCATGCATGGCGCGTGAAACAGACAGGCGGGGGCTTTGAGGTACTACCAGCTGGAACCGACAGCCAGTGTCTGAGTAAACCTTCTTATACAGCAGGCCATCGCGTACACAAAACTGGCTGTTCGAGGTTGGGCCTTGAGCAGCCTTCAAGAACGGGTTTAGGTGCTGGTCGCTGTGTTGCTCTGCTCACAAGTTGCGAATACCGGGAAAACTCGTAGATAAAGCAGCGATGTAATGCTCGAAGTCGTCCGCGTCACATTCTGTCGTGGCAAGTGGCAACCGCGAGAGGCAGTCCGCATCTGCGTGCCGTCTGCCACTCTTGTATGAAATAGTATAGTCGTATTCTTGTAATCGAAAGGCCCAGTGGGCCAGGCAACCAGGCGCATCTCGGAGATTGAGCAATGAACATAGGGAATGATGGTCTGTTACTACAATGAAAGGCCGTCTGTATAGGCAGCAGTGAAAGCGCTGCACGGCGAAATCAACTGCCAGACACTCCTGCTCGGTGATGGTGTAGTTGCGCTCAGTCAGTACGTTGGTCGGTCATACCATGTTGGCGGACGACGGCAGCATGTCTTGAGATATGACCCCGGAGGCCAACGCCGGTAACAGATGGGAGCAGAGCGGAGAGAAGGTTGGTCCTGAAAGTACTCGATGTCAGGGTGTCGATAAGAGCCTGGATCGCGCTGATCTCTAAACCTAGATTGTCGCTTAAGTCTTGAAGGTCGTTACGCTGAAGAAACAGGGCTTGCAAAATATTGCTGCGGTCATTCGTTGGTAGAGGCAGGGTGTTCTGTGTGAACAGAAGGGTACTCAGACTGTGAATGCAATGAGTAGGCTGGTTTGCACTGAAAAGATGGCGGAGAAGACACTGGTGAGGTGTGCCGGTCGTGAGAATCGAGCCGAATCAGCTCTTCACGAATGATTTGTTGGATAGTCGATGTAAGGTCCGTCGAGACATGCTCGTCAAAACTGGCGAAGTTCGTCACACTGGCCAGTCTTTCAAACTTAGGCGTTATTCGACGAGTTATCAGTACTTCAAATGTGCGGATGTGGCGAAGGACAGCGGAGATAGTCGAGAGATCATCTTTAGCGATAAGAAAGTTATAGACATGTGCAATGCCCTTCAGAAGATGCCCGACTTTGTCCTCATCCGACCTGTGGGAGTCTATCGTATTGCACAACTTGAGGACCTCTTCGGTATAGGTAGTGAAGGTCTCGCCGGGTAGTTGGGCACGATGGGCGAGGGCTTGCTCGGCCCGCTTCCTGCGCGCTGACGAGTCGCCGAAGCACTGTTTCAGTTCAGCGACAAAGCATCCTATGTCATCAGCGTGTCCTCGTGGTTTTCAAACCAAACAAGGGCGATGTCGGTAAGAAAAACTACAAAGTTGTAGAGCTGTGTGGCGGCGTCCCAACGGTTGTAGCGGCTCACCCGTTGGTAGTGGCCAGTCGTCAACATCCACTCCCGCTTCGCCAGCGAAAGAGCTCACGATGCGGTGGTTAAAGGGCGGAAGCCGCTTGACTTGAAGCCGTAAGAAGCACAGAGGTAGAGTCAGTTGGCGTTGGCATGGTAATGAACAGTGGCGGAACTCCAGCAATGCGGCGGCTACGACGAGGCTCCAGGATGTGTCAAGGGTGGGGCGATATCGGGGCGATGTCGGGGAATCGAAACCGCACTCTCCACCAAAATGTAGCTCTTTTGATGTCACGACGTAAGGCAACGCTACTGCGACCAAACAACAATACACTCGAGCCAGACATCAACTCAGCTACCACACACTTTTTCGTCCTCCATTCTCAGCTCCTCTTCTTCGTCCATCTAGTCTGTAACAATAAATAGATATAAGTTTTCGAGAATAGCGTGGCGCATACTTTTGGCGACAATGCGATGCATGGCTCGTTGTCCTGTTGCTGCTGGAATTTCATGTGGGGTGTTTCAAATAAGGTACATAGAAAGGAGCAAAAAGATTGGTATACATAAAATGAGACATTTCCGGCTTTCGGTGCAATGTCCAGAAGATCGGTCTTTGCAGCAAATGGTACTCTCGTCTTCATGCAACCTTTAGCTGTGTAGAAGAACAACATTCGCATTTTTAGACGATTAGAAAACTTCTGGAATGTTAAGCATTTTCTTAATGTTGAAAAGAGATCTAAAACTTTTGAGAGCTTCGCCTGATAAAACGTGACTGCGGCACAAATGTTAAAACAGCGAGCGCAGGCTATTCTGTACCTCTTAAAATACTGCTGACCACAACTGATACTCCAAAAGGTGCAAGGTCGAATCGCCTACGCGTTTCAAAGACACAGTAAAGGTCGCCAAAAGTCATCCTATTACGTCTGAAAAAGTGGCACTTTTGCGCACTACCTCATAAGATCCGGCCCTTCGATACAAGGGCATTCTATATTTTGCTGTCTGATATTGACAGCGTTTCATATGCATCAGAATTACCATCGAGCGCTCGATAGTGTGTGCCAACGCTGTGATGCAAATGAGCCGACTTCGTGCGCATGGTTGAGCAGAGAACTTGCTGGATCATCACGACACCGAAAAATTCCGATGAATAAGCTATATTTGGCCTGGGGAACAAGAAAGGCAAATAGTAAACTGTAGCAACCTGTGCATTCGCTGAAAATGTAGGCGAGAGGAGGTGAGCTAAAAAATGTTTCCCCGTACTCACTTTGTGTTAGGCAGAGGCGGCGGAATTATAATTGATAGCGTTGCGTATAATCGCCCTTCGTTTCTTTTAGTTCAGTTTCTACACAGCGCTTTGTGGACTAGCATATACAAGGCGCAATAAAATGAAATACAGACAACCAGATAAAAAAAAAAAAGGCTAGCGCTGACGCACATATATTTTTCTGAAATGTCCTTTAAAGACGCACTGTTCTGACATTTTGTACCTATTATTTTTTTTTGTCAGTCGATAGCTCCCTCTCCAAACTAACAGATACCTGGCTGTGGTGCGGGGAAAGCAGCAGAACAATTTAAACCTGTTCTATAGATTTAGTTTGCTTTATTGGGCTTAACTTTCCAGAGCGACTCAGGTTTTGAGATAAGCAGCAGTAGAGGACTGCGAGAAATTTTTATCACCTGGGTTTCGCTGTTGTGCATTGACATCGCACAGCACCGAGATGCCTTGCTTTTCGCCTCCAACGAAAAGCGGCCGCCGCGGCTTGAATTCTATCCTGCGTTCTCCGATGAATGATGCTGGCATTTTCACCTAAGGACGGTGACGAGGAGTGTCACAGCCCACGCTGTGACAATAGGCGACGAAAGGCATGGCGAATTGCATGGCCCCTGATTGGGATGCGCCAGGTCTGTCTTCAACAATGAGGCGCGACTTAGTGCACACGTTTATACGGTGCCTTCTTGAGATCAGCGCTTAGGAGTAAGTAGTGTCGTCCTTCTTTGAGACAATAGGCTATACGGCTAGAAACAACTTTAAAAAAAATGAGAGGGTCTCTTAAATGTCTCTTACGAGGATAATGACGAAAGCCTACCCTTCCTATCCTATAATTTGCTCCCATCGTTAGCCTCTTGTCGGCATTTGTTGCAGTGCTACATGTAAATATAATTGGTTTACAGGAAACGAAAGGCGCAGTATCTATCACACTTGCTCCGGCAAATGTTTGGATGGTACACCATTGTTCCTGTCGCGTGGCGTTCCTGCGCGCGTTCAAGTGTGGCATTGCAGATGGCAGGGACGGATCCCGCCTCGGCCCATCAGAACGCCGAAAAAGCGGGACACACTTTGTCCGCTACAGCATGAACCATTAAAGGATTTCGCCTTAAAAAAAAAGGATCAGTTTACGCGTGAATAGCCATCTATTCCATCTAGATCAGTGGCTATGGCCGCTCGCATAGGCTTTCTTTCTAGTAAGAATTAGAAAGCTTCATCAGTACCCGAACCTGTTCTACGCAAAAGGAGGAACTTAGTACGCATAAAAGTACTTTAAACCTAGGGTTAGTAGTCTGTGGCGCCTCTGTGTGACCACAAGCCCTACGCAATGCAATGCAAAAAAAAAAGCAATTTCTTCAAAACTGCAGTCGAAACTTGCGAGAAGGCTAAAGGAAATGAAAAAGAATTCACTGCATAAAATATTTCTTTCGATAGATATTAAAAAACTTCGGGGACAGCGAATAGAGGGAGAGATCGAAAAAGAAAGAGAAGAAAGATATAGCTAAGGCATACACGACTGGCTGGCTATACCTTACACGAGGACTTTAGCTTATATATATTTTAAAAGCTTGAATTACAACCTAACTATATATAGTCACAGCGCAAATCAAAACGCTCTGATGAGCTTTGCTACGAGCCTGTAGCTGTCTTTGTACAAAATGCAACTGGGTACTAATAAAGGCTATGTGAAACGTTCTGTACTGGAGTGCTGCCGGTTCCCGTGAAGCAGAAAAAAAAAAAGGTGTTTTTCGTTTAGCATGAAGACGAAAAGCATTATGATATTTCGTAACTATGCAAACCCCTTCCAGTGCACAGTCGACCATTATGCAGAGCTGACTACGACGCCGAACTTGCCATATGGATCATGAAATGTGTGGTCAAAGACCGTCGCTGGCTTTTAGTATTCGAGCGCCTTTCCGTGTCTGCTCGGAACACCGCATAATTCATTATGCGGAATTTATGCACTGCGAAGACATCTTACCTCTCATTATGCATCGGCTTTCCCAAGATAATTAGGCTGCGTGCTAACTCGCATAATAAGATGCTACTTTGCGAAAGAAATCGGTCCACGTGCACGACAGGTAAAAAGAAATTATAGCCATCAGGATAAACATTTTACCTTGACTATCGAAATTCATTTGCTTTAGATAGAAAACCATGGGGTCAGTTCTTAAGCACGAAGCCATCGTTCAAAGTCAGCTCAGACTAATGTCGGAACGCTTGGCACTTTAGTGTATATGCAAGCTTAAAAGAACGATTGCATTCGTGCTTATGAGGAGCGATAGATTTGCATAGTTTTAGATCATTGCTCAAAGGTAGTGAACTTAGAAGCTTTTTAAACTAAACGTAAATAAGTGTGTTCTTGATCATTATTTAAGACGACGAAGAGGGCTCTACGCTAACCGAAGGATTTCTCAGTTCTACATCATTTTTATCGATATTCAGGACAGTTACATGGGGCCGTTAAAAACAAAGTTCACTAACAAAATGCGGATAAAAAGCTTTGTTTGTAAGAGCCGTTCTACACAGTTGTACCTTCGGACACAAACTAAATAAACTGAACTCTAACTTAGGCGCTGTCTTAATACCCCTCTTTGCCGCCGCCACCGCCGTAACCTTCTTTTTTTTTTTTTTTTTACAATATCCTGAAAGCTCCGAAGTTCTCTTTACGAGACAAGTGCCCCCATAATTGAAAGTAAACGTGTGCTTGTATTCTTGCAAAAGGCTGTTTTGTTTTTGTTTTTTTCTGTGCTGTCAACGACACGGTAAAGTGCTTATTAAATTTAAAAGCCGTTTTAACAGGCAGCGAGAGCCGCCATGACCCGGTTTCAGGAGCATGCCTAAGCGCACAAATGTGGAAATAGAGGTCTTAAGGTTTCATCATTGGTTATGAGTTTTTCACTGCTTAAAATATTTTTCTATACACATATTCCTAGAAGTCATCTCAACAGATAAGGGTGACAGAGGCATTTCGAAGCCCCCCGGTGAAGGCTTTCGAGCTCACAATCTGGTGGCTGTCGAATCAAAGTTCTCTTCCCGCCGTATTGAACTTAAATTTTTCTTTTTGTAGTACGCTTTTTATTTTTGGTGTACCTCTTTGGAATCATTAAAGAAAAAGAAGAAAAAGCTAGGTATTATGAGTTCAATCAATAGACGTCCCCGTGATTTAATTACCAAGATACGAACAAAAAATCTAAAAACTTGTCGCACATCACATTCCTCACACTTTCATTTTGTTAAATGATATCGAAGCATTGTAGTATATAAAATGACAGAAGCCAATTTATTGACGACGGTGTAAGTGAATCGATGTCACCAAACTTAGGTAAGCACTATTTCTCCTCACTTAATTTTTTTAGCAGTGGCCGCTTTACATTGGACACAAACAAGTGAGCACCAAAGAATGAAATGTTTTCGACGCACTACAGAGCAGACCGCAAAAGTGAATCCTGCCAAGCAAGGTATAGCTTAAGGGCGTGCTCACAGTGTACGCGCCAGGAAAGAGCCCCAAGTGCCATATCGGCAACATCGGCTCGATGCCTGCTTCCCGCGTTCAGGTTTGCATCTGACGAGCTATCAAAGATGAAAGTGCAGTCTAAAAGAAAAACACGCGCAAGGAAGAGAACAGGACACGAGGCTTGTCCTCTCTTCCCTGTGAGTGTATTTAAGTTAGGTTGTAGTTCCACATTTTATATGAACCAACCAGCTCAGATCCAGATCGTTATGCTATAAATGGGGGGAACATAAGCCAATACATTCATTCCGACCACTAATCTTATCCGCGTGTAGCTTTACGCTTGTAGCGCGCATCGGGTCATGCATCCTACACGGAAGTGCCTAGAACCGCGAAGTAACTTACCAGCACAAAATATCTCGTTAACTAGTGTAATGCATTTGTCCTGCCATTTCAACCAAAATGTTTAACATAGCACTGCGCACGTTTCAATACGTAATCAATGTAATGCAGCTCCTACAACATATCCTCTTTCAGTAACACGACACAGAGCATAAGACACGAGTATATTTATGCAGTGCGGTGCACTTCAGGTTACTAAGCTAGGTAGACATTGAACAGCCGTTCATGATGCTGTCCATTTTAGATGACGTCATTTAGTGGCATTCGTCATTTTGGGCCAGCATTATGACATTCTGCAATGAGACATATGAGTGCAGTTCTCCAGATATTTTAAAAGTCTTACAGTATGCCGTGCTAACTAATTTGAGAGGCATGTTTCTATCTATGTACAGTTTGACCCCTTTCTTTCTTTCTTTCTTTCTTTCTTTCTTTCTTTCTTTCTTTCTTTCTTTCTTTCTTTCTTTCTTTCTTTCTTTCTTTCTTTCTTTCTTTCTTTCTTTCTTTCTTTCTTTCTTTCTTTCTTTCTTTCTTTCTTTCTTTCTTTCTTTCTTTCTTTCTTTCTTTCTTTCTTTCTTTCTTTCTTTCTGCTGCAGATAGCAATGCTTCCATGATTCTTTCGTTCTTCCCTGCTTTCTTTTCTTCTATATATATATCCTAGATGGAAATAAACCGTCGTCTTTTTGCTCTGCGAACCGGCCTGGTTTTCATCACGTAGCTGCCGCCATTTGGCCGGTAGAACGTAATACTTTCTTTAGTATTCTTCGGGCCCATATCATTTATTTTGCAAAGTGCTATCTAGGTATGAAATAATAAACCAGGTTTGTCATTATACTTCAGTACTATATTAGTCATCTTGTCTTTGTCACTCACTCGAAAGAGCCACACCTCTATTAGGCTATAAATTTAAAACGGGAGGTGCTTGATCAGCGAATATCAAAATCAAAGAAACATAATAAATTGTTGCACTCTTTAGTTTTCTCAATTTTTTTATTTTCGTTATTTTCGCACTTTTCAGAGTAGCGAATGCTTGTTACTGTCGTTCGCTCTGGTCCGGGTATGTGTGACCTTAGTTTTTGTTCTGTCAGCTTACTTGATTGGGAAGTTTACAGGTGGCAGCGCATACATGACTCACAGCTGAGAAAAACGGGTGGTGAAAAGATAAACAGTTTGCCATTGACTTGCTTCTTCCTATCTTGGGAAATAAGAAAGGAAGTTCAAAACATTAAAGCAAATGCCGTGGCGGTGTACTCACTGTCGCTGTGTTTCAGTAAAGTTTCAATAGGGTCATTGTAATTGAAGAGAATAAGAACCTCACGAAGACACCTTTCCTTCGCTGGCACACGGCTAAAGAATAGAGCGAAATGACTAAGCGCCCATTATTGGACGCTTAGAGGTCGCACGCATCGCGTGCTTTTGATGAGGCTCGAATATAAAGAATTTGCAGCAGCGAGCCGTAATTTATGCTCTGATATGATTATGCAAGTGAATTTTCTAATTAGGCATCGTGGATAACAGTGCCAGAATCTATGGGAAGATGCTTTAGGTTATAACTGCCATTTGTCCAGCGCAAGTGGAAACGTTTAAATAGAATAAGCGAACGAGCATTTAAAAAGATATACTGAGTGGAATACACGCGAGGTGAGAGAAATATACATTATTGGATCGATTTTTAGGTTATGTGTAAAAGCCGTTTTACACGCACGTGGAACTACGGCGGACACTGTCAAGCATCAGCCCCCGGTCGCAGTCGTTCTTTGTGTATACATTGTACAAAAGCTCCTGTGGGCACCGAGTTATTCGCGCGTTGCGTGTTGTTTTGGAATCAATAACGTACTCGCCGGTGTGAATGTCAGCGACGAGGCAGAGTTCGGGAGAACTATAGGACCACTTATCGCAATACATGGTGCAAAGCATTACGGTAAGGACGCGTCGAAATAACACCACCAAATAAGACTTACCAACAGTACCATTCAAATAACTAGGTGCAATATTGTGCAAGAAAACGTTGTGTTGACGTGTTTGGTTGGTTTTCTCTATGTCTGTAAGAGAAGGGCCGCGTACAGGTCAATCCTGTGGGGCAGGGAACGAAATTTGGAAAACCATTTGAGGTTGCTCAGGTTACTGCCGTTTGTGTTTTAACTGTTTTGTTGATCTTTTCGCTTGCATGTATGCATTGGGAGAGCCTGCTAATCTTCAGTAAAGTTGAAGGGTATGGTAAGCAGCAAGCAACCAATCAGGTTGGTTATTGTTGCAATCTGCTATGATTCGAATGTGGGTTAGGTCCAGAGGCATTCAATTTGAGCCTGAGGGTCCAGCCGACTATTCTAGCTATGGCTTGGCTTGATATCTTTGGCTAGGGCGAGGTAGCCAGATCAGTTTTCTGTTCAATGTTACCGTAGGTGCTGTAAATATTCTAACGTTTCGTGTATATGAAATTCAGTTCACCTCTTAGCTCTGATTAAGTGTCAATGTCTTCCAAATATTGTCATCTCCTCACCACCTTGCGGAAAGGACCACATCAGACGAAAATTCATTCTAAGCCAGTATTTTTAGCACGTTGATGTATACCAAATATAATGTTTAGTACAGAGAAAAGACGGAGTCTAATTTTAGTCCCAAAACTACTGGCGGACTGACATACACTATGCTGAACTGGAATAAGAGTCCAAGCACGTAAAACCTCATTGAGATGTTGCTATTTGCAATAAAAGAGGGCTCTACCACCAGTTCAATGTTCATTGCCGTAAAATAAATCGCAGCCTCTCGGTCGCATTTTGGCGTGCTTTTCAAATAGCAGGAACTACTAATAAAAACAGAAACAGGCAATAACTTCTCCATGGAGGTGGAAGTGCGTAGCACAACAGCTCGCTTGGCCATAAACAGAGAGCCGTAAACCGGGAAGACATTCGCTTCGTACGCGACTTTCGTGTACGGCAATACAGCAGGTGGCGTGCCTCCGTAGTCTCTTATTTCGTATTCATCCAGCTACGGTAAAACTGTCGAAGATGCTCCGGCCGAGCTGAACCTTTCACAAACGGCAAAAAAGATCGTGGAGAGAGTTTACGCCATTTGTTCAAAAACATTGGTCAGGTGACACAGCGCACTAACTCGATGCCTTTGGTGTGTCTTCCTTCTTGTGAAGAGTATGTGATGAAGCTTTAAGCTGGCTCTGCTGATTGGCTGATGCGGGTTGAGATACAGCACCCTACACAATACTAGGAAAACAGAGTAGGTTCTTGTCAACTCATGCTCTAGGCTCTAGCGTTTACCTCGTCCAGTATTCTATTTCCTCTTATTTATCTCCTGGGTACGTTTTTAGTCCTTCATGGAAGATGGGGCGCCTGCCTCCCGAAACGAGGCAGCAAATGTCTGGGGCACTCGTGCTTTCTTTGCAACGAATATAAACTAAAGCTAGTGTAAGAGCGCCGCATAAGCTGCCAATGAGGCTGGCTCAGGCAAAATGAAGCTAACGGCTCTGCACAGCAGCAAAAATTGGATTTGTCGCTTATGGATATAAAGCAACGGAAGAAAAATTATGATTGTTCTTCTGCAAGTATCGAAAAACCGAAACCGCTATGAGGATTCTTCAACCCTTGGAATGTTTTTTCAACCTTTTGTAAGTGCCAGAACAGCCGTGTTTTAAAAACGAAGCGAGGAGCTGGCAGGCCCTTTCTCGTTATTTTTCTGCAAAAAAGCATTTAGATGCAGATGACGAACTTTTCTTACTTTACATCCTTTTTATATTCTCGGTGACATCAAGTGTCATTTGGAACATCACTATAGGCTGCTTCTATATTGTGATTTTGTAAAGCGACACGGACCGCCATCGATAGTATTTTACTCAGAAACGCAGAACAGGTCCTAATAGAGGCAATTACTGCAACGAGCTAACGCATCGGCGTATATTTCACGCTTGCATTGACTACACGGAGAATGGCCTGCAAATAAATGTTCGCTGGCATGTCATTTCCGCCCTTAAAAAATTGATGCAAACGTATGTTTATTATTTGGCACTAACTATATCGAAATTATTCTTTTAGCAGAACTTCGATACGCCCAGCCAGCAGTGAGCAAATGTTTTTTTAATGGCAGTGAAGTCAATATGGCTATAAAGTTAATTAAATGGGGACTCCTTCTGAACGCCAATAAACTTGAAGCCAATATTTCAATGGATGACGTGTTTAGTGCCCTGTGGAGGCGATAAAAAGCTAAAATTAGCACGAATTGAATGATTCGCTGAATTGATGATAAAATTAATAAACTGAACTACAAAAGAAGTCAGCTTCTCGATAGGCTGTAAGAATATCGTAGTGGCACACTTTGAAAGAATACCGAGATATTTCAAAAATGAAAGGTAAATGGAAAAATTATTCACATTATATAAAGCTCTATCACTTGGCTAGAAAATAGTCTATGGAAGTAAAGGACAGGCCCATCCCTCAGGATTTTGATAAAGAGATGCAAGCAATCCTCGCGAACATACTGTCTATACAGTTAGCAGATTCAATTAGCAGATATGTAGTTGCCTGTCTTTGAAAAATTGGAACTCCAGAGTATGCAACCGCAGCAGCACGCAACCACTACTGGAATCATTCACACAGCTTATATAGGACACAGTATATGCGTGGTGTGGTTTGAGGCGGTTCCTCTGACGAACCATATGAACTATGTCGGTCACTCGGCGGGCGCATGATGATGAAGATTGAAGGAGAGCAATGTGATAGGTTAAATCGGTCACCTGACGGAGCACGCGGTAAGGATTGCTGTACGGGGACAGGACTTTTTCAAAGAGACCCACGCGGTGAGTTGGAGTCCGAGGGAAAGCGAGTGACTACGTAGAAAGATTGAGCTTTTGTTGAGTGCAAGAAGAACGGAGAAGGTAGTAGATGAGTCATGAGAGAGAATAGGGGCTTCGGTCGGTAATAAGTTGTGGACGAGTGCCGTGATGCATTATGTCGTCTCTGAGGACAATGTCAGCACGGTCAGTATCAGTAGACAACGGACGCACAATTCGAATCTTGGGGCAAAATTATTGGACACAGCAATTTACTTAGTGCTTGAACTCGAAACGGAAAAGGGCAATGGAGTTCGAGGTCAAAGTGATCGAAAGTATCGTAGGGAATGTCAAGCTATTGGGCGGGACCAGCCAACAAGGATGGCTTTTTCCGGCATTGACACAGAGAACAAGCAGGCACATATTGCTGCAGAGAAAAAGTCGGGGTTTACGGGCAATATGCGAAAAACACTGTCTAGATAAGTTGCTTATACTTCACTTGGAAAGGTTTCTACAATTCGCCGCGATAGCGGTGCTATCAACTAGAACTGATTTTGATAATGGCCAAGTTGTTATCCTGCCTTTTGTTCTGGCTTATCAGATTGCTGCGGTATGTTTTTATTTGTTCCGATTGTGTGCCTGTGACTAACTACCTTCCGTATGCCTGAGCACGCTTCCAACTGCTGCTGACTCCATTGTCCTCGTTGGGTGGTCTTCTACGGTGATGAGTGCGAGTCCTTGCCGCTATTCTTAGGGACAGCGCGGACGCTGTTATTCAGCACAACGCCTCTCCTAAAGCTGAAGCAGCCCTGTATCAAAGACCCCTGACCGCAAACGGAAGAAATATAGTGTACGGTGTCATATATCTGCCTCCTGGATGACAGAATTAGGAATGACAAATTCAAATAGAAGGTCGTTTGAATACACAGCCTCGAAGATATCTGAATGACCATTAGCGAGAAATTGGACGCTAATTTCCTTCAACTCATTTATGCAGCACCTACGCATACCAGTCCTGCACGACGTCGTAGATAGCTTACTTACGAGGCGGTCCCGTTTCGGCTTCCGGATAAAAAGAATAACGGCGCCTGTATGTAGGATCTATTTCAGCTCGACGTCACATCAATGTCGCCAGCAATAGAAGCGAAAAGAGTTTCTTGCTTAATATTGATATTATGAATATTTAATGCCCATGAGCTCTAAGCCAAAATTGTCACACGCGCAAGAAACACGACTATGTGACAATATCATTCTTCATATGTATGGCCTGTGCATGCGTTTTCAGCCTTGTGCACAGATGAAGTCGATACCCGATTAAAAAATGCAACCGAGAATTTCCTATAGTCGCATGTTTTTCTTGCTATTCATGGTCATGGACTCTTGTCAACAAAGATTTTTTTCCTTATACTGTCGTTTGTCGCCCCAACAGAATTAAAGAAAGTTATGAAGAAAAATGAGATAGTTTTGCAGAATTATACAACAATACTACAAAAAAGCCTGCCGTTCCGACAGATCGAAGATCATTTGGAAAGTTTGGACTATTCTGTTCTCTTTCCTTTTTGTTCTTCTTTTTTACTGAGAGCGAAACAAATTATTACCTGGTGTTCCGCTCCGCTCCCTTATGTTTTAGTTTTACATACAAGTGTGCAAATAATCTGCCTCTCTGGGAGGTATGTTCACGTGCGGACGCGCAGGCAGCTCAGACGGAGAAGGAGACGAAGCAGAAGAATCATGGAGCCTCAAAGCCCGAACGCTGGGGCGCAATCGACCACTCCCGGCCGCTTTCTGGCATCTCGAACGACCTCACACTGGCGAAGACAAACTAATGCTGCTGGAACCATCGCCGGCGGCGTGTGTTCACTGTCCTTCTTCGCGGCCACCTGCCTGCTGCTGTGGCTCATCGTCACGCAGCACGAAAATCGGGTGCGTGCAGGAAATACCGGCAACACGTCCTTCTGCTGCCCCGAGGAAGCTGCCCAGCTCCACGCCGTGATCAGCAGGACCGTTTCACCATGCAGCGACTTCTTCGCGTACGTGTGCGAGAATGCCATCAAATCAGGCTTCATCCAAGAAGGCGTCAGCCAGGATATCCTGGTGAGTTCCACTCTTTCATGCGTTCCATGCCGACATGGCTCTGTCGGCAGGTGCTCATATAAAGGCAATGGGATATTGCAAAGCGCTGGTAACCCTTTCCGAAAAAAATTCTAGAGGGCACTTTGAACCACTAATTGCGATGAGGCGAAAGCCAACATAGCGCGGTGGATTGTAGCCCTCCACTATGGCACCTCTACCTTCCGCTCCTATTTCACTCCCACCTTCCTCACTCCCCCGCCACTGATGCCTGCTGCCCTAACGCCTCCTAGACATTTGGGTATGCTTCTGTTAGCATTGGGGTGCGGCGTTCGAGGAAGCCTGAAAAGAAAGGCGCCGCATGGATGCCTGGATCGGACGCCCAGCGGGGTCAGCATCGTATATGTGGATGGATGGATGACAACTTTTATTGTCCACCTTAAATGGAGGCCCCTTACTCCCCACCCCCGGCACGCAGGCCTAGTGGATGCGAGCTGGAGACTAACAAAGAAATTTTGTCTCTGCGGACTCGGCCCGAAGGCGGACGGCTTGTTGCTTAGCTCCGCAGCAAGGCTCCCAGCTCTTGATGATATTGATATTTTCCTCGACTCCAAGGGAGTAGACGCATTACCATATTATGTGGTCGACAGTGCCCCTCTCCCTACATGCTTTACAAAGATAATTTTCATCTTACCCTGGTAGTACGTGAAAGGCCAATAATTGGTTAACGAAAATTCCAGCTTGCAGTCCCCGCCGTGCGGTTGCCTCTCTATTAGTACCTTATCCAGTGGTGGCAGTAGTTTTCTGTTTTTTCTATTATTCTCAGCAATTTCACAATGTTTGCGCGCGTTCATCCAGGTTCTGGCAATCCGGCGGCTCTATGATTACCCTCAAGTAGATAGCTCGGGCTAACCCGTGTGCCACTTCATTGCCGGGAAACGACACGTGCGCTGGGGTCTATTAGGCTGACTTTGCGGGTCAGCTCTTTGCCGGCCAGGATTCTCGTCGCTTTCGGAGAGATTCTGGTTTTCATGATATTGTTGTTGTGGATGTAGGAAGAAGGAAAAGAAAATGCACGGGCCTGCTACTGGCTCTGTAGCTGAGCCACCTCCGCTGCCTCGTGCAGATAGAAGAGAAAATAGACGAGAAAGAAAAGAGAAGAGGGAGAGAAAGACGCGCGCCGCAACAACGGCCGTCGTCCACCACCACAGAAGCGGTGGCGGGTGCAATGACGGCCTACAACAGATAAAAATTCAGTGACAGGCCAGCCCCCGCCGCAAGCGGCGATGACCTACCTGTCCCAGCCCCATCAGGGGAAGCTTCCATGAACTTCCGGATAGCAGTTATACTATCGCTGGCTACAAATTTTGCTTCCGTTCCAACGCAAGCGAGCGCTATAGCCTCGTGACGGCATTACCTGCCGTGAAGGTACATCGCGTACCCCTTGTCGAACACAACTAGCATTTCATTGAACGCATCAAAGTGCACCGGTGTTTTATAATTGGTCTACAGGAAAGGAAAGGCGCAATTGAAGTTGACGTTGAAAGTTTGCACCGGTGTTTTATAATTGGTCTACAGAAAAGGAAAGGCGCAATTGAAGTTGACGTTGAAAGTTTATTTTCAAAGAAAAAAAAAAACAACATACAAGAATATACAGCGAGAGGTCCCGTGGTATACAATACCGAAGTTGGGAACTCTTATGGCAATAGATTTCGATAGGCAACCTAAAGAATAATATTATTGAAAGCAAAATTGTGATATGAACAATGAAAATAAACAATGAAATATATAGTAAAAAGTGCATAGCAGACAGATTTAGATACAAAATTAGAAAACAGGAAAAGGTACAAAAAATACACTAACGAATTCCGGGACACAAAGGTTAAATAACATAGAAATCAGAAATTAAAAACAGAGTTTTTTAATTTGAACTTGAACAAAGAAAGGGTATTAGTTTGCTTAATGTCAAAATTCAAAGCATTCCAAAATGATATTAACGAGAATGGCAGGCATTGTTTCTCGTAATTAGTACTGACCTTAGGTAGTAGAATATTATTACGTAGAGCGAACTGTGTAACGCTGCTGCTTTTTATCGTGTTGGGAGGAAAAATGGTAACCGGGAGCTGATGGAGAACATTCTAAACAATAAAATGTCAATATTATACAGATAACGACCCGAGAGGGTCTTCATCATTCAAATCCTTGAACAAAATATTTAACGGTGACATTCGAGGGGAGGAGGTTATGATGCGTATGACTTGCTTTTGTAGTTTTATTAATGGCCAAAGGGGAACATGATAGGTGTTACCCCAGGATGAAATGCCGTTGTTTCAGTGGCAGTGGACGAATGCGTAGTTAAGTGATATTAAAGTGTGGATTGGAAAATAGGATCGGGCTTTGATTAGTGCGCGCAACCCATATGAAATTTTCTTGCAAGTTTCCGCTATACGATAATGGAATTTTAGTTGAGGGTCAATAATAACACCTAGAAACGAAACTCGGTCTTGCGACGCGATGTCAGTGGAATTGAAGTGTAGTAGTGGGGAGACGGGCAATGGCTTCTCAGGGAGTGGAAAATCTGAAAGCAAGTCTAACATTCACAGTCAGGCGGTTAATAGGGCACCAATGCTCAAGAGAATGTCATTTTGAAGGTTAATTATGAGCTGGTAAATGTCATGGCGCGATGTTATCATGGTAGAGTCATCAGCGTATAATATACTATTAAAATGCTTAAAACGCGATGGCAAATCGTTAATATACAGTAAAATCAATACAACGCCTAGAATAAAACCCTGTGGAGCCCTGCGAAGAACCACAAGTGCTGAGTCACTAACTCATGACCCATCTTTTCCTTCTTCTGATTGAGTGATTGCTTTTTTTTTTTATTGATTTGTAAGAAGGGAAAAGGCGCGGTAACTGTCTCAGTTGTTTTCTGTGGACACCTCAAACGCGCCATAAAGGAAGGGAGGAAGGTGGGAGTGAAAATGGAAAGAGAGAAAGAGGAGCCGTAGTGGATGGTTAGATGGCATCCTCGAGGCGCTGCAGATGAAGTTATGTGATGTTAGGAAGATAGTGATATGGTCCATAGGGTTACGAAAAGTCGGACACGACTGAACAACTGAACTGAACTGAGTGGAGGGCTATGAAGTAATCTCGACCACCTGGGGATCTTTAACGGGCGCTGACATCGCACACGGGACGGACGCCTCTTCGTTTCGCCTCCATCGAAACGCAGCCGCTGAGGTCGGGTTCGAACCCGTGTACTCCGGCACAGTAGTCGGGCGTCTACCCTACTGCAAAAACCAGCGTCTCCAGTGCGAAACCAGTAAGATTTTCGCGCTGGTTTTGCACTGGATCTGCTGGGCACGCTGGAGGTCTGCGATATTCACTGGAGCAGTAACGGGAAGACACTGGCTGCACTGGTGCGATGGGAGAAAAACGCTGGGATTAGACTTTTGACGCTGGGTGTGTCGCTGGCATCCGCGATGCACTGGGAGAAGCGCTGTATGTGCGCTGGGCCGCACTGGTCCCAGTGCCCCAGTATAGCCGGTGCGGCCTGCGGCGTCAGCCGGAGTAGCATCCCTCAGGGGCCAACAGGGCAACAGCGTACTTTCAATCGACCATCGGGGGGCATATGAAAAATATGGTTCAAGCAAGCGCTTTCTGCTGCGAAGTCGTTGCGCATTTGTAAGAAAACAAAGGCAGTATCTTTTTTCTAGAGTTTCCATGTTTCGATAGGTCGTTTCAAGCGTTTCGAGAGCGACAACGATCGCCGCGCCTCGATCTCATGACAGACTGACGATTAACGCACTACTAAAGCTGGAATTGAATAATGTGGGCTACCATGCATAACCAACTTCACAGCTGATCTTAAGGGCACTCTAACACAATGATTACTGCCAAAATGTTCAATGCGGGCTCAACCGCAGGCGAGCGTAGCCTGCACCACGGCCCAGTATCAACAGCAGAAAGAAAAACTAAAACGAGGAAGAGAGTAGTTTACCGAGCGATGGGTCCATGAGAGAAAAAGCAACAACATACAGCGCTTGTAATACATAATATTTGGCGTGTTTCTCAAGCTTTTGCGCTCCTTCTTACTCTGCGTATCAAGCAGCCGAGCCCTCGGTCATCGCAACGCTTCCCGCAATGTTTACATACAAATAAGGTTTAGTTATACGCAATTAGGGCCATCGCTGCGGCGCTTGCCGGTATTGAAGCTTGGTCGCACTTTTTTCCTTGAAGGCTTCTACTAAAGCTCCGTGTTCAGCGAAAATTACGCCCACGGTAGCAGAGCCCCACCCAAGAGCCGCCGTTGGTAAATTTGCCAGCGATGTCAAACTGCACATGTTAAAATGATTCCATTGCACAAAATAGCGCGCATAGGCACCCAGAACATTAGTTGCAAGTCGTGAGAGCAGACAGCAAGCTAAAATGGTCAAGAAGTTGCAATTGTTAGAGCGGTAGCAATGGCCTGTAGACTGCGAAACATGAAGTCCCAACCTTATAAATGCGGGTCATGACATAAAATGCAAAAATGTTTATAGAAAATCCAGTTCTCGACGTGGCCGAGTGGTTAGCGTGCTGAGCTAGTGCACTATGCTAGGCACGCTTGGTGCACTATTTTTTTTTTACTTTTTTAAGGTTTTTTTATGTACCTAACTTGTTTTGTTACTTCTTACTTTTTAATTTTTATCCCACGCCTTTTTTTTTTTCGGGCGAACAGTGCCGCCAGCGCGGAGCGTCCCAGTATGCCGCGTCCCAGTGCGCCCAGTGTCCAGCGTCATGCTGGGACCATAATCAGGTATGGCGCTGGGGCGCTGGCTCCCAGTGGCACTGGTTTTTGCAATAGGGTAACCACTGCACCATCCCGGCGGGGCTTTCCTTCTTCTGATTGATTGATTTATAGAAAGGGAAAGGCGCGGTAACTGTCTCACTTGTTTTCTGTGGACACCTCTACCGCGCCGTAAGGGAAGGGAGGAAGGTAGGAGTGAAACTGGAAAGAGAGAAAGAGGAGCCGTAGTGGAGGGCTACGGAGTAATTTCGACCACCTGGGGATCTTGAACGTGCGCTGACATCGCACAGCACACAGACGCCTCTTCGTTTCGCCTCCATCGAAACGCAGCCGCCGAGGTCGGGTTCGAACCCGGGTGCTCCGGCACAGTAGTCTGGCGTCTTACCACTGCTCCACCCCGGCGGGGTTTCCTTCTTCTGCTGAGAGACTGATTTATTTATAGGAAGGGAAAGGCGAGGTAACTGTCTCACTTGTTTTCTGTGGACACCGCAAACGCACCGTAAGGGAAGGGAGGAAGGTGGGAGTGAAAGTGGAAAGCCGAGGTGGTGCAGTGGTAAGACGCCCGACTACTGCCGGAGTACCCGGGTTCGAACCCGACCTCGGCGGCTGCGTTTCGATGGAGGCGAAACGAAGAGGCGTCCGTGTGCTGTGCGATGTCAGCGCACGTTAAAGATCCCCAGGTGGTCGAAATTACTCCGTAGCCCTCCACTACGGCTCCTTCTTCTGCTGATGAATAGTATTTGAATCATGATAGAGAGAGAGAGCTGCTGTTGTTGTGGCTGTAGGAAGAAGGAAAAGAAAATGCACGGGCCTGCTACTGGCTCTGTAGCTGAGCCACCTCCGCTGCCTCGTGGAGACAGAAGAGAAAATAGACGAGAAAGAAAAGAGAAGAGAAAAAGACGCGCGCCGCAACAACGGCCGTCGTCCACCATCGCAGAAGCGGTGGCGGGTGCAATGACGGCCTACAGCAGATAAAACTTCAGTGACAGGCCAGCTACCTGTCCCAGCCCCATCAGGGGGAGCTTCTGTGGTGAGAGAGCTGCTGAATGAATAGTATTTGAATATTGATAGAGAGAGAGAGAGAGAGAGATACATTGTCCAAAGGTAAAGGTGCGCGCCCCAATACCCTCCGCCGCGAGAAAATAGGGAGCACTTTGGCTGGGTCTCCGTTGTTGTGGGTTCAACCGAGAGAACTAGCCAAATGGGAAATCGAATTTCCCAGAACAGAAGGAAGGGACGCCACCTCTGCGCCACTCGCACATGGCTCTTCTTTCAATTCTTCTGATAAATTCTCGTTTGCTCATGAGAAAAAAAAATTAGAACGTCTCTTAAATGTGTCTAAAGAGGAGAATGGCGAAAGCCTACCCTTCCTATCCTACATTAGCATCCCATCGTTAGCCTCTTGTCGGCATTCGTTGCAGTGCTACATGTAATTATAATTGGTTTAGAGGAAAGGAAAGGCGCAGTATCTATCACACTTTCTCCAGCAAGTGAGAGTTTGGATGGTACACCATCGCTCCTGTCGAGTGGCGTTCCTTGGCGCCCATTCAAGTGTGGGTTCTCAGATGGCAGGGACGCATCCCGCCACAGCCAATCAGAACGCCGCAAAAGCGGGACACTGTTCACGACCGCATGAGCCATTAAAGGCTTTCGTCTTACTAAAGCGTGCGCATGCACCCGTAACCGAGAGGTCGCAATAGGCGACAAGAGGGTTTCGACGCTGTGTGGAACGACGACGACGCTGAAGTTTGGAAATGGTGCGTTGACATGCACTGATCTTCGCGAGTTTTTTTTTTTTTTACTTTTAAGTGTGACTCTTGCCGCCAGAGAACGCTCCATAAGAGTTTGGGGGCTTGCGTTGGGCACATATATCCCGCGGCCACAACCTCCAGCTCTGAAGCAGCCGCTGTCTATGCCACTTGACACATCCTCATCTACAGCGACAGCAGCGCCGACTGGTGTCATGGCGTTGCCTCAGGAATCGGGCACCTTTTTCGGCGCCGATCAAGGCGAAGTCGACTACTGGCTCTCTGTGCATGACCGAGTAAGCATGAACAAACGCTGGGATGCTACTGTCATGCTTGCCAACGTGATTTTCTACCTGGCCGGAACGACGCGTGTCTGGTTCACGAGCCGCGAGGAAGACAACATTATACGATATTTTTAAGCAGGAGCTGAAATTCTTATTTGCATAGCCAATAAACGCATGCTCGGGTCAAAAAAGGATCTTTCTGTTCGAGTACAGTGAACCACTGAGCCGTACGTATCGTACATTCAGGACGTCCTAGAACTGTGCCGTGAAGTGGTCAGTGCCATGTCTGAGACCGACAAAATGGGCCACACCTTGAAGGGGATCGCGGACGACACATCGCGGACTGAAGCGGTTGAAGCGTCAGGCATGGCCTGCCGGCCCCCACCTGTGATCAGGAGCCGGGCCAGCCCTTGGAATATTTGGCGGCTTCGCCAACTAAAGTATTTCACCAGTGTATGAGGAGCCTTAGGAACACTACGCCATGCCTTGGCTGCATCCATGCTTTTGAACAAAGCTACACTATGCCCCAGATGGCTATATCATAACTGCTGCAACTTTTATGCAGCAAGCGCGGGAAATTCAACATCACAGTAATTTCAGAACGTTATCTTTTTAGCCGGTTCATTTCATTTGGTGCCTTTTCGTAAACAAGTGCCGCATCTTGAGACGAATTTATCTTGAGGCCACGGCTATGTGCCGCGGCATGTTATATAACCTCTAATACAGGGCTTTCGCAATGCCGAGGGTTCTACAGTACAAAGCCGAGGCGGGGAGCAATTGCTTGGAACAACAGTGCTGTAAAACGGCGATGCAAAACAAAAATAATTGGTGGGTGATTAGGACGCTGAAAAATACGAAGTGTGACGCGTATATGGTTTCGACGCGCCCTAGTGCATCGGATTTTCTATCGCATCCCGCATAAAAAAGCGTTACAGGTCATATGTGCCCTATAAAATCTGACTGGATAGTGGCGATGATGAGGGGTCCAGCTATTACAATTTTACGTGCACCTTGGTTTGTTGTTTGGCGGAAGCGGTATTGCATGGCCAGGCCAGGGAGCTGAAGTCAAGCCCTCAAATTTGTTTTGACGGTGACGCGATGCGCCGCTGTCGCATTCATATATAAACGTTGCTTCTGGTGAAAGCCGCTTTCGGCAGCATCTTTAACGAGGCTAAACGAAATAGCTGTGGCATCCGACGGAGACCGACTTGTTGCATGCAGCAGTTCTTGACAAGACTTTATCGAAGTTCACTATCTGCTCGGCGATAGAAACACACCAAGGAAACGTTAGACTTTTTCCACGTTTGAAGTGCCGAAAAGGATTTTAAAGTTCGATATTTTTCGGGAATGCGAAGTAGTTTGACCTGGGGTGTTTAGTCTGTTCACGTATACTGCGACGGTGTCGAGGATTCGCGAAGAAGGCTGAACAACACTCACCGCTCATGTGCGAGCTAAAATATCAATATCCTGCAGAGAATATGGGGCAATCTCAAGCATATTGATCAAATTTTAAGTTTTCTCCATAGGTGACCACCATAGGCACTCAAGGTTCTCACTCATAGTCTGAGCGGCGTTTAGGGTCGTTAACATAGTCTGTTTGTACAATCGCAGGACATGGTTTCTCAGCATTTCGCTCGAGCTCACATGTATGGCAGTCATGCACAAAACACATCAGATGCTCGGAATATCCCGTTTCCCAACGAAAAATGTCAGCGCTCATCACATATTCTATGCTGAGGCATGCAAAAGTAAAGAAAAATAAAGAGCCTCTGCTCGTGCCACTAAGTATAACGGGCTTAATCCAATTGAAATAAATATGAATAGGGATTGCACCAATCAGGAATTTTGCATTGAAGAAAAATAAAAAATAAATAAAAAATATGTAAAAAAAATCTAATATCCAGCCCAACCGCCGCCACGGGAACGGGCCAGCCAATAGCGGATTTATTTGCTTTGCTTTTTGTAATTGGTTTTGGTTGAGATGCTGAGTTACTAGTTACATATATTTCTTGATGTTAACCTTTTTGATTTAGATGGATGAGTCCGGGCTTGCTTGGGATTTTCGCGATCCGGACTTGCTTTCGAGATGTGTCTTCATTACTTGAGTGTTGTATGGTGCCGCTGAGTTGGATTCTGAAATGCTATGGGGAGAATTGGAGTCCTCCCACCCCGCCTTTATTTTCTGCCCTTCCCCCCGTCCCCCTGGAATATCTCCCCTCCGCCGATGTCTCTTAAGGTTTTACTCCGTATATGTTCTGACTGTGTTTTTCGGGAATGCTCCCTGGGTTATACTTGAGGAGGACTGGTTAGTGGAAGGAGCCCGTCCCGGAGGCGAGCTGAGCGCGGTTTTGGTGGCTAAATTAGTGAGAAATGGTATTGCCTTCCTTTCCCCTCCCCCAGGCTTCCCTCCCCCCATTTTTTTCCTTCCTTTGCTGAGAAGAAAGGTTGTGGAAGGCTGAGACGTGACCGAGAGGAGGGAGGTTAATTAAAACTGAATATGTAGTATTATTTATTATGCGTACTTGAGGTATCTTATGAATATATAGTGAGGAGGGGGAGGATTTTAATTCGGATTGTTAGATTTCTGTAGAAGTTGTTTGACGGAGTCGGTTACTTATTATTTTGCTCTTATCCTCCCACCTCTCTCCCGGAATTTTAGGGAGAGCTTCTTGAAGCTAATTTGATTTAACTCTCTCTCCCCCCGTCGCCAAGTGTGATGCCGAGATGACGAGCGTGCGCCGAACCCCCCTTCCCCCACCCCTTGGGTTAAATTTTCCCCCTTCCCCTCTCCTCTACCCTTCCTCCTTTCCCTTCTTTTTAGTTATTAGGTGGGTTTGGGTTGGGGTTTGGTGGGACCCCCAGCCTCGACGTTCAAAATTGAAGGTCTTGTAGGCCCCGGGCGTGGTTACAAGCCTACGCCTGGGAGCTGCTTCATTGAGCGAATAACCACCCTCGGCTTACCGGTCGTTGATTGTGCGAGCTCAGCCGTCTGCTATTCTGTAGTGGGGTAGCCAGTGTACATGGTACAGTAAAATGGTCATTGCCCTTGCCGAGCCTAGTTGTGATGGAGGGGCCGGCGGATAGCAGTACTGCGCAGCAGGATTGACCTAACTAGTTCAGCCCCTGCCCCTCGCGCTGATGCCGTGCGCTGAGTGCGCAGCACAGATGTTGGTAACTTACTACTGTCTGTGCCACTTGCGGGACCCATCAAGGGTAACCCGCTCTGGTGGTGTGAATGTTAAGGCCTCGGTTGGGCGCTGGGCCTGATTTGTTCAAGGTGAAGGACCTGATAGAGTGGCGCTGTTTGGCCTTGCCCAGATTTTGCTGCTATGGTTTTGTTGGGCCTGGGGGTCTGTTCTTTGTTTCTGCCCACACCTCCCTGTCATACCCTCTCCTGTAATCCCTGTCCTTTTTCGGGACGGCTAGGTTGTCAGTTTGTTGTACTTAATGATAGCTATATTTGAGGGGATGGTCATTGGGGGAGCGAGGGACGGGCGCCCGCTGCAGTTAATCTCCGGTGAGATGTAGGGATGCGTCGGGGTGAGAGGAATATTGCTGTCTTTTATTTTTATCTCTTAAGGTAGTAGCGGAGCTGAGATAAGGCCGAGGGAAAAAAATAAAAAAAATATATAAAAAATTGAATTTAGGTATAATACTGGTAATTAGGAGATGACCTTTTAGAAAAGGGGAAGGAGGAAATAAGAAAGACGGAGATGTCAATTTATATGTGAGTGGATAAAAGAAACTAATGCTAGCAAGGTTATTATTTAAAATTTACAGCACGCTGAAAGAATTAAGGGCACTAAAGTACAACTAACTAACCTTTTTTTTACCACTGTCTGGCAGCTGAAGATCAAGGGCAACATTATCAGAGGCACACAGAACATGGAATCACGAACTGCCAGGGCGCTTCATTGGTTGTACTCATCGTGCATGAGCGAGATATGGCAGCAGGACCGACGCCAAAGTGAGATAGCGTCTTTTGTTCTCGACGAGGTGAACGCGACGAGCTCCATGGGACAGAGTGAACTGCTTCGATTCGCCCTGACCATACAGGCACGGTATAAACTCCGGTTTTTCTTCACGATCGCCTCCAGCGAAACGATCACACTATTTCACCGGAAGTATATACGCAGCAGCTTTTACGAACTATTCTGCTCCAACAGCTGCTTTTCTAATGCACTACCGGTTGTCAACGCTCGCCTGCACACGAATTACACTCTGCAAGATTTCGTTCACTTCGAACGCCTGCTGCCAGATGACAATGAAGAAAGAGATATCGAAGTATTGGACATACGAGAACTCCTTGACGCCTTAGGAAAAACGAACAAGTCGATGTTCGGAGCCTATTTGACAGAGTTCTTCCCCAGATTTAACATTTCGACGCCCACATACGCGATCTCCAAAGATAGCATGCTCGATGAAATTAGCGTCCTCTGGAATGTCTCAAATCAACCACTTACGCTGTTTTACATGCTGACGATAGTAGTACTCGACGCAATGATTCAGGTCCAAAATACCAGAGTGTTGGACGCTCCGACGAGGTATACGTGGCACATATGCGACGCCCACAGTAACAAGTACGACGAACTCTGGCGTGCCACATACGTAGCGGCTCTCACAAGTCCCACCAAGAACCGCCGGATGCGCGTCATCTTCGAGGCGACCCGAGCGGCCATGCTGAACTACGCCCCTCTGCGGACAATGGTGGCAGCCGGCAAACAGGCGGGGCACTTGGACGCTCTGCTTGGAAGTATGACCGTTATTCTTCCGGGAGACCTCGTCCTTAGTGATTTAGGAGTGCCCGAAGTGTCGCCTCACGGCTTCGTGCGCAACTATTTCCGGGCTCTAAGCTTCGAGTTTGACGTCTGGCGTGAGAAGGTACGGAGAGGCGCAGTTACCACCCTGAATGAAGATGTCGTCCAGGGACGCATAGAGCGCATTAACGATACGCACTTCTACGTGCCGGCGACGGCGTACAGTACTCTCAGCGCCAGCAAAAGCGATTCCTTGCTCGCGGACGCGCCCGTGATTGCCATCGACATGGCGGCTCAGATATGGAGCGGAGTTGAGAAGTACAAGCAATGGAACTCTCGGACGGCTGCTGCTATCCACTCTCACAGGTACCTCTATTTTTTATCATCATAGAGTACCTGCAGAGCTAGTGCAAGAATAAGTGAGCCAATAATTCTAGCATAGAGTGCTCTTAAAGACTATAAACACAAGCACATTGGCGTAATCATTCCGCGTTTCTGCTAAATAAGCGGGAGTACACGTCACCTAGCACAACAATTATGTTATTTTAAAGCTCTGCGCTCCGTTCCCGCCTATTGCTCAAGCCTAATAACAATTCTTGGTGTTTTTATTCAGGGAATGGTGCGGACTTACCAGTTTAGCCTACTTTAAGGGGATTCTATAGTCTCTGGCTGTACATCTGCAGCATACCTATTTGCTTGAATCAGTAAATAATGGAGTCTTTTGCACACCTTCTAGAGACACCGAGGGCTGCTATATGTGCTCTTAAACGCCCTTGTGTATTGAGCTTTCATTGAGCCTTTTTTATTTCCCATATGCACTGCACTGTTAAGGAAAAATCAAAGCAGCTCTACTCGGCAGCTTCTCCGGGTGCCCTATACCATATAAAAAAGTGTATTTCATTTCTGTTGCCTTTAAGATACCTGAATGTGGTTGAGAAAAATGGAATTCTCGACAGTACTTCTGTGAGAGAGTGAACTCACTGCACAGTGCAAAATTTTAGTGTAAATTCTGTGTTCGAGCCATCAACAACGATCTGCCGAGCTCACTTCCAAGTATAAATGAAACTGTCATTATTTTATTTTCCGAAATGTCCAGAAGGGACGAGCAAATATAGAGACGGTTTTATTGCAAAGTATAAAAATTACCTAAAATACTCCATTTTTTCAATGCTGTACTACTAAAATAATCGCACGAAAATGCAATTATTTTGCTATAGGTGATCATCCGGGTTATGCATGGTCGCGAAGGGTGTCGCCACGTGTGCAAGTGAAGAATAAGAAATCAGAGAAATTATTTCTGTGTTATGAGGTATTTGCAGTTTATTCTGCGACCTTAGATTTACCATAGGTTCTGGGTATTTATTGTCTTGTTTGTGGTGAGCCTTGATTCCTTTCCCAAGGGGAGAAATAAAACTGGCACTATGCTTCGTTTCGCGGTAAACATTTATGTCGGTCATTTATAAAAAGAGGTAGGGAAACAGCGCCTTCCAGCATCTCTTCTCATATTATTGGTTTAGTTTAAAGCATTTAAGATCCCAAAGCGACTCAGGCTATGAAAAACGCCGTATTGATGAACTCCGGAAATTGCGATCAACTGGGGTCCATCAACATGAACTTATATCGCATAGTACAGTAGAGCCTCGCATTAGGCCTCCATCAAAAAGCGACCGCCATGGCCGCGATTTTGTCGCGCGTCGTTGCATTCTGTAACCAACTGAGCCGTCGCTCCAGGGCAGTTCTTTGTGTAACAAAAAATTTCAGCGGCTTACTAGTCTTAACAAGTGTCGCGTTTTCACTAAAGCGTGAAGTGTTTGGCATTACCATAGCTGCAACAGGCACACCTATTGGTCACGTCTCAGTAGGTCAGTTTCGCTTTGTTTGTACAAGATTTCACACTTTACCAAAATCAGGTAGGCTACCCGATTTTTCCAAGTCAATTCGATGTTTCTTGCTCTGATGCGCAGCGATTTCGTATAGTCACCTGCCCAATAGTGCTTCCTTTTTAATCAGTACCATATGCATGTGATCCATATGTCTTGATGCGACCACTTCGAACAAAAACTTTTGTCACCTAACCAAAGTTCATCTTGACCTCCTAGGAAGTGCATGTTGAAGTCTCTAAAAGCACTGAAGTACAAAGCCCCTTTTGCCATGACCGCCACGGTGGCAGTGCAAATCGCGGCCAAGGTTGCGACCTCGGAGGGCGTCGTCACTCGCTCCAACTCGGCGACAGCTACCGACTGGTGGGATGTGAAGAGAATCTGGAGCCTCTTTCGCATGTCCAAGGCGCAGTTCTTCTACGCACGGTATGCGTACTTCAGGTGTAGCGCCACTGAAAGCTCCAGGCTCTTGGTAAACGAGCCTCTGAGGCGCATCGAAGACTTTGGTGTGGCGTTCCAATGCACGTCACAGGACCTTGTCAACGTCAGCGCATGCATGGACGTCAATGTGTGACTGTTTTTCTATAGTGCGCTGTTCTGTTTTAGTTTGCTTTGTATGCGTGACAGTATTATCCATTTAGCGATTTCTTTCCTGCTCTTTTAGCTCAGTCTCTACGAAGAGTGAACTTAATTCTGTTACCTTGCGATTATCTACGCTCTGACACCGCTGATGAAATGAGAGCCAAGCACTAAAAGCGCACCTAACCTCTATCTGTTGTGTTATCTCATTTTGTTATGTCAGGAGCGGGTAATGGCTGCTTAAGATCACCTTCATCTGAACCTTCTAGGAAGCGACTGGGCAAAATAAAAAAAGCATTTCCATCTTTATTCTAAGAAATAAATGATACGTATTTGCCGTACGCATCACATTTCATTCTTCATACAAGGCAACATGAAATCGTGGTATGTCTTTTTCTCGAGCCATTGGGTGCATCTGAATGGCAGTAAAACGCGTAACGGCAGCGTCATCCTTGATATCCAAGAGCCGCTAGACTAGAGTTTTGATTTGGTGCAGATTGTATTATGTAAAGCACGGTTGCGTCCGCATAGAGAAAGGTTTGCCCCTTTCCGTTGCAACAAAGCTATTGCCCTAAGTGGAGTCTCAAAGCTTTGTGTGATTGACAATAGATATACTGAGGGTGAAATAAGAGAAGAAAGGCGTCTGTGTTTATGTTAAAACTAGCATTTACCCTGCTCTTTTCTGCTGTATAACTTAACCAATTCGAAGCAAGAAACATTTAGTGTGCGTTTTTTTTAAGCTTTGTTATATAGTGCTTATTTACGCTCAAACACTATTTCTGTATATTTAAAAAAATCGCTTTCAGTAAAACCTACGGAGGGGTACATTTTATAGTAAGCTACACCACGATGATATCACAAGTGACTCGTTCTTCCTATTTGTTATCGTAAAACTGTGTTGAAAAACCAGTGTGCCGCTTATGTGAATGCTTTTTGGCGCCATTGATGTCACAGGTGTCTGCCTAGTTTTTTTGCACATAGAGTGCCATTCTGTGTCAACGACATCAAGCAGACTGGAAGGGTCTGCGAATAGTTGGTTCCTTCCTGCCAAGGCCCGGGAAATAAGGAGGGACATTTTGTACGAAAATTAGTACGTCCATTACATTCGTTTCCAGCAATTTGGGGAATTTTCCAATAGTTACCATTGCAATTTTCAGCATCTAGTTGAACAACCGCCACTACTTCTTCCCTCTGGTGGACGTGCATTGACAGGACAAGCTGAGGCAGTGTCGAGACGAAAACGTGTTTTTATGTTCGAAAACATTAGAGAAATGTGACACCTTCGGCTCCTGCTCAGCGATAGGACAAGCAAGGGCCGCTGGGCGTGAGAACACGCTACCTGTTGGTGCTTTCTTCCAACGTGAATGCACATACTCGTCTTGACACTGCGTCGGGTGTGTACATTCCTAAAAACTTTTTGGGTCATATGATTCAGATAATAAGGCAAAATTCTAGTAGAATATTCTATATTTTGCTGCAACGATATTTTGAGAAGCTAAGCGCAAGTGTGAGGAACATTTGTCCAAATCTGTGGCAGCCAATTCATCTTTTCTTCCTATTTCTAGCAGTGTGGATAGAGTTGTCAAGTTTTCGGTTGGCAGTGTTACTCAGTCATGTTTCCTGCACATCCTGCACAGCGGCCGCTTTGAATGTTGCTCCAAGTGCATTTTCGTACCTCTAAAACAAACGACAGGCATGAATATCGATTAAAAACGGGGTTACCATTTTATCTCCACTTCGTCGCGTGCTGTCTATCCCATGTTTACATGCGAAGCTGCTTGGTGGGTTTGTCACATACACATCGCGAAAGCATTTCTATTCACTCACTTCATTCAGGAAGACGTTTGACGTAAAGTGCAAAAACAAAAGCACCTTATTAAATTTGAGGTTTGTCGCATGTCTATAAACACCCTTACACCCTCGAAAATAATTGCTTTCTAAAGACAGTACACCCTCATTAATAGTGATTCGGTTGTCATAACACCGTTTTATGGAGTCAATGCATTGGGGTGCTTTCATCAGCTTTACAACGTATTGCAGGTTGCAAGCAACAACCTTGCACCTTAACGCCCTTTGAAATAAAAATTCCAGTATACCCTCCATATTTTTGCAATATGCAGGTTATACTTCCTATAGCTTGCGGCAATACATTACGTTCCTTTATTAGGTATTGCATTTGCCATTATGCATTCTTTAACGCTTTTCCTGTGTGTACATTTGCAATTAAACTCAGTAGTGTACCTAGCAACCATCTGTCATGCCAAATCAGAATCCACCAGGCTGACGCTGCATACATTTCCTATGGTATATACAATGTCGCATCTAGTACTATTAAATAGTTTGTGAAACTCACATGAGCATGTCACGAAAAAATGCCAAAACTGCATACAGAATGAAACTATAGAAGTTTTTTATTCGGTACTTCAAGACATTTCTGACTTTTTTGCTGTGAAATAAACCGACAAGCAGTGCAACTTGACTTGGAGACACGAACATTCAAAACGATCTGCTCTAATTAGCATCACAAATTATCCAGTCCCGTGGCATATGGTGTTTGGATAGCCCGTAACCTCTCAATATGAAACCAATGCGCGCTGTTGTGTCGATCAGTGGAAGCAGCTGGTGCAGTTCCATAAAGAGAAATAGCTCTTCAGATTCACAACGCATGGCGCAGCAGTCCCTTTTTCTTGTTCTTGGGTAAAAATGTGCGAATAAAGTGTATAAAAGAGAAGCTAAGTAAATATGCATTACACATGCCAAAAAGCAAATCAACAACATTCCCCTTATTGCATTTAGGCTATAACAATGCTCCTTTTCTGCAGAGCTGCGCACTGTAAAAGCGCCTATTCGGCTGTCTCTGTTGGTTATCTCAGAATCAGCAGCAGTGAGCACTGTTGTGGTGCAGAAGGCATGAAGCTGGTAGTCCTTGACCAAGTCATAAATGAGAGCACTGTAAGCCCAGTACATTTTGATGCACAGAACATGCTGTCACATGGTATACTTAAATTATGTCAGCTTCTTTCTGGTTGAATAAAAATGCTACACTAAGGATGTCTCATCAAAAGCACCTGTGATAGTGAAATTTCTTGCGTCCACGACTTTTATTTCAAGCTTTTAATTTCATTGTTTAGAGCCATAGTTCAACAAGTATATATCTGATGACAGCCTGTTAAGTTAAGCAGAAGGGAAAATACCAATTGGATTTCTAGAGCACTTACAGTGTTCACATGATTTAATCTTGAAAGAATTATGGTCAGCAGACATTTAATGTAGGGCAAAAGGCTTAATATGAAAGAGCACTGAAAAAAAGGTGATGGAGAGACGCAGATCGCAAGCCGAGCCAACATTTCGACATGTGGACATGTCTTCGTCTTGGCAGCGCAATCATCAGTGGCAGGGGTTTAATATGCTTTTGCTGAAGGTATGATGTTAGCATGTTAGATGAAGTTATGTCATGTTAGGAAGATAGTGAGAGACCGGGAAGCGTGGCGTGATATGGTCCATAGAGTTACGGAGAGTCGTACACGACTGAACGACTGAACTGAACTGAACTACTTCCAAAGAAAAGCCAGGGAGTGGGAGGGAGGGAGAAATGAGTAGGGCAAGGAGGGAAAGAATGTTTCTTCGGTATAAATTTCATGTCCTTGCCGAGTCTGGTTCAGCAATACAAAGATCAGAGAAAAAAACAGATGGCAAAAGAACAGAGAACTGAGTAAGGCTTATGGATTACTATTTTCAGGACGACATGCATTAGCAATTTTCAAGGGCCTATATAAAAAAAGTATGAATAATTTGTTAAATCTATTATCTCCTTTTCATCAGCACGAAATCCCTTTCTCTTCCCTTATTTTAGCATTTATGGGAACGGTGCTGATCACTGGCAAACTAAGCCTACAAAAATTTATCAAAGTCTACTTAATCATTTAGGCTCTGTATCCTGCATCAGTTGTCAATGATAACAATATCTACTAAAGTAACGCATGGTCTCAAGATGCGTACAATGCCTATCAATTTAATGCATAATTAAGACACCAGTTATCCGCATTTAGAAACTTAGAATACACGGCGAAGTACACGTTAGCTTCACAAAAATAAAACTGAAGCATAGGGCCTGTTTTTCAGGATTAGTATTTTACTAATAATAATTGTTTGCTGACATTTTTCATTTCATTTTGAGCATCGATCGTAGTACCCGGATAGCATGCAGGCGCGAAGAAATCGCATTTCCTACATGTTTTAATGCACACATCAAAATCGGAAGAACGATTTCAAAATTTTTGAAAGTAAAAAAAAGCATATGAAGCTATTTTATTTATCAAATGATTTTGAAGTTGTTTGTTTATCAATGCTCCATAAATGACAAAAAAAGCAGAATGCAATTTTGCATTTTCCTTATATGCCTCTTGCACTCTATAACGAAATAAAGCCAACTTGTCCAGTACACCTTGGTAACGAGCAGATATTTTTTTTTCTAAACAAAGCAACATTGTGGGCTTTGAACCACTGCCTGATACAACTTAAAACAATTCAATACCATTTGATTTTCAGAAATTCAGATCGGAATCTCAATACAAGAGCAGACATTCTGCTTCATTATAATCATGCACAGACACAAGAGACAGCAAAGACCTTCTACTTCGCTAAATATAGGGGAGGTGTTGAAAAATTGCTTCCCTATGGCTGATGGCTGACATCCCATCCTAGCTTTCAGTATTTCAACGAGGAAACACACACTTATAACAGTCTTGATGTTTTTAGTCGAAGCACTGCCGCAGTAGACAACTCAAACCTTGTACAAGAATGACACTCAATTCATGCAGTGCAAAATTTTAAAGATTAGCAAGTCACTAAATTTGCCTGCAATATGCCCCCTGTAATGAGCAGAGCAGGTAAACATACATGGCTAAGACAAGTGCTTCATATTGTACATTTAAGCAAATGAGAAATAAATGTAAACAACTGGTCAGAACCAAACTGTATAACAGCAACTTCCGGCACAACTTTCGGTCACAGAATTCAAGCTGTCAGCCCCTACTTGAATGCAGAGGCATCAGTAGCAGATATTCATTTATTCGAATCGTCGCTATTAAAGACACTTCAAAGACCAAGAAAAGCAGTACAACAGTTATGTTGCCATGTGGCTGCAAAAATTATAAAAAGCAGATGATTTAAACCACATCATCTCACTTAGTACGTGTACAAGAGCCTTAATATAAGTCTTCCTGAAAATAAGCCGTTAAACGATTCTTCGAAAGCAAAAGTAAATACCATAATAAAAGCAAACACGATCAAAATGCAACTTTATACTCCATGCAACCGCAATATGTCATACCCGTAATATGAAAAATAGTTCATTGTGATTAAAACCGGAAATTTTTGAGCCAGGAAAGTAACATAGGTTGGTGATAGCGACAAATAGCTTACGCAGTTTGGCATAAGCTATTGTGCAACACCGACCTGGCTGGCCGACCAGCGCCCCTCAAGGCTGAGAGCGCGAGCGCAGAGGCGTGCCGCGCTGACTCTCCGCCGAGAACAAAAAGTGTAAAAAGGGGCGCGGCGAGGGGGCGCTCCAAGTAAAAAGGACGTCAAAAGGCATCGAGGCACCCTAAAAGGACGGCAGGATGGGAGGGGAGAAAAGGTGAGGACTTTGCTGCGGCGCGCGCCTATCTCCGTTAAAGAAAGGAGGAGTTGGGTACTCGGCACACGCCGAGTGCAAGGAGGAGAGGAGGAGAGGAAGAGAGAGCAGGAAGGAAGAAGGAGGTTTCAAGAGTCTAATAGAGTGCGATAGGGGCTAGTTGGTAATTTATTATTGAACAACTTAACTGCGCCAAAGGGCGAGACAATAAGAGAAGAACAAGGGAGAACGCAGACTAACTGGTTTATTGCACCGACTCCTCCTTCCTTGAACACCAACGCGTATGCGCACCAACACACAAAGCCAAAACACAAAATCATCTGGTCAGACCGAGAAATTTTAGCTCTGTACGGTATAAAAGAATGGAAGTTTCGCTTACACATTTATCAAGCCCTAATCACGCGAGTTCAAAAGCTTCAAGAACTTCCCGCTCTTTTCTTCCCCGCACACATCTGATAATCTTAGTCCGGCCGAAGAGCGGGATACATTCCTCTTGCTGCAAGTCCCGCAATGTTTAGGAGAATGAGAGCAAAGTGAAAGAGATAAGGGCGGAGGAGGGAGTCGAGGGGCGAGGAAATTTCATCATCATCATCATCATCAACCTGATTATACCCACTGCAGGGCGAAGGCCTCTCCCATATTTCTCCACTTAACCCGGTCCTGTGCTAGCTGCATCCACTTGACCCCTGCGAACTTGTTAATCTCATCCGCCCACCTAACTTTCTGCCGCCCCCTGCTACGCTTTCCTTCCCTTGGAATCCAATTTGTTACTCCCAGTGACCATCGGTTATCCTCTCTTCGCACTACATGTCCTGCCCATGTCCATTTCTTCTTCTTAATTTCCACTAAAATGTCGGTAACTTGAGATTTTTCTCTGACCACTCTGCACGCTTTCTATCTCTTAATGTTACCCCTACCATTTTTCGTTCCATAGCCCTCTGGGTTGTCCTCAACTTAAGTAGAACTCTCTTGGTTAGCCTCCACGTTTCAGCCCCATAAGTGAGTACAGGCAAGATGCAACTGTTGTATACTTTCCTCTTGAGCGATACCGGTAAGCTGCTAGTCATAATCTGCGAGTGCTTGCCAAATGCGCTCCATCCCAATCTTATTCTTCTTGTTACTTCATTTTCATGGTCCGGATCTGCGGTTACTACCTGTCCTAAGTAGACATATTCGCCTACTACTTCCAGTATTTCGCTACCTAATGTAAACTGTTGTTCCTTCCCGAGGCTGTTGAACATTACCTTAGTCTTCTGCATATTGATTTTCAAGCCTACCTTTCTACTTTTTCTGTCTAGGTCATCAATCATTATTTGCAGTTCATCCCCCGAGTTGCTTAGCAAGGCAATGTCATCAGCAAATCGCAGATTACTGAGGTATTCTCCATCTACCCTTATCCCTAACTGCTCCCATTCCAAGTCTCTGAATACCTCCTCTAAGCAAGCTGTGAATAGTACTGGGGAGATTGTGTCTCCTTGCCTAACACCTTTCTTTATGGGAATTTTGTTACTTTCCTTATGCAGAACTATGGTTGCTGTACAGCCACTATATATATCTTCCAACACTTTCACGTACGGCTCGTCTACCCCCTGATTTCGCAATGCCTGCATCACCGCCGAGGTTTCACGCCATATCTGAACCTAAAGGCAGATGAGAGGAGAAAGATAGACGCGCTCATCAGAAAATGCGTTAAAAAGGCCCTCGGCCTCCCAACATGTACATCGACGGAGCAGCTACTGGCCCTAGGACTGCACAATACGATTTCAGAAATCACGGAAGCGGTTAAAACCTCGCAACTTGAAAGACTCAGCACGACGCGAGTGGGAAGAGCTACGCTAAGTAACCTTGGAATAGCCACAGACAGGGGGCAAAAGGAAAGGGTTGACATTGACAGGAAAATCAGGGCGCACCTAAGAATCCCTCCCCTACCCAAAAACATGCACCCTGAGTTTAATAGGGAAAGGCGACAGAAAAGGGCGGAAGCGATAGAAACAATATATCGGAGCAAACCCCCAAATGAAGTTGCCTACGTAGATGCGGCAGGAAACAGACACAGTCGATACATGACCATAGCGGCGGTAGATGGGGGAGGCACCCTCATCACGGTGGCTACCATACTAGGGAAAGAAACCGAAATAGCGGAGGAAGCTGCGATAGCGATCGCTTGCGTTGGCACCAAAGCTAGATATATTATTAGCGACAGTAAAACTGCAATCCAAAATTTCAGTAGGGGGAGGGTAAACCCCCTCACCACCAAAATTTTAACACAAGGAGTGATTGATAGGACGATCAACATCATCTGGACCCCGGCGCACGAATCTGTCAGCGGTAACGAGGCGGCCCACAGTGCAGCTCGAGATCTCTACCTCCGAGCTGTACAGGATGGCTCGGCTCAGGCAGAACATAATAGAGAAGGGCGATTAATTTCGTATCAAGACATTACAGAACACTACAGGCAATGCCGGATGCGTTTCCCCCCACCAAACACGGCGTTAAATAGAGGTCAGGCAATGGCGTGGAGACGCCTGCAGACTGGAGTATACCCAAACCCAGTACTAAATAAACATATCCGATCGGACTGCGAGGACGATAAATGTAAAAAGTGTGGGGCGAGAGGAACCCTCGACCATATAATTTGGGAGTGCGCTTACTCCCCAGGCAGGGCGCAAAACATTAGCAGTAGGGAAGCCTGGGAAACCTTATTGCGAAGCTCGGACCCTGAGCTCCAACTCACCGCCGTCCAACTGGCAGCAGAGGCCGCCGGCGAAACCAAACCGGCCAGCATCTAATGCGACCATCCCGTGCGGCTGGGCAGCTAAGTCCCCTCCCCCTTACAGGGGGGTGAGACAGAGCGGCCCAGGCGGTGTGGTCCTTCTCTGTTGGACAATAAAAGTTTTCAACAACAACAACAACAACTGAGTCAAATGCTTTTTCGTAATCAATGAATGCTATGTATAAGGGCTGGTTATATTCCGAGCATTTTTCTATCACCTGATTGATGGTATAGATATGATCGATAGTAGAGTACCGTTTCCGAAACCCTGCTTGATCCTTTGCTTGATTGCAGTCTAAGGTTGTCCTGATTCTATTAGCGATTACCTTAGTAAATAGCTTGTACGTAACAGACAGTAAGCTGATTGGTCTGTAATTTTTAAGGTCCTTAGAGTCCCCTTTCTTGTGAATGAGGATAATGTTTTCATTCTTCCATGGTTCCGGTACCGTCGATGACACCAGGCACTGCGTATACAGGGTGGCCAGTTTTTCTAGCTCGATATCCCCCCCGTCCTTCAGCAAATCTGTAGTTATCTGATCCTCTCCAGCTGATTTCCCCCTTTTCATAGTTTCTAGTGCTTTCTTGACCTCGTCCTTCGTCACTGGTGGAACGTCTGACTGTTTTTCCCTACCGCCAATCTCGTTACGGTCTTGACTACTTTGACTACTGTAGAGATCTGTATAGAACGCCTCGGCTACTCCTCGGCGAGGAAATTTAGGGAGCGCCAACACGGACATTAGAGAGTTTTATAATAGGGGGCCCCAAGCTTTGGGGCCCCCAAGGAGCTTGGGGCGTCGAAATGCGCATGCGCAGAACGTAAGGCGTGCTTGGGGTCGTGGGTTAACGCTTGGGGCGGCCCCTATTTTTCGGAAATAGCGTTCGCCCCAAGCCGCCGTTGGGTCGCTTGGGCTACGGCAACATGGCGGCGTTCGGCCTAGTGGCGGCCGCACTCCTCGGCACACATTCGTCGTCACCGCTACATGGTGTCACGCGTTCATGGAAAACGAAAGGCCAAAGAAGCTTATGCTATGTCTCATGATGCCCGCAGAACCAAATGTTAGCGATAAAACGCAATATATTTTCTGATTGCTTCCGTATTTACCGATCTGCTAGGCTTAGCGAGTTCGCCTCCTTTGGTTGCTATGGGGACCAGACGACGGAAAGCGCGGAAGGTTCAAATGAGGTTTCCCGGCCTCGGCCTGGATTGACAATTGGTCGATTTCGTCTTGTCTGACGAAAACGGTTTATATAACCGGTAGTCTTAAGATTGTTTTTGCAAAATAATAGTACTTTTTGATGGATAAGATAGCGTTGTTTGCTTTTATATATTAAAATGTTTTTTCTTGGCTACCGTCGCGGCGCTGCAATCGACGAACGCAAGCCCGGCTCCGCTGCGTCGTGAAAACCCCTATTCTAAAACTCGCCGCTCGGCTAGCACGTTGCGCTGCTGCGCGCTATTTCCTTGGGGGCCCCAAGCCTTGGGTCCCCCTATTCTAAAACTCCCTATTGTCACCCCGTTTCACCTTAACCTAACCTGCAACCTTGGGGTCACCAGCTTAGCCGAAAGGCCATGGTGACGAACGGGAAACTGATTTGTATCCCTATGTCCCTAAAGTGCTAACGTTATCTCGAAAGTTCACCTATATATTTTAGTATACATAGCGCATTTCCTCTACTCTGCCCTATGATGTGAACTTGCACGAACAGAAACGCGTAGAACGAAGCCGAGACGTTTTGAGGTGAGCACAAGTACTAAATTCCCAAGAAAACAAATTCGTTTCGTGAACTTCCTGCGCGTACTAATGCAAGAAAAAGGCAGCACACATTTTTTATGTTAAAGGAAGTTGAGACTGATGTTCTTGCGCGAAATCTGCGTAAATCACCGCGGCATCTAACCGCATCTGCCATGTAATTTTGGCAGCCAGCTGAAAACAAGCGAGTTCCACACTTCTTCATTCCAGCACGTTACAAAACACAGAATGCAGCAATCCGGTAGGACACTCTTTCTACTTGCACGGGACTGAAAAAGCCACCGGCACATCATAGCGCTTTGCACTGAAAGCGATACGGTGTGCCGGTAGTTTTTTTCAGCACTGTGCAAGTTGACCTCATTGTGCCCTCAGACTGTCCGAAGAGAAGAGTAGGGCGGACTGCGTCAAGCATCATACCACTACAGGTTTTCCCTCTGAATTTAATCCTAGCGCCAGCGGAAATAATCTGAGCGCCGACTCATATAATCTAAGCGCCATGTAATTCAATTCTAGTGCCAAGAGTTTAATCATAGCGCCAGCATATTTAATCCAAGCGCCAACTCGAATAATGTCAGCGCCAACCAATTTAATCCGAGTGCCAACGCAATTAATACAAGCGCCAGCGAATTTAATCCAGGTGCCAACCAATTTAATCCACATTGGGAAAATGAATGCGGTAGACGGCTCCAAAGCACGAAACATGAATTCCAGCAATAGATAGAAATTGAGATCACATTGCAGACCATGCGACGAGTAAGCGTCACATCTGCATGCACTATTTCGCTTTCTTCTTATATCTAGCAACAACCAAGAACCACACGCAGCTGAAAAAAATGCGGTTTGCGACACGTCTCTTGCAGATTTTAGCTTAGACGCATGACAAGTGAATAAGTAAGACTGTCATCTTCTAATTGGCTGGTAATGTACTGCTTATCATGGGTTGTCATATGCACTGAATCTGCATGCTGATGGCAAGTGCGGCTTCAACGCTACAGCCGGCTGTTTTTATGAAATTGCAACCGGTACAAAAATGTATTTGTGTTTTAAATCATGATTTAACACCACTAGCAGAAAAGAAAGATTAGTGCAAAGCACAGTTGGTTCAGGCGGGAAAACTTAAAGGCAGAGAAACATTACCTCATATCGCCGCTTTTTCAACTTTTCATTTCACGGCCACTACCACGGAAAAAGAGAGCGCGCCCCTGCATTTCGTCTGGCCGCCACACGGTAGAGTGAATGAAACTTATGTACAGTGGAGCTTACAACCGAGGCCAGGAATAGCTACTGGCCTCTCACTATGGTCACCTTAGCAGCTGTACTTAACTTGCCTGGGCGGCAATCCTAGCGGCGTAAGTTGCCAACAACCTATAGGCACGGACAAGCACAGAAGTAACCGACTTGAAATGCAATTTTATTCTCTGGGAGAGATTGGTCTATGTGTAACTCAGCACTTTTTACATATCTTCATGCAAAGCTGCCCGTATAAAAGTTATGGCGGTCGAAAGCAGCACACTCTACCCTTTGTATTTGCTGCATCGTCGGGCAGCGTCGAGCAACAAACTGCGCCGATGGTCCTTTTTAGCCATTTCGGGAAGGTTGATTAGCACCAGGCCCCTCCGCTCGCTGAGGAAAGCTATGACTTCCGACTTGAACTTCGAAAACACTTCCTATATTACAGGGTTGAAAAACGGGCTGTAAAGAGGCAGCCGCTTGATCGAGTGCATCTGACTAGCCGAGCTTGCCTGTTCCGCATGACTGTGAGCTGGAGTAATGTCGAAAATAAAAACCGCTTAAGAACCAGATTCACTTTCGACATGGGCTGATATGTTACTCAAAACGTCATTGAACACGACCCAGTGAACCTTGTCGACGGCCGTCCAATGTATGACACCATTTGCTGACATGCAGGCGATGAAGTTAAGGTTTGTTCCTTTGGTGCCAATGGTCGTCTTCCCCGCAGGCTGTCCCATAACTGCACGGCCGGAGCTCCTTGAACACCGTATGTTATAGTTAGTCTCATCAACGTAAAACCTGCACAAGCAAGGTTCTTCACACTGCAGCCATTGCGCGTAGGTTTTGCGGCTGCGTTTCACGTCGTCTCTATTGCGGTCTTGGCCTCTGAGTCACCAACTTCATGGAGTATTCGTGCGAATCCAGTAGACGATCAACGTTACTTGTGTTGATGGCGATTCCCGGCAATCCTTCTTACACCGCTTGATTTATTTGCTTTAGCGTGAAAGCAGGGTTGTTATCCACAATATTCTTTAGAGCCGTTACTGCCTCATTTCCAAATTTCTTCGATGTTCCGCCTTTCTTCAACGCTTCTTTATCGCTCGCTGCAATGGATCTCGCCGTCTTTAAATTGATGCCCAGCGTGTCTGCCAATTTTTTCACATTTCCTCCACGCCTCGACACTTCGAGAATTCTGGCCCTGTCATGCTCGGAAACTTTGCTGCTCTTTCTTCTTGGTGCACCTGGAGGCTTGAACGGTCCCCGTTTCCGGTGCCCGACTAGGATGTCAGAGCACTGCTCATTGGCCTCCATGGAAGAAAATAATGCGCGTTAAAGTTCATGCGAAATGAATGCAAGCATCTGCTTATAGTATACGAGTACGCACCATCACCGTCCAGCTCAATCGTGCAAATGCAGACGACAATGCGGCACACACAACAGAGGCGCCAAGATTGCCGCCTGCTATGAAATCTCTTGTTTTCTGCAAGCTTTTTTTATGCTCTAGAATACTTCAATTCGATCTGGACGGGCGAAGTTCCTCTTCCCACCGAATGGAAGACGGCACTCATAACTTTCATCCCAAAGGCAGGCAAAGCCATAGATACGGACAACCTCAGGCCCATTTCTCTCACGTCGTGCGTAGGCAAATTGATGGAAACAATGGTCAGAGACAGACTTTCCGAGTATCTTGAAAATAAGCGAGTCTTCGCCGACTCGATGTATGGCTTCAGGCCAAATAAATCGGCTCAGGACGTCCTGCTACAGCTTAGCAGAGAAATATTGAATCCAATAGAACACCCGAACGCGGATAAGATAGTGCTGGCCCTAGATCTGAAGGGAGCCTTCGATAATGTGACGCACGAGGCCATCCTGACACACCTTTCGGAGACGGGGTGTGGAAAGAACGCGTTCGAGTATATAAAACGCTTCCTCTCAGACAGACAGGCCTACGAGAGGATCCAGAACGCAGACCACGGTCTTTTTCTATTAGGCACGAGAGGTACACCACAGGGAGCGGTGCTATCCCCGCTTCTTTTCAACATGGCAATGAAAAATCTCCCGGTCCACCTGGAGAAAGTCTCGGGTGTGCAGTACGCGCTGTACGCGGACGACATCTCCATATGGGCCACGCAGGGCTCTCTCGGAGAAATGGAGGCCAGCTTGCAGGAGGCAGCCACCGCTGTAAATGAGTACGCGAAAAAATACGGCCTTCAGTGCCCACCAAAAAAATCCGAATTCGTCCATATTCGTCCCTCCAAAAAAATGCACAGACAAGATAGAATTGCGACTTGGATCAGAACCAATACCCGAGAGAGAGGAAATTAGAGTACTGGGCCTTTTCATTCACCAGCGTAAGCTAGCGACGACCACGATCGACAAGCTAAAAAAGGTGGGAGACCAGGTGGGCCGAATGATCCGCAGAGTCTCAAACAAAAAAGGGGGACTGAGAAGCAAAGATGCTCTACGGCTGGCCAATGCCTTTGTAACAAGCAGAATCATGTACTCGACCCCCTATCTCCACCTCAAGAAACACGACGAGAACATCCTCGAGGTGATCACGCGCAAAATAGCGAAGAAGGCCCTCGACCTCCCTATAACCACGTCGAACCTGAGACTCCAAGGTCTGGGTATGACGAACTCGTTCGAGGAGCTGAGAGAAGCCCACCTCACGGGTCAATACACGCGACTATCGCAGACACCGTCGGGGCGCCGTCTATTAACCCGTCTACACATACAACACACGACTGTAACCGAGGAAAGAGTAAGGCTTTCCCAGGAGTGGCGATACGCCCTGCACGTAAAACCACTCCCCGCTAATATGTCCAAGGACGACCACGAGGGTAGGCGCATGGCCAGGGCAGAGGCCTTAGCTCATCACTATGAAGGGAAACCCGGAGTGCACTATGTGGACGCGTCCGGCCCGCACCAAGGCGGGTGGTACACGGCGGCAGTGATCCACGAGTCCAAAACGGTAAACGGGCTCACATTTAAAGCCAGAAGCGTAACACAGGCAGAGGAGGTCGCCATCGCGTTAGCAGCAACACATTCTGATTCCAAAACAATCATAACGGACTCGCGAGGGGCGTGTAGGAACTTCCAACAGGGCTGGGTCCCGTACCTGGCCTACCGGCTACTAAAAAACAGCTCGGACCTGACCTACCGACTACTGCAAAACAGCTCGTACGTGGAAAGTCCATCCCGCCGCTTCATAGTCTGGGCTCCGGCCAATTCTGGGCTAGAAGGAAACGAGGCAGCAGATGCCGCCGCCCGCGCGCTTTCTAACCGGGCAACCTCGTCTCCTTCCTCCTCAGAAGAATTTACACGAGACACTTTCAGAGAAATTACGCAGCTGTACCAAAACAGGCACGATATTTACCCCCACCCGTGTAAAGGGTTAACAAGAGCGGAGGGACGCGTGTTTCTTTGCCTCCTTACGAATACTATGATGTGCCCGGCGTCACTTAAACACTTTGACAGTGCCTTCTCCGGGGAGTGCCCACACTGCGGGGAAATGTCCTCGGACCTTTTCCACATGGTGTGGGCGTGCCCCTCCAACCCTGCCTTTGCACCTAACCAAAACACCACCCGGGAGGACTGGGAGGCGACCCTACTCGCCTGCTCCGACCTGAAAGCCCAAAAGGCCTTGGTCAAAAGAGCAATGGCGGCAGCGGAAGCCACTGGGGTCCCGTACTAGGGACTGCACCTAGTGTTTGTGAGGGGAAGGGCACTAAGCCTGGCCCCAGAGCAACCTTCATGTAACTCCATATTTTATTAAACGTTTTCACCACCATCACCTCTTGAGAAAACATTTCTATTTCTTGCAAAAGAAAGTACACGTATTTCTAATAGTGAATTCACGTGTTTGTGATTTCGTCCGTGCTCCTAACATTGCGCAAAACAGACGAAAATTCGGTACCGAGTAAACGAAGGCGCAAAACTTGCCGTTAGCTTGGGAACTTTTTGGCATTGGCTGTGTAACGTTTGGCTGATAAAATTACATATCTAAATTAGGCATGGTTAGTTAAAATTTTTTTATTGTGTGATAAAATAAATGTGTCTTTCATCGAAGACATTTTAATTCTATATATATTCTGTAATCAGCATCGCCCGCATTTGTGGGCTTATTTGTCAGTAAGCCACAGCTCTGGGACCCTGCAGTATTTCAGTGCCGAGATTGTGCGTTTCAAACGGCTTTTTAAAACACTTGCATCAAGGCAATGTTTGTCATAATATTGACGAAAGCCATCCTATAAGTTGACGCTTCGCTTATTTGTTGCATGGTCTGCAATGTGAACTCAATTTCGATTTATTTTTGGAATTAATATTTTCTGATTTGGAGCCCTCTACCGCATGCATTTTCCACATGTGGATTAAATTGGCTGGCACCTGGATTAAATTTGCTGGCGCTTGTATTAACTGCGTTGGCACTCGAATTAAACAGGTTGGCGCTGGTATTATTCCAGGTGGCGCTTGGATTAAATACTCTGGCGCCTTGATTAAATGTTTGGCACTCGAATTAAATTACATGGCGCGCAGATTATATCAATCGGCGCGCCATTTCCGCTGGCACAAGGATTAATTTCCGTGGGAAAACCTCTAGTTTCGTGTTGTGTATGAGGTCCCTCTCACCTGTAGCAGGCTTCATATCGGACAGACAGGTCGTTATCTGAATGATGGTCTAAAAGAACACCTGCTTTCGATTAAATCAGGTAGTGGGTAAAATTTACCCCTCCACGATGGCGCATGCCCAGTCGCTACACGTGATAAGCAATGCCTGCCTTTGTTGTCCGATACTTAAGTTTTGAAGAGGAGACACAACCAGGTGGCCCGTATATGGCCGAGGCGTTTTGTACAAAGAAAAGTGAAATTTGCGTAAGTTACCCATCAATCAGTTTGTATGAAAATGAAGGCTGGTTTTTATGGTGCGCTTAGTGGGTGACGTGGCAGGTTTAAGCTATATAAGTTGTGTTTCTTCAAATAAAAATTATTCGCGAGTCTCAGCTTGTGGTGTTCATTTATGTTCCTTGTCTTTTCGTGTGCGGTACCCCTTTTATTTATCAAGGTATGCACCTAGTGAATCCGCGATGCAGTAAATAGCATTGAAAGTTAGTGATAGGGACAGTGTGGTATCGACGTTGGGTGATAGTATCATGATCATGGCCGTTCTGTCGTCCAGAATGCAGAACACCTTTAATGAGTGACGCAGTAGGATGCAGAGTGGGCCTAAATGATTTTGCATTCGTAGCTATTAACGTAAAATTTGTGAGAAGTTTGAAGGCCGGAATAAAGAAGCAAAGCCAGTTTACTTCGGCAAATATTGGGATATATTTCGAGCTTCATCCTCTTTGTTGTCTTCACTTCTTTATCGTCGTCGGTGCGCGGCGTCTTTGATTTCCTCTTCTTTCTTCTTTCCACGGGTCATCAATCTCTCTTACAATACTGCTCCTGTGAAAAGACGCCATCCTGGAGGATTAAGTGGAGGTCACGATGGCAGGGTCATGGTACCGTTCGAGGCCGTCAAGGTGGACAATTTCACGTCCTTTTCGGCGATGACCAGTTGATGGCGTGAGGGTCTCTATAAGGTAATTAACCCGAGAAGTTTGCTTAAGCACACGATAGGGTTCCTGGTATCGTCACCTGGTAGCAGCCACCAAAGAGGCAACCTCCAGCCATCTTACGGACTACAACTGGTCGCGGGGCGTTTTTGTGCGATAGTGTGCTACAGTAAAGATAAAGTGGCTCTTCGCGTTCATTTATTTTGTTTTCACTCATTCCTCTTCACGTGCATTGCGACTTTGCGCAGGACTTCATCTTCTTTGAGACCGGCAGCGAGCCCAACGCGCCAGACCTTCCCGGCAATGTATTAAACTACCGTATTTGCACGATTCTAACGCACACCTTTTTGTCCAAAAATAAGCGTTCAAAAATACATGCGCGTTACAAGGACTCAAAGCGCAAAACACCTCCAAACCGAAACTGTACATCTCAAAAACCTAAACGTAGCAGCTCAATGAACGATAACCAGCCACGCATTGCCATCGGTATTACCAGGCCGTTTTGAGCCGGATCCATCCATTACCGGATCCAGCGTTACGATCGCCATTTTTCGCAAACGTTCCGTTTCGCTGGTGTACCCAGCAGCTGCTTTGGATTAGTGCATTCACCCATAGCGCAGTGACAAGAGGGAAAGGCAAGGACGCTTTCTTTCATTACGAGGCGTCGTTTAAGCGGACAGTAATCCTGTAAGAAGAAAAAGAGAGGAGCCGGGCAGCGTCTTGTATACATTTGATGCCCCGAAGATATGCGTTCGCGATGGCCATTTGTGGTCCGTGGACCGTGAAAAAGAGCTGTCTTCCGACTCTGACGGCGAGTAGACTATGATGTTCTATCTCGTGGTTGTGTTCGTGTGTTCGATTTGTGGTCTTGAGTTCGATTAAATGTTTAGGGAACTTTCAGACCATTGCTGACTGCGTCGTTCAGTGTGCGCGGTAGAATCGGCGCCAAGTTATTTTAGTGGTTTCCGGGCCTTAAATATTCCTGCGCGTTACAATCGGGGGCGCGTTAGATACGCAAATACGGTAAGTCTTCGGCCGTCGGTGACGTCACTGAGTCTTTTCGAGCTTTGACTGAATCACATGCTTGGCAACATGTCTGAGCCTGGAGGCTACAGGCGAAGCCGTTTAGTCCAAGTCATCTTCAGAAGTGCGCATCTATTATTGAAGTTCGTTTAGTTTCGTTTGTTTTTTTTAAGGGAGCAAACCGAAGTTAGCGTGAACTACTATAAGGAATGTGATGTAACTGCGGGGACGAATGCCATCGTAGTATAACCAGCCTTTCATGGGTATATTTGTGCATGAAAGTCGCTCCTGTTTGGTCGCGTCATTGATGGTAACTAACATTCAATAATGTTGCTCGGGTGTAACCTGATCAGCCTCTGACCAATGATGATCAAAGTGTGTCATGGCGCATTTTTTTACCTTCTCCATAAGATGTGTTGTCGCTTACCATAGATGTCTGTTAGAAGTCTGCAACTGCTCTCTCTCTCTCTCACACACACACACACACACACACACACACACACACACACACACACACACACACACACACACACACACACACACACACACACACACACACACACACACACACACACACACACACACACACACACACACACACACACACACACACACACACACACACACACACACACACACACACACACACACACACACACACACACACACACACACACACACACACACACACACACACACACACACACACACACACACACACACACACACACACACACACACACACACACACACACACACACACACACACACACACACACACACACACACACACACACACACACACACACACACACACACACACACACACACACACACACACAAACACACACACAAACACGCGCGCGCACACACACACACACACACACACACACACACGCACACACACACACACACACACACACACACACACACACACACACACACACACACACACACACACACACACACACAAAAGCATGACGTACTATACGTGTACGTGTACAGTACGTGTACAAGTTTTCGTAAAGTTTTGATAGCGTCATTGTAATTGAACAGAATAAAAACCGCACGAAGACACCTTTCCTTCGCTGGCACACGGCTAAAGACTAGAGCGAAATGACTTAGAGGTCGCACGCATCGCATACTTTTGATGAGGTTCGTATATAAGAAATTTGCAGCAGCGAGCCGAAATTTATGCCCTGATATGATTATGGAAGGGATTTTCTATTTAGGCATCGGTGGAAAACAGTGCCAGAATATATGGGAAGATGCTTTAGGTGATAACTGCCATTTGTCCAGCGCAAGTGGAAAGGTTTAAATAGAATAATCAAACGAGCATTTAAAAGGATATAATGAGTGGAATATACGCGAGGTAAAAGAAATATACATTAATTGGATGGATTTTTAGTGAGCAGACGTTACGTGCATAAGCCGTTATACACGCACGCGGCAATACGGCGGACACTGTCAAGCATCAGCCCCCGGTCACAGTGGTTCCTTGTGTATACATTGTACAAATGCTCCTGTGGGCACCGAGTTATTCGCGCGTTGCGTGTTGTTTTGGAATCAATAACGTACTCGCCGGTGTGAATGTCAGCGACGAGGCAGAGTTCGGGAAAACTGTAGGGCCACTCATCTCAGTACATGGTGCCGAAGAGTTACGGTAAGGACGCGTCGAAATAACACCACCAAATTGTCTTTACCAACAGTACCATTCAAATAACTAGGCACAACATCTTGCAAGAAAACGTTGTGTTGACGTGTTTATCTGGGTTTCCCTATGCCTGTAAAGGATGGGCCGCGTACAGATAGATAGACGGATTTATTTAAAGGAAAAGCAGAGGTCGGCCGGAATGATTCAAATCTGGCCTGTTACTCTGCACTGGGGAAGGGGAAAAGAAAGAAGATCATGATGGGTGACTATGTGGGAGAAGGCATATGAAATATATATACAGGCACAGTAGCTTGCCTCACAAGCGCGAATCAAGCCCGCTGGTGCACAAAAAACGGCAAAAAGCACGCACTGCCTCGACACCCTTCCCCTTGTCCTGCCATGCGCCCAGCAGCAGTTCCTCCGACAAAGGTCTCTTGTCAAAACGCTTCAGGGAAGCGGCTAGTACACTGCTTTCACCCGCATACACTGGGCAGACCAGTAATATATGGTCCACAGTCTCTGGGATGTCACAAGCTGAACATTCTGGCGAGTCAACCTGTCCAATTAAATGCAAGTACTTGCGCGCGAAAGCCACGTTTAAACGGAGTCTATGTAGCAAGCATGCCTGATGACGCGGAATATCACGCGGAACATAAAATGTCAATGTTCGATCGAGCCTTTTTAGACGAATGTGTCGAGCTTCTGGCTGGGCCCAGTAAGCTGCTGTAGCATTCTTCATACAAATCGTAAGAAGGCATGTCGTATCGGCTCTTTAAAAAGGCACAGCTGTTTGGAGGCCATTGCTGAGTGCGCTTTTCGCTTCAACATCGGTCTGTTCATTCCCATGGAGCCCGCAGGGGGCAGGGATCCATATAAACATTATCCTGTGACCTTGGAGCTGGGCAGTTGTGAGGAGCTCTATAATGTTTATTGTCAGGGACTGGTAGGCAGTGTGGCGTAAGAAGTCATAGAAAATTTGCAATGCAGTCTTTGAGTCCGTGAATATACACCATTTTTGAGGTGGTTCACCAATATGTAGCGAATAGATTCCCGAATGACTACAAGTTCCGTAGCGTTTGATGTTAATGTATGTCCCAAAAGGAAACGTAGAGTCGTTTTCTGAGCTGGTATGACCACAGCTGCAACGGATGCCTGTGCTGATACAGATCCAATCGGTGTATACGTGAATATAATTAGTATATTCTGAGCAGATGTGAGCCAGAGTAAGTTGTTTGAGACGCCTAAGTGGCACCATTGATTTCTTTAGTATTCCGGGAACACGAAGGTGCACCAAAGGTTTATCCATCGTCCATGGCGGTTGGGCGGGACGATATGGGAGGGCATATGCTGTCGGTACTTGCGACTGATGGCAGCGGAGTGCACTTGTAAAACTGCAGTCCGGCCGCACATCCAGAATCTTGCTGAGTGGGTGAAAACGGTGTCTAGTAAGTGCTCGTAAATATACACGAAGTGGTTCGTGTGACAAGTATATGGATATCGGGCGAGCATGTGCCTCTTCAATTGTGCCTTTGTTGGTGTATCTGGGCAGTCCAAGGAATATTTTCAGTGCCTGCGCTTGCACGCTCTCTAAAGTCAGCAAGCAGAAAATGCTCGTACTAGAGAGTACTGGGAGACTGTACCGGATATAGCCAACAGAGTGTTGTAAAGCCGTAATAAGGAGCGCTCAGTTGGTCCCCATTTCATGCCAGCTGTGAAACGAAGTACATGGCAAAATTAATTAGCCTTTTCTTCATCATAGTAATATGTTTCGAACAAGATACTCGGTGGTCAATAATTAACCGCACGAATCTGTGCCTGGATACGTACGGTATTACGACTCCATGAAGAGTAATCGTGTAGCGGCTGAAACATTTTCCCGCAAATGCGATCGCTGCACACTTTTCTGCCGCTAAACGTAAACCTTGACGCCGGAGGTATATCGATGTCGATGACACAGCTCGTTGCACTCTCGCACGTAGTTGTGGGCGCGTCGATCCAGAAGCCCAGATGCAGATGTCGTCAGCATATGCACTGATGTGAATGTTAGTTGGTAGTTCACTCACCAGGCCAGTTAGCGCAACGTTAAATAAAGTTGGGCTCAGGACTCCTCCCTGTGGAACTCCGCGACCGACCTGATAGCGGGTAGTATCTCCTTCACACGTAGTCATGTCAACAGACCGGCCACTGAGAGAGCTCATAATCCACAAGTACAGCCGGCCACCAACTCCCACGTCGTCAAGTACATAAAAAATAGCATCATGGAGGACGTTGTCATAAGCCCCTGTTATATCTAAAAAGACAGCAGCTACTAGTCGAGGGTGACGCCTTTCGTGTTCTACTGTCGCCACAAGGTCAATGACGCTGTCGATGGAAGAGCATCCCCGGCGAAATCCAGTCATCATATTCGGATAAAGATCATTATTATCTAAAAACCACTCAAGTCTTGCCAGCACCATTCTCTCCATAACTTTTCCAACACAGCTTGCCAGGGCAATTGGCCGGTATGAGGTAAGTTCGAGAGGGGGCTTTCCAGGCTTCAAAAAAGCAACCAGGCGGCTAATCTTCCAGTGTTCAGGAACAGTACAAGAAGCCCATATATCACTGAAATATTTAAGTAGTGCAGTTCTACCATCCATGCCTAGGTTTCATAACGTTGAATAAGTAATCTCGTCAGGACCAGGTGCAGATGAATGCCGACAAGAAGCAAGAGCGGCGTCTAATTCAACTATTGAAAAGGGCAAGTCGTATTTATCGTTCGGCGAAGGTGGCGCGAAAACCTCTGAAATTGGTAACTGTGGTTGGATTGTGCATACAACCATTTTACAAAAATCTTGAGCTACGTCAATTTTATTGCGGGGTTGATAAAGCGCCGGGGCACGAAAAGGGTGCCTTTCTTGCGGAGGTGTGCGCGAGCTTCTCGCAACATGCCAGATATGCGACAGGGGCTTACGGAGATCCAGTGATAAGCAGACCTGCATCTAACGTTGTCGTCCTAACCTCTCCAGGTGGAGTAAAACTTGTCGTTTAGCTTTGCGAGAACGTGCGAGATCTTGCGCGGATTTCGTTCTCCTGTACTTCCTTTCAGCCCGCCGACGGACCACACGAAGTCGCTCGAATTCCACGTCGATGCTGGACACCGACGCCGACACACAAACATATCGAGTGTTCTCACTAAGAGAGGAAGTAATGAGGCCCTCTATTTGAGATGGTGACAGGAGGTCGACGCTGGAAGTCTCCACCGATGCCCTAAAGACGGGCCAGTCTGTGTATTGCACACGAGATGAAGTGGCAGGTGCGAACCACTAGATGCATACGTACGTTGGTATGTGATCACCCTCATGCGTTTCCACATCACTACACCAAGAAACACAGGGATGGAGGCTTCTGGAAACAAACGCCATATCCAAGCAGCTGCTGTAGGTTGTTCTGCGTAGAAACGTCGGCGAGCCGTCGTTTATATTGACAAGATCTTGCGTATGCATAAAGCTGCCAGGTTTCTTCCTCGATTGCTCATTATGGCACTACACCATTGATGATGGTGAGCATTAAAGTCACCCACAATAATATGAGGAGCTGCAAAACACTGGACTGTTGAAAAAAGATATGACTTGTCCAAACCATCCCTCGGCGGAATATAAGCGCCAATTAGAGAACATACTCGTCCTTTCAGGGTTAATGTCAACCAGATGTAGTGATTCGTGTTGTGGGGTTGTAGAGCATGGCGGACGTGTGCAATGTCTTGGCGTACACACACCAGCACTTTGCTTGCTTCGTCTGCTTCTCGAGATCTTAGCTGAATATATCCAGAAAGGTGGAAAGCAGCCGGCATGTTGGGCTCACAGATCACTATCACAGGAAAGCGGTCGGAAGTCACTCAGCCGACCACGCAGGCCTCGGACATTCCATTGCATCACTACACTGCGGCGCAAATGCATCGTTGCAAAGGTGGCGTTCGTTTGTTGCGCTATTGTGAATTATTTCAATGCCGCCAAGAGCGGCTCAAATGCGTCCAAAAACCGAACAGCAATCTTTGCTGTCTGCGTGTTGATGCTAGAGAGCAGCACCCGCATTGAACGAGCAAGCTGTTTCAGCATTTCTTTCACCTGTTGGCTATCGGGATTGCCGGAATTTTCAGCATGTGTGGCAACTAAATTGGAATGAGGCCTGGCGATGGCCTTTGTTGGTAGAGCAGGCCACTCAGCACCAGAGGCGGCATGTAATACAACAGCTTTTGTCTGATCCTTGGCCTGTGACATTGCTTGTAATATTACAGCCAGAGTATTCTTAGCGGGATTAGGCTCAGTCTGTTGTGGCACGTGCGCTGATGTTAGTAAAGGTGTCTTATCCAGGCTAGGCTTGCCTTCCAATTTTTTATGTCGACGTTGAGGACGGTGCTTGCGAAGACGAATAGACGCAGCTGCTTCTTGATGAGTCGAATTGTCTCGCACCATCTTCTTTAGTATACGTCTTTCGTTCCGAATTTTAGGACAGTCTTAGCCGTCGCTTCATGGGCACCCGAGCAGTTCTTGACATTCTCCGTCTTGACACACTTGACATTCTCCGTCTAGCGTGTATCATGAGGGTGCGTACCACCGCATCGGCGGCAGGATACCTCGTTTCGACATACGGCACTCACATGTCCGATCTTATTGCATTTATGGCACTGGACAGGTCTTGGAACATACATCCGAACTAGACGTCTCACATAGCCCCCTTTAACGTGGGATGGGAGGGATTCAGTTTCAAAGACTAGTTTAACGCACTTTGAGCGGCCGAAATAATGAACATCTACAATGCCCGCCGTAGATTTGATCAGCGTGCAGAGATCGCTTTCACGTATCTCGGGGTCAACATCAGTGATTACACCTGCAGTAGACGTTTTTCCATGTGCAAGAAAGGAACGGACTGGCATGTTGCCAAGCGCACCAACTCCTTTCAGCTTGTCCACTGTAGCCTGGGACTTGACATACACGGTGAGGACATTCTTCGAAGGATTAATTCTGACCTCGTCAACTTCACCGGGAACCAGCTGGACGAAAAATTGGGTCTGGTGCTGTCTGTTTATCTCATTCAGATTTGCCGTTGCCGTTGTTGGTACGAAGGCCGCGGAAAAGATCCCTTGCTTGTCAGCATTCTTCTTTTGTGACTCATTCGTTGCTGATGTTCAGCGCAGCTTCCTTTTCAGGCGGCACGACTGTACAGGCGTGTAGCTGCTGTCAGAATCCATCTCAGTCACTGTGGAGTCATCCGCCGAGTCTGGAAGCTCCACTTCCGCGACGTTGAGGTGACCCGTCGAGTATGCCGGAGGCTGTTCGACGGTGGCGGGTGGACGCAGGGTCGTGCGCCCGCCATCCCGAAGGATGACGAGATCACAAAAAGCTCACAGCGATAAAAAATCCAGAAACGTGGAAGAGCGCTAGTTTCAGACGTTCGGAAACCTCCACGTCTGGCGCTGGCCAGGTACAGGTACAGGCCGCGTACAGGTTAATCCTGTGGGGCAGGGCACAGAATTTGGAAAGCCAATTGGGGTTGCTCAGGTCACTGCCGTTTGTGTTTTAAATGTTTTGTTGATCTTTTCGCTTGCATGTATGCTTTGGGAGAGCCTGCTAATCTTCAGTAAAGTTCAAGGGTATGTTAAGCAGTAAGCAACCAATCAGGTTTGTAATTGCTGCACTCTGTTATGATTCGAATGTGGGTTAGGCCCAGAGGCATTAAATTTGAGCCCGGGGGTCCTTCCGACTATTCTAGTTATGACTTTGCTTGATATCTTTGGCTAGGGCGATGTAGCCATATCGATTTTCTGTTCAGTGTTATGATAGGGGCTGTAAATATTGTAACGTTTCCTGTATATGAAATTCAGTTCATCTCTTAGCTCTCATTAAGTATCATATTCTTCCAAATATTGTCATCTCCTCACCCCTTTGCGGGAAGGACCACATGAGAAGAAAATCCACTCTAAGCCTGTAATTTTAGCGCGTTGATGTATGCCAAATATAATGTTAGGTACAGAGAAAAGACGGAGTCTAAGTTTAGTCCCGAAGCTACTGGCGGACTGGCATACACTATGCTGAAGTGGAATAAGAGTGCAAGCACGTAAAACGTCATTGAGATGTTGCTATTTGCAATAAAAGAAGGCTCTACCACCAGTTCAATGTTCATTGCCGTAAAATAAATCGCAGCCTCTCGGTCGCATTTTGGCGTGCTTTTCATATAGCAGGAACTACTAATAAAAACAGAAACAGGCAATAACTTCTCCATGGAGGTGGAAGTGCGTAGCACAACAGCTCGCTTGGCCATAAACAGAGAGCCGTAAACAGGGAAGACCCTCGCTTCGTACGCGACTTTCGTGTACGGCAATATAGCAGGTGCCGTGCCTCCGAAGTTTCTTATTTCGTATTCACCCAGCTACGGTAATACTGTTGAAGATGCTCCAGCCGAGCTGAACCTTCCACACACGGCAAAAAAGATCGTGGAGAGAGTTTACGCCATTTGCTCAAAAAATTAGTCAGGTGACACAGCGCACTAACTCTATGCCTTTGGTGTCTCTTTCTTCTTGTGAAGAGTGTGTGATGAAGCTTTAAGCTGGCTCTGCTGATTCGCTGATGCGGGTTGAGATACAGCACCCTACACAATACTAGGAAAACAGAGTAGGCTCTTGTGAACTCGTGCTCTAGGCTCTAGCCTTTACCTCGAGCAGTATTCTATTTTCTCTTATTTATCTCCTGGGCACGTTTTTGGTCCCTCAAGGAAGATGGGGCGCCTGCCTGCAGGAACGAGGCACCAAATGCCTGGCGCACTTGTGTTTTCTTTGTAACGAATATAAACTAAAGCTAGTGTAAAAGCGCCGCATAAGCTGCCAATGAGGCTGGCTCAGGCAAAATGAAGCTAACGGCTGTGCACAGCAGCAAAAATTGGATTTCTTGCTTATCAATATAGAGTAACTTGAGAACAAATATGATTATTCTTCTGCACGAATCGAAAACCAAAACCGCTGTAAGAACCAGCACACGCAGCGAGCAGCGAAGCTCAGCGGAGCCCTGGAATAGGGGCACCGACCCTGTGAGAAGACGGAAGATGGACCTCTTCTGCTACTAGCACAACACCTTCCTAGAGAAACTAACGTATTTCCTATCCTAACCTATCCTATCCTATCCTATCCTACCCTATCCTATCCTATCCTATCCTATCCTATCCTATCCTATCCTATCCTATCCTATCCTATCCTATCCTATCCTATTCGCTGTGATGATTCTTCGAACCCTGGAATGTTTTTTCAAACTTTTGTAAGTGCCAGAACAGCCGTGTTTTAAAAACGAAGCGAGGAGCTGGCAGGCCCTTTCTCGTTATTTTTCTGCAAAAAAGCATTTAGATGCAGATGACGAACTTTTCTTACTTTACATCCTTTTTATATTCTCGGTGACATCAAGTGTCATTTGGAACATCACTATAGGCTGCTTCTATATTGTGATTTTGTAAAGCGACACGGACCGCCATCGATAGTATTTTACTCAGAAGCGCAGAACAGGTCCCAATAGAGGCAATTACTGCAACGAGCTAACAAATGGGCGTATATTTCACGCTTGCATTGACTACACGGATCAGTTCAGTTCAGGCGTTCAGTCGTGTCCGACTCTTCGTGACCCTATGGACCATGTCACGCCACGCTTTCCGGTCTCTCACTATCTTCTTAACCTCACATAGCTTCATCTGCAATGCCTCGAGAATGCCATCTAACCATCGCGTTCGCTGCCTACCCCTTCTCCGGCGACCCTCAACCTTTCCCAACATCAAATATTTCTCCAGCGACTCCTCTCTTTCGCCCCGCCGGGGTGGTGCAGTGGTAAGACGCCCGACTACTGTGCCGGAGTTCCCGGGTTCGAACCCGCCCTCGGCGGCTGCGTTTCGATGGAGGCGAAACGAAGTGGCGTCCGTGTGCTGTGCGATGTCAGCGCACGTTAAAGATCCCCAGGTGGTCGAAATTACTCCGTAGCCCTCCACTACGGCTCCCCTTTCTCTCTTTCCACTTTCACTTCCACCTTCCTCCCTTCCCTTACGGCGCGGTTCGGGTGTCCACAGAGCAAGTGTGACAGTTACTGCGCCTTTCCCTTCCTGTGAACCAATTTAACTTTAACTCCTCTCTTCTCATCAGATGACCAAAGTAGCTGAGCTTTAATTTTATAATTTGACTCTCCAATGAGCAGTCAGGGTTTATGGTCGACAATATCGACTGATTTGATCTTCTGGCAGTCCAAGGAACTCTTAAGAGTCTTCGCCAGCACCACAATTCAAACCCGTCAATTCTTCGGCGGTCAGCCTTTTTCACAGTCCAACTCTCGCAACCACATCACAACTGGAAAGACCATAGCACGGGTTATACGGATCTTGGTTAGCAGACTAATGTCTCTGCTCTTTACTAGGCGGTCAAGGCTAACCATTGCTCTCTTTCCCAGAAGCAGGCGTCTCCTAATTTCATGGCTGCAGTCTCCTTCCGAGGTAATCTTGGCGCCCAAGAACAGAAAATCTGTCACAGCTTCCACTTCTTGTCCATTGATGCTCCAGGACTTGATAGGGCAAGACGCCATGATCTTCGTCTTTTTAATGTTCAGTTTAAGCCCAAACTTCTCACTCTCTTCTTGTACGCGCATCAGAAGTCTCTTGAGTTCCACTTCACTTTCTGCCATTAAAGTGGTATCATCCGCATATCTAAGGTTGTTGATACGTTTTCCAGCAATCTTCACTCCAGCTGAAGACTCGTCCAGACCGGCCTTCCTCATGATGCACTCTGCATATAGGTTAAATAGGCAGGGCGACAGTATGCAGCCTTGCCTCACCCCTTTCTCAATCGGAAACCAATCAGTAAGACCATGCCCAGTTCTGACTGTGACCTCTTGCCCTTCATAAAGGTTCTTGAGGAGACAGATGAGATGAATTGGAACTCCCATCTCTTGGAGAGCTTGCCACAATCTGCTGTGATCTACGCAGTCAAACTCTTTCGCATAATCAATAAAGCAGAAGTAAATGGGTTTCTGGAACTCTCTTGCTTTTTCCATGATCCAGCGAAGGTTGGCAATTTGGTCTCTAGTTCATCTGCCCTTTTGAAACCCAGCTTGCACGTCCGGAAGCTCCCGATCCACATACTGCTGCAGCCTACCTTGCAGGATTTTTAACATCACCTTGCTAGCATGCGAAATAAGCGCGATCGTGCGGTAGTTGGAACAATCTTTGGCACTGCCTTTCTTTGGAATCGGGATGTAAACTACACGGATAATGGCCTGCAAATAAATGTTCGCTGGCATGTCATCTCCGCCCTTAAAAAATTGATGCAAACGTATGTTTATTATTTGGCGCTAACTATATCGAAATTATTTTTTTTAGCAGAACTTCGATACGCTCAGCCAGCAGTGAGCAAATGTTTTTTTAATGGCAGTGAAGTCAATATGGATATAAAGTTACTTAAATGGGGACTCCTTCTGAACGCCAATAAACGAAGCCAATATTTCAATGGAAGACGTGTTTAGTGCCCTGTAGAGGCGATAAAAAGCTAAAATTAGCACGAATTGAATGATTCGCTGAATTGATGATAAAATTAAAAAACTGAACTACAAAAGAAGTCAGCTTCCCGATAGGCTGTAAGAATATCGTAGTGGCACACTTTGAAAGAATACCGAGATATTTCAAAAATGAAAGGTAAATGGAAAAATTATTCGCATTATATAAAGCTCTATCACTTGGCTAGAAAATAGTCTATGGAAGTAAAGGACAGGCCCATCCCTCAGGATTTTGATAAAGAGAAGCAAGCAATCCTCGCGAATATACTTTCTATACAGTTAGCAGATTCAATTAACAGATATGTAGTTGCCTGTCTTTGAAAAATTGGAACTCCAGAGTATGCAACCGCAGCAGCACGCAACCACTACTGGAATCATTCACACAGCTTATATAGGACACAGTATATGCGTGGTGTGGTTTGAGGCGGTTCCTCTGACGAACCATATGAACTATGTCGGTCACTCAGCGGGCGCGTGATGATGAAGATTGAAGGAGAGCAATGTGATAGGTTAAATAGGTCACCTGACGGAGCACGCGGTAAGGATTGCTGTACGGGGACGGGACTTTTTCAGAGAGACCCACGCGGTGAGTTTGGAGTCCGAGGGAAAGCGAGTGACTACGTAGAAAGACTGAGCTTTTGTTGAGTGCAAGAAGAACGGAGAAGGTAGTAGATGAGCCATGAGAGAGAATAGGGGCTTCGGTCGGTAATAAGTTGTGGACGAGTGCCGTGGTGCATTATGTCGTCTCTGAGGACAAAGTCAGCACGGTCAGTATCAGTAGACAACGGACGCACAATTCGAATCTTGGGGCAGAATTATTGGACACAGCAATTTACTTAGTGCTTGAACTCGAAACGGAAAAGGGCAATGGAGTTCGAGGTCAAAGTGATCGAAAGTATCGTAGGGAATGTCAAGCTATTGGGCGGGACCAGCCAACAAGGATGGCTTTTTCCGGCATTGACACAGAGAACAAGCAGGCACATATTGCTGCCGAGAAAAAGTCGGGGTTTACGGGCAATATGCGAAAAACACTGTCTAGATAAGTTGCTTATACTTCACTTGGAAAGGTTTCTACAATTCGCCGCGATAGCGGTGCTATCAACTAGAACTGATTTTGATAATGGCCAAGTTGTTATCCTGCCTTTTGTTCTGGCTTATCAGATTGCTGCGGTATGTTTTTATTTGTTCCGATCGTGTGCCTGTGACCAACTAGCTTCCGTATGCCTGAGCACGCTTCCCAGGCAGCATTGGCCGACTGCCGACCTATGGCCGGTCAGCGGCAGCTGGTCGGCAGCCGACCTGCCGGCATTCGGTGCTCGGTCGAATGACGGCCCATGGTTGGCCATGTACCAGGTAGGACGGAAGTCGGCCATCAACCAAGGCCCAAGCTCGGGCACCCGACTGAACGCCGACCGATTCGGCCACGGTAGCTCGGCCAATGGGCGGCCCATGGTCGGCCATGTACTAGGTAGGGCAGAAGTCGGCCAGCATCCATGGCCCGAGCTTGTAACCCCGACTTAACGCCGACCTGTTTGGCAACGGTTGCTCGGGCATTTGGCTGCTCACGGTCGGCCGCGTGCCACGTTGGCCAGAAAGCCGGCTAGCACTCACGACCCAATATGCCTGTAGTAGACGCCGATTACCTCCCTGGATCTACTTAACCTCTTGTACAAATCCAGTTGTCAGTGAGAACGCGCACACAAAACAAAACCGCGAGGTCATAGCACGAGCATGTGACATTAAATTAGTGATTAGAAGACAGCTTTTTCATTGCCGAGAAAGAAAACGTTGCCGCAAGTTGATCGAATAAATGACCGTTTTCTGCGCGCAGGAACTACGCGCAGCATCGTATGTTTACCTGGGGAAAGGACCAAATACGATGTGTGTACTTTCTAGACGCAATCCCTGAAAAATGAAAAGCCGGAAGACTGTCAAATTTGCCATTTTAGTTTCACACGGTCGTAAAGAAAAAATGGCAGTTTTTCGCGCAGACTGCGAGCATGACAAGCGCCCCTATTGAAATGACTCCGTATGCAGCAGTACAGAAAATGTACGGATTCCGTACGTTTTCCGCATCACACTTACAGAAAACGAGCGGATTTCATACGTTCGTTCCGGAAGTCCTTGCGGAACTTACGGATTTCATGCTGCGGATGCGGATGGTCGTGTGCGGAGAACATTTAGACGTCATGCGATTGATACGGATGTCCTAATTTGGAGTGTACGGAGCCTGTACGGCGATTGCGGACGGATGTGTGCGGAGCATTCGGATTCCTCACTGATATGATGCGGTAACTACGGAGTGCGTACGGTTAATGCGGATACTCCGTTCCGCGTAAGCGGAAACCTCGCTGTACAGGCCGGCAAATTCGGAAGAAACGGACTTCACCACAGCTACTCGCTTGAGCCACGTACGTCCCGAACGCAGTTGTTGCAAATAATTAATGAGGGTGTTTCGCTCACTTTTTATATATCTATTGAGAGAATCATACGTATGTATATGCCATGTAAAGACTATGGCTCGCGGTGACAATTAAGACGCACCAAAAAATGGCTCGCGCGGCGGTATCCCTAGTAGCACACTTTGTTGCCTCAATGTGGCCGCAATGTTTGCTTTCAACATTGCCTTAACGTGGCTAGTGTCCTCTTTTTGCCATGTTGATGCAACATACATAAGACAACATTGAAGCAACATTGCACCAATGTTACAACAACCTTTAGTCAATGTTTAAGCCACTTCTGAAGACAATATTAATGCAACATGGCTGCAACATTTTCTTAATATTGGTACAACATTTTATTCGCACACATGCAACATTCCCATGACAACGTTAGTACAATATTGCTGCAAAGCTACTGTAATGTTTCAGAAACTTTCAGGCAGCATTCCAAGCTACTGAAATATTCTGCCGCATTGATGGCCACTAGCTATCGATGCTTGCTGTTCAATAAATTTATCTTGTGAAAGGCTAAACCATGTGCAATGGTATCGTCGTACCACAATGGTTATGGTAGCTTAAGGTCGCAAGACTGAGCAACTGAACATTACTCGTTGCCGCACGGCAGTGCGGTGCGGAGGAGTATGAATACCTAAAAGGCTGCACGGGACAACACAGCTTTTCCCCACTTTTCAAGCCGCTTGCTCTGAATGAGACCTTAAATGTAATATTCATCAGCTCTGCACCAGTGCTCATTTAGATGCTATAAGCTGCTGTGACCTGAAAATGGCACTGAAAGTGGTTATTCTGGCAATTAGAATGATTTATATATATGCATGTGCATTACAAATAACCATCATTTGTTTTTTAGCGGTATTTTATACGTCAAGAATTTATTCAATTAACCTAACAGCAAGCTTGATTCCAGTATACTCATTAGCTTGACATACAGCAGCTAGTCTCACAAATGTAAGACATTTACTTCAAGACAATCGTTTTATGCAGAAACTTGCAACAATCATACATAGCACACAGTCGATTTGGCTACTCAAGAACAGGAAGCACAAATAATGTCAACAGTTACTAAGCACACCAGCATAGCTTTAAAATGTGCATGTCCCTCAACTTGAGTTTTACAAACATGACACTTTAGTAAATTATTAATTGCAGAAACTTGCAACAAAATATAAAACAGCAGTACTGCCTATTCAGAAAAAGGAAGCAGATATATAACATACTGAACATTTACACAGGCACATTGGCATAGATTGAAAAATGTGCCACATGGGCCTATATTTCACAGACAAGATTTATTTTATTTAATTACTTTATAAAGTAACTTGCAACAAAGCTACAAAACAACACACAGGCTACTCAGGAACAAGAACCAGAGATAATGTTTTGAACAGTTACTGGGCACAATAGCATAGCATGAAAATGCACCCACCACCCCTCACCCCCAACTTGCGCTTACAAATATAAAACACTTCAGTAAACTATTTACGCAAACACTATTTACGCAAGCACAGTGTAGCACTATTTTGTGCAGAAACTTGACACAAATATACAAAGTAGGAGTACCACCTAGTTCGGTATTTAGAAACAAGCAGACGTATTATGAACAGTAGAGTCATTACGACTAGTTTAATCCTTCCTTCTTTGGACATGCGCCATTGCACTGGAAAACTACAAACAAGTATTGTCAGCATTTAACGGAACAATTTAGCAGGTCTAAAAATGCTTGTGCCCTGGTAGCCTCCAGCTGGTCACGATGAGGGTCTCTTCCAAATCATGATGTTGTCACAAGTAAAGCTGCCTCCCTGAAAAAAAAAAAAAGATCGAATTGCTAAGCTAAGCATCTTGGTGGGCACATCTCTAATTACAAAATTTTTACGCTGCTCTATGAATACAGACATGGACAGCTGTCACGACCATTATCAGGACTGACTTCTGCCGAACAGTTTTCTAGTTCGTCGTTAACAGCCTCTGCTATTCTTCGTCGTTGCCGGATCGACACTTCGCTTAGCGAACACTTTACTCTCTTCATGATCTGCTGTCACGACCATTATCAGGACTGACATCTGCCGAACAGTTTTCTAGTCGTCGTTAACAGCCTCTGCTATTCTTCGGCGTCATTGCCGGATCGACACTTCGCTTAGCGAACACTTCACTCTCTTCATGATACAATGAATGTAGCACTTTACCAAACTATCACGAAGGGCATGGGTAACACATGCATATATGCGCTACTGGCTTTGTGCCAGGCAACACGTGTCACAGCTCAACAACGTAGGTTAGGAACCACTCACCACTGATGTTATCCTCTGTGCAGGCCTCCGTCATTTCAGCTGAATTCTTATGAAGCCGCAATGCAACACAGCAGCAAGAACACGGCGACCACAAGAAAACTATGCTAGAATAAGGGAAACACACGTGAGCCATGAAGGAAGGAAAATGCTCCATGCACATGAAGAATTTGCCGCGATCGCCGCTTACACGCGGTTTGGCAGGAATGGCTCTCGGTGCGGCCGCGATTTCGACTTGACTTGGATTCGCGACGATCTTCATGACCATTAGACTGCGGGGCATTAATGAAAACAAAACTAAATTTCTTCAGCAGTTATAATTTTAGTCCGCATGTTTAATTAAAAGATAATGCAATTTCAGCAGTCTAAATATATTGCATATAAATATATATATATATATATATATATATATATATATATATATATATATATATATATATATATATATATATATATATTTTTATCTAAGTGTAACAAAGTTCAGTACACTTGTACTGTTCATCGCATGCACATGACATGCAAGGTTGCACTCAAACTAAAAAATAAACAAACATTGCCATGCGGGGAAGTGACAAGGTCATTGCAGTGACCTAATACCGGCTTTTCTGTTTGGGCTGCAGAAATAGTCTGAAAGAACGACAGTTAGCCAATAAAGTAAATGTTATAGCAATGTCATCGTATGTGGTTCAACATTTATACATCATTTGACAATATTGCTGCAATGTGGAAAGACCACTTTAGAGCAACATTGCCAGTATGTTACTTGTTAACATTGCAGCAACGTTATCGAATGTTGAAAGTTTTCGCATTATGTTGGATAAATGTAGTCCAATGTTATCGCAACATTGTACAACATTGACAATGTTGCTGCAATGTTACAGAAACATATTGTGCTACTAGGGTAACATGAACGATCGCCACGCCTTGGCCGCTATCACTTTGCATGTTATCAGCGTTCATTGAACGCACAGATATGTACCGAAAACTACCGCGAACTTCGGAAGAAAAAAATAGCATGTTCATATACTCATTCTTCTCCGCAATCCGCTCGCGGGTGATTGTGTCATTGCCGATCTTCGCTTAGAAGCGTTTTTTTTGGTGACACTGCGCAATTGTGATGAGTGCTTGTACCTGAAAAGCTGAGTGACCGAAGCGATTTGAAAGCAGTGCTACATGTGTTTTATTAGGAGATTCACAAGAATATCGGCATGCATATGAGCCTTCTGAAAGGGTTCGTCTTCTGCAATTTAATTTCATTTATTTTCCCCCGAGGGCATTACATAAGGGGGAGCAAACTCAATATGCAATGCGAATAAGAAGGGGAAAACATTGGAACAACAAGAAAACAGAAACTAGAGAAATAGTGCATGGCCGGGTTAAACGGAACAATATGAAAAATAAAAATAACAACATACCATAAGTAAATGATGCCGAAACTGTTATACAAATCTATGTTATATGCATGAAGTATTAAACACGCGAAAAAAGGCAAGACAATGTAAGCGCTGTCCCTTGTCCCCCCCCCCCCCCCGCGCCCACAATTCCGCCGACGTCACCATCGATGCCTTCACAAAAGTTGGTCGTTCAGTTTTACCCTGAATGATTTACAATCAGTACATGATACGATGGTGTTTGGCAGGGCGTTCCACATATTGCGTCTGGAAAAATGAAGAATTTAGTGCTAATAAGGTACAACCGTTAATACGTGCAATGCTATGATTTGGTAGCAACTTTACTGGAGGTAAGGACCTCACTGAAGCCTCAGAGATAAAGAAGAGGTGGCAGGAATAACAGAAGAACTGTATACAAGAAGGACCCGAATGTGCAAACCCAACATAAGACGGTTGTGATTACTGATCTCGAGCCGGGCATCCTGAAGAGTGAAGTTGAATGGGCCTTAGCCAGCCTTGCTAAGAACAAAGCTAGCGGAACTGATGGCATTCCAGCTGAGTTGCTCCAAAACCTCAACCATGATGACGCTGTTAACATTCTGCATACATTATGTCAGAAGATTTGGGCAACCCTGCAGTGGCCACAGGATTGGAGGAGGTCAGTTTACGTCCCCATTCCAAAGAAAGGCAGTGCCAAAGATTGTTCCAACTACCGCACGACCGCGCTTATTTCGCATGCTAGCGAAGTGATGTTGAAAATCCTCCAAGGTAGGCTGCAGCAGTACGTGGATCGGGAGCTTCCGGACGTGCAAGCTGGGTTTTGCAAGGGCAGAGGAACTAGAGACCAAATTGCCAACCTTCGCTGGATCATGGAAAAAGCAAGAGAGTTCCAGAAACCCATCTACTTCTGCTTTATTGATTATGCGAAAGCGTTTGACTGCGTAGATCACAGCAGATTGTGGAAAGCTCTCCAAGAGATGGGAGTTCCAATTCACCTCATCTGTCTCCTCAGGAACCTGTATGAAGGACAAGAGGCCACAGTCAGAACTGGGCATGGTCTTACTGATTGGTTTCCAATTGAGAAAGGAGTGAGGCAAGGCTGCATACTGTCGCCCTGCCTATTTAACCTATATGCAGTGTGCATCATGAGGAAGGCCGGTCTGGACGAGTCTTCAGCTGGAGTGAAGACTGCTGAAAACGTATCAACAACCTTAGATATGCGGATGATACCACTTTAATGGCAGAAAGTGAAGTGGAACTCAAAAGACTTCTGATGCACGTACAAGAAGAGAGTGAGAAGTTTGGGCTTAAACTGAACATTAAAAAGACAAAGATCATGGCAACTTGCCCTATCAAGTCCTGGAGCATCAATGGACAAGAAGTTGAAGCTTTGACAGATTTTCTCTTCTTGGGCTCCAAGATTACTTCGGAAGGAGACTGCAGCCATGAAATTAGGAGACACCTGCTTCTGGGGAAGAGAGCAATGGTTAGCCTTGACCGCCTAGTAAAGAGCAGAGACATTAGTCTGCCAACCAAGATCCGTATAACTCGTGCTATGGTCTTTCCAGTTGTGATGTATGGATGCGAGAGTTGGACTGTGAAAAAGGCTGACCGCCGAAGAATTGACGCGTTTGAATTGTGGTGCTGGCGAAGACTCTTGAGAGTTCCTTGGACTGCCAGAAGATCAAATCAGTCAATATTGTCGACCATAAACCCTGACTGCTCATTGGAGGGTAAAATTCTAAAGTCAAAGCTCAGCTACTTTGGTCATCTGATGAGAAGAGAGGAGTCGCTGGATAAAGATTTGATGTTGGGAAATGTTGAGGGTCGCCGGAGAAGGGGTAGGCAGCGAACGCGATGGTTAGATGGCATCCTCGAGGCACTGCAGATGAAGTTACGTGATGTTAGGAAGATAGTGAGAGACCGGAAAGCGTGGCGTGACATGGTCCATAGGGTCACGAAGAGTCGGACACGACTGAACTGAACTTACTGGATTAAGTGAGTGATGAGCATTTTGCATTTTGGAGGTGCTAAAATTCTTCAAAAACAAAGTCAATCTTGTTTTAAACAATACTCTGATGCCCCCCAGGTTCTTTAGCTTTTGCAAGTCAATTCACAGTTTCATCTCTCGCTCATAAGTTTCTGAAAAGCTCGTTTGAAGGCAGGTTGTCTCACACTGATACAGTCAGAATGGCTCTGCATGTTATCACAAAACACAAGTCCGGCTACATAAAACAGGAATGTAACTTTCTTAAGTGAAGGGGGTTCTGAACACATACAGAGCAATGAATAAACAGCAACTTTAATGATAGATGAAATGCAACTTTAAGCATATTTTGATCGCAAAGCTGGCTTGGCTGCTATTTAGTTGTGAAGCCCTGCGAAAGCCGTCCACATATTCCTGCTCCAGGGGTTCTTCAAACAGACGTATACATCCTACCTGTGGCACAACTTGATGCTAAGGTGCTGCATGACTTCCTTTGAAAGCTTATTATTGACCTGGAGGCATCTGCTTTTTGAGTTATAGCATTGATATCAGACAATAACTTCATAAATAGGAAAGCAATGTGAATCTTTGCTAATCCCACAAGGCAATAGCATTGTGTACCAGCATCCTGCCAATCCCTCACGCCCCCTATTTCTTCTAGTAGACCTAATTTAGTTGCTTAAGTGTAGTTTTGTTTAGCTAAGTGTATAAGCTTCATTTTGCAGGCACTTCAAAATATCTATGGCATATTTATTGCTGGGTACAACTAAAGAGAAAGCAGCAGCTGGTATTTAGCCACAGTTAGAAGCACCCTGTACCCTGTAGAGTATAATGACAATAATGTGATTTACAACATGCTCAAGAAAACAGTAACCAGCTTGAACGGTAGAGTAGTTGAATGCACCTAAATACAAAACAGCAAGACACTGAAAATATTCTGTTAGCCGCTAGCAGCAAAGTTTTGCCATCACTGCACTCCCACGTTTATTAACAGTAGCTGCGTCTTAAAAATTGTGGGCCATACTGAGTGACATTTCACCATAATCTAGTCAGAGTGCACTGTACAAAGCACATGCTCACTATGGTTGCTCAGTTCTTATGGGGCTTGATATAAACCCAAAGACGAATTCAATCTTAGCCACGGTGGTTGCATTTCAATGGAGGTGAAAAGCATGGTGCCTGTCTACTGTACAATTCCACTGCACATTTAAATAAAAAACACAGGCGATTGAAATTGCCATAACCATCGAGAGGGTTTCTAGTTGGGCTAGTTGGTGACTGACATGTTCAAACATCGTTGCGCTTAAGAACAACTGACGTAAAGAACGACATGAAACACAAAAGTGCAAACTATCAACTGAAATTTTATTGCGATGAACATACATATATAGCATTACACATAACAACATCACAAAAATCGACAAGTCAGCAAAGTAGCTATTGTCTCAAGGGTGAATGTGATATCTCCTTCACAAAAAAAAAGGAAAAAAAAAAACATTTCTCTCCTTTTCTTTATTTTCCAAGAATTCCCTTTCTTCTTTCGATAGGGGGACCGAAGGGTCGCTTACACATGTCCCATTCCCGGATTCGATACAGTGGGCCTCCCACAGTTCCCTTGTTAGCTTGTCTTTAGATTTCAGAAGAACCGCCGTCTCATTGAAAAATGGTGCACAATCTTTGCATCTAGCGCAGTGTGGCACCAGATTTCCAGATACACTAATTTGGTTACCGCTGTACCTATGCTCTCTGAGCCTTTCGTAAAGGCATCTTCCTGTTTGCCCCACAAATGCACGACCGCATGAGAGCGTGCATATTTTTTTTTTTTTTTGAGATGGAGATATCACGGTCACCCTTGAGACGATAGCTACTTTGCTGACTTGTCGATTTTTGTGATGTTAGTATGTGTAATGCTATATATGTGTGTTCATCGCAATAAAATTTCAGTTGATAGTTTGCGCTCTTGTGTTTCGTGTCATTCTTTATGTCAGTTTTTCTTAAGAGCAACGATGTTTGAACATTGCCATAACCCATCATGGCAGCATCTCTCATAGACTAAGTCACTTTGGGATGTTAAACCCTATAAGCCAAACTGAAAGTACAAGCAAAGTATTATATCTTAATCCCGCTCAATAAGGTTTGGAAAATCGCATACATATATGCTGTGTCATCAGCTGGAAATTCAATGAGAAGGCATGATGCTGCAAATCATTCAATTTCAATATTGACAGAGCCGTCACAAGAGACAAAAAGTACTCAGTAATGTGTCCTGGCAGCCTGTGTCTACTATCAATGCAAACCAGTTTCTTACAAAGAAAAATATAGTACTAGTACCATAAAAATGATGGCCTCTGCTGACAGGCTAGGTGTGCAGTTGGCATGACCAAGAAGACATGCTCCATCAATATGTGTGTAGCTGTAGCAGTCAGTGGATTAGCCAGCATGGCATTAATGTGGTCTTTCACTTATCTCTCAAAGGAATGAAGTGTTGAGCTACAGCTGTTGCAGCATTACTAGCTTCTCCACCACCTTATTTGGCACCCATTTTGCACCAGTTATCATTTTAACGAGCCTGCCACTCCCATTCTCAAAAACAAAAACACTATGTCCCCACAGATATCCAAAGTTTCTAATAGCTGTTACAAGGTGAAGCAATTGATGCAGATTGAATATCATCATTTGCCAGTTATAGAGTCTTCATCCAACAAACTCCTGTAGGAAGTGACCTGCACCACAGAAAAGAACAAATAAAGCATGTATTAGCACTGGCAAAACATTCTGTACAATAAGCAAAACAATTGCAAAGGCAGGAAAGTTGGGTTTGTTCAGCCTGTTGTGATAGGATCTGCTGAATTTGACTGGGTGCCCATTTTATTTTCCTGGGAAATATTATTCATTTTAGCTATATGCTAAAATATGACTATAAAGCATACATCAGCATCTTCATGCACAATCTCACATGGATTCTGGTTAGTTCAATTGTCCGACAGATATCAAATTTGATACGCTGCATGGCTTAACAAATTTTTTATCCCTATTAAAATGAAGTGATACCTTGTTAACTGAAATCACGCCTTGTAAAATGCACTGCATTATTTAATGTGCAATATCCACAATGGTAGACATATACCAGTTAACAGCTCCGGGTCATTTCAACCCCCTGGGGTTCTTCAAAGCGCACTGGTGTCATGCAGTACACGGGTGCCTTGCTTTTCATCTCCAATGAAAAGCAGCAGTCATGTCCTGTGTTTGAACTTGCATCCTTGGGCACAGCAATCAAGTGCCCTAACCACTGATCCTTTGCAGAGGGGCAAATCCACCAAGAGTGCAAGCTCAACTGTTATATAGTATTTGAACAGCTACTATTATTTTGTGACATCGTATGTTCTGACATATTATGTTGTGACATCCAGCAACTGCTTTGTCTGAGGAATGTGTAAATGGCAATACTTACAGCTCTCACTTAGTTTAATTGAAGCCAGTGATTGCAATCCTTGTACATTTCGAAATATGTCATATGTATCTTTCTTATTAATCTCTGTTATGTCATGCATAATTGTTAGAAAAGAATGAACTATTAAAATATTGAAACAACATAGCTGAATAAAATTTTTCAACTTACCAGTATGCTGTAGCTGTTCTTCACTCAACTCTCCTAAAAGTAGTATGAATACTGCATCAACAAACAGCATGAAATGCTTTAAATTCGGTTAGGGAAGGATGCCTGAATAGCACAGCACAGTGTAAAATAAGAGCCACATCTCGCCACCGGTTGGCAGTGGCATGTACATCTCAGGTCAATAATGTGTCGGAGTATATACTATAATGATAACAGAGTTGTATAAAACAGTGTTGTTTACATATATGTATATGAACTTCAACTTGTATTATTTGCTCCCTTGCCTTGTTTAAGACAGATGTGAAAATATTGCAAGAGAAAATTTCACACCAAAAGTTGAGAAATTGTTGTAAATTTGACAATTTTTGACCATGCCCCCCCCCCCCCCCCCCCCAATCATGTCCTGCATTTCACTAGTAGGAAAATGGTCACCCAGAAGTGCACTCATTTTTTTTTTATTCAAAGACTTGCCATGTGGCATAGAATGAGGCTGTTTTTTAAAGGAAGTCATGCAGTCTATTTTCTTCAAGAAACCGGAGCAAGCTCCGGCTCTTAATATTGTCCATTAGCCACGCGTGTAAATGTTCCTCCCTAGCCGACAGTCCAACTTCTTGTAGTTGTCTTATTCTTGACGGCTGCATTCCTGGGCATGTCCATAAAAGCTGGCGAAGATCCACCTCGGCAGTTGGCCTTGTACACTTATTAGGGCATGTGCTGTGCACTGCATCCTCTTCAGAGCCTCGTCGGCACGTCACCGACGGGGTAAGGGCCCTAATCCTTGTGAGGGACACCTCTCTCGTTATGTTATGAGGGAGGGATTAAGTATAGTAACAGGACGTATAGTAACTGCATACTTTGTTTTCCTGAGTTAATGCAATGAGACAAAATTGAAGTAGGAGCATTTAATGTGATGGTCATTATAATTGCAGAGGAAACCTATGGTAAAAAATGTGTGCTAATATAATCGGGCATACAGGGCTTGATATGGCTTCAAACTTTCATTTTTGTGCAGCTGTATGAATCAAGTCGTATATCAAGTGGCAGTCTGCAAGTCGGACTTGAACATAGCAGCATTGCATGCAAATAAAGCTATATATTAAAGGCATGAAACGCGACAACACTTCGTCTCCGGGCCTCGTTACAGTTTGCGCCATTCTGAAGACCATGCTGGGGACCAACCCTTCGATTTTAGCTGTGATGGTATTGGACTGTATATTTAATGCAGGGATACTGAACTTAACATATGCTGGGGCACTTAGATTTACTGCAAAATTACGCTGGTAACGACGTTAGATCGACGTACTGTGCCACAAAAATTAAACAGTAGTATGTGGTTATTTATCATTAGATCTCAAAAAAGAAGGAAAAGATGTTTGTTATCCCCGCGGCAGCACCTGGCTGAGGCGGCGAAAATAAAAGGATAGTAAGGAAGCGGTAGAGGAAATCAAAGAAGAGCGACAGAGAGAAAGGACAGGGTAGGCAAAAATAAGAAAATAGAGATATATACACTATATATGGTATAATGTACAGTAGAATCGCGACCGCGCCTTTCGCAGTAATGTGGTGGTCACAAAAAAAAAAGAAAAAAATCTCCAATAGCCCAAAACTTGCATCACGTGATATAACAATACCGCGGTAGTATGTATGCTGCTATGCTGCTCCACCAAAGCGCATAGAAAATGGGGTAATGTGAACGCGCGGTCATGTTAACCTCCTTGATTATGAGAGTGTATATTTGTTTCCTTTAGCCATATGACCACGGTGGACATCAGTAATAAAATGGTAATTTTCTTTACTTTAAATAGCAGCAAGTGCTTCCTATCTGTTAAAACTACGTGACAAATATCTGACCTAACCGGTTTTCCTGTCTGAAGACGATAATTTACTAGCAGACGATATCACGTCGCAAAACGAACGAAGCCAGAGCCATCCAAAGCTTTAGGCATTCCTCTAGCCAAGGGAGTCTGGGAGGCTGCGTTAATGGCGGTGTTTGTGCGCGGTCACGGTGTGCGGTGCTCTTGTTGTACGCAAGTATTCATTGTTTCATATCTGCCAGTCGCTGCCTGCAAGCAGTCTGTCGCGTGGCATGGAAGCTCCACAATAGCCTATGCGGTATACGACGACGGGGGAAAGCTTTCGTGAACGTATCGCTTGTGAAAGCATACAAGCCACAGACTACAAAGAATGTTGCGAAAGACAGGCTTACTGGTGTTGGCATGCCAGGAGATGACCGCAAGAGAAGAAATTTTATCATGGAAATGGTGAAGAATTGGCAGGTAAGTGCTGTAACTATGTTTACACGGGCGTACCTTTTCCCTATTCCTGTTTCTCATTGCAATGGCAGTAGGGCTAGCAGTAGCAGTATCGGCAGTTGCGCGTCACTAGAGAAACAAAACTTTATTGTCGGAAGCTGAGTTACGGGGTACCCTAGTGGAAGAGCCAAGTAGCCGTCAGCTGGTGGCTCGCTGTTTACGGCGCCTAGTTGTATGTATCGGGACGTACGTTACGTAGCACTGGGGGGTAAGTGGCCGTCAGCTGGTGGCTTGTGGCGACTTTTTCAGAGCGGTGCGCACGGCGCCCAGCTGTATGTCCTATCGGGGTTTGTGCTAAGGCAGCAGTAAAGGGGGGGGAGGGAACGAGGGAGGATGGAGTCTCCAACAATTTACAGCCCACGGCATCATCAGATGTGCCACCAGCTTTGCATTTGATGCGGCCATCTTCAGTGAATAGAGGCTTTGTCTGTGTACATTCATCTTTCATGGCCTTAATATTTAAATTGCCTGCACACCTCAAAGGGCAGTGAGACATTTCCAGTAATGCTGAGGATGACGCTTAAATCAGTTGCTCAAATTCAAGCAAGGTATCAAACTATTGCAAAGATGCATTCAAAAGACTTCTTGCTTCAAATAGAATACAGCCTGGTTCACTCCTGTGAATGCGTTCCGAATTTGCGTCCTGCGAGGGAAAATCAAAAGGTTCACATTCCAAAAAAAAAAAAAAAAAGCACCCAGCACGCAGGTGATAAATTCCCATTTTAGTTTTTGATCAATTCCATTTGGTATGCATTAGTTCAAGTCATTGAAAAAAAACAGCAGCAAGATTGGCTGAAAATACATTTTATCTGTGTTGCGTCAACAGACGCTTTGGCAAGAAAAAAGGAAACGCATGTCCCATAGATGTAAATACGTCAGTATTTTTTCCTAGTGACAATGAAGCAAAAAAAAAAAAAAAAAGGAATGGTGCACTTGCGGTAAATTTCGCTGACCTTCCTGTGTTCCACTGTAACCTGGCGCTGACAATCCATGCATCCGATGGTAACGCAATATTATAAATAATTCAGAGGGATGTAAGCTCTCAATAAGTGTGGTCACGCGCGTTAATCTGACTGAAAACTAAGCCGACAGGCGAGAGCACAGTGAGCTGCTGCCAGGGACGTTACTCGTGATGGTGAGTTTTTGAGAAAAGAACAGCAGTGAAAACATTGCAAACTCTATTATGTATGAACATGGATAGGCTCCGATCGGAACGAGCCTTCACTGCTCAACTAATGGGCACGATAGTTACTTTTTTCAATTGTTTTGTGTGAGTGCCTGCCACCGCCAGCACCGCGTCGCATCGTTGCTGCCGTTGCTTGTAGCCAGCGAATGCCGAATTGGTGAACCTTCACAGGAGTTTCGAATGCGTGCTCGAGTGAAATGTGCCGAGCACACCCGCCGCGTCAGGCTCGTGAATGCCAAGAGCTTCCATCCATATTTTTTTCGCTCATTCTGAGAGGGAAATATATAAAAAGACATTTTTCCACTGCCTTCGCTGCTCGAGTAGCATGGTGCTGCCTAGTTTTCGTTCTCATGGCAGCGCAGAATTCAACGAGATATCACCTACAAGAAACCAGCTGTTTAGGCAAGAGTTTGCATGTGCATAGAACGTAGCTATACTTGCCAAAGCCATTTATGTAGAGAGACGCAGAGTTCCCCGAGGCAGAACAATAGCCAGAGCCTGTAGCAATAATTACTTTTTTGTAATACTTTGGAGTACTTTGACGAAAGCAAACATGCTGGTTTTGTAGATACTGTAGAAAATACAAAAATATGACAGAACATATATCTACTTATGAGCCCTTTTAGCTGTGAATTTATTGTTTGTCCAATCATCAAACCCCTACCCAGTGATAACACATCCGCTGCCAAAAACGGCCATTGTGTGCCAGCACCCTCAGTGGCCCTAACTCATTTTTCGCGAGCAACTTAAAGCATTAAATGCTGGATAATACACAAAACAACCAGCAGTTATTGTGTCACTATCTACGTAACCAAAAGGCAGAACAATGTGCTTAACAAGCATTTCGAAGCTCTTTTAAGGCGTTCTCTTTGCTGTAAACAATGTTTTTCATTGTAGCTTACATGCAAGGAGTTGTCAAATGTTGGTCACTTGTAAAAAGTGTTTGGCATTGATGCAGTGCAGTGCATGAAGTAAGCTGGCAAACATCAGCTTCTTGTTAATTACCTATAACGAGGTTGCAAACTCTACTTGACTTGTTTCTGTTTGCATGTGTTCGCAGAGAATATTGAAATGGAATTGGATACCCACCTTGCACATGGCGGAAGGGCAGGGAGAAGCAAGAGGTAAAGGCACTGAGGATTGAAACCCCTGTGTTTATCTGAATATTGCCTTCTGCTTTTGCTGTTATGTAAGAAGTGGTACCTGCAGCAGTCCCAAAGATGAGCTGCTTGGCAGCTGGCTAAGCCATGATGTTGTACAGCTGGGATACCTCTTTTGAAGGGCTTTTGGGGCCCCAGTGTTGAGTTTTACCTGTCTCTAAAGATTAGAAAAACATTGTTACAGGATGGAAAGCTAGTGAAGAAAGAGCATGACCGATGATGGGATGGGATGGTTTTTAATAATGGGAGCAGGCCTGGAGCAAGTGCTCATGCCTGTGCCACTGCTCGCTTCATCTTCATTGTCCTTGGCAATATTCAGTGTCGAAAAGAAATTGAAGATGTTGGTTACTTTCCTAAACTTGACTTGCTGCTCATTAATTAGATGTCTGCACATACTCTAACAGTGAGACGCCTTGTGACAAGGCCAATGTTGGGAGCATGCCCAATCCTTCCCTTAAAGCATGCCAATTTTCATGCTTCGGGTTGCTTCTTATTGGTCGTCAAGAATGTGCTTCTAGGTTCTTGTTGCACTACTGGCACCCCGCTGACTAATTGGCATGGTCAGGCGCGTCTCATGCACTTACCCGGGAGCTTTTATGCAATTATGATTATGCTGCCTTTAGCACTTTTAACCGCATCTTATTAAAAGGCCATATTAGGAAATAAAACAACAAATGCAGTGCTGTAAACAGCGCATTTCTAAAATGGTAATTTACTGTCTCCTTACATTTTAAGGGCCAGGTGAGAACTGTGGTCTCGATTTAGTACTTGGGATCTATATACAAGCAGAAACCATAAGTTAGTGTAACGTTGAGGAGAACAATAGAGAAATTCTCTGAACATTGCACCCACATTCCTTTCCCCGCTCTCCCCTTCCGGTTGGTCTGTTTTGTCTGTTGTATTCTGTTGTATAACACCCCCGAAAAATATTTCTGGCTAGGCCACTGGTACCAAGAATACTGTCACCAACTTGCCCAAGCTTCCTTATCTGCTAATTTGATTCAAATGTCGCAAAAAGCAGTTGTGCCTTTATGAGCCACCACACTCCATGCGTATCAATATGAATGGACACTGCCACAGTTCTCATGAATGTAGTTTTGCAATAGAGCTACATATTAAATGATCTACCAACAAGGAAAATGGTTGGTATATTTATTGCATCAGTTAAGGGGTCGTCACCAAACATACAGCACCTTAGAGAATTCGGCACCAGGTGTTTGCATAAGTGATAACTCATGAACATATGCAATTGATATCTCTAGCAAGTATGAGCAATACCCACACAGCTAGTTTTCTATATTTTGTTTTCATCTACAATATTACTGATTCATTGCTATTGTGTATAGGTGCTCCCCAGTGCATGCTCAAGTTTGCAACATCTTGTCTGCCTGTGCAAATATAAAGAAGCAGCGACGTGCAGACTGGAACTTTTTGTAATGAATGCGTTGCATGGGACAGTGTATTTATGCTAATGCACAGTACCGAAGATGTGCATTATCACAATGGTGTGCAAGTGGCCGAGCAAGGGAACAATAGGCACCTGCTCGCACTGGTGAGTCAGCAGAATGCCACTGCTGCAACAGTGCCTTGCAGCATGCCCCTGGCAATCAATAAGCAGCTACTCAGTGACAGAAAAATAGCATGCTTGTTGGTAACGAAGGACACGCATGGTCCTAGAGCCAGTCTCGTCACCTGGTGTGTTACCATGAGTGTGTGCATGATATGCTGCTGTGGAGTGGTCCAGTAAATTTTGTCCTTGATGGCAGACTTCTGTCCGTAACACTTAACAAGCCAGAAGGTAGACATGGACAGTACCTTTGTACATAGTGTAGGCACATGAAGTAAACATTCCACTGCATGATATTTTGTGCAGTCTGCTACACATAAGCATAGGGCTTTTCCTTCACTTCCTTTTATTACCTGTTTATATAGCTTGTGGTCATGGAAGTAAAAATATCATTACCAAGAGTATTTTCTTTTGCATTGCACGGCCAAATAAATCAACAGAAATAGGAAATGAGAGCTTCACTTCTTAATTTCAGTGTTGTAAATAGCGGCTAGTGACTCTATTTGCTAAAGATGCATTGCTTAGTGTGTTATTTGAGTGGCTGATTTTTGGGGTGCTCATTTCTTGATCTGAAGCTTTTCTAACTGCATTCAACTTTCTGGTTGGCTTTTAACTATTTGTATAATAATCTTCTAGTAACTGTGTTCTATTTGCTTCTTTTCGCACCCCAGGTTTTTATGTAACCCCCCTCACATAATACTCCAGTTGGAGCCTGTGAGGTATGTGAGTAAAAGGTTTATATCGAAGCATTTTTCGGGCATAATGCGAATATGTCGAAATTTCGACCGCAAAGATCGAAGACAGAGGTCATTACCGAAAAGTGATAGGGGCTCCAAGCGAGTGCTTTGTTCTTATATTAAGTGCTGAACGCAGTCACGTTTAAAGAGCGAATACGAAATTCCCGCAGACGCAGCCGTTTTTCACCTTGGGAGCAGTCACGTAAGCACCGACCGCACACGGGGGCTGATGGGTCTTATTGGGCGTGGTTCGTTCAGCTGCCCTCCGCATGTGCATACCGGCAAGAGCAATTTAGTGATTGTGTGGTTCTGTTTTGTTGCGCCATATTCACGAAGCGTTGACTGATTTTTGTTGTATATGTGGTGTCCGCAACAAAGTTGAATGCAGCGGCGGCAACCAACGGCTTATGCGATGCGTTTAGCAGCTAGAGGACGCTTTTGTCGGGCAGAATGCCAACGCGAAGCGGGCAAGCATTACCCAGTTCTTCCTTCAAAAATCATAAAGTTAAGTTTTTCCTGAGAGTTCTTTTCCGTTTATTACAAAAGCTCCCTTAGTGCAGTGGAGCGTTGACAGGCGTGACAGGCCGAGGGCCGCCAAAGCATTCCGCTCCGCGCTGTCGCGCTCAGGTTCTGGGTTTGTAGAAAATTTCGCGTATCACCCAGAAGCAGCTCGCTAGGCAGCCAATTGCAGAAGGCTTTGGGCTACTCAATTTCCGTCCTAGTTCTTTTTTCTTTTTTGTGAGCGAAGTTGGTTTTCCTAGTCCGATTTGAGTGAAGAACCTGCAGACGCTCACTTCGTCTGATCCGTGCATATATGAGCGCATCGAGACAATTCAGTAAAAGCTTGGTAGGGTAGTAAAGGAAAATAAATATGCTAGTGTGGGTAGATATTAATTTTCTAAAGAATAGCATATTAATTTTCTAAAGGAGCAAGAGGAAGTCATTGCTTCCATCGCAGTGTAGTAGCGCACCGCTGAGCTGTGACCTTTTTTTTTTTTTTTTTTTTTTACACGCGATGCGTTACAAAAACATTCATCACCGTTTTACCATACGTCATGCTGTTTAGTGTTAAAAGCTGGATATAGCATAATTGTACTCCCCCTGACTGGCCCAATTGACCTTCATTTCCCCAGCTAGGGAACTGGAGATTGCGGACGCTTTATTAATGTGTGGAGCTATCCACGGTAGCTAAGGAGTTCAGCTCGGCTCTGCTCTCCTCGTCTGAGTTTTTCTTCCTGTTTTGACATGTAAATAATGTATATAAAACTTCTTTGCCAGCTCTACCTGCTGCTCCCCGTCCGATGTCTTGTCCGCCTGATCACGCTACCCAGAACCTTGGCCCCGAACCTGATCGTATCAAGTGGATGGCTGCGGTGTAATGGTCTGCACCTCCAGTCCTGACTCTGGTACAGTAAGTGCACGGTCCTTCTCTTGGAACATTGCCAGGTTTTACAACTTGTAGATATTTGTAAGCTTCGGCAAATGAAGGGTGGTTTTAGAGGCAGATTGGTTTCCTCTAACCACATAGTGCAGGGACTTGCCATTGCTGCAGTAGTCATGGACTGAAAAAAGTTGCACAAACCGGAGCTGGTTTTAATCTTTGGGGAATTGGGCATTGACTGTGGGCCCATCCGCAGAAAACCAGAACTGATTAGGGCAATTGAGGACATCGGTGCGGACGCGGAGGAGATAGCAGAATGTTGGTAGCTTATTCAAGAAGAGTTAAAGAAGGCTGAGGAACAGGAGAAACTCAAAAAGGATCTTGAAGACGAGTAGAATGAAAGGGGGATCGAGAAAAAAACAGCTCGATCTGCAGTTAGCAGAGGCAAAATACACTGGGAGATACACACCAAACTCCGTTGTGAGTCAGGAAGCATCAAGTGTTAAAACAAAAAACCTCTTGCTACCGTACAAACTAGGAGAAGACATAGGGCTTTTTCTCGGAAAGTTCGAGTGGGCGTGTGAAAATGTTGAGTTATCATCCGAGTTTTGGCCCCAGAAACTGCTGACCATCCCATGTGAGGCAGCCCAAGTGCCTGCTCGGCTGACAAAAGAAGGAGCAGCCGACTATTATAAAGCAAAGGCAGCGCTTCTCAAAAAGTACCGCCTATCCCTCAGATGCGTTTTGCCGCCGTTTCAGGGAAACCAGGTAACAACGTAATCAGTTGTTTCCGCATTTCGCTTACAATCTAAAGGCAGACCTGACAGAATGGTAAAAGAGGAGAACAGGCTTTCGGAACTCATGACAAAGTAATAGAAATGAATAACGGCCTGGGGGGCGAGTTGGTGCATGATGGAATTGAACGGCGGCGCAGCACGGAAACGGACACAGACAAGAAGGGGACACCACATGCGCACACTACCAACTATTTATTAAACGGAAAGGTGGCATATTTATACGTCCATCTCAAGCATCAGACTCATCGCCACAGTCCGCTCCAAACCCAACACGTGAACGCCGAGCACCACCAACAGGAAATCAGACAAGATATTTCTAACCTCAGTAGATAAACTATCAAAAACGGGGGGAAAAAAAAAAAACAAAAACATTTTTTTTTTTTAAACAGAAGGCAGGCCATATCTCATAGCAAATGCAGTGTGGACCGAAAACAGCAGAGTAAGACATGAGAAGCGACCAGCCCGAACCTTAACAAATAAAAAATAAAACAATAAAACAATCGTAGCAAAAGCAGTCAAAGCAGTTAAGCAAAAGCAGTCAGAACCCTAAGCCAACAACAAAAGACGATCGTAGCAAAAGCAGAGTCAAAACAAAAGAAGCAAAAGCAGTCAAAAAAAAAAACTAGGCCAACAACAACAAAAGACGATCATAGCAAAAGCCGAGTCAAACAAAGGAAGCAAAAGCGGTCAAAATCCTCAACCAACACCAACATTCGTAGCTCAAGCAGAGTCAAAGAAATGAAGCAAAAGCAGTCAAACACAATCGTATACCAAAGTCAAAAAAAGGGGGAGCAAAAACAGTCAGGAAATTGTTGTTTTAGGCTGTTGTTTTAGGTTTGACCGCTGTTGTTTCTTTTGTTTTGACTCTGCTTTTGCTACTATCGTTTTATTTGCTTTTAGGTTCCTGGCTGTTCTTGCTCCCCCTTTTTTTGACTATGCCTTTGGTATAGAATTGCTTCATTTCTTTGACTCTCCTTGAGCTACGAATGTTGGTGTTGGTTGAGGTTTTTGACTGCTTTTGCTTCCTTTGTTTGACTCGGCTTTTGCTATGATCGTCTTTTGTTGTTGTTGGCCTAGTTTTTTTTTTTTTTACTGCTTTTGCTTCTTTTGTTTTGACTCTGCTTTTGCTACGATCGTCTTTTGTTGTTGGCTTAGGGTTCTGACTGCTTTTGCTTAACTGTTTTGACTCTGCTTTTGCTACGATTGTTTTATCGTTTTATTTTTTATTTGTTAGGGTTCGGGCTGCTCGCTTCTTATGTCTTACTATGCTGTTTTCGGTCCACACTGCATTTGCTATGAGATATGGCCTGCCTTCCGTTTAAAAAAAAAAAAAAAGTTTTTTTTTTTTCCCCGTTTTTGATAGTTTATCTACTGAGGTCAGAAATATCTTGTCTGATTTCCTGTTGGTGGTGCTCGGCATTCACGTGTTGGGTTTGGAGCGGACTGTGGCGATGAGTCTGATGCTTGAGATGGACGTATAAATATGCCACCTTTCCGTTTAATAAATAGTTGGTAGTGTGCGCATGTGGTGTCCCCTTCTTGTCTGTGTCCGTTTCCGTGTTGTGCCGCCGTTCAATTCCTTAATAGAAGTGATCTTCCTGGAACAATTCTATAGCTGTCTAGGAGCAGAAACGTGTGTGTGGGTGCAAGACAGGCTGGGAAATAAAAGCTTAGAACGTGCAGCAGAGCTGGCCGAAGAATTTCGTGCTAGGTGGGAAACAGAGTGATCGCGTTCTCGGGGAAACCCTAAAGCAAACTAAAAGTTTCCGCGAACCCAGACTGGAAACCTAGCAAGCGGCACCTTGGAGCGAGACGAAAGCCACAGGGCAGTATCGAGTAACTACCCTAAAGTGACAGCCGACAAAGGGAAGGAAACAGAGAGAAAAATCAGTCTGTTTCCGATGCAACGAACCCGTTCACTTTGCCAACACATAGGAAGTTGGTTTTGTTCTCTTTGGCAGATGCAGATGAAAAAAGTATGCGCCTGCTAGAGCCATACCTAAAAGATGCAGGTTAATGGGAAGCATTGTCGGGTTCTGAGAGATTCCGCGGCCATCATGGACGTAATCCACCCAGCATACGTGAAGGCAGCTGACTTAACGGGGGATTGTGCATGTATTAAACAGGTTCCCGTAAAGAATAGCCCATGTGTGCCGGTCGCACGTGAATAGGCCCATTTGGCATTCTGGAAATAGAGGCAGCGGTATCACGGAACCTGCCAGAGCAGTTTCCGTACCTCTTTTCGAACAGGTCAGAGCAGATGCTGCAGGAGGAAGGTCGTAGCTTCGGTGACCGAGCCGTCCAAGCGCTCACTTGATTGAAAGCCCGCGAAATTGCAGCTGAACTCAGCCGAAAGAAGAATGAGCTTTCTCTCGCGATGGGCCAGGCAGTGGCAAACCAAGGTAGTGTCAGATTCTGGTGGAGTGGCTCAGGTCAGTGACAGAGAGGACTTAGAAGGCAGGGAATCGGGCACCGTGTCCCCGAATGAACCAAGGGAGATAGCGTCTATTGTAGTGCAGCCACGTGTGGAACCTTTGTTAGCTCTGGCGAAAGTCGATAGACGATGGCAGCCGAGCCGTAAAAGACATGGTAAAAATGAAGATAAATACAAAAAACATTTGTGGCGAACACCCTTCCTCTCAAGTGTGGCACAGCTTCACAAAGGCCAACCTAGAACGTCCCTAGCTAGGGTGGTTGCGGGAAAAAAAAAAAAAGAAAGCTGCGGAGAGTTGAGCGGCCGAGAAGGATAGAATGAGTATGGGAGAAGAATAGGAAATAATGAACGTACTGTATGCATGAAGTGCACATCATAGCCATCGTACAAAAATTTTGAAACCGAAGCAGCGATCTACGTATTCTAATTCTGTAGGAAACCATTTGGGAGTAGAAAAGAGCAACTTAATAAGATGTGCATGGTTCTTAAATGAACAATATGTATACAAATGGACGGTTGAATAGTTACAGTAATAAAGTGTTGTGCTAGAATTCTTTACAGCCGTGACCGCAATAAATATTACTCATATTGCTCTTAGCTTTAAGCTCTGGCATTGACAACTCTATCCAAAGAACCGACTGGTAGTGACAGGTTGCTTACAGCTGTTCATGAAAACATAGGCCATCATGATATTATTGCAAGCATATTTGCTCCTTTTTGTACTTGGTTATTACAAGCAAACTTAATTTTGGTCCCTATTCCTAGGGACGCTGCACCTCTTACAACACCCACTGTTCAGTCGCTTTCATTTAAGGTACAAACGTGCCACTGCTGCTTGGTACCTTGGATGAGGTTTTCAATGGGGTTACCTCTGATACCTAGCGATTGCTGTAATATTTATACCAACTACTGCAGTGAAAAAAAAAAAGGTAACACTGCATCACTGTAACTGCTGCATGCACCTTTAAACGTGCCTTAATTTTATTGCCTATTCTTATGGACACATGACCTCTTGCTATTGCTTTGTTCAGTAAGCAATCGTCTTTCATTGCTTCAATTTCTATCTCCACCACTTTCTTGTTGCTCCGGGTGTGATCATGTGATTTCATTGTTCAAATCGTATTGTTTTATCACATGTGAAGGATTTAGCCTATACATAGATGCTTTTTTTTTTTTTTAGATGCGCATCGGGAGTGTTTTCTACATAGAAATGAATCGATTGAGTTGTATGACTGGCGCGAAAACAGACAGTTTGGCACCCCCAAAAGATCTGTGTCCTGGGGTTGGAAGGGGAATAAAGAAGAGGTTAATCAGTGAAAAAGCCTGCCTAAAAAGTTACAAAGATGACGCAAAAGCGAAATGCTGAACAGAGTGAGTGATTACTTCTGGTATCCCACTTCACTTGCTATGTGATGTGACTGTATATGAAGCACCTTAGTATATTTTGTGGTATACTCGCTGAAAATTGTGTAGACACTAAATTTTTCCTTGTTCAATTATTTTGAGTGACGCACAAATTGGATTAAAACGAAGTCATCCGCACATCTAATGCCCATAGACATTACATACGTGGATGACCCCATAATTGTGTTCATGCAATAGTTTGTAGAATATATTAATATATTAAAAGTCGCCTTTTTTACTGTTAACCGGAGTAATACATATGCTCCATATCATAGCATTATTTGCCTATAGTTTGTAACTGCTCTTTCTTAAATTGCATTCTACAAAGTATACGTGTGTCATCTTGTACATCTATTTAACTCGCGAACAATTTGCGATCGAATTCCTTTTATGATGTTGTTTCAGCTACAAATAACAAATAACAGTTGTGACAATATAGGTGGCTTTAGGTATAACGTGTAGCGCAGAAATCTTTAATATATGCGATGATATTTTTATTCACCGCATTGCCTAAACGAGCCTGTTTAAAGAGACGAAATGAAAACAAATATGCATGTCTTCGGACACGAACAGTAATCGTGGTGCCATCACCATTTTATTTTAATTAAGTTTTCCTATGTCGTGGGCTAATCTCTCGACATAAAGGAAAGGCCCTTAGGTTTGCAAGATGCGGCGTAGTTTTCCTGAAAAAAGAAAAAAAAAAAACGCCTATCACTAAAGAAAACACCGTTTTTTGTCATCTCAAAAAGTTGCACATTTGGAGGCCTCCTGCTTGCGCACTAAAATTTTGTCATCCATTGTTTTTTTACTCACCAAATCAACATAACTTTTATTTGTATAAGAAGTATTAAAAGCTTGTTTCATTGATTCAGTTGATTTAGTAAAAAATTGCAAACTTTGCTTCAGGACTAACGCGCTACAAAAATGTTAATTTTCGGCCTTACATACTGGCGTAATGCGTTACGTTATTTGCACTAAAACATTCTGTGTTTATTACGCAGGTTATATTGTTAATTTAAGGCAGAATCTGGAGCTCTATGCTGGTATGTGTGTTCTTTGTAATGCCTCCAAAATTATTATGCTGGAAAGAGATTTGCTTATGATTATAATTATAAAAAATTACACATTGAAAAATGACCTTCAAAATTATATGAAGGAAAGAAGCCAACAGTCGGCGAGGCCGAGGAAAGCGTTGGGGCTGGTACTTTTATGTCTTTTTTTTTTATGTTTACTTGGATAATCACAGAAATTATTAATGTAATCTGATTAGGGGAAAGATAATTAAACACAAAGTAGAAGAAAAAACAACGTGCCGATGGTGGGAACCGAACCCACGACCTCCGAATATCGCGTCCGGTGCTCTTCCAACTGAGCTACATCGGCCGCTGTCCCCCCTGCTACTTTCTTGGGTATTTATGTTTTCTGTATACGAACCTTGAGAGTGTTCACCGGCGCCAACCTCAACCATAGCGGTGGACGTGGAACATCCTTTGTTACCGCCAGCGTCACATAGAACGTGATCAAGAGCAAGGGCGAAAGCTGTGCTAGAACCCTGTTACGTTACCTATGGCTTCAAGACTGCCAGAACCGAGACCCCCGTACGCTACAAGCAGATCAATTAAGGGGAAATGAGGGTGCTCATTATAATACATGAAGGAAAGAAGCCAACAGTCGGCGAGGCCGAGGAAAGAGTTGGGGATGGTACTTTTATGTCTTTTTTTTTTTTTAATGCTTACTTGGATAATCACAGAAATTATTAATGTAATCTGATTAGGGGAAAGATAATTAAACACAAAGTAGAAGAAAAAACAATTTGCCGATGGTGGGAACCGAACCCACGACCTCCGAATATCGCAATTATCCAAGTAAACATTAAAAAAATAGAAGACATAAAAGTACCATCCCCAACGCTTTCCTCGGCCTCGCCGACTGTTGGCTTCTTTCCTTCATGTATTATAACGAGCACCCTCATTCCCCTTTAATTGATCTGCTTGTAGCGTACAGGGGTCTCGGTTCTGGCAGTCTTGAAGCCATAGGTAGCGTAAGAGGGTTCTAGCACAGCTTTCGCCCTCGCTCTTGATCACGTTCTATGTGACGCTGGCGGTAACAAAGGACGTTCCACGTCCGCCGCTATGGTTGAGGGTGGCGCTGGTGAACACTCTCAAGGTTCGTATACAGACAACATAAATACCCAAGAAAGTAGCAGGGGGGACAGCGGCCGATGTAGCTCAGTTGGAAGAGCACCGGACGCAATATTTGGAGGTGTTGGGTTCAGTTCGCACCATCGGCACGTTGTTTTTTCTTCTACTTCGTGTTTAATTATCTTTCCCCTAATCAGATTACATTAATAATTTCTGTGATTATCCGAGTAAACATTAAAAAAAAAATACATAAAAGTACCATCCCCAACGCTTTCCTCGGCCTCGCCGACTGTTGGCTTCTTTCCTTCATGTATTATAACGAGCACCCTCATTTCCCCTTCAAGATTATAGTATTGTTAGTTATGGTCAAAGCAGAGGAATGGAATACAATATTAATAAACTTGATTGAATACTACTGCACCTAGCAATAAAAAAAGAGTGCAGGACAGAGAAAAAGTTCAGCCTTCACTTGCGTTCTGTCATGAATTTGACAGAAATAGCGAATAATTCAATTTTAAGCTATATTAAGTCTTTGCCGACAAGCAGAAAAAGGGTTTATAAGCTCTGACAAGGCTTTAAATTTTACTTAAGGTAAAATGTAACTAAATTCAGCAAATACTAAATTGAAGATTTGATGCCTACTCCATGAGGGAGCCATATAAGCACATTTATAGAATAAAAACAGGCATTTTTATGTTTCTAATAATTCATTTTGCAGAATTGAATATATTTACTGACTCGTATTAACAAAGTAGTTTGCATTGTTTCCAGAGATTTTGATACAAATCGATGTTGCGGCAGTTTCTTCAATTCTAATCAGTTTTCCTTATTTTACCATTTTTTAAAATTTTGCCCGATTTTAATATAATATGCAGAAAAAAACAAATCTAGAGCTTAAAATTTTTTTAGAAATAAAGAATGGAACCTAGATAATCTAGAGATAGTTTCAGTGCCACAATATTATTGGATCTTGCAAGAATGCAGACTGAATTTGGCCATTATCAGGACAAGCACTCGGTTTAGTATTCAACGTTATATTTTTAAACAATATAACGCAACACATTTTAGTCCGTGATATTTTTGAGGCACTGAAGATTCTTGACCGAGATTTGAATGAAAATCGAATATGATCCTTTTTTTATTTGCAGCAAATTTACACTTTACTGCTGTTTTCGAATTTTGGGCAATTTTGATAAGTTGTGGAGAACACACCTAGCGGTCTGGAGCTCCAAAAATTGCTTGGAATTAAGAACATGTGTTAGGAAGTGAAAACATTTAGTGCAACCAACCTAAGCATCATATTCCAGTATATAAGATTCAAAATGAATATTTTTGCAGCCCATTGCTCTTGAAGCAAAGTTTGCGATTTTTTAATAACTCAACTTCAAAAACAAGACTGGTTTCTAATAGTGTTTGTAAATGTAAAACCTGCATATATTTAGTGAGTAAAACATAGTAGATGACAAAATCGTGGTATCCAAACTTGCAACATTTTGAAATGGCAAAAACAGCGTTTATTTTCTACCTCTAAAGATATACCGTACAATTTTTTTGTTTTCAAGGAAACTACGCCATATCTTGCAAAGCTAAGGTTAATTCCTTTGTTTCTGATATTTGCCCATCACATACAAAAATTTAATTGGAAACTAAAGATGGTCATGGGACCTCGATTATAATTCTTATCTAAGGCACCCATATATACGCTGTGGGAAAGCCGCTATCAAGGGCTTATTTTTAAAATTACATATTTCGAACGGTTGTGCCATCTAAGAAAATTTGAAAGCTAGGCGCACCTTCGGTGTCTCCAGCCCTCACTTTCTGTTACAGCTGCACTTGCGAAGCTGAATTAATACGTTGAGTACTTTATTTTAGCCACGTATATTGCGCTGTTGCATGTCAATTTTAAGATAGGCTGCAGTGACGCGATTCTTGTAGTATTTGTAAGTGAAATCTGTAAAGCTTACAAATCTACCCATTAATATGCTCTCATGCAGGTTTTATGCACAGTACATTACACCTGCTGTGCCCGATAGCTTGAGACAAGGGTTAGAAATAAACCATTGGAAACAGGCGATGGAAACCGGGGGTGCATTGCTGGCAGCCACTTTGCACAGCGCAGTACATTTTTATTTTCTGCATAGGAAAGTGAGGTTATTTGCTCCAAGTACTAAATATTCACTTTAGACAATAAATAGGACTTAGAGTCGGTGAGCACATTCGGAAACCCGTTTTGATATTTGCGGTTAGAAACCTCATGTGTACCTTTTTTTCCGTCTGCAGAAAAATTCCGGGTTATGTAGATACCGAAACCGTTACCAGCCCATTCGCGCACCTCAATTGCGCTGCTCTCAACATGATTTTGAGCGGACGAAACAACCTGCCGCTATGATGGCTGGCCCCATGCATGAGTAAGGGCGATATGCTGGCAATGGTCGCTTCACGTCGGCCCTTTGGCACACATGAAGGTGCGAGTTACAGTGAGCGCGCTGAACTTTGCAATGCGGATAATGACTACAAAGCGGTAAGGATATAAATGAGTGTGAAATGGGTTTTACTGAGGGTTCAACGGAATATAGTCCTCTGTAAGCTGCACGGCGATAGCACAGGAACACAGTCCGTCTAGGCACAAACCAGCGAGCTCGAGCAGCGCAGCGGCACGTCGTTGTTCTCTTCCTCGTGCTTCGTGACATCTGCTCTTCGTTTACTACAATTTCCCCGGGAGCGAAGAGGAGCCACCCTGGCGACCTATGGCGAGGGCAAGACGAGCGGGTCGTAGTATGTTTTGAGGCGACTCACGTGCACAGTTTCGCGGCCGCAATGACGCATGTCCGAAGAGGGAGTGAGTGGCTCCACGATATAATTTACAGGGGAGGTTTGGTGAACGATGCGGTAGGGGCCGTGGTATTCAGTTCGAAATTTCGATGACAATCCCGGTGGGGTGCCAGGAACCCAGAGCCAAACGAGGGACCCTGTAGGGAAAACATGTGGCGTCTGATCTTTGTCGTGACGATGCTTTTGGTGGTCTTGAGATTCCAATGTTAAACTGCGGGCCAGCTGGCGACATTCCTCCGCATACTTTGCAGCGTCAGAAAGTGGAGTCCACTCGGAGGAGTCTGGTCGATATGGTAATATAGTGTCCATCGTGGACAAAGCCTCACGCCCATAAAGGAGGAAGAAAGGGCTAAATCCAGTGGTTGACTGCGTGGCGGTGTTGTAAGCGTACGTCACTAAAGGAAGAACAGCGTCCTAGTTAGTCTGATCGGCAGCAACGTACATCGTGAGCATATTTCCGAGAGTACGATTGAAGCGCTGTCAGCCCGTTAGTTTGAGGGTGATAGGCTGTGGTGGTTCGATGTATGATGCGACATTCGGCCAGTAGAGCTTCAACGACATTGGAAAGGAAGACTCGGCCTCTGTCACTAAGCAGCTCACGCGGCACGCCGTGGCAAAGGATAAAATGATGAAGCAAGAACAGGGCAACCTCACGGGCAGTAGCGGCAGGAAGGGCAGCGGTCTCCGCATATCGGGTGAGGTGGTCGATGCCGACCATAATCCAGCGGTTCCCAGAGACCGTGCGGGGAAGTGGCCCGTAAAGATCAACGCCAATGCGATCAAATGGACGGGCCGGGCATGGAAGGGGTTGTAAGAGGCCAGAAGCACGAGGTGTGGATGGCTTGCGGCGCTGACAGGCGATGCAGGAGCGGACGTATTCGCGAATATAACCGTACATTCCGCGCCAATAGTAGCGTTGAGAAATTCTTTGAAACGTCGTGACTACACCAGGATGGGCACACTGAGGGTCGGCATGGAAAGAGGCGCAAATTTCATGTCGTAAATGGCGGGGAATGACGAGAACCCACCGTCGACCATCAGTCATATCATTGCGGCGGTAGAGAAGACCGTCTCGTAGGGCAAAGTGTGGTGCTTGACGGCGTAAAGTCCGAGAAGGCGCAGCATTGGGAGAAGTGGACACGATGTCGATAAGAGATGCGAGCCACGGGTCTTTGCGCTGCTCCACAGGCATATCGGCGATGGTTAGAGTCGAGAGGACGGGATCAGCCGCCGTGGAGCAAGCAGGTTCGTTGGATAGGGGAGAACGAGACAGAGTGTCGGCGTCCATGTGTTTACGGCCAGAACGATATACAACTCGAATGTCAAATTCCTGAAGGCGGAGGGCCCATCTTGCGAGGCGGCCGGACGGGTCTTTAAGAGAGGACAGCCAACATAACGCGTGGTGGTCCGTGACGACTCAAACTGGCGACCGTACAGGTAGGGTCTGAATTTCGTTAGTGCCCACACAATTGCCAAACACTCTTTTTCTGTAACTGAGTAGTTGCATTCAGCTTTAGAGAGAACACGACTCGCGTAGGCGACGACGTATTTGTGAAAGCCGTTTTTTCGTTGAGCCAAGACAGCTCCGAGGCCAATGCCACTCGCATCACTATGGACCTCAGTGGGTGCTGTCGGGTCGTAGTGGCGAAGGATTGGTGGCGATGTCAAAAGATGGCGCAATGCGGTGAACGCTTCGTCGCACTTGGCTGACGAATCACTTAACTCACTGTTTCTCCCGAGTAGCTTCGTCAGGGGTGCAATAATAGAAGCAAAGTTCCGTATGAAGCGTCGAAAATACGAGCACAGACCTATGAAGCTTCGAAGTTGCTTGAATAAGAACGGTTTAGGAAACTCTGCGACTGCGCGCAGCTTGGCCGGATCAGGACGAACACCTTCCTTAGAGACGATGTGACCCGAAATTGTCAACTGCTGGGCACCGAAGTGCCACTTCTTAAGATTCAATTGTAGGCCAGCGTCAGTAAGACAAACCAAAACTTGCCGCAAGCGCTCTAGGTGCGTAGCGAAGTCAGTGGAAAAGACAACAATGTCGTCCAAGTAGCAGAGGCAGATGTGCCACTTGAACTTCCGCAAGATGTTATCCATCATTCTCTCGAATGTGGCGGGCACATTGCACAGGCCGTAGGGCATCACATTAAATTCATAAAGGCCATCCAGCATCACAAATGCGGTCTTAATCTCTGTCACAGGCGGCCATCGGTACTTGCCAGTAACCGGAACGTAAATCAAGGGGTGAAAAGTACTCGGCACCTTGGAGGGAATCAAGAGCTCGTCTATACGCGGCAGGGGGTAATTGTCCTTGTGGGTAATTTTGTTCAGGCACCGGTAGTCAACACAAAAGCGAACTGAGCCATCTTTCTTCTTTACTAGCACCACTGGTGAAGACCAGGGGCTTTGAGATGGACGGATCACACCACGTTGTAGCATGTCCTCAACTTGCTCATTGATCACGCGACGCTCTGCCGCTGACACACGATAGGGGCGCTGTCGAAAAGGTGTTAGAGCCAGTCTAAATATGATGTGCGACTGTGGAAGTGCGGCCGAGAGGTGTGTGGGCGGCGTCGAACGCGGAGCAAACCGTCTGTAAAAGGGCCGCAAGCTGCGTTCGGTAGGTGGAAGGAAGGGCGTCATCGATGGCGGTTCGGAAGAAGTCGTCTGGCAACGAATCAGGCGTCGATCAGACTGCAGAGCATCGATGTAGTTACCACATTTGGTCTTGGAGGCATCCAGGTCAGACAGAAGGTGGGCTGGTTCAATGGAACTGGGAGATTCCCCCGTAGCAAAGTAATCAGGTGCGGAGACGGATTGTAGATGAGTAGCTTCGTGAAGCCACCGTGAACATTGAGAACAGCAGACGACAGCGGCAGGTGCTTGCGGTGGATGAAGGATGCAGACGGCGTAAATAGAACACTAACGGCTGACACGGCAGGACACGAAAGAGGCACAAGGGCACAAGCTTCTGGAGCTATGTCGACATCTTCAGCGATGGTAAGCTTTTGAGGACACACTGAACGGTTGTCGTCGTGCAGTACGTCGCACAGTGCAGAAAATTCCACTTCAGCTCGGGCGCAATCGATCACGGCGTTATTTTTAGACGAAGTCCCATCTAAGGATCACATCGTGAGAACAAGACGACAAAACTGCGAACTCGACACTGTATAAAAGACCTTCAATGACGACACGCGCTGTACATGCTGCTAAAGGTGCAATCCTCTCTTCGCTGGCAGTGCGGAGCGAAAAACCGTTAAATGGCGTTGTAACTTTTCGTAATCGTCGGCAAAGTCGCTCATGAATCACAGACACTGCAGCACCTGTATCGACCAGCGCATGTACAGGCAGACCATCGCTAGAGATGACTATAACGTTCGGGGGCGAAATATGAGGCCTTGAGCTTTTCGCAGAGCAAGCAGTTCTCGCCTCAAGAACCGCGGAACTTAGTTTCCCTCATCAGCAGGGGGTGGTCGCCGGCACATTGGTGACAGTGACCTGCGACGTGGAGAAGGAGAACGATGGGTCGTGTACGAACGCTGTTCGGCGGCGTATGCAGGTGAAGACGGAGCAGAATGAAGCAGCGGTGGGGAGTACTTCGAAGACGCAGGCTCGGGACGCGCAGCCATGCGGCGACGGCGCCGACGGGCCACGTGTCCAGGGCAACCACAGTAGTAACTTGGGCGATTGTCCGAAGTGTGCTACGGGTTGTAATAGCGCGGAGTCGCAGGATGAAGCGGTGTATAGCGTAGGACAGGCTGCACGGGTGGTAACGGCTCAGGCGGAGGCCGCGTAGGTCAAAGGGGCTGGGACAGAAGGTTGGCTATATTGTAGTGGTGCTCCGACGTATGTCAAGGGAGCGACAGCAGGAGCTTCAGGAAGCGTGGGAAGTACTGTGACCTGTTCGCGGATGACCTGCTGCAACTTTGGAACCAAAGGAGGGGAAGCGTCAGGACGATGGGGAACGAGGGATGTATTTTCGGGGTTTCCTATTGTACTGGGGAACAAAATACAGACGTGAGGGTTCTTTATCGCAAATAATGAAACGTGGTTTGTGCCGGTACTCTTCAAAGTAGCAACACCATTTAATGTGTAAGTCATTAATCAGTAACTTAGGTAAATAATGTCAATTAAGGATTCCAAAGAAAACCTTTTCTGTGGCGCTCAAGGTAGCTTCCAGCGATATGTATCTGGTTTCCTTCCCCTGCCTCAGAAATGTCTTTTTTCCCCCTTGGATCAAATTTGCTTACACAAGCAGTATATGTGTAAAAATATATCATCCGATGACTACATCACCACTGATCCCACTGAAGGTCCTTATATTTGCTTGAGTGACAGCCTTTTATCACTTTAACAGGCTAGAAAATTCACATGAATACGGAATGAAGGCTGATATTTTCTTTCGTATATTTTCTAGGATGCCTGAGGAGAGGCAGCGTGTACCTGAGTGACGTCCTCTCCAGGAAGACCGCGGCAGCAGTCAAGCGATGGCTCGTAACAGTGAAGTAATGGGACTGCAGGCACAATGAGCAGGGAAACGTGACATCTTCAACTCAGCCTAGAAGCTGAATGCCAGAATAAATTGCTGTGAAGCCTCACAAACTTAGTAAGCTGTAAGTGCCATTTTTTTATTCGGAGGGCTTTGAGCCTTTCGAATATTTAAGAAAGACCAATAAAAAGTGCTGTTTAAACCTACATTTGTCGATGCACAGGCTTTTTTAAGCTACATACGTATGGGTTGCTTTTCACCTGCCCGGAGAACAGCACTGCTGATGCCACAAAGTTAGAGCCCGCTTGGAGGAGAAGATGCGCATCTCAAAATGCTGCCGCAGCGCTAATTTTCAGCAACAATAGCACTGCGCACGCTTTAATGGGTAAACGATAGGCCATGGATGAGTAGATCACTAATTACACATGGATAGGCCACTGGGCAGCGTGTAGTGCCGAAGTAGTTGGGCCATGTGGGTAAGCCAGCGCCCATGCATGACCCTAGCGTGGCAGTAGGCTGGTCAAGTCGGCAATACTCATTGGCCCGAGGTCTACTGCCGATGGTGGATAAACCACCTGCCAGCGGGTACCACCAACAAGGTTGGGCCATGTGTGGGTAAGCCATGGCCCATGCATGACCCAAGTGCGGCAGTAGGTTGGCCAAGTCTGCAAGCCATGGCCCATGCATGACCCTAGCGCGGCGGTAGGCTGGCCAAGTCGGCCATACTCGTTGGCCCGAGGTCGATTGCCGATGATTGGCCATTCTTAGGCCATTGTCAATCCCCGACCTCGGGCTGAGGTTGGTCGCCTAGGTTGGCCCGGTGAGTTTCAGTCGGCCATATTGCCAAGGGCCGAGCGCGGGCCAACCATAGGTTTGCCGCTTGGGTTCCAACTGCTGCTGACTCCATTGTCCTCGTTGGGTGGTCTTCTATGGTGATGAGTGCGAGTCCTTGCCGCTATTCTTAGGGACAGCGCGGACGCTGTTATTCAGCACAACGCCTCTCCTAAAGCTGAAGCTGCCCTGTATCAAATACCCCTGACCACGAACGGAAGAAATATAGTGTACGGTGTCATATATCTCCCTCCTGGACGAGAGAATTAGGAATGACAAATTAATATAGAGGGTTGTTTGAATACACAGCCTCGAAGATATCTGAATGACCATTAGCGAGGAATTGAACACTAATTTCCTTCAACTCATTTATGCAGCACCTATGCATACCAGTCCTGCACGACGTCTTAGATAGCTTACTTACCGAGGCAGTCCCGTTTAGGCTTCCGGATAAAAAGAATAACGGCGCCTGTATGTAGGCTCTATTTCAGCTCGACGTCACATCAATGTCGCCAGCAATAGAAGCGAAAAGAGTTTCTTGCTTAATATTGATATTATGAATATTTAATGCCCATGAGCTCTAAGCCAAAATTGCCACACGCGCAAGAAACACGACTATGTGACAATATCATTCTTCATATGTATGGCCTGTGCATTCGTTTTCAGCCTTGTGCACAGATGAAGTCGATACCCGATTAAAAAAACCGAGAATTTCCTATAGTCGCATGTTTTTCTTGCTATTCATGGTCATGGACTCTTGCCAACAAAGATTTTTTTCCTTATACTGTCGTTTGTCGCCCCAACAGAATTAGAGAAAGTTATGAAGAAAAATGAGATAGTTTTGCAGAATTATACAACAATACTACAAAAAAGTCTGCCGTTCCGACGGATCGAAGATCATTTGCAAAGTTGGGACTATTCTGTTCTCTTTCCTTTCTTTTTCTTTTTTTTTACTGGGAGCGAAACAAATTATTACCTGGTGTCCCGCTCCGCTCCCTTATGTTTTAGTTTTACATACAGGTGCGCAAATAATCTGCCTCTCTGGGAGATTTGTTCACGTGCGGGCGCGCAGGCAGCTCAGACGAAGAAGGAGACGAAGCAGAAGAATCATGGAGCCTCAAAGCCCGAACGCTGGGGCGCAATCGACCACTCCCGGCCGCTTCCTGGCATCTCGAACGACCTCACACTGGCGAAGACAAACTAATTCTGCTGGAACCATCGCCGGCGCCGTGTGTTCACTGTCCTTCTTCGCGGCCACCTGCCTGCTGCTGTGGCTCATCGTCACGCAGCACGAAAATCGGGTGCGTACAGGAAATACCGGCAACACGTCCTTCTGCTGCCCCGAGGAAGCTGCCCAGCTCCATGCCGTGATCAGCAGGACCGTTTCACCATGCAGCGACTTCTTCGCGTACGTGTGCGAAAACGCCATCAAATCAGGCTTCATCCAAGAAGGCGTCAGCCAGGATATCCTGGTGAGTTCCACTCTTTCATGCGTTCCATGCCGACATGGCTCTGTCGGCAGGTGCTCATATAAAGGCAATGGGATATTGCAAAGCGCTGGCAACCCTTTCCGAAAAAATTCTAGAGGGCACTTTGAACCACTAATTGCGATGAGGCGAAAGCCAACATAGCGCGGTGGATCGTAGCTCTCCACTATGGCACCTCTACCTTCCGCTCCTATTTCACTCCCACCTTCCTCACTCCCTCGCCACTGATGCCTGCTGCCCTAACGCCTCCTAGACATTTGGGTATGCTTCTGTTTGCATTGGGGTGCGGCGTTCGAGGAAGCCTCAAATGAAAGGCGCCGCATGGACGCCTGGATCGGACGCCCAGCGGGGTCAGCATCGTATATGTGGATGGATGGATGACAACTTTTATTGTCCACCTTAAATGGAGGCCCCTTACTCCCCACCCCCGGCACGCAGGCCTAGCGGATGCGAGCTGGAGACTAACAAAGAAACTCCTAGTGCATCGGAGTTTCTATCGCATCCCGCACAAAAAAGCGTTACAGGTCATATGTGCCCTATAAAATCTGACTGGATCGTGGCGATGATGAGGGGTCCAGCTATTACAATTTTACGTGCACCTTGGTTTGTTGTTTGGCGGAAGCGGAATTGCATGGCCAGGCCAGGGGGCTGAAGTCAAGCCCTCAAATTTGTTTTGACGGTGACGCGATGCGCCGCTGTCGCATTCATATATAAACGTTGCTTCTGTCGAAAGGCGCTTTCGGCAGCATCTTTAACAAGGCTACACGAAATAGCTGTGGCTTCCGACGGAGACCGACTTGTTGCATGCAGCAGTTCTTGACAAGACTTTATCGAAGTTCACTATCTGCTCGGCGATAGAAACACGCGGAGGAAACATTAGACATTTTCCACGTTCGAAGTGCCGAAAAGCATTTTAAAGTTCGATATTTTTCGGGAATGCGAAGTAGTTTGACCTGGGGTGTTTAGTCTGTTCACGTATACTGCGACGGTGTCGAGGATTCGCGAAGAAGGCTGAACAACACTCACCGCTCATGTGCGAGCTAAAATATCAATATCCTGGAGAGAATATGGGGCAATCTCAAGCATATTGATCAAATTTTAAGTTTTCTCCACAGATGACCACCATAGGCACTCAAGGTTCTCACTCATAGTCTGAGCGGCGTTTAGGGTCGTTAACATAGTCTGTTTGTACAATCGCAGAACATGGTTTCTCACCATTTCGCTCGAGCTCAAATGTATGGCAGTCATGCACAAAACACATCAAACGCTCGGAATATCGCGTTTCCTAACAAAACATGTCAGCGTTCATCACATATTCTATGCTGAGACGCGCAAAAGTAAAGAAAAATAAAGAACCTCTGCCCGTGCCACTAAGTATAACGGGCTTAATCCAATTGAAATAAAAATGAATAGGGATTGCACCAATTAAGAATTTTGCATTGAAGAAAAATAACAAAAAAAATAATGTGTAAAAAAAATCTACTATCCAGCCCAATCGCCACCACGGGAACGGTCCAGCCAATAGTGGATTTATTTGCTCTGCTTTTTGTGATTGGTTTTGGTTGAGATACTGTGTTACTAGTTACATGTTTCTTGATGTTAACATTTTGTATTTAGATGGATGAGTCCGGGCTTGCCTGGGATTTTCGCGATCCGGACTTGCTTTGGAGATGTCTTCATTACTTGAGTGTTGTATGGTGCCGCTGAGTTGGATTCTGAAATGCTATGGGGAGAATTGGAGTCCTCCCCCACCGCCTTTCTTTTCTGCCCTTCCCCCCCGTCTCCCTGGATATCTCCCCTCCACCGATGTCTCTTAAGGTTTGACTCCGTATATCTCCTGACTGTTTTTCGGGAATGCTCCCTGGGTTATACTTGAGGAGGATTGATTGGTGGAAGGAGCCCGTCCTGGAGGCGAGCTGCGCGCGGTGTTGGTGGCTAAATTAGTGAGAAATGGTATTGTCTTCCTTTCCCCTCCCCCATTTTTTTCCTTTTTTTTTTAGAAGAAAGCTTGTGGAAGGCTGAGACGTGACCGAGAAGAGGGAGGTTAATTAAAACTGAATATGTAGTAGTATTTATATATACGTACTTGAGGTATCTTATGAATATATAGGGAGGAGGGGGAGGATTTCAATTCGGATTGTTAGATTTCTGTAGAAGTTGTTTGAGGGAGTCGGTTACCTATTATTTTTCTCTTATCCTCCCACCGCTCTCCCGGATTTTTAGGGAGAGCTTCTTGAAGCTATTTTGGTTTAACTCTCTCTCCCCCCGTCGCCAAGTGCGATGCCGAGATGACGAGTGTGCGCCGAACACCACCCCCCCCCCCCTCACGAGGCCATCCCCTTGTTGTCTTCCCCCCCACCCCTTGGGTTAAATTTCCCATTTGCCCTCTCCTCTACCCTTCCCCCTTTCCCTTCTTTTGAGTTATTAGGTGGGTTTGAGTTGGGGATTGGTGGGACCCCCAGCCTTGACGTTCAAAATTGAAGGTCTTGTAGGTCCCGGGCGTGGTTACAAGCCTACGCCCGGGAGCCGCTTCATTGAGCGACTAACCACCCTCGGCTTACCGGTCGTTGATTGTGCGAGCTCAGCCGTCTGCTATCCTGTAGTGGGGTAGCCAGTGTACATGGTACAGTAAAATGGTCATTGCCCTTGCCGAGCCTAGTTGTGATGGAGGGGCCGGCGGATAGCAGTACTGCGCAGCAAGATTGACCTAACTAGTTCAGCCCCTGCCCCTCGCGCTGATGCCATGCGCTAAGTGAGTGCGCAGCACAGATGTTGGTAAGTTACTAATGTCTGTGCCACTTGCGGGGCCCATCAAGGGTAACCCGCTCTGGTGGTGTGAAGGTTAAGGCCTCGGTTGGGCGCTGGGCCTGATTTGTTCAAGGTGAAGGACCTGATAGAGTGGCGCTGTTTGGCCTTGCCCAGATTTTGCTGCAATGGTTTTGTTGGGCCTGGGGGTCAGTTTTTCTGTGTTTATGCCCACACCTCCCTGTCATACCCTCTCCTGTAATCCCTGTCCTTTTTTGGGACTGCTAGGAGTTGAGTTTGTTGAACTTAATGATAGCTATATTTGAGGGGACGATCATGGGGAGCGAGGGACGGGCGGCCGCTGCAGTTAATCTCCGGTGAGATGTAGGGATGCGTCGGGGTGAGAGGAATATTGCTGTCTTTTATTGTTATCTCTTAAGGGAGTAGCGGAGCCGAAATAAGGCCGAGGGAAAAAAATTAAAAAAAAAATTATAAAAAAATTGAATTTAGGTGTAATACTGGTAATATGGAGATGACCTTTTAGAAAAGGGGGAGGAGGAAATAAGAAAGACGGAGATGGCAATTTATATGTGAGTGGATAAAAAAAACTAATGGTAGCAAGGTTATTATTTAAAATTTACAGCACGCTGAAATAATTAAGGGCACTAAAGTACAACTATCTTTTTTTTTACCACTGTCTGGCAGCTGAAGATCAAGGGCAACATTATTAGAGGCACACAGAACATGGAATCACGAACTGGCAGGGCGCTTCATTGGTTGTACTCATCGTGCATGAGCGAGATATGGCAGCAGGACCGACGCCAAAGTGAGATAGCGTCTTTTGTTCTCGACGAGGTGAACGCGACGAGCTCCATGGGACAGAGTGAACTGCTTCGATTCGCCCTGACCATACAGGCACGGTATAAACTCCGATTTTTCTTCACGATCACCTCCAGCGAAACGGGCACACTATTTTACCGGAAGTATATACGCAGCAGCTTTTACGAACTATTCTGCTCCAACAGCTGCTTTTCTAATGCACTACCGGTTGTCAACGCTCGCCTGCACACGAATTACACTCTGCAAGATTTCGTTCACTTCGAACGCCTGCTGCCAGATGACAATGAAGACAGAGGTATCGAAGTATTGGACATAGAAGAACTCCTTGACGCCTTAGGAAAAACAAACAAGTCGATGTTCGCAGCCTATTTGACAGAGTTCTTCCCCAGATTTAACATTTCGACGCCCACATACGCGATCTCCAAAGATAGCATGCTCGATGAAATTAGCGTCCTCTGGAATGTCTCAAATCAACCACTTACGCTGTTTTACATGCTGACGATAGTAGCACTCGACGCAATGATTCAGGTCCAAAATACCAGAGTGCTGGACGCTCCGACGAAGCATATGTGGCACATATGCGATGCCCACAGTAACAAATACGACGAACTCTGGCGTGCCACATACGTAGCGGCTCTCACAAGTCCCACCAAGAACCGCCGGATGCGCGTCATCTTCGAGGCGACCCGAGCGGCCATGTGGAACTACGCCCCTCTGCGGACAATGGTGGCAGCCGGCAAACAGGCGGGGCACTTGGACGCTCTGCTTGGAAGTATGACCGTTATTCTTCCGGGAGACCTCGTCCTTAGTGATTTAGGTGTGCCCGAAGTGTCGCCTCACGGCTTCGTGCGCAACTATTTCCGGGCTCTGAGCTTCGAGTTTGACGTCTGGCGTGAGAAGGTACGGAGAGGCGCAGTTACCACCCTGAATGAAGATGAAGTCCTAGGACGCATAGAGCGCATTAACGATACGCACTTCTACGTGCCGGCAACGGCGTACAGTACTCTCAGCGCCAGCAAAAGCGATTCCTTGCTCGCGGACGCGCCCGTGATTGCCATCGACATGGCGGCCCAGATATGGAGCGGAGTTGAGAAGTACGAGCAATGGAACTCTCGGACGGCTGCTGCTATCCACTCTCACAGGTACATCTATTTTTTATCATCATAGAGTACCTGCACAGCTAGTGCAAGAATAAGTGAGCCATTAATTCTAGCATAGAGTGCTCTTAAAGACTATAAACACAAGCACATTGGCGTAATCATTCCGCGTTTCTGCTAAATAAGCGGGAGTACACGTCACCTAGCACAACAATTATGTTATTTTAAAGCTCTGCGCTCCGTTCCCGCCCATTGTTCAAGCCTAATAACGATTCTTGGTGTTTTTATTCAGGGAATGGTGCGGACGTACCAGTTTAGCCTACTTTAAGGTGATTCTATAGTTTCTGGCTGTACATCTACAGCATACCTATTTGCTTGAACCAGCAAATAATGGAGTCTTTTGCACACCTTTTAGAGACACCGAGGGCTACTATATGTGCTCTTGATTGCCCTTGTATATTCAGCTTTCATTGAGCCTTTTTTATTTCCCATATGCACTTCACTGTTAATGAAAATTCAAAGCAGTTCTACTCGGCAGCTTCTCCGGGTGCCCTGTACCATATAAAAATTGTATTTCATTTCTGTTGCCTTTTACATACCTATATGCTGTTGAAAAAAAAAGGGAATTCTCGACAGTACTTCTGTGAGAGAGTGAACTCACTGCACAGTAAAAAATTTTAGTGTAAATTCTGTGTTCGAGCCATCAACAATTTCGAGCCATCAACAACGATCTGCCGAGCTCAATCCTAAGTATAAATGAAACTGTCATTATTTTATTTGCCAAAATGTCCAAAAGGGACGACCAAATAATAGAGACGGTTTTATTGCAAAGTATAAAAATTACCTAAAATACTCAATTTTTGCAATGCTGTACTACTAAAATAAACGCTCGAAAATGCAGTTATTTTGCTATAGGTCATCATCTGGGTTATGCACTGGTCGAGAAAAGTGTCGCCACGTGTGCAAGTGAAGAATAAGAAATCAGAGAAATTATTTCTGTTTTATGAGGTATTTGAATTTTATTCTGCGACATTAGATTTACCATAGGTTCTGGGTATTTATTGTCTTGTTTGTGGTGAGCCTTGATTCCTTTCCCAAGGGGAGAAATAAAACTGGCACTATGCTTCGTTTCGCGGTAAACATTTATGTCGGTCATTTATAAAAAGAGATAGGAAAACAGCGCCTTCCAGAATCTCTTCTCATATTATTGGTTTAGTTTAAAGCATTTAAAATCCCAAAGCGACTCAGGCTATGAAAAACGCCGTATTGATGAACTCCGGAAATTGCGATCAACTGGGGTCCATTAACATGAACTTATATTGCATAGTACAGTACAGCCTCGCATTAGGCCTCCATCAAAAAGCGACCGCCATGGCGGCGATTTTGTCGAGCGTCCTTGCATTCTGTAACCCACTGAGCCGTCGCTCCCGGACCGTTCTTCGTGTAACAAAAAATTTCAGCGGCTTACTAGTCTTAACAAGTGTCGCGTTTTCACTAAAGCGTGAAGTGTTTGGCATTACCATAGCTGCAACAGGCACACCTATTGGTCACGTCTGAGTAGGTCAGTTTCGCTTTGTTTGTACAAGATTTCACACTTTACCAAAATCAAGTAGGCTACCCAATTTTACCAAGGCAATTCGATGTTTCTTGCGCTGATGCGCAGCTATTTCGTATAGTCACCTGTCCAATAGTCCTTCCTTTTTAATCAGTACCATATGCATGTGACCCACATGTCTTGATGCGACCACTTCGAACAAAAACTTTTGTCACCTAACCAATGTTCATCTTGACCTCCTAGGAAGTGCATATTGAAGTCTCTAAAAGCACTGAAGTACAAAGCCCCTTTTGCCATGACCGCCATGGTGGCAGTGCAAATCGCGGCCAAGGTTGCGACCTCGGAGGGCGTCGTCGATCGCTCCGACTCGGCGACAGCTACCGATTGGTGGGATGTGAAGAGAATCTGGAGCCTCTTTCGCATGTCCAAGGCGCAGTTCTTCTACGCACGGTATGCGTACATCAGGTGTAGCGCCACTGAAAGCTCCAGGCTCTTGGTAAACGAGCCTCTGAGGCGCATCGAAGACTTTGGTGTGGCGTTCCAATGCACGTCACGGGACCTTGTCAACGTCAGCGCATGCGTGGACGTCAATGTGTGACTGTTTTTCTATAGTGTGCTGTGCTGTTTCCGTTTGCTTTGTATGCGTGACAGTATTATCCATTTAGCAATTTCTTTCGTGCTCTTTCAGCTCAGTCTCTACGAAGAGTAAATTTAATTCTGTTACCTTGCGATTATCTATGCTCTGACACCGCTGATGAAATGAGAGCGAAGCACTAAAAGCGCACCTAACCTCTATCTGTTGTGTTATCTCATTTTCTTATGTCGGGAGCGGGTAAGGGCTGCTTAAGATCACCTTTATCTCAACCTTTTAGCAAGCGACTGGGCAAAATAAAAAAAGCATTTCCATCTTTATTCTGAGAAAGAAATGATATGTATTTGCCGTGCGCATCACATTTCATTCTTCGTGCAAGGCAACAGGAAATAGTGGTGTGTCTTTTTCTCGAGCCATTGGGTGCATCTGAATGGCAGTAAAGCGCGTAACGGCAGCGTCATCATTGATATCCAAGGGCCGCTAGCTCAGAGTTTTGATTTGGTGCAGATTGTATTAGGTTAAGCACGGTAGCGTCCGCATAGAGAAAAGTTTGCCCCTTTCCGTTGCAACAAAGCTATTGCCCTAAGTGGAGTCTCAAAGCTGTGTGTGATTGACAATAGATATACTGAGGGTGAAATAAGAGAAGAAAGGCGTCTGTGTTTATGTTAAAACTAGCATTTACCCTGCCCTTTTCTGCTGTATAACTTAACCAATTCGAAGCAAGAAACATTTAGTGTGCGTTTTTTTTAAGCTTTGTTATATAGTGCTTATTTACGCTCAAACACTATTTCTGTATATTTAAAAAAATCGCTTTCAGTAAAACCTACGGAGGGGTACATTTTATAGTAAGCTACACCACGATGATATCACAAGTGACTCGTTCTTCCTATTTGTTATCGTAAAACTGTGTTGAAAAACCAGTGTGCCGCTTATGTGAATGCTTTTTGGCGCCATTGATGTCACAGGTGTCTCTCTAGTTTTTTTGCACATAGAGTGCCATTCTGTGTCAACGACATCAGGCAGAATGGAAGCGTCTGCGAATAGTTGGTTCCTTCGTGTCAAGGCCCGGGAAATAGGGAGGGACATTTTATACGAAAATTAGTAGGCCCATTACGTTCGTTTTCAGCAATTTGGGGAATTTTCCAATAGTTACCATAGCAATTTTTAGCATCTATATGAACAACCACCACTACTTCTTGCCTTTGGTGGACGTGCATTGACAGGACAAGCTGAGGCAATGTCGAGACGAAAACGTGTTTTTATGTTCGAAAACATTAGAGAAATGTGACACCTTCGGCTCCTGCGCAGCGATAGGACAAGCAAGGCCACTGGGCGTGAGAAGAACATGTTACCTGTTGGTGCTTTCTTCCAACGTGAATGCACATACTCGTCTTGACACTGCGTCGGGTGTTTACATTCCTAAAAACTTTTTGGGTCATATGATTCAGGTAATAAGGCGAAATTCTAGTAGAATATTCTATATTTTGCTGCAACGATATTTTGAGCAGCTAAGCGCAAATACGAGAAACATTTTGTCGAAATCTGTGGCAGCCAATTCATCGTTTCTTCCTATTTCTAGCGGTGTGGTTAGAGTTGTCAAGTTTTCGGTTCGCAGTGTTCGTCAGTCATGTTTCTAAGCACATCCTGCACAGCGGCCGCTTTGAATGTTGCTCCACTTGAATTTTCGTACCTCTAAAACAAACGACAGGCACGAATATCGAATAAAAACGGAATTAACATTTTATCTCCACTTCGTCGCGTGCTGTCTATCCCATGTTTACATACGAAGCTGCTTGGTGGGTTTGTCACATCCACATCGCGAAAGCATTTCTATTCACACACTTCATTTAGGAAGAAGTTTGACGTAAAGTGCAAAAACAAAAGCACCTTATTAAATTTTAGGTTTTTTGCATGCCTATAAACACCCTTACACCCTCGAAAATAATTGCTTTCTAAAGACAGTACACCCTCATTAATAGTGATTCGGTTGTCATAACACCGTTTTATGGAGTCAATGCATTGGGGTGCTTTCATCAGCTTTACAACGTATTGCAGGTTGCAAGCAACAACCTTGCACTTTAACGCCCTTTGAAATAAAAATTCCAGTATACCCTCCATATTTTTGTAATATGCAGGTTATATTTCCTATAGCTTGCGGCAATATATTACATTCCTTTATTAGGTATTGCATTCACCACTATGCATCCTTTAACGCTTTTCCTGTGTGCACATTTGTAATTAAACTCAGTAGTGTACCTGGCAACCATCTGTCATGCCAAATCAGAATCCACCAGGCTGACGCTGCATACATTTACTATGGTATCTACAGTGTCCCATCTAGTACTATTAAATAGTTTGTGAAACTCACATGAGCATGTCACGAAAAAATGCCAAAACTGCATACAGAATGAAACTATAGAAGTTTTTTATTCAGTACTTCAAGAAATTTCAGATTTTTTGCAGTGAAATAAACCCACGAGCAGTGCACCTTGACCTGGAGACACGAACATTCAAAAACATCTACTCTAATTAGCAGCAAAAATTATCCAGTCCCTTGGCATATGCTGTTTGGATAGCCAGTAACCTCTCAATATGGCACCAATGCGCGCTGTTGTGTCGATCAGTGGAAGCAGGAGGTGCAGCTCCATGAAGAGAAACAGCTCCTCAGATTCACAACGCATGGCGCAGCAGTCTCTTCATCTTGTTCTTGGGTAAAATTGTGTGAATAATGTGTATAAAAGAGAAGCTAAGTAAATATGCACTACACATGCCAAAAAGCAAATCAACAGCCTTCCCCTTTATGCATTTGGCTATAACAATGCTCCTTTTGTGCACAGCTGCGCACTGTAAAAGCGCCTATTCGGCTGTCTCTGGTGGTGTAGAAGATATGAAGCTGGTAGTCCTTGACCAAGTCATGAATGAGAGCACTGTAAGCCCAGTACATTTGGATGCACAGAACATGCTGTCACATGGTATATTTAAATTATGTCAGGTTCTTTCTTGTTGAATAAAAATGCTTCACTAAGGATATCTCATCAAAAGCACCTGTGATAGTGAAATTTCTTGCGTCCACGACTTTTATTTCAAGCTTTTAATTTCATTGTTTAGAGCCATAGTTCAACAAGTATATATCTGATGACAGCCTGTTAAGTTAAGCAGAAGGGAAAATACCAATTGGATTTCTAGAGAACTTACAGTGTTCACGTGATTTCATCTTGAAAGGATTATGATCTGCAGACATTTAATGTAGGGCAAAAGGGCAAAGTACGGCTTAATACGAAAGAGCACTGAAAAAAAGGTGATGGAGAGACACAGATCGCAAGCCGAGCCAACTTTTCGACATGTGGACATGTCTTCGTCTGGGCAGCGCAATCATGAGTGGCAGGGGTTTAATATGCTTTTGCTGAAGGTATGAAGTTATGTCATGTTAGGAAGATAGTGAGAGACCGGGAAGCGTGGCGTGATATGGTCCATAGAGTTACCAAGAGTCGTACACGACTGAACTGAACTGAACTACTTCCAAAGAAAAGCCAGGGAGGGGGAGGGAGGGAGGGAGGTGGAAAGGAGTAGGGCAAGGAGAAAAGGAATGTTTCTACGTTATAAATTTCATGTCTTTGCCGAGTCTGGTTCAGCAATACAAAGATCAGAGAAAAAAACAGATGGCAAAAGAACAGAGAACTGAGTAAGGCTTATGGATTACTATTTTCAGGACGACATACATTAACAATTTTCAAGGGCCTATTTAAAAAAAGGATGACTAATTTGTTCAATCTATTATCTCCTTTTCATGAGGCACGAAATCACTTTCTCTTCCCTTATTTTAGCATTTATGGGAACGGTGCTGATCACTAGCAAACGTGCTAAGCTTACAAAAATAATCAGTCATTTTAATCATTTAGGCTCCGTATCCTGTATCAGTTGTCAATGATAACAATACTAACTAAAGTAACGCATGGTCTCAAGAAACGTACAATGTCTATCAATTTATTTCATAATTAAGAAACCCATTATCTGCACTTAGAAACGCAGAATACACGGCTAAGTACACGTTAGCTTCACAAAAAGAAAACTGAAGCATAGGGTCTGTTTTTCAGGATTAGTATTTTACTAATACTTGTTTTCTGCCATTTTTCATTTCTTTTTGAGCATCGATCTTAGTACCCGAATAGCATGCAGGCGCGAAGAAATATCATTTCCTACATGTTTTAATGCACGCATTAAAATCGGTAGAACGTTTTCAAAATTTTTGAAAATAAAAAAACAATATGAAGCTATTGTATTTGTCAAATGATTTTGAAGTTGTTTTTGTTTATCAATGCTGCATAAATGACAAAAAAAGCAGAACGCAATATTGCATTTTCCTTGTATGCCTCTTGCACTCTATAACGAAATAAAGCCAACTTGTCCAGTGCACCTTGGTAATGAACAGATAATTTGTCTCAACAAAGCAACATGGGCTTTGAACCACTCTCTGATACAGCTTAATTTAGCCTGTTTATTAGCGGTTTTGCAGTAACCCAGTTAGATTAGCAAGCGTAAAAATAATCATCCTCTAATGACTACGATTTGCTCCCGTCGCTCATCCGCGTACACATCGATTTTCGCTGGCTATGGTGACGGTACGCATTTAAGGAGTCCCTACGTTACGTTAAGGAGCACATATGTTAGCGGCGCAACCTGTAGGCACTTATGCGCGCAGTGCACTCGAATATAAAATACAGAGTAGATCACAGAGCAGTTTCGAGCGGTCTTGTGCGGATGTAGTAAATGACATTCTAAGGCAGGTGCTGACTTTTACCGATGATACTTACTGACACCTGAAACTGCGCATTCATGCGAAGCACATTCACACAAGGTCCCCATGAAGCAGCTGCGATGCGATTTGGCTTAATTTAGCAAGTAACATATGACTTGATTTCGCTAGACATGAATCATCGCTATTGTTCTTGCTCCATTAGAATTACGCCCGCTAAGCCCAGTGATGGCGAATAGTAAGCATGTTTTAATTTCTTTCACGGAACACCATCATAAGATGCCACTTTAGGAGAATGCAATTGTTTTGCCTGGCGTATCGCGCACTCAAAAAAATTTCATGGCCAGTTTCTTTTAGTTCGTTTCATGAGAGCTGATTCTCTTGTATGAAATTGGCCAAGAGAGAGATGTATGGCAAAATTAAATACTTATCATTGGACTACTCGAATATCATCTCAGTAAAGATGTACACTGTTGCACTGACGACGACGAAGATAAAGATGGCAATGCGAATGGTTAAGCATAATCTAACGATTGAAGTTTTATTCCATCCACAGAGAGATTAGTCAGCAACGTAAAGATAACACAATTACACGACTCTAAGTAACGTGTCTACATCAGTTATGCAAGGGGGATGAAGTTGAGGTGCGAACTTTTTAGCCGAAATTCTCAAAACGTTTTAGTGTTTCTCTGTTCTTCCATTACTTTTCTCATTTTTCTAAAATCATAGTGTACTTCCTGGTGCCTTCTGTATCTTTTTTATTAAGCTTTTGACAGATGATGTACATTTGTTTTCACGCGATAGCGTTAGTGGCCTCGTTACCCGAAAATCCGGTGTCGGTGTTGTCTTCGTGTTGTGATCCTGAAATCACGAACATGGCGCTGAGAAGTGTTAGCTGGCAACTGGCATGGACGAGCCCTGGTTCTTCAAAAGTATGCGCGGCTTAACAAGACGACACGTTATCAAACAGATGGCTGGAGCTGCCAAGCCGGGTTGCTCATTAGAGGATACACTTAGAGGCGGCGCTTATGTGGCTCCTAGTTCTTTTTCTTTTTTTATTGCGACAGCGATACTACTATCGCTTTCAGCTCCTCGCGTGGTGAGGCCGCGGTAGCTACCATTGATATTTAGCTTGACCTCTGCTATGACGTCGTACCATCTGCCGCAAAAACCAGGGGCCCAACTTGTGCCGTCGCGAGGCGAGGCCGCGCGTGGTGGCTGCTGCCTAACTCCTGCGTCCGCCGCTCGCGGCGCGCCTAGTGGTGTGACGTCACAACTGCAAAAGCAGGGCTCCAACTTGTGCCGTCGCGAGGCGAGGCCGCGCGTGGTGGCTGCTGCCTAACTCCTTGCCGTCTATAGGAGGTGAACCCACCAGGGGCAGTACAGCTACTAGGAGTGTTTCTAACGTGCTCTCTACTGGTGTAAAGAATGCCGTTGCAGCCGGTGCCGGAGCAGCATTTATGCATTCCGCATTAACTTCGTCTACAACCAAGTATATCATTGAAGCTACAGCAATTCTCGCATCGCTACTAGTTGTACACAGAATAACCAGGTAATATCACTGCATAACCACAAGTCCAATCACAAGCACCACCACCAGCAACACTACCAGCTCAACTAATCGTAGCTACGGTATTGCTTTCGCAATCACCAGGCTTAACCAAGCTAAGCCTTCTGCCAAAATTTTTTTTAGAATGTTGCATAACTTCGTTTGGCAGATTCCACTTAACCGTTTGTGTTGGCGTCTTCTACAGCTCACTTCGTCCGTGTAACTGAATACAGCTTAACTTCCTCCTACCTTTACTATCGATGACGTTTGATCTTAAGCTTCCCCCCCCTCCCGGTACAAAACTTGCTCCTAGGAAGGTTTAACTTCCTTACGAAGTTCGTTCACTATTTTACCCTGACATTTCTTTTAATGAAATGCTATTGCGAGATTTTTATGCTCACGCAGGTAGTATATAATGATCTCTGTGTTTGTTTTTCGCGTGCCATAACGTTGTGTTATTTACGCGGTTTCCCGTGTTGATTCAAAATCCCATATCCATTATTAACGGCGTAAATATGATAATGATCGTGTTTTATTTGGTTACAAATATGGCGCTGAGCAATAATGGCCTGCATACTTTTAGCACCGTTTACTTGGAGTCAGGATCCTTTTATTGCCTCTGTAATGGCAACTGTACCGATTTCTCCGCCTCCGAGGCTCGTGGGGTCACCTGCGTGAGACGCATAGTGCATGCTATGCGTGTGGTGCGTTTGCGATGATCTTTGTCTGAAATTAGTGTTCTTACTTCTTATGCTTGGGCAGTGATGTCCTAAATGCTGGAAAAATGGCTCCAGCAGCGCGGTGATTAAACGTTAGCCCTGTGCTTTGTTTACTCCACTTTGCTGGCAAAACAGAAAAAAGGCGGTGGCTATTTGGTTGTCCTTTGTAGTCCTTGTTTTGAGCATCGTACTCGTCCAACTTCTTGTGATCACGTCAGGTAGCGCTTGTTCATACCTAAGCTTGCAACGCCTTCATCCTTGGAGTGTCTTCAATTGCACGGAGGATGCAGTACCAAATGATACCTACCACAGTACTGTTGTCATGCTTTATATAAGCCCTATTGTGAACCTATTTGTCGGGAAATGATTCAAAATGAAAATTTCAGTTAAGCTCTCTGGATATACTTTATTGTTGCTTGGAACCTAGCATAATAGAGAGAGGCGGGCTAGTTGGTTACTAGTATTAGAATGCATGTTGAAACCACACATAAAGGAAAGGGACTGAGCAACTGAGCGCTAGCGACAAATATATTTATTTACTGATTGACTGTTACACTGCTCTGTACCCAAACTTTCAAGAACACATGAAACGAAAAGTAAATGTATTCTATTTGCTTCCCCTATTACATGTCTCACTCTGGAACAACATCACCGACATAGCCAAATTTCTCAACAACGCGATATTGATTCAGTATAATACATGGTAGAAAGCAATAAGCAATGTCGTCGAAATTCTTATTTCCTGGGTAGCTTCGCTCGGTGGTAAATTATATCAAAAGTAACAAAGAATAACAAAATCATAATACGTTTCTGATTTTAAAAGCGATTTTGTAGAAATGGCGTTCTTCACTTACTATCGCCTGCATATTTTGAACGGAAATAACAGCGCATTTATTCACTTTAATTTTGTGTTGCTTCCAACATCAATCGGAGATTTGTGGAAAAAAAATAATTAAATGCCTCCCAAAGTGGGTTTTCTTCTGAGCGTAAAAGAAACCTGTCGTTTTATTTTAAAAAAAGATGCCACGCCCGCAGTTTTTTTTTTTCAACGTATTAGCCCCCTTCCCCCAATGATTATACTTCTATAGATGCTGCGTGCATACTGTGCATTATGCTATCTGAAACACAAGCCACTATAAACACAAATTTCTTATCAAATCCTCAATATCTTGCAGTGCGAGTACCATCTCACATAGAAGAATTCCCGGGCTGCATTCACATTCGCAATAGTGCAAAATGAGGAACTTTAGCTCCGAAGTAAAACTGAGCACACGCTAGAACTCGGGACATTATCTATAAGTAGCTATAAATGGCAATAAAATTCCAGTTTTTCCCCAACAAGAGGGGTTGGAAGACAAGAACGCCAAGTAGGTGTAATCGATGAAAGCGGTTTGTGCTACCGGTTCAGCTATTTCGAACAGCCCTAGTAACACACCTCTTTCTCAGAAATGATTAGCCTCGTGTAAATTATTACAACACGACTTGAAAGCAAGCTACGCTACAGTGTCAAAAGGAACTCAGATAATGAAAGGCGTGGTTTCTTCATTTTTATAGAACCGTGTGCACTGATCGTGCAGGGATACTGTATCGTGTCCACTGTATCGTCAATCGCGGATACTGGCAATAAAGGTCTTCTCTGCGAAGCAGTCAAAACCTAATAATCAAAACGACTTAAGAAATGCCGCCAGCGGAACGTGCGCGACACATTTCACTCATCTATTGACTATAGTTGGAAACACTGGAGCCATGTCACCTTTTTTAGCCAGGTCTTACCTTTTAAGTGAACTTGCGTGCTGAAAAACATGTATTGTTTTGAGCTCGTAGTTATAGCTCTGCCTTTGAAAAGTCCGTACTTTAAAGGATCCTTTATTCACCCCAACAAAGAACAAATGTGATTGAGCTGTGTTCATTTCCCAGAAGATAACTGGTCACACGGCGCTTACTTTTGCATAAGATGGGCTGATTTTGCTTCTATTGCTTCTGCGTAACTATTTCCAATGCTTGATTTCAACGTTCTCTTCCCACTCTCTGTTACGCACTATGAAATGGGCAGGATTGTATGCGGTAATCGCATATCAATTTTATGTATAGGCAGTTTTCAAGCTGCACTCAGTCCAGCCGGGCGGCAGATATAGACCCACTCTGAATACCGCTCAGAGCTGTATGCATGCCCCAAAATTGGCGCTCCCCCAATAGGAGTACTTCAAAGCACGGATTCATGGCGCCCTCTCTTCGCAGCTGCCAAAACTACTGCTTGCGCTGAACGCGCGTAGAGGGCGCTGAGCTTTCGCGCTGATATTCTTGCACTAATGTTTTATCTTGTCTAAAAAGAACAACGGAAAAATAAAGAAATATTATTTGATCAATCTTTATTCACCTTCGCAGCGCCCACAGCCCCTCGTTCGCATTTTTTGCTATGTAGTTACTTTTTTTTTTTTTTTTGGGGGGGGGGGGGGGGGGCTTAACAGTGATATTTGCAACTACTATACCGTAATTTGTAATTGCCGATATTTGTAATTACTAGATCGTCTTCTGGATTGTTCAGTAATTCTATTAGTGTGCAATGATGATAACAATGTAGCTGCTTTGAAACGTACTGTATTGTGAAAAGCAAGGCGTCCGTGTGCTGTGCGATGTCAGTGCACGTTAAAGAACCCCAGGTGGTCGAAATTTCCGGAGTCCTCCACTACGGCGTCTCTCATAGCCTGAGTTGCTTTGGGACGTTAAACCCCACAAACCAACCAACCTAATGCTTTCTGATCTAGTTTTGCACCTTGCTGTTGCAGTCTGCATAATTTGAAGTTGCACGTTGGGCAGCAGCTCCTCAATTTAGGAATTATACGTGTGTAGAAAAGAAAATGAATTTCTTTCTGTTTCAGTAATTACCTGAAGTGGCCCTGACATCTTGTGCTTCATGCAAAATAGCACTTAAAGCAAACGTTCTTGTCCAGCACATGAAAACACGAACCAGGAAGGACTATAGAAACAGTGTCGCTATCTATGACATGCTGAGGTAATCTTCAAATTGGAATTAGTTTCTTGCAAAAAATTTTTTCATTTACATATGGTTGGAAAACAAGATAAAGGCTTTAAAGAAAACACCTCTGCTGCCAGAGTTGATTCAACAGGATACTGTCGACGGCTTCAGTTTGAGATTAATTTCAAAATATCCCTCGAAAACGTTTCTTTTTTTTTTTTGGGGGGGGGGGGGAGGGGTTGCAGAGGTGTAATAGTACAATAAGCCTGCTCGTAAGTTTGCTATCAGCAGGAAAGGCGAAGCCCATAACCGAAGCAGGAGTGCTTCGATTATGGAGTGCTTCTGATTATGGATTAATCGGGCAAGAATTTCCTAGCGAATTCTACTGTAGCATGTCGCCAGACAGCCTGGAGTCCGTGCTGAGGGGGGCAATGAAGCGCGGCACCTCGGGCGACGGCACGCAATCGGCCGCGAACCCTTCGGTAAAGTTCTCTTCCTTTCCATTTGCCCCGATTTCTCCCGCGGGCGCACCTAAACCCTTGTAAATTAGCACCGCTGTTTTATAGAGCTAACCAATTACCTTCCGCACTCTTATTGATCACAGAACCTCAGTAACCAACTGACGAAATGCATGAAAGCCGCGCTGGAAATTGCCTTACTTTTTTTGTTGGACGAAGAACACTGAAACAAGGCACACTCCACAAAACCTGCGCAGGAGGACGTTTAATGAAGGCATTTCGAAGCTTCGGAATTACCATTAACTTCTCTCATTTTCTGCTAAGCCAGCAGCACTGTTGAATGTGTAAGAATGAAGGAAAAATATAAAGTGACTAAACGCAATTGACATGACGCAAGTAGCCGAATTCGTTTAGAAAACAGGTAGCTGCAAAAAAGCTACAATCTTACTGATTCATGAAATAAAGTCGGCACTCAGCAGCCTTAGAGTGCAATAAGATATAATAGGACTATAACCATTATTGCGCCAATAAGAAAGATGGTTCAGATGGTCGTGGAGAAAATTCGCTCTAACCGAAATTGTGACGCTGTCGCACTCTGCAGCATTATTTGGAACGTCATACAATTTCGCTTCACCTCTAGGGTCGATCTTCTATCCAAGTTGGAGGCCAGTTTGCTATAGGGGCGAAATATGCCCCTCTGACAAGTGTCAGTTTTAACTGAGGAGGGAACACTTCGCCTTACGTTCCCCAAAAACCGACTAAAATATGCAAATGAATCCGCGGCTTGAAAAGGTGTTGTTAAAAGAGCTTCGCATCTGATCTCAAGGCTAAAACTTCGTCTTATTTTTCCCCTAAAAATGACTGTGAGCAAATGATTGCTATTGCGATCGTCGAAAGAGTACTGGGCGCAGTGAAAGCAACGCTCTCTCTGTTTCTCTTGGGGAGCGCTACCAAACAGTATCGACGCTTTCTTGACGACTGGTCTGTTCGCGCCCAAGTCTTCATCTCACAAAGTGACACGGAGGACGACACGCCAACATCCTACTGTTCTCTTACTTTGCTCCAGCAGCATCTCCAACGGCTAAAAATGTACCACAGCTGCCTTCTCACTTCGACGCTGCGGAGGACGTTGAGGATGGCGCTCTTCGTGTCAGTTACATCAAAACGGTACGGTGAGAGCCAAGATTTCTTCGAAGGGGGCTAAGCCGGAGCAACTACGAGAGAGAATTCAAGTGAGAGCGGCGAAATCATTTCCCCAACGTAGGAGCCTGGCGAATGGGACACATAACTTTTCGTCGATTTCGTTCGGATCCCAGCAACGGCTTCCGCGAGATGCCGATCTGGTAAGCGCCAATTGAACTTTACCAGCAGTGCTCATCATTATAGTCAAAAACCGGTGGTATGGTGACGATTGACACGCCCTGCTTGCCTCAAATTTATATTAAAAATTGAAGTGGAGTAAATCCCCGTGTCGTGGTGCTTCGAATGAAGTGAGTTGGAGCCTCATTTTAATCTTTGTAAATGTAAATCTTTCTTTAAGGGGTTATTTATATCCGAATTTGCCGTTTTTATTATTTTGCTCATACTTTAGCTCTGTACCGTTGTACATTTAGTAAAACTTGCTCATCATTTTAATTTTCGAAAGTTATACTTTATTTATAGCTTGTGTTTTTGGGTATCGAAGCAAGTGGTATGCGAAGTAAGCGGCTTTACATTTACTTTAAAGCTTAGGTAGCATTCACGAAACCTCTGTTCGTTGTGTTGCGAGCAGCGCGCTGCCTCTCAGCCACTAAGAAACCGCGTGCTGCTGTAGTAGCGATAACGCCGTCCTTAATTCTTGCATTAAGGAAACCTTGGGCAATGGAAATACCCGCGCTTATATATTAACATAGACATTCTATATAGCGGTATTGCCATTTTAGCGACTTCTCGGTTATTGAAGAAAGGTTTTCGCGTCTTTCTCAGTAGATTCAACAGTAGTGAGTAAAGCGGCACTTGAACTGTGGAAAATGAAGATGTGTTTTGTAGCCAGAGCTATAGTTGGCTACCAGTCGAGCATTTCGCGGTGCCCGGGAGAGGCCAGTTGTGCGCATGCGCCGTAACGATGGCAACCGCAGAGGAGTAGCACGGGCGCGGCGTGCACATCGCCGTAGACGCGGTCGCATGTGACGCCACGCGGATGAGTAGTTGTGCGCATTCGCCCGAAACATGATAACCACAGAGACCCCACAGGTGTGCCGCGCTCTTCGTCGCCGCCTCACCACACGCTGCTCTCTCATCCGAACCGTGCGTCGCGTACGCAGCTTTAAGTATAAAAGGCGGAGATGAAATAGGCAGCTGTATCAGAACATTTGGCATGGATACATAGGAGAGTCCAGTCGGTGCTAAACAGTAGTATAGACAAGAGAAGATTAACTCTTCCGATCCTAAGGTTGTTGCCTTGCACTGGCTTCTCAAAAAGAGATTATCAGGAGACCTGCCGAAACGCCCCAATGCCAGACAGTCGAGAGTAATAGACGACGCATAGGCGCCGAGATGAAGGCGATGTAAGATATTAGTCAGCGAAAACCAACATAGCAGGATGTGAGGTCCGTCGTGTGACTTATCACACCATTCGAGTATCCGAAAGTGCTTCTGCTACTCGGATATTCAAGCAGATTTGGTGAACAATTCATTTGAAAACATGTGCAGCGTGGGCGAGAGACTGTGGCTAAATAAATGTTCAGTGACCGCAGTGGCTACAAATAATTTTGTTTAGTGTAACTGGATACTCTGCAGAAGTACTCGGCCAATATTTCCGCCTGCTTCCCTATACTCGTCTCCTTCGCCGGGGCTGTCAGGAGGGAAACTGTGAAGAGAGAAAATGTGTCATTTATTTTACGGACCTGCTCTCACATCTTTTTGGATGTGATTGAGTTCGTTGTCGATGAAACGTAACTTTTCCATGACGTTTTTCTTCATTCCTGCGCATATATCGGGCCTACGTTCTTGCTTTTTAAGAACTAACAAGTTCTCGTATATTTCGCATCTGCGAAAGAAACGTAAGGCTTTATTTTGTTTTTGTTTTTTTGTAATCCTTCATTCGTACGTATATCATGGTTTGTTATTTTCTCGTACCATTCCGTACCAAGATGCGCGGAAAGAAGGACAAAAACTTTAAACAGTTAATTTGGTAGGTCCACACGGAGGTTCTCAAAATATATTTTGTCCAGACTGGCTCCTGAGTGGAACAGAAGCTACTCCGCTACGTGGAGCTTCAAGGACGTGGCTTACTATGGGTGATTGATAGAGGAGATAAAACGCTGATCATAACAGGCAGCTGATCACTTCCATGCGAGCTTTCCAAAACGTCCGATTTAAAATCGCTAAAAACTGATTGTGACCAGCAGAATAAATCAAAGCAAGTCATATGTTGAAACTTTGTACAGCCTTATATCTGATTGCCTGTGTTCGGCAGACATATGTCATTGCCTAAACAAAACTCTTCAAAATTGCAACTTTTCGTATTAGTGTATTTCCCCAAAATGAGGAGTGAGCATTATCATCGCCAACTACCAGATATGGATCTGGTACCTAAAGCCGGCACCTAAAGGCTTCTTGAGACAAGTGGCGAGTACAAATAGTGATATCACTCTGGCTGGTTTCTCTTTTCATTCACCATGAATTACGTGAAACTGAGGAAATCTTCTTTAGTGTTTGTAAAGAACTGAGTAATTATACAACGGCCCACCCTCTTATCTTCGGTTGATCAGGAGTCCAACCCGAGGACGGGGCAGGAAATTAGAAATAAGTGCTGCCCACGCCAGTTGCAAGCTATAACTATAGCCCACTATATTAAACCTGAGCGTGCTTCACTACAAAAGGTTCACCCTAGCTGCCTGGAAGGAGTAAAAAACAAGAAAAGAGTAGAGGACAGGATATTTCGGCGAAAGAAGATAGGAAAGTGAAAGTTGAAGTGGAGGATAGTAAAGGTGACTGCAGATTTCCCCCGCTCGGATCAGTCGAAGGTGGCGTCTATTGGAAGCGTGTGTTGCTTCTGCTGAGGGGCCTTAAAGGCAGAAACGCTCGGCCTCGGCTAATCACCTGGATCCCCTTTCCCCAGACACGTCGATGCCTCGTACGGCTAGGCATGGGTCATTTGGGGTCAGTGGTGCCGCACAGTGCACGCAAACATCTGCTTTAACAGGCGCTCACCGCTATATCGATGTTTTGAAGGTATTCTTATCGGAAGTTACGTCGAAGTCGTTGTCATCGCAGTGAACGGACCATTTACAGATTACCAGTGTTGTGGTTTACTTCAGAGTACTCGGATTCGAACCCGATCACTGGTGGACGCTGCTTGACGGCAGCGAAAAGGAGAGACGTCCAAGTGCTGTCCAGTGTCTGTGCGCGTTAAAGATACCCAGGTGGTGGAAATCACCTCTAGCCCTCAACTAGGGAATCTCTTGCTTTCCTTCCACTTTCCCTCCAGCCTTCCTCCTTTGCCTTTGGGCACAACGGAGTGTTCACCGATGAAATGTGACATATACAACCCCTTTAATTCCATCGTCAAATTTACAGTGAAAACTGTCAGCCGCACCCCCTATTGTAAAATAAAATACATGTCAGTCGTTCGTAGCTATTGTGTGGCTGACAACCTTCAACGTAAAGTTGACGACGGATGGAAAGAATATGCTTAAAATGCGAAGCTAAAGGGCCACACGACTGCACCGCAACCTAAATTACACACACACAAAAAAAGAGACGGTTCTAACAAAAAGCGAATTCTTTGTTGAATAAGCGGAACAATTGTAGACTTCGTGCGACACAGTATTATACAAAACTGCACGCACAGAAATACAATATTCAAGTCGTATTTAGGAGATTGAAATCAGAAATGATAATCTTTGCTGTACAGAAAATTTCATTACTCGCATACTAAACTACAAGGGTGTAAATATATATTAATATTAGGTAATTGAGTGAAAGCAAGGCGATGGGTTTTAGATTTGGTAGGAAATGTTCACAGAACAATAAAGAAAGCTTCCTAGGTAGCGCCTGACCCCACCTCTGCGTCTTCCGCTTTTGTTAAGAAAGCCAATGTGCCTCATTGCATCACGTATGTTGCAATTGTTTTCTGATTCACCATTTTATAACACTGTTTTTTCATCAGTGACCGATTCTGGAAATGATTACCATGCGCTACACACGAACGCATTCCTGAGGCAGAAGGAAGACGACGAGAAAGTAAGGAACCTGGCTCTCCGGCTGCCTTCGTGTGGGTTCTGCATTCTACCGAAGAGCTATCATCGAAGGTCGCCGCTTGCCAGGAACGCAGGAAGGTGTCATGTCCCAGGTGTATTTTTTCCGTCCTTACAATGGTAGGTCATTCAGGAGTGCGCGTCCCTCAGTAGACCACGGCATCCTGCAAACGGTGTTGACTGCTGGTGGCCCCCGCGTTCGAGATGCAGCAATCAGCGGAGCCACAGGTAAGGAAATCGTTTTACTACAACCGTTTGCTACGAAAAGTAACAAGCTCCTGGTACCTTGCATGCATTTTGATTCATGCTTTAATTCAAGGCTCTTAGCTCGTTTCATAAGTAATAAATGGCATCACGTCTATGTGCTTTGAGACGCTCGCTGAGACCTGGTACAGCGATCATAGCCTCCTTTGTAAACTAAACGCTAAGGAATAATGTATTTCATAATAAATAACTTATACCGGTTTGACGTTGGCTTTCTTATTGTGTGTAATTACTCCGCTTGTGTAATATGTCTGCTCAATTGCATTCAAGATCTACCACCGAAAGGTGAATTTGGCATGATGTGCGTACAGTATTGTGTAAGCTAATTATACCGGGTGTGTCGGTTACTAAAAATAAGTAGTTGAAAATAGAAACAGATATTTGCAGGAACAAACTATCAGGTTCAGCGGACACCATTTGCCGCAAAAACACTCCGGATCATACAATAAATAGGCACAGACGTATTAAGCGTTTTGATTGCCCAGTGTTTTTGTTAGTCCCAATGGAGTAGCTTGAAGCGTGGCCTAGACAGTGCTACATCTATTTTGTAAACGAGGAACAATTTTATAAAGCCGTGTAAAGAGAGGAACTCACGTTTTCTTTTTTTTTTTTTTTGCCCGAAGCCGTAACAGGGAGTAATAAACGCGCAGCAGACTGGTTTAAAGCGACATCCACTGGCGAGCGAAAGCGTACCGCAACCCCGTTATTTTTTTTTAAATCGGGTGTAAAATCTCGTTTCGCAGCCTGTTGGCAGAAGAGCACCCTCCCAGCTGCGAGGTTGTTATTTTTGACAGCCTCGGAACAGAATAATATGTGTGAACTGGCACTATATAGAAGACAGTTTGAATTCGGCGCCGTAGTCAATGCAGGACGTCAGCAGTAAGCTTCAGCATGAAGCTTCCTGAGCGTACCAGATGGTCAGTTTTGTCTTCGTGTTGAAAAAGTGCGCGAATTGTATGCATAGTGTTGCCTTGGAAAATTAGTTTTTTATTGTTTAAAAACTGATGTGACATCGTAACGTTTACGACTTCGCATTCCTTGTTGGTACTAACCTCTTAAATGCGCAAAGAAAAAGGCGATTTGGTGTATATTTAGAAATTTTCAGCAGGGAATGGTGCTAGCTAACGCTGAGAATTCGTTACGGCAGAAATTTTCTTTTCTGTTTTCAACAGCTGTAGGAATTTTCGATGAGTGTTCGATGATATGTACTATATGTACTATCAGGCTTTTTCATTTTGTTTTATCCCAGAATACATTAACTTTCCACTACCATCCTAGGTTGTAGCGCGTATTCTATGCCTGCTTTTGTTTTAAATTGTAGTTTCTGCGCATCGTCTGGTGCGTAAGCGTGAGAGTTCAATTTTGTCTTCTTCCCATGCTGGTATTTCCGAGCTGGTAGCCAGTTTACTTACTGAATCAACAAGAAAAAAAAAGATATAAAGCTCCTTGCATCGCTGGGAACGTCTGAATCAACAAGAAAAAAAAAAAGATATAAAGCTCCTTGCATCGCTGGGAACGTCTCATGAGTGGATTCCCCTGGTCAATTTCTAAATACACCTCAAGAGGGATCCGCTGGCCACGCCTCTCGTTGAGCGCTATTTCTGTGTGGGAGGCACATCCACAGCTTTATGGTCACATCACATTATGACCTTAAAAACGCGTGAGTGCACATCCACTCACTTTATGGCTGTACGTTAGGGCTCTCGGGGTTGCAATATTGCACAGTTAAAAATGGTGGCATCGGCCATGGTAGAGTTGGCACCTGCCGACGGCATATTTTACGGCTTAAACAGATTTATTTATCGGGTACAAAGCTTACGTATTGTGACGTGCAGGCATACACGCATCTTACAGTAGTGTACCAACACTATCCCCCGCCCAATATTGTTATATACCTCATACAGTTCCGCCACTAACGCACATGCTGGGCAGTGTTTATTATAGCTACCACGATGCTAACATGAAGTACAGTAAATAGCTTAGTAGAATGGGGTCTGCGTGCGTCCCCAGAAGCAACCTGTTTCCACCAGCTTTCGAAAGAGTGAATGCAATGCTGACAGCCACTAGTAGAATACCACTGTTTTAGGGGTCATATTTTTCGTCGAAATCCTTGTTAATGTACTTGCTGCGCAACCGGAAATAAATATTTTGTTGATTTATGCACGAAATATACGGCACAACACAAGTTACCAAATAGATTAGGAGACAAATTCAGCAAAGCCATATAGTGTTGCATTTAGGAGTAGGTGACCGCAGCGCCAGTGCTTCTTTCGCAATTAGCGAGTACAGACGCCGCCACATCGTCTCTCCCCTTTGCAACAGTATCTCTTCTAATGCGGTGTAGCCACACCATAGTCATAGCGTGGGCCACGCCAGACGAACTGTGCTCTTTATCATTGTTGCTTGTCAGTCGTTGTCGGAAACAGTGTCCCCGACTGTCCTGCCCTCAGCGATCAAGATGAGATTGCATATAAAGGGCGAGTGGTTAGGTGGAGTATAGCCCACCAATTCCCCATTCTTAAAACAAAATAAATACTAAATGTGTTGGAACATCCTTCTTGCAGGAAGGATAACGAATTGGGCTCATGAGTATACGCCTTTCTCGGATCAACTCAGGCCCATGGCATCGGGTGTCGAACCGAGCAAGCCGTTCGAATCGGTAGATTCGTCGGTACAGCGGCATACCGCTGCCGAGGGTAGTAGCCACACGCCATCGAATCTTGGAGAAGATGGCACCTTCGACTGCAGCAGTTCGGCGCCGTATTGGATACCGGAAGAGATCAAGCACTACTTCGTTCATCGTCACTCTTTGGCGGGGACGCATACCAGAGACGACAGCAGCCAGCAGACGGACAAAGCGCTGCGGGCTATCGGTCGAGAGCGGGAACTCCCGACGGACTATCGCAACGACTGGTCCAGGTAGTCTTAAAACAGAGACTGTAATTTAAGATGGCATCAGTGCGATATATCGAGCTTTTCAGAGCATACCAGAAGTAGCGGGCCCAGGGGGAATTTACCTGACATAGAGTAGACTGAAGCAACATAAATCGGGTTTATACAAGAATGTTAGTCGAAGAGTACTATAGTAGGGTATGAGTATACTATGGTAGCATAGAATGAATATTTCATAACGAACACTTTTGCCCCATATTTCAACTAGACGGCGCCATCTGGGAAGCGTCCGGAGTGCCAGGCAGACTTCATAGCCAGCATTGAATGCATAAAGTGGAACGCCCAAGCTAACCTAAAATGTTTTACCGCTACTCTAGGACAAAGCGCGCCCTATTCTTCCCGTACTAATCTGTCTGGAGCCAATGGTGACTATCCTTCCTCGTGTCCCAATCTCCTCACTGGAATCTATGTCAGTCGCTACTTTGTATATCTTCTGTCAACATTAGCTCAGTGAATTTCGGCGACAACCTTTAACCTGTCCAGTAATTCTGCCCTCCTTTGGGGTCTGCACCTTAATTCAATCGCGTTTGTTCCGTAAACTGGCTTCCTTCCTGTTTTTTTGCTCTGATGCATTTTCCGAACAACAAATACATCCAGAGCAACCAGATATACGGGAAACCATACCACCTATAAAGGAGGTGTATAACGCGTGGATATAAGAAACAGTGTGAGAACGCAGAGTACGAAATAAGTTACACAATCCCCGTGCTCAGGTGGCGCGAAGCCTTCTGTGGCGCACCAAGGGGCGCTGTTGTCACGGTTCTTGCGATTGCTACGATCATCGCGATCGCGATTTTCGTGGCTCTTGCTGGGGACCTACGTGGCGCGGACTTCGGCAATGGAGGTGGCCCTCCTGTGGCAGCCGCGCCTGGCAATGATGACATCGGCATAGGGGCCCAAAATGATTTCGTGATGCCGGCGTCTGGCGATAGCAGCGGCTTCGACGAGCAGCAGCCGGAGAAGCCCGTGGATGGTGGTCGGGAGCGGAAGCAGAATAATGGTAACGATGACCGCCCCGACGAAATAATGGGCGACGCTGGAGAGGATGAAGACGCAGGTGCTGAAGCTGGCGGCCAAGAAGCCTTGTCGGCCAAGGATAATGCTCAGCCGGCTTCACAGAATGTGCTAGAAGAATTGGAAGTCGTCGCCCTATCGAGATTGAGCGCACTGGCGAGTATTATAAATTCTGATATTAGTTGTCTTGTGGTCATACTACACTAAAAAACGTTCGATCGCACATGCGTAAGACAGTGCCTAACTGCGGCTGTATCTTGATTTGCAGTGGGGTCAAGTGAAAAAGACCTCCGAGATAATATTATTTCTTCGCCTCTCAAATAAACTTATAAATTATTTCTTCGCCTCTCAAATAAACTTATAATCCCTTGTCTGGGTGCTTTAGCTATGCCGGTTTCGTGATCCGGGTAGGAAAAGATGGTTGCGTTCGACTCATGACTGGAAGGTTTAGACGGGCTTGCATCTTTTTCAAACGTATGCTTAAGACAAAGCGAAAACTTTACATATGTCAAGTCACCTTTATATATGTATGTATTACTAATTACACATAGTGCTTTCCACCGTAGTGCTTCTTAGTGGAAGAGGGGTGTTGTGCCCTAATCACTGCGCTATATACTGTTCTCGTACATAACTTTGGACCCACCTTTGCTCATGTGAGTTAATGTCTGGCTTATTTTACTTACCCATACTCTTCTTTACATTTAAACATACTTTGCCATCAGATTTCAATAACCTATAAGGCTGCGTTAACATTTACTGAATGGCCGTTTCTCGGTATTTGAAAGCTGCTAATGCGAAATGAGCGCACACTGAAGTAGCGAATACAAATATTTAACCTATTTGAAAAAAAATGTATTGTTTCTGAGTCCGCTTTTAGAATATTGAGTTAACTGTTATCAGTGATCATCTAGGGAATTTATTAACATGCCTTCGTTAGAACTCTTTTGGTTTACCTGGTCATTCCGACTAGGTCTTCCAGTTTCCGTAAAGCTATAGTTCCACTTTTAATGGGAGACCGGATATACATTATTATTCATGGATATTGGATTGGGGCCATACAGCATTGAGCTAATGGTGTGAAGGAATGCAATATTAGCTTCGATAACGTTTATTGCCAGGGCGTATTTGCACTGGTCCAAAACTGCTTACTGAGAAACATACCGGGAAATTCTGTGCTGCGATGGCACGGAGCGAACAGCTCAAAACCTTCTGGAGTACTTTTAAGAATCTCAAGGTCTACCTTCAAAGATTAATAGAATGTTTTATAGCTAGTATGATAGTATTTACTTCTTGAGAGTATTCGTTGACGTTACTGTTTGGAATTACCTGTGATGCAAGCACTTTTCGTGTGTGCATTTGTTACAGCCTGCGTGAGAAGTAAAGGCTTATGCTTTCTTAAAATTTGATTATTGTGCTGTTTTAGTAAAGCGTTAGTCGGAGTGCGTATCTTGCGGTCTAGGTACTTAATCTCCGGCGCCGTCTCTTTCATAGAATTTAGTTTTACTACCTCAATTACCAACGCAGGAAAGCAAAGGCAACGAAATATTGGTCGATTTGGCCGGTTTTTTGCTATGGTTTGTCGCAGAAAAGTTTACAGGAAACGAGGCATTATTTGCGAAATAAATTCCCTGCTTCTTCAGGCGAACTTCACGTGCGGTACTCCCGCATTCAAGATGTGCACGGAAGTAAGCAAGGAATTCTACTACAGCCCCTCGAGAAAAGCCTGTGTGGCGCTTACAACAGACGTACTTGGTGTTTGCGCTCGAGGGCCGAACCGGTTTTCATCGAACGAAAGTTGCCGTCGACATTGTATCGTCGGGGAAAAGGCCAGACCGGAATGCAACCAAAGTGCCATCTTCTCGGAATGCCAAAGGTGCGCCAAAAACGTAAAACGTTCTTTTTAGCGATATTTTAAGTGTGCAACAAATTGATTGAGCCCATGTATTTAGAAAACATGTCTACTGCCAGAAGAGTGTGTTATTCACGCAGTAAGGCACCTGGCACCGTTTTACCATTAACGTATAATTTTGCCGACACTCAAGGCCCATTCACAATTGCGAATCCTGAAGGGCGTGCAACCGGCTTTCGCATGCGACCAGAGATCTGCCCAGATCGACCGATGTCCCCACGTACAAATACAATCCGCGGGTCACTTTTCCAAATTGGTATTGTTCGGAATGAGAGTTGCCTACATTGAATGTTGGGCACATGGAGTAACCTATAACTTCGTTCACTTTATCTGAGCCGCTATTTGGTTTTAGCTGGAAAATCAAGCAGTGCTCGGAAGGCCTGGGACCGTCGCTTTTCGACCAATGCGACCATTTGCCACAGTCGCTTTTATCCCAAAACGGTCACATAACCTTCGCGAGTCGCAAGCGTGAACGGGAGCTAAGGCGTATATATGCTCTAGGTGGAGGCTAAATATTGGAATGTAAAGCAAAATGTTAACAATGCAGTATCACTATTTGGCATAATCTACACGGAATTTCATAGTACAGCGCCTATGTTGTCTCGGCAGGAAGCTTTGAATTGTTAGAAATGAATATCGCCCCTGCCTATCAATAATGCGTAAAGTACGAAATTCGAAATATTTTCATACCTTTTCAGATGAGTTCAGATCTCTGTCGAAGGCCTAATTGAAAAAGCGCACACCGCAAAATGATGAAGCCCCGACCTGTATGTGCTTTTCTTGCAGCTGTGCTAACATGGTTCTAGCATGGTTCTAAAATCGGTCTAGATAGCATGCTCGCTTTTCGTGTTGTGATGCAGCATAATATAGTTCATAAATCTCGGTAACACAAAGTATCTATTTTTCTGCTGTAAACTGACTGAAACTATAAGCAGTGGCTCTAGAAAAGGCATAGCAAAAATGAGATGATGTTTCATCATCATCATCAGACTGACTGTACCCACTGCAGGGCGAAATCATCCCCATATTCCTCCAATTAACCCGGTCGTGCTAGCTGCACCCACTTGACCCCTGTGAACTTCTGAAACTCATCCGCCCACCTAACGTTCTGTTGACTCCTGCCACACTTTCCTTTTCTTGGTATTCAATTTGTCACCATTTTTTGACCCTCGGTTATCCTCTCTTGGCCCTACATGCCCTACCCATGCCCGATTCTTCTTTTTCATTTCTGCTAGAACGTCATATTACCTCGAGTGTTTTATCTGACCAATTATGTACGATCCCTATCTGTAAATGTTACACCTACCATTTTCGGCTACGTTGCTCTCTGAGCTGACCTAACTTAAGTAGAACCCTTTTTGTTAGCCGCCGCCTTCCAACCCCATAGATGAGTACAGATAAGATGCAACTGTTGTATGCTTTCCTCTTGAGAGATACCAGAAAGCTGCTAATCATAATCTGCGAGTACTTACCAAATGCTCGCCATCCTAACCTAGTTATTTCCCTTTCATTTTCCAGACTAGCGGTCTTATTAGGTGGTGTATATATTCACTTAAACGGATTAGGAGGCGCGAAAAAGCTTAACATTGAGAAAGCGGCAGAGTTTGGAAATGTATTAATAAGTTTTTATTCCCCGGCATACAACTGGACGAGCATTTGTCACTGGGTTGAATCACTATAGCAAACTAGATTTCAACTTGACTCAGCTGTGCACAACAAATGCTAGTCACAATTCTGATACAAAGAATTGGAAAATCTGATGTACATGGAGGCCCGTTAGTGATTCCGTACGATCTAACGGCGAGCAAGAAGCGATAAGCAGGACGGCACTGCTAAAACGGTATATGTTGAATATACCGTAGTCACACTCGCTACATTGGTGGCTCGACAACGGCTGGCGTCAGATTTGTGTTGGCAATCAGAAAGGTACAAGTAATATTTTTGACCTGCTAGCTGTGACGATTGTATAAGCGCTTTCGCACTAACATTCACATGTCATGACGCTGCTCAACAGAGCTTGATGCTTGTTTCAGTGCTCTAAAGCTGGGCCTGAAAGCTTCGGTATTCCTGCTCCCTACTGCTCGAGAAGTACAAGGATGATGTAAGAAGACACATTCAACAGGCTAGAGCGCACCTGCCTGTTGGGTAGCTCCTTCTTTTCCATTTCGTGTTTTAGAACGTTAACTACACTTTTCCCCCTGAAACTCCGAAGGTCATTCTTTTTCGTTTGAACTTGAGCCGAGGGACGCTTTAGGAGGATTCTGATAAATTCGACCGCCTGGGAATCATTATCTTGCACTAACTACGGGAATAGGCAGGGTATCAAACAAATGCTCCTCCGGCACCGGTTGCTCAGTCTCTCAATTAATGAGGTGGGGACCGGTTGGAATGCGTCAGCGCTTCAGCGTAGGCGTCAGGATAATGTGTAGTAATGCTAAACGCAACCTACGCTCAAATAAGTAGATTTAACCTGTATAAGCATCAGCATTTTTAAACACTGTCGGAATTTATTGAGCTGCAGCCCACTCTCTTTGCTTCCATACTTTTTCAACGTTGTTTCGCTGGCGAAAACAACAATAGAGAGTATATATTTTTTTTCACCATTAGGAAAGAAAAAAATTATTACTGTATTTCTCTGAAATTCTATATTGTGCGAAAAGCATGAGCTATTTTTAAAATTTCATCTTCTTTAGGCTCGGTGTATATTTCTGAGTTTACACTATTCGTACCTGATACGAACTTTATGAGGTTATGGGTCTGGGGCGCTGCAGTTTCAGCTGCACATGTGGCGCCATCTGGATGACGCCACGTCAAATGGGGGATGTCCAACCATAGCCCCTACATCAGATGAGGTGCAACGGCGCTCTTAATCTCGAAGGCTAATATATTAGGCCTACTTTTGGCGCCATCTGGGAGCCTCCCATTAAAAAGGAGCCGCGGTGGCCCAGTGGCTAAAATGCCTTCTACTGTACCGGAGTACCCGTAATCGAACAAGACTACCGGCGTCTGCGTTTCGGTGGAGCGGTAACAGAGGAGTCCGTGTGCTGTTCGGCGTCAGTGTAGGTGGTCGAATTCCTCATTAGCCCTTCATTGCGGGACCTCTTTCTCTCTTTTCACTTTCAATCCCACCTTTCTCGCTTTCACTACAGTGCTGTTCTGGAATTCGTCGACGAATCTGACAGGTACTGTGTCTTTCCTTTCCTGTCAACCAATGCAATTCAGTTCACTACAAGAGGTAACGGTCAGTAATAAACTACACCACTCTCGTTTGGTTAGCGAACTTGAAAGACCCTCCTATTTAACTCATGCATTGGAGCCGCTATACCAGACTTAGTTCAGATTGTGTGCGAGGCCACGTGATTTCGACCTCAGTAAACAGCTTAACTAATCAGAGCAACAGCACATACAAAATCGTGCAAGGTACGAGGTCGGCTATAGTGAGCGTGTAAGTGCATTTTCATGAAAATTGGCTATGCCTCAGCTTACTGGTTACTGCCTATCAGCCATCTTTGGGCCGTGAAGAATTTTATTTACAGCAGCAATCGGTTAAAATCTAGATGTAAGAGTTCAGTGCATGTAATGTATGACTGCTGGGAATTCAAGGTTGGTTACTCTTTTTCGCGCTTCCTGTCTAATTTGTAAAGCTGTATTTAACTCTTTAGCCGAATCATTTTAGTGTCATAAAACGAACCGTCCATTACCGAACTGTGAAATGTCTATAGGGCAAAAGAAATGTGAAATACAGGACAAAAGTTGGTAAATTAATGGTACTGTAAGAATGGGGGGTTTATTCAGCGGATCAACAGGACTTGATCAGCAGGACTGAGCAGATCAGCTTCGAACACAGCGGCAGCGAACACAGGCAGATCCAGCACGCGCAGCGATCACGATGCCACTGACTGGCATGTTCCTTGTGCACTTCTTCCTCTTCACAATTACCCGCGGGACGAAGAGGAGACATCCTGGCGACTTACGGTGTGAGCAAGACGGCAGGGTCGTAATAGGGTTTGAGGCGCTGGACGTGAACAATCTCGCGTCCGCGCCGGCGTAGATCATGGGACGGCGTAACAGGTTCCACCACATAATTAACCGGAGAGGTGCGCTCCAGAACACGGTATGGGCCATGATATTTAGCAAGAAATTTTGAAGACAGTCCAGGGGCATTGGAAGGTATCCATAGCCACACAAGAGCGCCAGACGAGAAGTGCGGTGTCGAGTGTTGGCTGTCATGGTTGGATTTATGGCGGTACTGGGTGTTGGCCGTGAATGCGCGGGCGATTTGTCGACAGTCTTCCGCATGCTGGGCTGCTTGAGACGCAGGTGTATACTCTGATATGTCTGGCTGATACGGGAGTATGGTGTCGATTGTTGCAGAGGGGTGACGGCCGTAGAGGAGAAAAAAAGGAGAGAAGCCAGTAGTAGACTGCGTTGCGGTATTGTATGCGTACGTGACATACGGAAGGACGAGGTCCCAGTTTGAGTGGTTGGAGGAGATGTACATAGAGAGCATGTCGCCAAGGGTACGATTAAAACGCTCAGTGAGGCCATTAGTCTGGGGATGATAGGCGGAGGTGGTTCTATGAATTATGTTGCACTTGGTGAGCAAGGCTTTTACAACATCACTCAAGAAAACGCGTCCTCTGTCGCTGAGCAGCTCTCGAGGTGCGCCATGGCGAAGAACAAATCGCTGCAAAATGAAGGAAGCTACTTCTGACGCTGTGGCAGATGGAAGTGCGGCGGTTTCTGCATACCTCGTCAGATGATCAACGGCTACGATAGCCCAGCGGTTGCCGGCCGCAGTGTAGGGAAGCGGCCCGTACAAATCAATGCCGACGCGGTCGAAAGGACGTGGTGGGCTGGGTAACGGCAGCAACTCTCCAGCAGAACGTTGAGGAGATGGCTTGCGACGTTGACAGGTGAGGCATGAGCGAACGTACTTGAGTACAAAGGTGTACATACCCCGCCAGTAGTAACGCAGCCGGAGACGAGTGTATGTCTTGAAGACGCCCGCGTGACCGGATTGTGGGTCAGCGTGGAAATAGTCACAAATTTGCGAACGTAGCTGCCGGGGAATAACTAGCAACCACTTGCGGCCATCTGCACAGTAGTTGCGGCGGTAGAGGAGGTTATCACGAATGGCGAAGTGGGAAGCATGGCGGCGGAGAGCACGCGATGGAGAAGCAGCTGTAGGATTGGAGATAAAATCGAGGATAGAGTTTATCCAAGGATCTTGCCGCTGCGCTGACGGCATGTCATTGATGTGAAGCGATGGCGGGGAGTCGTCGGAAGGGGAAAGGCTCGCGACCTCAGCTGTAAGGGGGCAGCGGGAAAGTGCATCGGCATCGTGATGTTTGCGGCCAGAGCGGTAAACAACGCGGACATCATATTCCTGAAGGCGAAGAGCCCATCTTGCCAGTCTGCCGGACGGGTCTTTCAGTGAGGAAAGCCAGCAAAGCGCATGGTGGTCCGTCACTACGTCAAAAGGGCGACCATAGAGGTAAGGGCGGAATTTAGTAAGAGCCCAAATAATCGCTAAGCATTCTTTTTCAGTGACAGAGTAATTGGATTCAGCCTTCGTGAGTGTACGGCTAGCATAGGCGACCACGTATTCAGCATAACCTGCTTTGCGCTGAGCGAGCACAGCGCCGAGACCAATACCACTGGCGTCTGTGTGGACCTCAGTAGGCGCTGTGGGGTCGAAATGACGTAGGACAGGCGGTGCCGTGAGGATATGTCGTAAAGCATTGAAGGCATCGTCGCACGCTGGTGACCACGACGAAAGGTCGGAACTGCCGGACAGAAGTTCTGTCAAGGGAGCAGCAATGGAAGCAAAATTCTTAATAAAGCGGCGAAAGTAAGAGCACAGCCCGAGGAAGCTACGTAGATCTTTGATGGAAGTCGGTTTGGGAAAGGCTGTTACGGCACGAAGTTTGGCAGGGTCTGGAGATACACCTTCTTTGGAAACAACGTGGCCGAGAATGTTGAGCTGGCGGGCGGCAAAACGACATTTTTTCAAATTCAGCTGCAGTCCGGCATCAGATAGGCAGGTCAAAACGTGCTTCAGACGGTAGAGGTGTGTGTCAAAGTCACGAGAAAAGACGACAATGTCATCGAGGTAGCAGAGGCATGTCTTCCACTTTAGGCCACGCAAAATGGTGTCCATCATCCGCTCAAATGTTGCCGGAGCATTACAAAGGCCAAACGGCATAACTGTGAATTCGTACAAGCCGTCGGGAGTTACAAAGGCAGTTTTGGGGCGATCAGCCGCTTCCAAGGGGACTTGCCAGTACCCGGAACGTAAATCTAGGGAAGAAAAGAGTTCGGCGCCTTGCAAACAATCGAGAGCGTCGTCGATGCGCGGGAGAGGATAGACGTCCTTTCGCGTTATCTTATTAAGGCGGCGATAATCGACACAGAAGCGGATAGAACCATCTTTCTTTTTTACAAGGACAACAGGTGAGGCCCAAGGGCTGCTTGAGGGCTGAATCACGCCATTCTGGATCATTAGGTCGACTTGCTCTTCTATAGCCTGGCGTTCGGTTGCAGACACACGATAGGGACGCTGTCGTAGTGGTGCGTGGGTGCCGGTGTCGATGCGATGAGTGACTGTAGAAGTTTGACCCAAAGAACTTTGATGAGAGTCGAAGGAGGAGCGAAAGTGATGTAGTAGGTTCAAAAGCTGAGTGCGCTGCTCTGGAGGAAGATCGGCATCGATGGAACGGAGAAACAAGTCTGTAGAGGGGGGAGCGGGCGCAATTGAAGGGGGGCTGAGCGCAGTCACGGCACAGTGCGGCGCGTCGTCAGGTTCCTCAGAGATCAGAAGAGATGCGATTGGCTGGATACTTCCGAGACATTCGCCATGGCGCAAAGCAGTAGGGGAGTTAAATGGGTTAGAGACCCATAACATGGAAAAGCCAGCGGAAATAGCGAGCACTGCGTAGGGCAATGGAAGGCACTTGCGGCGCAGGAAAGTATGGGCTGGTGTGAAGAGAACGGTGTCATCGCTAAGAGATGCACAAGCGACACGAACAAGCACTGAAGAGCAGGGAGGAAGGTCGATATCTTCGGCGACGAGGGCTTTAGCACCGGAATTTGACTGATCAGCGTCTGGTAAGGCATCGGGCATAGTCGAGAACCCCACTTCAGCTCGAGCACAATCGATAATAGCAGCATGACGCGACAGGAAATCCCAGCCTAAAATTACAGCGTGCGAGCAACTTGGTAGCACGACGAACTCAATCGTATAAAGGGAATTTTGAATAACTACTCGAGCGGTGCACGCTGCTAAAGGCTTGATATGCTGAGCGCTGGCCGTTCGCAACGAAAGTCCCGCAATTGGCGTCTTCACTTTCTTTAAAGTGCGACATAGTTTTGCGTCCATTACCGAAATCGCAGCACCAGTGTCAATTAGAGCCATGACAGCAACACCCTCGACGAAAACTTCAATTAGGTTTGTCGGCGACAGATGAGGACTTGGGAAGTTCGACTGGGTCGCAGTTCTCGCCTCAGGAACTGCGGCCTCTAGTTTTCCTCATGTGAAGCGTTCTGTCGACGTCGCATCGGAGAGATAGAGCGGCGTCGCGGCGACGGTGAACGGCGGTCGGACATGGCTGAGCGGTCTGGGGAGAACTGAGGGCCAGCTGGAGGCTCAGTAGGCGCGGAATACTGAGGCGTCGGAGACCAGTATGCAGAACCATGAGTAGGTGGTGCCGACACCGGGGGACGGTTGCGGCAGTAACGAGAAATGTGTCCAGCAAGCCCGCAAGTGTAACAGATTGGCCGGTTATCCGTCGTGCGCCAGGGATTACGTGGTCTTGGAGCCGGTCGCATAAACTGCGCAGGTTCTCGCGCAGGCGCAGGAGGCGGCTGAACGTAGGCTGGTGGCGGTGGAGCATATGCAGGTGGCTGTCGGGCCGCAACAGCCGCATAAGTTAACGGCGCTGTAACAGGCATGGGTTGAGGGGCTGGAGGAAGAGATTCAGCTACCTGTTCTTGAATAATGTGGCGCAAACTAGGAGCTAGGCTTGAGGAAGGTTCTTGATGGCAGGATATAAGGGAGAGCTGTCGAGCAACTTCTTCCCGAATGAAGCTCTTAATTTGTGGTAGGAGCGCAGAATGTTCACATGCATCTGTCAGGCCAGCAAGGGACTCGGAGTGCATGGTGTTCGCGCGAGTTATGGCCCTTTGTTTTCGCAGTTCATCATAACTTTGACACAGTGTGACCACTTGTGCGACGGTGCGGATATCTCGAGCCGACAGCATCTGAAAGGCATCGTCATCGATGCCTTGCAGAATGTGCTTGATCTTCTCGGCCTCTGACATGTGTGGGTTAATGCGCTTGCACAGGTCGACGACGTCCTCGATATAGCTCGTGAAATTTTCGCCAGCTTGCTGAGACCGCGTACGCAAGCGCTGTTCAGCGCGGAGTTTCCTCACAGCTGGTCGGCCGAAGACTTCAGAGAAGCTGGCTTTAAACGCGGACCATGATGGAATGTCCGCTTCATGGTTTCGAAACCATAGGTTTGCTACGCCGGTGAGATAGAAAATGACGTTGCTTAACTTTGTTTCCGCGTCCCATTTGTTGTAAACGCTCACTCGTTCATAGGATGTGAGCCAGTCCTCGACATCGTGGTCGTCAGTGCCGCTGAAGATGGCGGGGTCACGCTGGCGGAGGGAGCCGGGGCAGATGATGGCAGAGCCAACTTGTACGGCTTGGTGGCTGACGTCCTCAGGCATCGCAGGAGGTGGTAATGTACGGCTGCGGAGTTCCAGGGCGAGAGGATAGATCTTACCCAGCACCTCCACCAAATGTAAGAATGGGGGGTTTATTCAGCGGATCAACAGGACTTGATCAGCAGGACTGAGCAGATCAGCTTCGAACACAGCGGCAGCGAACACAGGCAGATCCAGCACGCGCAGCGATCACGATGCCACTGACTGGCATGTTCCTTGTGCACTTCTTCCTCTTCACAGTACAATTATGCAGTTGAAGCTCCTTGGAATAAAATGATCGGCAGTTTCTATGGGCGTCGGAAAATAGAAAATTATCTAACCACGAGCTTAATATTCCCCTAATTCAATCATTGAACTAGCCAAATTATGCATGTTTGAAATTATTCTAAAGAATTCGTATCTCGTCAACTTTTTCGATTATTTGGTGCGCAGATGCCGTGAGCAACACGTGCTTGCATTTTCTAAATACGATGAACAACGCACCACACAGCACATTGGTGCAGCTTCTCTGAGCGATCAAAGTTTTTGATCACGACGGCGTTATGCATTTTTGTGGCAGCGTACTACGCGCAGAAAGAACCAGTTGGAAGTACATCACCGCCCACTTCCTCGAAGCACGCCGAGCCTTCCTGATATGGAGGTTCGCAAGAGGCATCTTGCGAACCTCGGCGTGCCTTCGTCCCTTCCACGTCGGGAAATATTGCCCTGTGTTCATTTTGCTTGGCCCGAGAGAGAGCGGAGCACATTTTTCTGGACTGCCTAATTCCCACAGCACTCCTAAAGCGTCTGAGAGATGTGTTGGGCCTCCCCGGAATCCCATACCCCACCGTGCGCTACTTCAACCCGCTTCCAAAGGAAGCGCGCAAGTAGTTTGTCTTGACACTGGCAGAGGTCAACTATCAGGTGTGGTTGGCCAGCTGCAAAGCGGCTTACTCGATCAAGACTCCCAGCCTTCATGAAATGAAGGCCAAAATCAGAAAAAAAAAACTATGGTTCCACCTAGAGATAGAGAGAGAGACGCAACTTTGGGGGGCAAGAAGTTTTTTGAAGAATGGGAACAACCCATGGTGATCTTCAAAGAAGTAAACGGAAAACTACAAGTGAGATATTGGAACACTTGCTCGCGTCAGGCTTCGACCCACTGGGGTGGTGCGGACGTGGTGCATATGCACTGCGACCCCGCTCCGGTGGGAGCAGGCCGGATTGCATGAGCCCCTTGGCTGGGAAAAGCCCGCTCCCTGAAACAAAAAACCCTCAAACCTTATGGTTTGGAAGGCCTTGCCTGGGGTAGCCGTAGGATGATGATGGTCGCAGGTTGAGGTCTGTACCCTCGTAGGAGGATCGCACCTTGTGCATCCTTTCTTCCATCTGACGAGGCAAGGCCTTCAAGATCAGGCGCAACTTTAGCAAACATGCTTTGATGCCTAAATTCGGTGATCGTGAATAACAGCTACGGTTTGCTGCTGTTGCCAACAGAAAAGTGATAATGCTTAATTATACATGGTCTCCAGCTGCTAAATACCAGTTATAACCACATGCATATCGTGACGGTCAAACATTGGTATACTTGTGGGTGTTGCGTATGAGCGCACTGGTCTTGTATTGAAAGCAAACTATAGACCAGAATTAGCAGAACTATAGACCAAACTATAGACCAGACTATAGACTAGAATAGAATTTTTTAAGATGTTCAATATTGCACGTGTCACCATGCGCTTTGATGTTTCGAATGACCTACTTTTAGTCGCGAATTCGCTGCCTCTCCAAAAATCTGTAAATATTTTTTGTGTCCTTGATCCGGCTTTTCAGGTGCTGTCTTCATATTTAAATCACCACTTGTGTATTCGATTCGGTTTTGAATAGGTACCATTCCTGCTATACTCTTTCTATCTAATTTGCTAGGCGTTCTGGTGACAACAGACAGAAAGAAGACATATGAAACACATATGAGCAAATATGATTTCAAATGCTTTCCAACTCGTTTTAATTCCATCGTTTGGCAGCGAAAAAGAGATAAAGTATCTTGGTCCGACATGCCTAATAAAATCAATAAAAAATTAAATATAACGTTTTACATATAACACGTTATATTATAATATGTAATATATTATAATAAATGTAATGGTTGGTTGGTTTGTGGGGTTTAACGTCCCAAAGCAACTCAATGGAATATAAAATATAAAAGATAATGTCTGTTTGATATTTGATGTGTATATAATCAGCAGGTCTTGCTTGCCATGTGCAGTATTTCGCTTTGCTTTGAACACGTATCATATCTTTCAGGAATATGCAGAACTATCATTGTGTTCTCTGTGAAGCATATAGATAACGCAGAGATGTTATAGAGGTATACTAAGAAGCTAATAACCGAGGTCTTTCCGCTCCATATTTATTTAAAAATAGCATGATGGTAGCACCTCTGAAAGCGGTTCGATTAGTTCTTCATTTTCTTTCACAGACGGGACGTCGTCATGACGTGGTGGTACCACGATGGCCGGAGGTGTCAGCGCTGGAGCTTTCCGCGAGGTCACTGCCCTTCCGGCGAAACGGTTGTCTTTTCAACGTCTGCAGAGTGCTCCCGCCGATGCTCCGCTGTACGAAAGGAGCATAGCATTTGCCGCGTACCGGCGACCGTCCTCTGCGCCGACAAATACCGCCGCTTCGCGTATTTTGCGGATGCAAGCCATACCACCTCAGAATCAATGCAGTGCCGGCAAATAACAGCGCCTGGTGGACACTGGTGCCTTGCCGGTTCTAATCGGTACCGCTCACTGGATGCCTGCAGAAGGAGTTGTGTGCGAGTTCGCCCTTAGCGTCCACTTGTCTCACAGCAAACTGAAAATATTAGTATATATGTCATTTTTTTCTACTATCTTGTGTTTGCTGAAAGTTGAGTTCGGCTATATGGGCACAGGCGAGAAAGCATTTGACAGATTGTAGTTATCTTGTGGTGCAACATCTTATCTGCTCAGGCGATTTTTCGCTTTTCGGTTATGGTGGGGAGTCATGACCGCTCCAATCTCCCCATTTCAGATAACGTATCATAAAGTTTTTAACGCAACCTAACCTACACTGAAGGGCCACTGTGACTTGCTATTTAGATTGCCTGAACTAAACACTGCTGTCGCCTCGTATAGGTATTCATATGGACGTGGTCCTGGCAGGATTTCTTACTGAACTTTATTGTTGAACTGCGCTGTTCCACTGCTTTAATGACACATGGGCTTACAGTACGATTCCAGACACTGCAGATCAGCCTTCTGACTGCACCTTTCAAGCTGGGAAATGGTTTTGTGAACTTAGCTCATATCGGGCTAGCAATTTATGTTGCAAAAATTAAGCGATAATGATTGTGAGACTTGAATGTCTCTACAGAGCGATGCTTGGTATTCAGACATCACGACTGGGTTTCGTCTCGGAAGCTCTTCCATCAACACGCCATTGACATCTTTTAAAAGTAAACACGTAAAACATCGCCGACGACTTGCGTCTGTTGTCTTGCCCCGCCGGGATGGTGCAGTGGTTACGGCGCTCGACTACTCGGCCCAAGGACACGGGATTGAATCCCGGCCTCGGCGGCCACTTTTCGATAGAGGTAAAAAGCAAGGCGCCCCTGTGCTGTGCGATGTCAGTGCACCTTAAAGAACCCCAGGTGGTCCAAATTTCCGGAGTCCTCTACTACGGCGTCTCTCATAGCCTGAGTCGCTTTGGGACGTTAAACCCCACAAACCAACCAACTAACCAGCGTGTGCTGTCTTTTGGACATAAAGGGTTGACGACAGCATCTTCGACAGCGCCCAAAGAACTCGATTACTTCGGCTTTGGCAGCCGGCTGTGCCTGTGGACTGAAGTACCTGGAGTGGCCGCTTAATTTACGTCACTGCGCCTGATGGAAGAACTGCTAGCTATCAGGCCTGCCGTGAGGTTTACAGGGAGGAGTCCTTAGCACAAGCTTATTTATTGTTGTTCTAATGGGTGTCGTGAGTGAATTTCCAGCTAAAATCTACTGAAATGCATGTGCTGACGACATCTGCGTCCGGACTTTTGGTTCAACACGCCCTCAACCTCGTGCGAAATCGCAACGAGATGTGCCACTAACATCAGCGAAACCATGGTGCCGAGGTTTGTTGTTAGATGTGTGCAGTGATTGCGTTCGCATGCGAGTCAGCCACGGATACTTGGGAATTGTCATTGACTGCAGTCTGTCATTTTTGAAGTATATCAGTGTGGTGAAGTGGTGAAGAAAAGGTTTACCCATTTTTTCATGTTCTGTTCGCAGCAGATATCAGTGAGACCAAATTAAGCGCACCAGACTACAACTGCTCGAGTCTGCTCGGGGACTACATTAGGTGCAATCTCCCATTACTCTTTAATGTGAGCGCTCCTTGCTTGCCGTGTTTAGAGAGCGCAAATGTGCAAGCGCCCAATATATGCTTCACTTTAGCACAATGTACCCCTACCAAAGATTACTTAAGGGGCATGTGCGCGCCCAGTGTCGATATACGTGCCGCACAAATCCCTTTATATGTATTTAGCCTACTTCCAAAACACCATTGCCACCCATTGATGGAGGTTCGGGATGAGCGGCGCAACAGCAGTTTTTCAAGCGCAATCACCTGCCATCACTGACGAGTACCATTAGGCTAAACCGACTTATATAACACGGCATAAACCACTATGGGTGGTGACCTAAACTTCGGTGCGCCTGGATGTTCTCGGGATAGTAAAGGGATCATTGACGAGAATTAGTAAACACCAGTAATATCATTTCGCGTACATCTGGTCACAATATCCGAAATATGTTCACACAAATGCGTGCAATCGCAGATCTATGTCACGACGAGAATTCACTGCAGCGGTGATGTTATCCTCTCACACGGTGTAAGAATATTAGGTGAGTACACTGACCGCCCACCGTGGCGGAGAGCCCGCATATGTTTTTGCCCTCTAGTACATGTGTCGAACACAGCGGCGTGGGGACTCTACAATACCATATTCATTAGCATGAATGGATGGATGAATGAATTAATGGAAGCATGGATGGATGACGAATGGACTGACGGACGGGACGGGACGGATGAATGAATGGGATGGAATCTGTTGGGATGGGATGTACGAACAGACGGGTGGGTGGGTGTGTAGGTGCTGTCGTGACGCTGGGGCTAAGTCGACCCGGCCTTCACTTGGTAGCGTGCAGAGACTCCGGGTTCATGAAGGATTGAATCTTCGAAGTTGGTAAAATATATACAAGCAGGTTTAATGGCACTTTGAGAAAACTTATTTACATGATTATTTACAAGAAAAAGGAGGGTACATCAGCAAAATGGCAAGCGTTAAGAGTTCATAGCGAGAAGCGACTGGATGAGCCGTTTACCCAGGGCTCAGAGCGACATTTCGTGCTCTGCAGCATCCTTAAAACCCCCTATGTCCAGCCCCTCTCTGAAGATGCTGACCAACCAAATCCAAGGCACGCCCCTCAGATATCGGCATCCAATCGAACACATCACTGCACTGATGGTCTGAAGCACTGACTGGCCCGGCATTGTTTCGTTGAGCCTGGTCACTTGTTGGCGGGAAAAGCTTGGGAACGGCGAGGAGGTACATTTCTATTCTTCAGCCAAGAATCGATAGGCTGGTTCCGGCAAGTGGATTTACTTCTCAGAAACCCAAGTGCACGTGCGCGCCGCATACGCTTCCAGCATTGTCCCTTTCCGGCAATTGCAAATCTTTCCTGCATTCCCGGGAAATCATCTAATGGCCGTATGCGTCATGCTCCTTTCTTGTCCTGTCCTGCAAGTCAGCGGACATGTCACTCTGTCGTCTCCTTTAGATAGTAGGCATTCCTCACTGGACGATGGCGCTTCTCGACTGGAAGGGTGAACAAAAGAAAGAAAGCACTTCCGGCTATTTCCCGCAGGGGGACATTTCTTTGTGTCTTTCTAGACGTTCTCTTGACAGGGTCAATTTGGCATTTGCAGGGTGTCCACAAAGCAAAACAGGCTTACAAAACAGGATTCCTGTAAACAGGCTCACTTAGAGCCATTGTACCAACACCACATATCCACAGCACTTATCCATGCCCACAGGCGAACAATAGAGCGCGCAAGTGCGGATGATGCACGGTCGTAACAGCGCATGGATGGATGGATGAATGTCTGGAGCGTCCACTTTTAAATGACTCAACCTTTCTTTTTTGTCCTTTAACCTAGTGTAAGGCTTGTGCTTACACGCGTGTTGTTGTTATGGTGTTGTGCTTACACGCGTAGCTCGCACAGTGTCAACAGGGTGGCCGTCAGAGCCAGGATTGTAGCGTTTTTGTTTCGCTACTTTCTTACAGTGCTAACCGGCCTCAAGCCCTCTCGGAATGCGGAAATCTAGTCGTTTTGTATCACCTCCCACGAGTTTCGAAGGCTTTGAAGACGCGACAATAGCTGCGCTCCCCTCTACCTGGGAGGGCCCGTGTCCAGGAAACACTCTTAGGCACAGCTTTCTCGGCGGTCCCCAATGCGGCGCCGCCAATGAAGGAACGCTGCTGTTAATGGAGCTGTTCGACACACGGCGTCTCTTAGACGCACCTGTTGCACTCTATTCAGCACAAAAACTGGGAGCGCCCCCTAAGCACTTTTTAGTAGACCTTCATCGATGGCCTCCTGCTGCGCGGCTAACGCAGGGACATTGTTGTTAAAAGAGCCGTTTCAAGTTTTCAAGTACAAGCGCGATCCTTTCTGCGTTCCAACATACTTACTGGTTAGCATTCTGGTTCTTTTGCCTCAGCTGTTTATCAGTGCCCTTCAGTATAAGTATTTAAATATTTTAGCTTTCCACCTATTGTCGTCCATTTTGCTGAGGAATTTTTCATTTAATATTTATCTTCTAAGCCTCTCGTGCCTCAACCCATTACTCGCTTTAATGCTTCGTGTGTAGTATTCCCGTGGAATCTAAGTGCTAACCTTCTAGCGGGTCTTTGATAATTTCTAAACCCGACGGGGCTTTTTCCCTTAAGCACAAAAACCGCGTTCCCGAAGGTAAGCTCTGGTATCATTATTACATTCGAAATACCTTTAATTACTACATATTTCTTGTACCCCCATAAAGCCCCGTGCTTCATTATCGCGGCATCTCCTCGCCCTGGTGGCCTGTTCATATTTTCCATGTATACTTGTCCTTCATTAATCCATACTCCTAGGTATTTATATTTTATCACTCTTGGTATCTCACTCCCTTCGATTATCAGCTTTTTATCACTGTAATCGTTGAATACCATCAGATCCGGCATAATTGCGCTGAAGGTAGAGCCGACTGCACCTCTTTCCTATTCACATATGTTAGCCAATGCTTTTAAATCTTTCTGGCAATTGGCTGACAGAACAACGTCGTCCGCGTACATTATTCCTGGAAGCGTCTGTTGTAGGTCCAATCCACCTAGCTTATACGAGCGATTTAAACCAAGGTTGCTTTCATGCTGACTGTTTTCAATATTGTTCATAAAAATCATGAGCAACGGTGATAGCGGACATCCTTGCCTTAATCCTTCGCATACCTCGGCAGCAGACGTGCAGTCTTTGTCAAAAGTGTAAAGTCTTGGTATCTGCTTCTGAGCCGCCTCGCACGGCTTAATGCATTTCCAGTGTTCCCAATTTCTTTACGGTGAGATTGTTTGTCCTACCTCCTCCAATGGGAAGGCCCTCAACACACTGCTAAGCAGCTCCACTACACGGCTCTGAAGCACACCCCCTGGGCTCTACAGTTTCGCCAACGGCTGCACTTAACCTCTCCCACGCAATCTCAACTTTATTATCTTTGTATATTTTTTTTAGTAATTGAATTACTTCTTTATCGATACCTTCAGATTTGAGTATGTTCCGCAGAAGTTACCTGTCTGCGCTCTCCCATGCACCGCGTTTGTCCAGAAAGGCTAATTACACAGCGCTCTGGTTTCCGCCTTGGATATTTCTATGATGGGCATATTACGTAAATACTATTATCTAGGCGCCTACCACTACTGAACCCGTTCTGCAGTTCGCCCATTATGTTATTACTTTCTATCCATGCCAGCATGCACGGAACTGACGGTATCGTGAACGCTCGGAATGATGTAATCTTATTCCTACCTCATTTTTATATATTGAATAAATTCATCCTACTCAGTCGCCAGCTGTCCGGAATTTATTTGCTATGACTGTTTTCAAAGCATTTAAACGTGTCCTTGCTTCCTGTTTGCTTTATTGAAATTTGTTCATTCTCGTGGTTGTATAGGGTGCCTCGATGCGCACGCCCTCTCGCAGGCTGGAACCATTCTGTGAATGGGTGAATGCCGCCTTCGGTCCGATGGCTGCCACTGGTTTTGAACAAGAACCCTCGTTCTTTCACAGATTCAGGTATATTCGATTCCAAATGTAGGTGAAAACGAAGGGGAACATCCTGTGCTATTCGCCAGCTAAAAACATTTTAGAAAGATAACAGAATAGAGGCGACCCATAGAGAATTTTAATAAGCGCATACTTGACTGGTGTGGGCATGTTCCAATTTTCCAGCCAGTATATATGTCAAAGTACTTGTGCTCGCTGGAATGTCAGCTCCTCGTCTCTGCGGTTACAAGACGCCTTGCTAGTCAACGTTACCCTCGGGTCCGGTCATGTGTGCGCTCGGCGTCGCGACAACAGCAAAACACGAAGCCGGAGATCACGTCTGACTGCTTCAGTCTGACAAAAGACATAGCAGAAGTAGATTGCCAGACAGAGAAGGAGCATTGGAGGACTTGGATATGCTGTCTTCCTTAAAAAAAGGAAGGCTAGGAATCGCGTGAAAACATTTTCGATTAATTTTTCAAAATTAGGGTTGGGGGGGCTGCTTGGATCAGAGGAGTACGGGGGCTTAGATTTGTGAAAATACTGTGATTTGTGGGCTTCCTGTGCCACTTACATTTTGTTGTGTTTCTTTAAACACGTACTATTAAGGTAGTAGTGTTGGATGGATATCATGATTATTTTTTTACGCCTTGAACCTCTGAAAAGAAACCTGGGAGACGTCTTGGTATTTGCACCATGCACAAGCCTTCTGAGTTATCAGTGCAAACAGTAGTTTAACATATAGCTTTATTTTTTAATAAACTGCCTTTAGAAAAGTGTTGTGAGATTGCACTTACTTGCTTAAATAAAGCCCGAATTCCTGCATGCGAATGTGCACGTATGCTATATATTCTCATCTTTATGCACTCATGAAGGCATCCGCGCAGCTTCTAGACTGGATCAAGTTTTGATGCTTTTATCATCCAAGTGTTTATTTGGAGTAAACGAATCACCTCTGAACTATATCAAACTCAGTCCAAGTACTTACTCCCAGTGGTTTAATCAGAAAACAAATCAATTCTTAGAGCATGTATTCAACATAGTCACGTCTTTCTTCGTAGTCATTACCTTGACCTATACCTAGCGAATGCTGCATAGCAAAACACTCGTATTCAGATCTGATCACCAATCCATTCTTCTCAGCTATGCGTTCAATACATTAAAGAAGCTGCATATACGAGCTCATACAACTTGCAGTTTCTGTCACTGTTATCAGCTCTCTTGATAATCATGACATTGTAATATAATGCTAGCACGGGCTTCGAAAGGATACACACAAAGATATGAGACATTACTATGCAGTTAGATTAATGACCTTTTTTTATCGGTTGACGTAATTAAAGTCACCGCGCTCTTTGTTGACATTTTGAAGCATTTGAATAGCTCGCATCAAAGCCATTTGCTCATATCAACATAATTGGTCTAAGGCAATTCTTGTAGTTCATTTCTCTCAATAATCTTTCTTGCTCACCACTTTTGTCCGGTGTTCCCTATCGAGAAGAATCCTGAGACCATAATGCTTCCTAACCTTCATCAATGACATATTTGCGTTTGCGTATCATACGGAATAAGATTAATTTTGCTTTGTATCTGCAGCAGCGCCGTTCTTTAAAGGCACTTTTTAATTTTATTAGGGACTTATGACATTTTTTGACGTTGACTTGTATTATTTACCTATTCATTCCACCTTAGTGATTGTCTTTGTGTGTTTATTTTTTTGTGCCGATGCTCTCTCTGAAGGCATTTAAGTATGTATTCAATAAATAAATGAATACTTAAATCAGGTCATGTAATTGCAATTTCGCACTGTGGCAGGGAAGCGAGAAAATGAGGAGGAAGAGAATGAGGACATTCTTTTTTGCCATGCGGCAAACATGAACGCACTTTCACCAACATTTACCACAAGATTACTAGGAATACTGAAGAAAATCATTCGAAAAACTTCATTATCAATGCGCGGCCAGTGACCTTGTTTCCGAAAACTAAATTGATCATGAATATCTTCTTTTGTTTTCTATAATTTGTGTTTTATTTTCCTGTCATGGAATAATGTACATAAGCGGATCACCAGACGTTCGGATTTCTCTCTCCTGGTGCAAGAGTAGTTCCGGTAAACACACATTTCAAATCAATGCAGGTGTGGTTGAGGCAGCAGTCGATGTAATTCATGCACTGTTTGGACAATGGAAACAAGCATAAATATGTAAAATTCAAGAAATTGTAGTTTTCGCTTCAGTTCATTGCGGTTGCATGAACTGAGTCAATGAGAAATGGGCATCAAAAAGGTGTCCCTCACTATGAGGATAGATTGCGTGTACAAGTAGTTCATTGAAAAGTGCAACACCCTTTGTCTGTTTACTATGTTCAGATGTATAGTTGTTGGTTATACTTGACAAATTAATAACATTCTCTACCGCCCATTGCATTTCACTCTTTGCCATGGGCTCCAGTGCCATACTACTGGGAATGGATGCTCCGAATTACCTTGCACACAAGTAGAAAATATTCTAAGAGCAACAATCATTAACAACTGAGCATGTAAAAAAACTCTCGTGAATATTAATTGAAATTCAGTGCAGCAAAACTCTGTTAGCGAAGCTATGTTCCTGTCTAGTATCTATTCAAGTATGATTGGGGTGGTCGCTAGATTTATTGTCAAAGCTAAAGAACGTTTCACACATCAATAAATACCGGTAATGCCAACATATCCTTATCAGCCTGGATTGTTATTTTTCTGATGACGTTATTTTCAGTTTCGGGTGATGACGCCACTTCATCGAAAACTATTGTGTGACCACACAAACAATCACCAACAGTATGAGAAATTAAAGGCTTCCGCCATAATAATTGCAGAATTGGCAAATAATTGATTCCTCGGGAAATGTACAAAGAGTACCTATATGGGACGGCTTTCTTTGCGCTAGCATTATATACCTCAGTGAACCATTAAACCGCGGTGCATCGGTATGTGGTCACCACCAGCCGCTCCGCTAGGGCAGTGATGAGCCGCCGGCTTAGATGGAAAGGGGTTGAAACGACGTGTTAGGAGACCTCATCACGTGGACTATTAAACTCAAGGGCCAAACTTCGCAATTTCGGCTTGCTTTATCTGCAGCTGTCATCGGGTAGAACAAGGAAGTTTAGAATTTTGGACCTCTAAAATACGGCATATGTGGCAGCATGGTATGACGGGATCCTAGCAGCTGAACGCCAACGCATCTTTAAACTTCGAGTGATGGCCTAAACGTTGAGCCAGAGGAAATGAACTGAATGTCGATTCTTCGTAAAATCATTTGCCACAAATCCAGAGCCAAATAAGTTGCCGGAGATGGTTCATGACACACAATGTGATTTCGGTAATTGCAATAAAAAGTATTGAAAATTTTTTATGCACAATATTAACTTTCTGCGCAACAATCAAACGCTGTAAAGCGATCATCTCTATAAATTAAAACATATGAATAATATTTGCTTCTTTTGCGAAGCTTAACACCTACACGACTGCCTTGCACACATATATAATTTTTATTTTACTTTTGGCAAAAGTAGACATGAATAATTCAATGAATAATCTTCTTTAATACCACTCGTCCTTTCACAAGCTGATGCAAGTCAAGTGTCCTTAACAGCCATTTTCGGGATTATAGAGGGTAAATGTTGTTATGCTACTCACGATTGCACCTTCTTGATAGCAGTTCGTGAAAGGTGTATGTCCTCCAAGACGATACTGAAAACAGAAGAAATTGTTTTATCTCTACATGTAATTTTGGAGTTTCGCTATAGCACAAAACGACTATATAACGTGAGTATAGCTATGCATTCTACATGGATTGCTTGGTGACAAAAATGCGGTTCATCGCGTCGGCCCACGTAGGCTGAGTCGATCGACACAGTCTAGTAAGTCATTAGCGGCAAAACGTTGGGCAAGATGGCAAGCCAATTGTGTTTCTACTCTTGCCGCCCAAATCGACACATTTTGAGATTATCTGTAACTCTCATAAGGATAACAGCTTGCGTTACACGTCGGGTTGTCGACCGAGCGTGTATGACGGATGCGGCTTCTACAGAGGCAAGTACGTTTCGGGCTTGCTCACAAGTTCGCAAGAAGGAGACCGGTGCAAGTATTTTAGGGGTTAACCCACTCGTAATTTAGCGCTAGGAAACCATAGCGACTGACATCGTGTGCTACCCTACATTGTACTGACCTGCCAGGTATTATCTGAACGTGATCAGGTTATTTAATTTTTCCACGTCGGCGCGATATCAGAGCAGTATGGGAAGTTTGAGCAATCTGCATTAATCAGATGTGTTGCACTGAACGAGCATACCACATCATTCAACTGTGCATGCCCTTGGGCGTGTCCTGAAGTGTCTGAAATTCGGAAAGCTAAAGCTAACCGAGTACACCTTTGTAAAATGGTTCATGTTTGCATTGACGGAGGTACGTTTGCACGGTTTACTCGAGTGCGAGAGCAGATAACTGATAGATTTAGTGAGAAAGCACTTTTTCTCCATCACGACTGATTTGGCGGATTTCCGGAATCCGTCCACCTAAATGAGCTGTTCTGTAGGAACAGCCATGCCTGTATTTGCTACGCATGGTTATAGTATGAGTTGTCATGACTGACCATGACCACCATGAATATGAATGCAAAGTTCAAAGTTATTACGCCCGTGCGTACTCTTAACAGCGTACTCTTATCACAGCGTACTCTTATCACTTGGAGTGAGAAAGATAGGACGAGTTTGCGAATTCAGCTTAAGTCAGCTGAGTATCATCATATTTTTCTCAGTCCGTGTCTTAAGGGGGCTCTGTTGTAACGCGATAGCCTTTGATGGCTCAAATCAAATTGGTTCACAGGAAGGGAAAGGCGCAGTAACTGTCACACTTGCTCTGTGGACAATGGCTCATGCTCGCGAATCGTGTCCGTTCGTCCGTCCGTCCGTGATGCTTTCGTTACGTGGGAGGCGGTAGCTGGCAGCTGACATGGCCGAGCACTAACTGGACGTAGCTAGGGCTTCCTCACATTACGTTTGGCAGTAGCTGCCAACTCGGACCTCCGCTTTTATATGGGAGGGTGATATCAGAATAGACCTGTCAAGACCCTTGCAACGTTATCCCTAGGCCACGTGGGCACGTTCATACGGCTCGGTTAAAGCGGGGTTTTATATGTTGGCTTGCAGCTTACGCTATCGCATTAACGCGATGGTGGGAGTGAAACCCGAGAGAAAGAGGTGCGTATTGGGAAGGCTTCGGACCACCGCGCAAAAGAGGCTTTCGCCTCACCGCAGATTAGGGATCCAAAGTGCCTTCTAGAATTTTTTATACACATTCTTAACATCCTCGTCGCCATCGCAGGTCTGCCGCCACCTTAGTCGACAGTTCCGCAGCCGCTCTTTACTCATAGCGGGGGTGAATTTGTACATTCATTACAGAGTGGCAGCTATATACGTCACCAACATGCGCAAGCCTTTTCTGCAAAAGAAGTGCGTTTCTGGCGGTGGTTACGGGGATCAAGCCACGTCACAGACCAGCTTGCAATTCGATCAAGAGCCGATTTTAAAAGCGAAAGTTTTTACTGTTCCGTTTCGCAGCTTCTTCGTGGTGTGTTTGCGTTTGACATTGAACCGAGAGAAAATCACGTGGACGCTATGATGTCACCACGCCGTAGCCGTTGAAATCGGGGTAAGCGCGTGCTCGCCATGACCTCACTCAACCGCAGCTGTGCTGTAGCCGTAGAGATCCCTCAGTCAAGAAAGACTCCGCTGCCTTTTAGCCGGTACCAACGGACTGCAGCATCTGTCGACACATTATCGCCAGCAGGGGTCATGGATGATCTAAGCAAAACGCCTCGTGAACTGTCTGCGTGTCTGAGGTTGCGAAAACGAATAGCCGAATGCGATCATTCAGTGGACGTAAGCTGACTGAGAGGCTGCGACACACAGACGAAGACAAGCGGATCGAAAGAAACGGTCCGCTCCTTTCGCTTTGGTTACTCAGGTTTAATAGGTTAGGTTAACGTTTACCTACCTTTTTTTATTCTATAGGAAAATCACATGGCAATGAATTCCAACCGCAGTCCTTCTATATGTGAAGCGAGAGCTCCATCTCTACGCTAGCCATGCTCGGCGTTAGTTAAGACTTCAGGCCTTGATGAGAATGATGGCTTTAAGGTCGCATTACCATAGTGCTTTGATGTGTGAAGGCAGATTGGCTGTAATTACACCTTTCTATCTCTGATTCATATTGCAAATTACCTGCCACTGTTAAATTAATCTAAATCATTGAAACGTGCGACGAAGGGAAATGGAGCGGTAAGGCGTTGAATTACTCGGCTTTTGAAGATGGAATGGAAAAAAAGAGGAAGAAAGCAGCCTATTATCGCCCTAGTAATAAGAGGAAAGTACGCACGTTCAAGATCTCGCCGTAGAGCAGATTACGAATTTAAGTGAAGACGATTACTTTAGTATAGAAGCAATGAAATATTTATTTAGTGATAATATTAGTGCACAGTAGAACTGCGCAAGAGTATAGTTAGGAAGAACACCATAAAGATATCTATAGAGGCGATAGACAACGTAACAAACGCCAAAGAATGAAAACCTCCAACCATCCTGCCGAATTAAAGTGGCGGTGCTGCCAATGCTAATCGATAGGGGAAAATATCTCACACCAGAAAGTTTCATATGCAAGGAATTGAGGATGCCTTAAAGGAAGACGGAAGCCCCAATCCTGCACTACTAGGCATAGGTGAAAATTAGATGTCTCCTTTATCTCTTTTGAGAGAAAATGCGGTTCATGTCATTACCAATATAGATAGAATATTCAATGAACCTGAGAACTTATGCACTTAACAATAATATCTGAAGAACTCAGTGCATTAAAAGTTGGACTATTGCAGAACAATAAGACATTCCTTCGGTAAAGAAAGTAGATGCTCTTTAAGATAGTCTTAGTTATTTTTGGTAGCAGTTACGAATAATTATAATAATCAAAACCTGCAGACCAGAACTTTAGGTTCAGAAATGCTATGCACAAAACTAATGCTCAAGAGCCTGAGAAGGGAAAAAATGTTTATCGTAAGTAGAGCGGCGCTGTATGTGGGAAGGGAATAGGTTTATTTAGGACATATAGTCAACCTTAATACAGACTACCAATGTGAAATAATTACTCGAAAGCGAGTGGGTTGGAGGATATTTGTCAGGGACTTTCAAATAATGAACGACAGCTTGATACCATCTCTTATTCAGAGGAAAGCGCACAATACCTGTATGTTAACATTGCATACGTTTGGGGAGAAACGAAAAGGAGTCAACTAAAATAAATGTGAATGCAGAGAGCTACGTAAACGAATATATACCACTGCTGTATTCGGTGTTTGCATCCTTAAACAGGCATCCACATCGCTGAAAACATTTCCACAGCTATTAGCTCTCCACTATAGCTAGGCGTTCAAATGAATACATGCTTCTGATAATGTGACTCCAAATGTTCAATATATTGTGGAATCGTTTCATTGTCGTAATAAAACTTCAATCAAGAATACAAGGATTCTGCAATGTCTAAACTTTTTTGTCTGTTGTGCCATTACGTTTTGTACCTGCCCCAAGCCAATGTTGGTAATAAAGAAAAAAATATCTTTATGTGGTCCATCAATTTTTTGTCAGACAAAGAAGCAGCGGAAGCAACCAACGTAATGTCTGGTGCAAGAGGCGTAACTCTCTATTTTTTATATGAGTACTATAGTAACACTTTAAATGTGTGAATAATAGTACCTAAACTCACTTTTGGGGGGAAATAATCTTGCCTTTCTTGTTCTCGTTTCATACATTTAGTTCGAATTTTAAATAACGCTAGTGAACAGACACACGTAGAGGCTTATTGGTTTTAAATGATCAGATTTGAAAGCCGGAATACACACAAGATAGCAGAAATTGCTTAAAAGACAAAACGCTCACAATTCGTAAGCAGCCTGATCACAATTTGGACACCTGTGCTCATTTTATGCGAACAGTTGTGTGTTGTGCAATGGCAGGTGACAAGCAATAAGAGAAGGCGAAAGGTTTGTATATACATATAACATTTTTTGCATGCTTCAAGGAAGTCACTTTTTAATTGAACACGGTTGTGGCCATCAACGTATGAAAATAATATATAAATCATTTTACAAAAATTACCGAGCATAAAAATAAACTCTGAACAAAACAAAAACAAAGTTTTAGGACTTACATCTTCAGACTCGCATGATACCTTATGGAAGTCATTCAGCGAAACCATAAGCGCGTAGAGCAGCGCTATCATCGCACAACGCATCAATATGCCAAGATCTGAAAACAATAGGGCTATTCCTTTAAGTATATGTTGGAAACAATGGGCACTACAGGTTGATCAGGTCGCCGAACATTATATTAACTGCTAACCTGTGATGATGCTGATCGTGGGTACAACGACATGTATGTGTGTACAAGATAATGGTAAGAAAGGCCAATGATAACAATCAGTCTAATGTCAAACCGCAAAACTGCAGGCAGTTGCTTCGACGCGAAAATTAAAACCTAGGAGAAGAACTGAGCCCTCTACCATGTCAGCAGAATAAACGCTCGTGGCTCGCTTTGCAGTGTCATCATCATCATCATCTGCAGGGCGATGATGATGCCAACTGCAGGGCGATGATGATGACTATACCAACTGCAGGGCGAAGGCCTCTCCCATATTTCTCCACTTAACCCGGTTCTGTGCTAGCTGCATCCACTTGACCCCTGCGAACTTCTTAATCTCATCCGCCCACCTAAATTTCTGCCGCCCCCTGCTACGCTTTCCTTCCCTTGGAATCCAGTTTGTTACCCTAAGCGACCATCGCTTATCCTCTCTTCGCACTGCATGTCCTGCCCATGTCCATTTCTTCTTAATTTCCACTAGAATGTCGGTAACTTGAGTTATTTCTCTGACCCACTTTGCACGCTTCCTATCTCTTAATGTTACCCCTACCATTTTTCGCTCCATAGCCCTCTGGGTTGTCCTCAACTTAAGTAGAACTCTCTCGGTTAGCCTCCACGTTTCAGCCCCATAGGTGAGTACAGGTAAGATGCAACTGTTGTATACGTTCCTCTCGAGCAATACCGGTAAGCTGCTAGTCATAATCTGCGAGTGCTTGCCAAATGCGCTCCATCCCAATCTTATTCTTCTTCTTATTTCCGTTTCATGGTCCGGATCTGGGGTTACTACCTGTCTTAAGTAGACATATTCGCCTACTACTTCCAGTACTTCGCTACCTAATGTAAACTGCTGTTCCTTCCCAAGGCTGTTGAACAGTACCTTAGTCTTCTGCATATTGATTTTCTAGCCTACCTTTCTACGTTTCCTGTCTAGCTCATCAATCATTATTTGCAGTTCATCCCCCGAGTTGCTTAGCAAGGCAATGTCATCAGCAAATCGCAGATTACTGAGGTATTCTCCATCTACCCCTATCCTTAGCTTCTCCCCTTCCAAGTCTCTGAATACTTCCTCTAAGCAAGCTGTGAATAGTACTGGGGAGATTGTGTCTCCTTTCAGTTCAGGCGTTCAGTCGTGTCCGACTCTTCGTGACCCTATGGACCATGTCACGCCACGCTTTCCGGTCTCTCACTATCTTCTTAACATCACATAGCTTCATCTGCAATGCCTCGAGAATGCCATCTAACCATCGCGTTCGCTGCCTACCCCTTCTCCGGCGACCCTCAACCTTTCCCAACATCAAATCTTTCTCCAGCGACTCCTCTCTTCTCATCAGATGACCAAAGTAGCTGAGCTTTAACTTTAGAATTTGACCCTCCAATGAGCAGTCAGGGTTTATGGTCGACAATATCGACTGATTTGATCTGCCTAACACCTTTATTGCTGTGTACTTGACTCATTTCAAGATCGTCGCTGGTAACATCTGGAACCAACGTACAATTCCAGCAACCGTTTAATGCTTACATTTACACGCAATTACGGCAGGGGTATTAAGTATATTTTGAATATGCATAGCTATGGTTATTCATTTTTGGGTTTTAAAAATGTTTGAAATTCGGGCGGTAAAAACCGGGCATTATTTTTCGACTTGATAATGCGGTAGAAATCAGGTTTTTCGTTGAAACAGTAAAATATTCAGGTTTTATCGGGTGGTATTTGCAAACTAATAATTTATTTGATTCCTAATGAGTGGGTAATGATTTGGGTTATGTTTTGGGTTACTTTCAAGAATGTATTTCATAATTCGGCATTTCTGACGTAATGTTTACTCCCAGTGTTGTGCAACGGTCAGTGTTCGGACAAGAAACATTTTATTCCCGTGAGCATGGTCATCGACGTTCTAGGCGCCCTTATTAGCGTACGTAATCATTTGCATGCGCCAGATATCGATTTCCATACAAGACCTGTCTGGTATCTGGAGGTATCTCATAGCTGTAAGAACGATCGCTCAACGTCACAGCTGACATTAGCGAGACACAACCATGTCAAGGCTCCTTTTGACAGCCAGGGGTAGCGCACAGTTTCGTTTTTCTAATAGACCATCACTTCAACACTTTCATTTGTGGGGCCTGCTTCCAGCAAAGCACTGGTTAACTCCTCGTGAGGCAAGCCTACATCATCCGTCACGGCAATAAAGACAGGTCAGTAGTCACCAAACGAATGATTCAGCCGCCGCTTCTGGAATGGATCGAGTAAGGAGCCCAGTTTTCACATTCTCAACTGGTTTCATCTTTGTCTGAGACTTTCCGTTTCAGAGTGCAGCCCATTTTATGGAGATTTTCGAGAAAACTGTTCACAACAGTTTTTCACTTTTATGTCACTGCTTTTAGGTAACTCAGGCAAAACACCTTTTGCTCGATCGATTTTATTGATCATCGTGGAAACCTCATTGACAGTCTGTTGTAGCATGACGTTTACGAGGTGATCGAAGCTTAGCATCAGAAGTTTGTTTTCTTCTTTCAAGCGTTTTATGGACATTTAAAAGTTGCTCGAATGCATCTCATTAAGTCTGCCTTCGCATGAAGAACCTCTTTATCAGAAAATATCGCTCGAATAGTTTCTGCTTTGGTGCTTTCATACGAGCTTTCAACAAGTTTCGTGCGTACAGTTCTTCCTGAAATCGGGAAAAATCGGGATTTACCCGATTTTCAGGAACATGGTGCACAAACCGGGTAACATCGAGGTTTCCCGAAAACGGACAACCCCCTAAATATACAGTGCAGTCCCTAAGAGCAATGCTTTCGCATAATCATTATCAGGCTGTCCAAGTGTCTCTTTCGACACTGTTTCTCGTTGCTCTCCCCCTTTCTCGAAACTTAGACATAGGTCCAGTGCTACTGCTCCACTTTTTGCGTATAACAGGACGTCGTAGTGTGCATTTACACACTGAAATTTTGTTGCACTTCATCATGTGGGTGCGCATGTGGCCGAAGCCAGCATTTTCCCCACCAGTAGGACATCACAACTAATTTGAGAGGTTTTGTCTCACTACATACCGTAGTCTCCTGCACGTGCGCTTAAATAGGAATTTAAGAGAGTAATCCAACTAGGAGGTTTTCATCATGGTTTTCAGATAAAACAAAATAAACAATAAAATGCATCTCAAAAATTCATCGGCTTGCGCCCTTATGGTCTATGGTTTTCCGCTGAAGTGAACAACTTGTTCAGTATACCTTTTATCTCTCCTCCATTTTGTTAAAAGGGCTGGAGTCCTCTGCATTGATCTAAATCAAGAATTAAAAATGCACCAAAGGAAACGTACCTAGGCGTATGCGCAGGCAAATAATGCGAGCAGGAAGTCTTCCAATGCAGGCACTTCTTGAATTCTCTGCCAGTGTTTTATTTTTAGCAAGACTGCTTTCAGTATTGGGACGTATGTGTTTTCTCTTGCAATCGTACTTTTGTTCCTCACTCTCAACAAAGGCAGAACGCCAAGCTAGGATATTATAAGCTCTTAAAACACGTTGCGGCCAGATGTCTAAAAGCTGTACTCTTTTCACACAACGTAAGCTTTAAACATATGTAAAGAGCAGGTAAGATAATGTAAGCAGATGCTGTAAATTCAGCGTGAACATAGCAAAACATGAAGTACAAGCCACGAGCTCGTTCTGACGCAAGCAGCAAGTACGGAGTTTGCTGGATTTTTGCCGGCTTTGTTTATAGCTTTTAACCAGCCAAATAACCTTATGGTATGATGAACTCTGTAGAGACAGCCGCTCGGGAGGTCTGAAGATAAGTTTGGCCACCCGGTGTTCCTTGGCGTGCACTGTCATTGCAGACTACCCCTCGCTGATTACGAAACGTCGATGCCATGGCCTGGATTGGAACCGCGTTCTGGGCTTCAGCAGTCGATTCCCCTAACAACAGATAAACCGCGCCAGGAACATCATCAGAGAGAGGTATTAGATGTTTATGGCCACAAAAAATCTATTGGCTGACTAGCGAAAAAGCAGTGTTATGTCGGGATCTCCGTCATAAAAAATCGAACTTCTCCTCTAGTAACAATTCTTAAATGATGTACTGCTCACTCCAGGATGTGCTAGTTAGCTTAGCGGCTGGGTTCGCAGCATTTTCTACCCCTGGCAAAACTTTAGCATAGAGCTAGAAGTTGCACTAGGGGTATGATACACTCAACACACACAGTGCTGATTGCTACTGTTAGCACTTAATACGCTTAATACAGCAACCTCAGTGGCAGCTGTGGGAGACTTTTCCGCGATAATTGTAGCAAAAATAATCATTGTACCTAGTTACTTCCGCTGACATGGGCACCATCTAGCATAAGACCTGCTTAAATTTGTTCTTTCAAAGGAAGTCTGTGAGTGCAAATGTGTTGAGTAAAATTTCTTCACCGTATACAAGATAGCGTTGGCGACTTGCAACGAAGAAGCGAAGTGTGTAAGGCAACTACGAGAGTTGCAACGGCCCAATACGGGAAGTGCATGGGCACGAAAGTTTCTAAGACAGTATCGTACCTGAGTGCACTTTTAGCATGGCTGCATTTGCCATAGGTCACAAGCCCAATACGTATATAACAGCCAAGAATAGAGATTATGCCACGTTTACTGAGGTCGATAACGCGATGAAAAAGGAAATTTAAGGAGCCAAACATATTAAATGAATAAAATGTCAATTAGGATTAGCAATCTGAACAAAATAAAGAATACTAAACAAACTTATACAATATTAACTGAACCAACTAATGATAAACACAATGAAGGAAAAATACGAAATACCAAACAAAGGACACACGTGCAGCACAAAAGTTGGATTTTATGTAAGGAAAGTAAACAGGAAGCCATTTAGTTCCTGTTGAGCAGTGTAGCAATTGCTGACGTTGCAGAATTCTACTTTGAAGCTTAACTATTACCTTGCTTCCGTTGGAAAGTTTGGCAATATCGGTTAATAGAAAAGTGAACTCTTGTTAGCAGGTTCCGCAGATAGTGACCGAAGATTATTGCGATGCTAGCAGATCATCGAAATGGCTTTAATATGTTATGTGGCTTGCGTGCCCGCTATAGGCTTAACTGGATCTCCTCCTGAGAGGCGACTGTTTGATAATAAGATTTCTCGGCTTCTGACAAACTGCGGTTCTTCTTGGCAGCAAATATAAATCCGCCTCAGACACCGTCATTAGAATTTTTGGCTCGGCGCCAGACGCTTTATACAGCGCCAACAGATTTAAGACACTCAGCACTACACATTGTCATGTAGAAGCTCCAACTATCATTGCTTATTTTGTGCTGAAGCTACCTTTGCTGAAATGTAGCTTCTTCACTTTTTTGTGATAGAGGGTGCGGTTTTGCATTCTGTATTATATTTTTTATTTTATTCATTTGTACATACTGCCGCTCCATCTGGAGCTATAGCAGGAGTGGGGTGGGGGAGTGCATATTTTAAGAAATGACAAAAGGAAAAGAAGACATGTAAGGTAATCTTACAGTACAGTCAACCAATCGAGCAAACAATCAAACTAACGCAGAAACAAACTAATCATTGAATTCAGGTTATAAAGACAGTAATTAGCAGTGGCTGATTGCCGTAACAAATTCATGCAATGGGAGGGAACTCCCACCTTTCTCCCTTCTCTTACGGCGCGGTTGAGGTGTCCACAGAAAACAAGTGAAACAGTTACCGCGCTTTTCCCTTCCTATAAATCAATCAATCAGGGAACGATGTGATCCAGGTATTCTGTTCCATGCCTCGATCGTACGAGGGAAAAAACTGTTTAAATGTATCGCTTCTGACAAAATAGGTGCTAAGGTTTAGTTCACGATAATTCCTTGTGGATGTGCGATGCGCTGGATTAATATAATTGGTAGACGACAGCCGATAATGACCATGTACGATGCCGTAAAGAGATTTCAAGGATTCAGCTTGCCGGCGACTTGATAATGTTGTTAGGCGGAATGAAGGAAGGGCGGAAGTGGCCGAACAATTCCGGTGATACTGGGGACAAATGAAACGAACAGCTTTTTTTGAACACTTTCGATCTGGGAGTTATAAGTTAGTTTATGAGGATTCTATATAACGCAAGCATAATCACTTATGGGAAGGATTAACGATTCGTACATCAATAACTTTACGTCACATGGAGCTTGAGCTAAGTTACGTCTCAGATAACCTAATTTCTTAAGGGCTTTACCGCATATATTGTCGGTATTAAGCGAAATACCCTATGTTCCTTGTTATTACATTGTTTTTTTTTTCTTCTAGGATGTATTGTAAACTGTCTGTAAAATTGTGACTTTTTTACCTACTCCTGTATGAGCCTGTCAAAATGCTTACCGTATAAATAGATAAATAAGTAAATAAATAAATAAATAAATAAATAAATAAATAAATAAATAAATAAATAAATAAATAAATAAATAAATAAATAAATAAATAAATAAATAAATAAATAAATAAATATGTTTTGAACAAGATAAGTTAGTAGTGAAAGTAATACCCAGATACTTATATTCACAAACCCTTTCCAGGGATATACTGTTAATTGAATAGGCAAAAACGGACGGCGATGAACTGTTATAAAATTGAATTAATACAGACTTACGAAAATTGATAGGCATTTGCCATTTTTCGCACCATTCAGAAAATGCAAAAAGTGACTTGTTAAGACGATAATGATTCTCAAAGGAATGGATGGTGCTGTATAGGACACAATCGTCGGCATACATGCGGATTTTAAATTTGACGTTATTTGGAAAGTCGTTAATATAAAGCAAGAAATATAAGGGTCCTAAGATGAATTCTTGTGGCCCACCAGAAGGGACTTGGACGACACTGAGTTCACCAGAATTGTATGCTACATACTAAGAGCGGCCAGAAAAAAGTTAGATATACAGTTAACCAAGGTTGGATTTTTTAATACAAGGTTTAGTTTGTGCAGGAGCTTTGAATGGATTACGATGTCAAAAGCTTTAGAGAAGTTAATAAATAGATCATCAATTTGGTTACCAGAATAAAGGCTAGAAGAAATGTCATGCACATATTCAGATAATTGTGTTAACGTGTTAAACCCCGTCGAAATTCATGCTGAACGTTAGATAAGATGTCATTTGTTTCCTGAAACTCTATAATATGCTTGTAAATAATATGTTCTAACATTTTGCACGATGATGACGTTAGCGAAATGGGCCTGTAATTGCAAAGAAGATGTTTTTCACCAGATTTGAATAAAGGAAGCACTTTCGTCAGCTTCCAAGAGGCAGGAACAGAACTAGAATTGAGCAATTTACTGAATAGGATATGTAAGTAGCCAGCTATCTATTGAGAATATCGGACTAGAAAGACATTTGGAATGTCATCAGGACCAGCAGACGTCTTAATATCCAAGCCTAGTATAAGATTCAGGACACCTATAAAAGTATTGAAATTAGCGATTGGAGAGGAAGTGCTAACAAACGATGGCAAAATCTGATTACCATTCGTAAACACTGACTAAAAAAAAAAGCGTTAAAGGCGTCAGAAATTTTGTTAGGGCACTGAAGTACTTCATTATTGTTCCGGAATATATTAGATAGAGTAGAATTGGGCAAAACTGCACACCGAAACTTTTTGGGATTTGAGGATAAAAGATTTTATAGCTCAACACGGAAAAAGAAATCTCTCGCAGACTTTGTTGCGGCACTAAATTCTAGCTTTGCTTTACTCAAACAAATCATACTTTCTAGATTGCTTAACAATATTTTAAGTCTAAGTCTTCTCAAACGACGGGACAAGTGTAAAATATCACGATTTATCCACGGTGACTTTGGATTTTTCTTTTTTTTTTTGTTTCAGGGGGTCAAAACGATCTATACATGTTTTAAAGATTTTCACGGGGGAATTGAAGAGGGCATCAACATCGTTTGCAGCACTCATCGTCAAGAATTTATCAAAGCAATTAGCCATGTAGTCGGTATTTGAAACGTCATCTGCTTTGTAAAAACAGCGAAAAGATGTAAGATGATACTGCGGTTTATTAACTTCATACGTAATTGAGACAAAAATGTCTTTATGATCAGAAATGGCGTCGATAATATCATATTTGTAACCTTTCCTAAACAAATCAGAAGACAAGAACACCAAGTCTAAAACAGCATCATTCCTAGTAGCATCATTGATAACCTGGGTAAGCCCGAAGTTGAACGAACAGTATAGCTGCTACCTATAAACGTTTGTTTCTTTGCCAGAAAGCTGCATAGGTGGCCAGTGAATATTCGGTGCATTAAAATCGTTCATGCAGATGAAATTAGATGAACCGAAGTTATTCTCAAACATAAATTGATTGAGGCTGTATAAGTTATCAATACTGGAAGCAGGATGTCGATAAAATGCAAAAATTAGTACAGAGAATTTAGCCAAAATGAGTCTGCTCCAGACAGACTCAGTATTATCAGGACTGTGCAAAGGGTCAGCTCGGATAACTAAGGCAACGCCGCCACATTTGCAACTTTGCCTATCGGCTTTAAATGTGACATAACCGGGAGGAGTGAATTCTGCGTCTAGAACCCCCCCATGCAACCAGGTTTTGGTAATGCAGACCACGTGAGGAGAATAAACAGAAATGAGAGCAAATAGATTCGAAGATTTATGCACAATGATTCTTGCGTTGACATTTATGAGGGCAAGATGCTCAATAGAATTCCCACTCAGTCAGCGCTAGGTAGATGACGAAGACTGGTGGTGATCATGAGTAGGCGAATAAACGATAGAAGACAGCGGAGCTGTACGAACATGTTTAGCTGTAGCGAGATCTGCCCTAACTAAAGAATTGGACTGATCATCCCAGTTGTACCTTTGTCATTGACGGCATGATCACAGTGTAGACGAACAATAGAACCATTGTCACGGAAAGCGGCGGATACCTTCCAAAGTTTCTGTCTTATAGAGCGAACTCTAAAGGAAAAGTCTTCCTTAATAATGAAGTCCGAATTTTTCAGTTTCGAGACGTTCTTCATCACAGTAATTTTATCGCGGAAATCTAAAAGCTTAATAATAACAGGCCGCGGTTGTCCGCTGCGACCTCTGCCTAGCCTATGACACCGTTGAATTTGAGGACATAGAATCTGCAGCTTGTCAATCATTAGTCGAGAGACTTTAGCCAACAGAGAGTCTGTTTTCTTCATCGTCATCAGTTAGACCATACAAGATAATGTTGCTGCGCCGCGATCGGTTTTCCAAGTCGTCAATCGTATTCAATAAGTCTGATACAACACTAATCGTTGAAGAGACCTGGGAACGTAGGTCTTCACGGGCTGAACTGGGCTAATGACCATGTGGTGATTCGAGGGCGGACACACGTAACACTAACCCCTCAAAACCTGCACAAAACTGTAGCTTTATGTCAGCAATGTCCTGTGCTATTTGTTTCTGACTGTTAAGTAATTCAGAAAAGATAGACTGAACACTAGCGTTTTCAGGGCCTTCTGAACGCGAACCCGCAGAGTCATCAAGTGCAGAGACCGTAGCATTCGTTTTGGAATGAGTAGACACGTTCTTATGCGGCCCTGCGTTTTCTTCTACGTCACCGCTTAGTAAAAGTCGGCTAAAACAGTGCAGAGCTTTTGAACAATAAGAAAGGACTCTTTGTGGGCAAGGTAGCAGTAGCAAGAAGCGGTCATCAGAGCGAACGGAATGCGCATAAGGAAGGTAGCATACCTGCACAAGAAAGAAGCAACGATTGAACACCGTTTCGCCGCCACTGCCACCAAGCCCACTGGCGAGGGATGTCGAGAACAGTGCTTTTAAAGTCTAAACGTGTGTCGTCACAAAACCACGGCCAACGATGATTGCTTCCTGGATATAGACGTCAGGCCAGCGAGCACTATCCGGAAAGTTCACGCGGACGAGCTCATCTGGACTATCAGACATCAGCGCGATAGGACAGTCCGGGTGCATGTGAACGGCAGCTTCCACGAGCTGCTCGCTTGAAAATGACAAAGCTGCGGGCGAACAAAGCGCAGCACATGGCAGGATGGCACAGGGAAGGAAAAAAACAGCGATGATTTCCAGGCACTGCACAAGAAAGAAGCAACGATTGAACATCGTGTCGCAGCCACTACCACCAAGCCCACTCGAGCCCTAGCTGCAGACAGCTCCACAGTGTGGAGCATTTGATACTTGGCACCGCTGCGATTATTGTAGAAAAGCGCCTAGAGTAGAGAAATCTAGAATATGTAGTAGCAATCATTTCTTGCTAGCTGACTGCAGCCTCTTCTTAAGGGACACTTTTTTGTAAACCTCATGCATTTTAAAGCCGCGAGCTTTCTTGACTTCCTCTACAAGCGCAGTTTGATATGTAACAAAGTCGCCATGTTGGCTATAGCCCTGAGCATCTGTATGTAACAGCGGGCTCTGGTCTCGACACCTGGCTCCATGTGATTACGAAATACAGTGCGGAAGTGTTACTCCAAAAACGAAACTGTGCCCTGATATTGCAAAAAGCTCAAATAAAGCTAATCATATTTACCATATCTTGACCAGAGGGGATGTATGTAATTTATAGCTCCTAAATAATCAACCCTTTTTATTATATCCTTGAATGAACTATATAAAATATCATGGCAACGCAAACATCATAGCGTTTATACGTAATATTCTGATTAAGCATTCAATTCAAATATAAAAAATGCATGGATACCTATGTATGCAAAACTGAAAGTTTTGTGTAAGGCGGCAGAAATAATTGTTTCCTTCTGATACTTTTGCTGAAAATGTTAATATACAATGGTTCAAGGGTTCTGTTTTGATTCAGCAAACTATTTTTTACCGAAATCGCTACTAACCATTTGCGTTACTATCGAAAAAGAATATTTGATTACAATTATACCATCGTGATCTTGAACATTTTGGCAAACACTACTGCTAACTCAGTGCATTGGCACCCTGCTGAATAATTGCCGGGCAACGAAACAGCCACCACCGCAAAGCCGTCCGGACCTAGCGGCATATCTGAGCGGCATGCCTGCACCTGACTAGCCTCATATTGCGCACTTTGACTACCAAGAGGGCAACACGCATTGATCACTTTAATATTATTAACCTTTGTACCTTCGGAGTGCAGATTCACTGCACTTGTAGGTGATATGCTGTGCACTTCCAACCTTCCCTAGAGTGCACACACTGAGAGTCTTGATTGGTGCTCTTGATATTTTCACACAGAATCACATTGAACACAGCGCTGTAAGTATAGCAAATAAACTCTAAATAAATATTACCAGTGTACACATTTTAGGAAAGAAAATATCTCGGAAAGTGCAGCCTCTTTCGTATAACGCGTCCATTATTCCTAACATTTGCATTTATCTAAGTGCTGATAAATATAGGAAGGGAACTAAACAATTATTTATTAACTACTCTCTGATAATAGTTCATTTTCTTTTGTAGGCTCTTAACGACCTAAAACAGGCAGTTAGATTTCCGGAGAAAAATAGGAACTGCCCTAAAAGGAATGAGACTCTCCGCTGCGTACCTCGTATACGAGGCCGGTCGAGAAACCAGTTTTGGGGGGCGGTGTGGAATCCTTCAACTTCACAATAGGAACACTTCAGTTAGCTTCGAATAGGCAAAGAGAATGGACGGGTTTGAGCCTTGTGGATTGGATGACCGTATAAGCTGCAGGTATAAAGTGTTGCTCCACACTTAATTTGGAAATTCCCCCATACTCGTGGGAAGCAGTATCACACACATAATAAAAAACCTGGAAGACCCTGCTACGAAGTCCAGACACCAGAGCTTCAGCTCCTACTCATCCGACTGGACGAAGACGCCGCTAGGAAACGCCTCCCGGCCTGCGTCTAGGTGGCTTCACCCCTCCTCCCCTACCACCATGCTGAGTGCCGGGAGGCGGGGGGAAGACGCCTTGTTTGTTGGACAATAAATATTTTTTCACTCACTCTCAAGCTGCGTCTTGGAAACCAGAGCGAACTCCGGAATAGTAATACGCGGTAAATCTTTGCAATTTAAGATGTCGCCTACCGAGGAACTCGTAATGATCAGGGTAATGACACCATGCTCTAAGTGAGACTGTTCAAATGACACAAAACATTTACACACGGCTGTGAAAACGTCGAGCTCAGCAACGGTTCGTCGACGACGGCAACGGACGCCGACATTTCTGTGCGGGTTTGACTGACAGCGAATCGCGAATGCGTATTATATTATAAAAGTTAGAGAATCGACTGTCAGGCATGAGGACACTTACACGTAGGTCCAGTTTCTCTAAAACACGCACACAATGATTAACGGGGTCCTCACGGGTGTCTATAAAAGCTTTGTATAATTTTAACCGCCGCAGTCAGTACATATCATCACTGGCTTTACCAAGACGAGTGTCTCCGTAGGCGACTTCTTCAGTTTAATGCAAACATTCAGAACACAGATCGCTGTTCAAACGTTCGCTCCAGTTTCCTCGACGCAGATATGAAGCAAGGGTACACTCTCAAGCCGGTCCAGTTATTTCAACCTTTCTATGCCAGCTGCACTCGTAATATTGTGTAGCTGAGTGGTCCCCCACCATCTTACGAAAGAGATTTAGCAATCGCGCTTATACGCGCAACGCTGAGACAAGGCTCATTAATTTCAGGACAGACCCAGAAATTTTCTTGTATGGACTTCTTACACGTACCGAATACACTCCTCGTATAAGAAACTATACTAATGAAATTATTGCTCGAATCATATTATCCCCTGAATAATTTCTGGGGAGGTATATTAAATCTACGGGACATACAAGCGCAGTTTAAACGCGAAAAAAAAAACAAATTCTCGTTTCTCCTTCGATGTAATCTTTCCGGGCCTTGCACGGCAACCACTTTATATGCGTAGGAAAACTCATGTAATTGCCGTAAACCACTGAGCATTTCTCAGGCCACATTTACCAATTAAAGCTAACTGGTCTGCTGCCTGGTCTGAGGCAAGTAAAGGGCTCTACAGTGAAGTGTAAGGTAAAGAAATTGGATTGTCTAAATAGCAACAGAAAAAGAAAAAAGGAATTTTGTGGAAACTGGCCTAGAGAATGGTACAATTGAAGCCGTCGGTATGGCCCCGTGTCACCTTGGCAGCTAATTGTAGTAGAAGAAAAAGATGATGAAGAAGACAACAAAGAAGAGAAAGAAGACAAAAACAAGAAAGAAAGGAGAAAAAGAAGAAAAAGAAAACATAAAAGAAGAAGGAAAAGGAAATGAAGAGGAAGCAGAACAAGAGGAAGAAAAAGAAGACAGATAACTAGGTAGTTGGTAGAGGCGAACGACAACAGTGAGTTGCTAGGACATAAGGTTTGTCGAACGTTGTGGCGGCAGCGCATTAAATCTAGGCGTGCGCGGAAAAATTCGCTACAAAACTCACAGCTTTGACTCTATCACTAGGTTCAAGCCAATCTTAAACCCCCGCAATTGTTTTTATCTCCTTTTCTTCTTCTTCTTCCTCTTCGTCCTCTTCTACTTTGTCCACCATGGTGCCACGTTGCCACGCCAAAGGCTTGAAAACCTATTGCAGTGCAGCTTTCGCAACAAAAGCCTTTGTATAAGCAGTACTGCTGGCATCCTCTTGCGCCCATCCTAGGTAATAAATAAATATGTCGTGGAGAAGAAGAAGAAGAGCAAGAAGAAGAAATCAGCATGGGCAGGACATGTAGTGCGAAGAGAGGATAACCGATGATCGCTTAGGGTAACAAACTGGATTCCAAGGGAAGAATAGCGTAGCAGGGGCGGCAGAAAGTCAGGTGGGCAGATGAGGTTAAGAAGTTTGCAGGGGTCAAGTGGATGCAGCTAACACAGAACCGGGTTAATTGCAGAAATATGAGAGAAGCATTCGCCCTGCAGTGGGTATAGTCAGGCTGATGATGATGATGATGATGATGGTGGTGGTGGTGGCGGTGGTGATGCCGTGGAGGCAGCATATGCAGTGAAGTCTTTCGTTCATAGATGCAAGGCGCCGACATCAGCACAATGCACAGTGGCGAGAATTTGTTATTTGATTCTGGTCGCTGATGAGACGACACCGACTTGGTAGACGATTACAGCCGCAGGACGTAAGTACTTCAGCTAAACTAACCCAACTGTTAAATAAGTAATTAAACATAAGATCACACTCCCTGTGTAAAATTTGAGGCCGAAAAAAACAAGCCTTTAGCACAGTGAGTTGTTTGTGCACTCTGGGCGACCAGCAGTCACTGCACATTTTTATTGATGTAGTCATTGCGTCACTCACACACGCCGGATATTTTCTTTCTTGTAAATGGCGTTGAGACAATTGGGCAGTCACTTGTTTACGTGCTCATTTTAATTTACGTCACAATTTTAGCGAGAAACTATGTGAATTGAACACAGGTTTCTGCAGTACAGTTACGGAACAAAGTAAATAAAGATCCCATAATGTATAATTTTGGTGCCATCCGTATTATTATTCCTTAGCTCAGGTTACTAGTTTTCTCGCAGTCTTTCATTTTAAATAACCACTACCTACATGGCTTTTTATGCCGACGTAAGTGTAGCGTATACAATTTGCATACGTGACCAATTGTAATGTGCTTATTTGCATATTTTGGGATCGTTACATTATAGTGGTGAATTGCAGTACTCCCAGCGAGTTACATCCCCTGAAAAAGACTTTCGGTTTTGGGAGACATGATAGGAGAAAAAAATACAAGAATTTTGGTTATTATTTTAGGCTTCTGAAACAAATGGGGCTAAATGACGAGAGCGATGTCTATACTGCAAAATAATATGATTCATAGCATAATCAAAAAACTTTGAAGAATTGGCCTTTGGCATGAACTCCGTAGAGGGATAAAAGTTTCCAAATTGCTTTCGGGCGTAAATAAGGGGCAAACTGAAATCCATGTGTGCAGAAAGGAACAGGTGTGAAAATCAGAAGTTCTCATTGAGCGAGGAATAAGAACCTTACGAGTACATTAGAAACCGTTAGGTCTTCTCCTCTTGCAGTCCCTCAGGCTATGAGAGCGGCCATAGCGGAGGGCTGCGGCAATTTTGACCACTTGGGATTCTTTAACGTGCACTTACATAGCACAGAACACGGACGCATTGATTTTATCTCCACTGAAAAGCGGCTGCTGCTGTCGACTCTCGATCCCATATCCCTCAGCAGAGACGCCTTACCCACACCACTACCAAGGTGGGGTAGTTTTCGGCATTGTGAAATACAAGACCGAGAGGGAAGCCAATGCTATCGGTTGCCGCACTATGCTACACATGTTTAGTTGGCTTTTTTGTAGTGTTCCGTTTGAGAGCATATAAACGTGGCAGTCATGATGCTCCCCCTGCTGGACTGCTTGAGCTTCCTGAATTGTGGCTGAACAGAGGGGATTGAGATTGACCCTGCTGATGTACCTTATTTTCTCAGCGGATCAAAATGGCTACAAGAAGGAATCCAAGAGCTCGTTTACTATTCAGTCCTGTCTGCGATTCGATGATAAAATTTTAGTCAAGCGATTCAGAGCTGACACAAACAAAAGCAGGAAAAGAGGCCAAACAATCGTATTTTTTAGCATGAACTCTGTTTTGGCGTTAAATATTCTTTTATGAATATATCCCCAAATTATATCAACCAGCACGGACTACTCTCTAATGCAACTCACTCTGTATTCTAGAAAGATTTTCTCTTTAACGTATGTCCTCTGTACATGACTAAAAGACGTAGATATAATGTTTTATGTTTACAGTAACAGCACACAAAACAAGCACAGTGCTAGCAATGGTTTCCTACTCTGACGCCATAGCGGCGTGAGAATAAAAAAAATTGTCTAGAATTACTACAAAAATTAATAGAAACTGAAAGCATGCACTTTTGTTTGGTTTTTTTTTTCTGTCAACTAAATCCTGTTTTCGACCACAGGGGGAGGAAACCGGTAATAGCATTCCCATTTGCTGGGGAATAAAGGATACCACCATGTGCTTGAAAATATCTCCCTTTAGAAGGAGCGTTCAGGATCTTCTGGTGTCAGCACTTAGCTCTAAGAAAATATATTTATGTTATAGTGATAATTTTCCTGGTTGCGTCTACTTTAATAAATATTGCTGTCATTCTCAGAATGACTAAGAGGAGCATATCAGCTTGTTACCGTCGCTATTGGCATATGGTACGGGAAAGCCTCTGGGTTGAGCAGTTTTACCGCACCAAGCTCTGATTTTTCTTATGAACCAAGATGGGCGAGAAATAGCTTTAATAAACATACAAAAGTCAACCTCCATAGCATGGGGTTCTTTCTATATACTATGTCACACAAAGAAACTTCAGCTGTACGTTACGTTTCGCAGCTGGACATTTTTTTTTTTTAACCATCTGCAACTATGGTTGGCATATAAAAGTCCGCGTCTTCGCTTTGACGCCAGTTCTTCGCCACCTGCGGAGCGGTACGAGCTCTCAGATACAACTCGTATATAGCTCGCATACTACAGCTGGCCATTAATGTAGTGTTCGCAGAAAAATTTGTTCATCTAAGCAACCCGCGTGGTTAGTCATGGCGATAACATATGTGAAGCATGGTATCAAGCATTAAAGGTGATTTTTTTTTCGTTTTTTTTTTTTTTTCTGATAAGCAGCTGGTATAGTGGCTTCACCTATCCAAAGCGAAATTTTGCCCAATGAATGCTGCATAGAAGAGGTGTATGTATCCTTACGGGCAACTGCAAAAACATTTGAGGTTTGAAATTTAAAATAATTTGCTAATTGGTCTTGCGTGATATTACCCAAAAACTTATAAACGCAATATGACTGCTCGCCATAGGCTGAACCTGTACCATGCTGAAAAAGAAACATGGTTATTAAGCGCCAGTATAAGATACCTAAAATCTGCTTACAACCAATATATTGACAACAAAAAATGATGTAAAATTTAGCAGATATGCAGACAATCCCCAGATCCAAAGTAGAGAATTCCTAGAAGCTGAGGAAATATTTAACCGTGTTGTGAGAAACGTTGCCGCAGAGGTGAGAATTTGTCCCACAGGCCACTATATGGTGAGAGCCAGGTTACCCAGTTACACATCTTGCAGACGCACTCTAGTCTATCAAACCTCTGACGTCTGAAGCAGTACATAAAGATCACAGAAAATGTTTTCCAAACCCAGGTAGGTGGTACAAGCCACTAGACCATGTTCAGTGTCGATGTATATCAATTTCTTTCGCTCTCGCGCACAAGGGTGGATGCTACTTTAAAACAAATTTACATACGTATTATTCATGGTGCGTAGCGAACGGCTAGGTTGTGCGTGATGTTACCAATCTTAAAAAAGACCGGGTACAGCACATCGGATTTGAAATACAGCCGTATTCATCTGATGTCTATTTTCGCGGCCCAGTCCTCCTCATAGCCGGGCCTGTTTTGCCGTTTGGCATAGACTGTTCCAAAGAAGCTATTTCCTTAAAATGAAATTTCTACACGACTTGTTGACTCAGAGAGCGTATAATAGGTGCTTAGCGCCTCCGCACACCGGATGGACACTAAGAAAAAGCATAAGGATGCGCATTTGGCATTGATGGTTGATTAACTTCATTAGTGCGAGGACACTTTACCAAACAGGACGGATAAAACGTGCTTGCTCATTTTACTAATTAGACTATTCTAATTAAATGTATCTTCTAATGTATCTGTAATTCTAATTAAATGTAAAACATGAACTTTTTGATAGGTGAGACTAGAGCCGCTTATTCTTCCTTTCGTGGCGTGTCTTACTTTGCACTATCGAACCACACTGGGAGACGGGAGAAATGAACACCACACCACACCACATATATAAATTGTATATATTTTTTCTACCGCATCAAGACACATCGATGGAATTACTTTAATGTTTCATTGAGTACCAAATTGTGCCTTTAATTTTTATGTGCTCGCTTGGCGTAGTTGGTATTTCACAGAAAATAAAGGCTGTATTTTTCGCATGTGAATAGCACAAACCTGAAAGCGTACTGAGTGAGATCTGCGAATATATTGATTTTATGGTGCAGTCGGACGACACTAAAGAAAGTTTGCTCGGAAACAGCGACCCGTTCAAAAATTGGCGTGCCTGTAATTTATGGATATATAGCAGGTTGGATTGTTCGCCATGTGGATTCGCGAGCAGAAATGTCATTCGTGCATTACTTTTTTTTCCATACAGCTACGTTTGATACCAGCAATTTAAAATGAAATTCTAATACATGAGCGCGGAAATGCTATTTGTAGCAGACTTACAAAAGTGTGTAACAAATAAATGAAGAGAGCTCCAGACTACTCACGACTATATAAGACATGAGTAATCATGTTGAATACAGTGGAGGATTATCAAAAATAGCGGACAAAATAACGCATTCTTGTTCCATGTCCTTGCGCTTTGATCCATTAGAATGAAAAATATACAAATACTTCAGGTAACAGAACAAATAAATCAGACGAGGCTTTAAGGCATATAAGGTATAACTTCTGGGTTCCAGAGGCTACAGGAGCCCACTACTCGCAGGTGACTTGCATGCATGCAGTTGCTGTGTTTCGGATCTCCGGGGCCAGTTTTCACTATAATTGTAAGGCCACAAGCATCTCTTACACATCTGTTGATGTTTTAAAAATTCAATTAAAAGAAAAAAACTCAGTATTTTTTAAAATCAGTGTGTGAAGAAAAGAAGGTGTTTCTATTCAGTGTTGCAAAATTTCTATGAAAGGAAAACGCATGTCCTTTAAACTCTCTTCTTCTTCTGCGCGCGGGCGCTGGAGGGTCCAACATCCAATGCTTGGTCACTCCAGATAACTTGTAAACCTTTGGGACCTACGAAAATAGCGACGATATGTAACTGTGATGGATATATAATACAACAAAGCGGCAGTTAATAGTGTGCGCATGTGCTGTCGTTTTCTTGCTGTCGCGCTGCACCGCAGTTCTCTTGCAAAATCCAACACCCGTCCACAGCCACTCTGCACATATGAAATTGGTCCATGAAAATTTGGTTTCACCGTTCAGAAAAAGGCTTCGTCGTTCAATGGCACTTGTTCATTGGTTTCAGCAACATGGAGATGTTTTGTGGCGTCTTGCCGAGATGACTGCAAGAAAGAAATATTGTTGCGGTAGTCTCAATCAATGTTGGAATGCTGTATAGGCAGCTTCGAAACACGTCGTACAAAAGGCATCCCAAATTCTTGTTGCAGCCTTTTACACCATAATTATGTCTGCTTGATACAGTGCTTTTCTGTATAACTGGGCGAATAATAGTTTGTATAATACATTGCATGCTATCAATGTAAACTTCGGAAAAAGACACAAAAGGCTGCGGCATTGTTCAGCATTGATTTCACTGTGTAGGATGTGTTAAGACGATTTCTGCACATGCTTAAAGAGAGTGCAGCACAATATATGTCCGACAACGAGCGAGCGTGAATTCTACCCAAAAGAGTTCATACGTTTGAACCTAACGTCAGACTAGTTAGCCGTTAGAAAAGAATCAAGCAGAAAAGTACATACCATGGCTTGTTGCTTAGATGACAGACATCCCAGTCGTTGCCAGAAAGGGATAACTAGGCTGCTCGTCAGCTTGGATTTGCCAACCGCAGGCAGCTCTCTCCCACCTGCCAAGAAGGTGGTTATTTATTTGGTCAAGACTTCAAATTTATTTTTGAGGGGCTCTAAGACGCCGCATATTTGCGCATTTTGCGACCTGCCTAGAATGACATCGAAACTATTAAGCATATGGAAATTTTCAAAAAGGAAGAACATTGAATATTGCTCTCCTGTTCAAAATGGGTCTTCTTGTATGTATGAGTCATTGCAGGAAAAATGTTCTCGGAGATTTTTATTCCTATTAGCGACAAATGTTTTCTTCAAGCTTTAACAAAATTTCAAATACTTATAACATCGTAGCAATGTGATGCAATTTTTTCGCTTTTTTTCCTAGCTCGTCTTCAAATTATTAATGTGTCCAAACTTCAAAATTTTTCAAGGTCTATATTTGTCATTGTTTATTTGCTATTATTGCTTGTTTTTTGTCAGCAAGTATTAAAACGAACAAACAATTATACATTTATGGGATAAAGCAATAGCGCCAAACAGAGACTTGCACACAAGTCTCACACAGAAGAAGCGATAACTTCATCTGGCGTTATTAACTGCCAAGGCAGCAAATATATAGAAAAGACAAGGCATGCTGAGATTGAAAGAACACGTACTTGGCATCAACGAAATCTTTCAAGACATGACATCTATGTTTTGAAAAGGCTTACGGAACTTTTACTCACACACTCTTTTCCCAGCTTTTTTTTTATGCGAAAGGCTTCCAAAGCCTCCCATCACTTTTCTCCTGTCCAGAACCTCTATCTCGTTAAGCCGTGGCTCACAGTTCTTGCAGTTCAACTATGTTTTCCCCCTAGCCTCTGTCCTGCCACTCGGTGACACACGAAGCATTAAGCACAATGCTACGCAAGCTACGCACCTCCCTGTTCTTTTAAAGATCGTGCATGTTCAGACGCACAGTCATTTACGCACCGTCATGTCTGGCCCACATAGGCTTTTACGCCACGTAGCGTTATTTTTTTGCAAGAGCTCTTCCTATCTCCTCAATTCCCACATTATATATTCTATTCTACAACTGTACAAACAATATACTGAAAACATTTTAAGAACTGAGAACACGGGGACGTGATTCACAGGAATAGGAACGTGTAATCAACTGGACGAAGTTGCATTTGGAATATTATCAACATAACAAATTGACAACTTCTCTCACGCACGAGGAAACAAAATAAGGAATACGTGCCCATGAGATAGCTCAGTGTTATTCCACCGGCATATGTGACAATTCCACTGAACAAACTTCCCCAAAATGGTGAAATACTCAGAAATGGAATGCTGCTCTGTGACCTGCAAAAAGAAAAAAATTGATTAGAATATTCTCTATAATGTAACACAGAGCACAAAAGCTGGCTTCGGGTGTTCGGGTGTTGTTGTACACGTGAACTGAATTTGCAGGTTAGATCTACACCCTGTAAGCTGCAAAGCGCCCCTACATGTGAGACGCTCGTGTCTACTGTTAAGAGGAACGAAACGTTCTCGTGTACCGTCAGACATAGGTGTATGTACAGAGGTTTGTCTTTAACACATGATGAGAGTTTCAGGGCTCTCAAATATGTGCCCATTTTATATTTCACCAGAAAACGTAAAGCTGCGACTAATCAACTACGGCTGGAGTGTAAGGTACCGTGATTGTATATGTAGCTGAAACTAATGTATTTCGGAAAATGTGTATTCAGCTTTAAACTTCACCGCCGCAGTGACAAAGTGGTTAAGACGCTGGACTGCTGATCCAAGGATGGGGCTTCGATACCAGCCGCGGTAGCTGCTTTTGGTGAAGGCAACGTTTAGTGTCCTCATTGACTAAGTAGCTTTATAATGCTAAACCCTGTCATCTACACCATTGTCTGTAAACGTATGAGCTCACTTCCTTAGAAATGCTCAAGATTCCCCCTTAGCAAAATTTTAAGGCAGCTGAAGGGTTTTCGCACGTCCATCTATGGGAGATTAAATTTTTCACGCGTGAAATTAATTCGGTTGATTGAAATACCTCAAGAGCTGCATATGTACAGCTGTAAATAAGGAACCGAGTTAAAATTTGCTGCAAAATGCTTACACCGAAATTCGAGAGGTTCGTACGGTGGGCACAGGAGTAGAAAATAACAAAGATGAAGGAAGCAAGACACAGGACTAACCCAATTTGTCTACAAATTGTCGCAGAAGCTACAGAAAACGCCTACCTTCGCGTTCTGCTCGAGTGATAATTAAGTTAATATGTATCCTTTCGTTGATGAAACATTCATTTGGATGGCAGAGAGAGTAGCTTTTTGGATAGAGGAGGGCTCTCAGCTCAACATAACTACTGCAGAACAGACGCAAATAAAAACGTGATAACAAAGACAGCTCTGCATTAATGGGCGACATCTGCGTCATAACGTATAGCTGAGGAAAGGCCAGCGCCGTCGATTTTCTGAGCATTACAAAATCTGAAATTGAGTTCGATTACGGCCGCACAGTTTTGTCAAACACTATCAACTAGTATCTTACGTTAGACAGGGTTCTGTGTACCTCTTTTTTGTATGACATACTTTATTTCTCTCTTCAGTTTCTTCGCGCGGTGATTTCCTTTATATTAGATGCATGCGCATGAATATTCACCAGTTGTGGATGATTTCGTTACATAGTTATGCCAATTATAATGCGATGCTTCTGCCTAATATAAGAGCGCTGTGGTGTTCATTAATAAATGATTCGTTCTTTCAAAAGCCGCAGGTATGATAATGTAAATGGACAACTTTTAGACCTCTAGTCTTTCAAAGGCCGTTGCTAAGATTATGTAAGTGGATAACTTTTATATCTCTTGACATGGGCATGGTGAAATGTTAAGGTGAAAGCCTTCAGGCTGATGTCTTGAGGCGCAGAAAGTGTGGGTCGGCGAGTGGTGTCGACCCCTAGCGTGCAATATTGAAGAAATTGTGAGGACCCGGAGACTGAATTTATGAGTGTTTGAACAATGTCATTGTCCTAAGAACCAATGACATGATGGCATTTTTTTTTCAAACCAAAAGTATGCACACTAGTGATACATTTATGCTGTGCAATTATGACACATCTGCCAAAGTCTTTCGCTCTCTGTGCTGAGTTGCTTTCTTACGTGAACGGCCGAAGTAACATTTTTCATCATAGTGGTGGATACAGGACATTTGTGGACGTTGTTTGTACGGTCGTGTCGTCAGCTAAGACTCAAGCGGCACAGTCGCCGGAGTCCTGCTTCTAAGCCAACACATATGCTAGCCAAAAGAGACACGCATTCCCTTAATTGTTCTCGAATTTTCCCGAGCCGTTAGGGAAAATTTTGCTGTAAGCTCAGCAGGAAGAAAAAATTTGTGATGAAGCAGACTCTGACAATCAATTTTCTATAACCTGATGGCTAATTTACACAGACGTCAGAAACGCCGAAAATCTTTAAACCCCTAGGAATCACCTCCAGAAAGCAAGCACTTGTCAGCCGTAAGGCTAACGCTGCTATAATCGCGTGTTCCGCACCGGAAATTGCGCAGACTGGTGCACCTAGACGAATAGAACAGCGCTCGCGTTCGTGTTCATTGTCTCTAAACTTTATCATTAACGCTGCTCAAAGTACCCATATTTTTACCCGTCACAACCAAAACTCTGTGTACACAGACGCGACACGCTAACCACTATCGTTAAACACAGGGTTTCAATATGCTAACATCAACCTTTAAGACGAAAAGCTTAGCGAGTTGCCTAAGCATGCCACCAAACTGAATAAAAACCCCCTTCAAATGTTTCTTTGTGAGCGCTAAAAAGGATCGTCGCATTGCATGATACCGCTGTTTTAACGTTGTCGAAAACCTCGTCACTGACGCTGCCGTTCTGATTAGATGACATTGCTGTACATGCTTCAATGACCATAATTTGGGCAAGCTTTTTATGCCCTGTATTATATCTCACTTAGCAATAAATGCATGTAAGAGTTAATATCGCAGCTTTACCTAGCGCTCCAGGGCAGAGGAAATAAAAAAAAAATTCCGTCGCTTCCTAATGCGTAATTTGAGCGCAGCTCAACATATTTTTCAACTTTTCGATAGACTGAGGCAAAAAATTCGAGCCAGACATGTATGTACAATTACAGACAACTTTTTTATTTTTCACAAATATTCATTCAATAAACACTCCACTAACAGTTTTTGATCTAAGCGAATATGGGGCCTGGGCTACATCAGGAAAGGCGGTGATGGCACTAGGCGGAGTAACTGTATACGCAGCAGTAGACGAAGGACTTGCACCGGTTCCCTCGCTCATGGCTTAGAAAGAACTGGGAGAGAAAAACTATTTATATAAGCAGACTGTTAGCAGTGACGAACGACGGCGGCTGTGCCTTTCGGCTCAGGCGATGCGGGCCACTGAACATTGCATCAAACACAACCAGCGTTCCATTGAACGCATCAAAGTTCACCGGCGTTCTAAGCAGAATCTACTTTTATGCCGGGAGCATGGCGATTTCGGCAGACACTTTCCTGCACCGCTCGGTCAGCCCTCCGCGGCGGCGCGAGCATGCCCAATGCAAAGCCTGATTACAAGGGACAGGGCCGACGGCAGCCTCGCGAAACGCAGGAATTGGCGCCAAAGAGCTGCGCTCCAAAATGCAGGTGTCTCTCGATATAAACCACCAAATAGAGATGCATCATTGGTACAAGCCGAGAAAATCAAACTTCATGCTATGCGATCACTGGCTTGTAGCTATCTGCTCTGAAAATTAAATTGAAGGTTTCATATAAGTGTTAATTGTGTGGCGTCTCTAAATAAATTTCAATTTCTTATAGTAGTTTCACGACAGACCCTCAGGTGCACTAAAAAACACGGTAGGCCCTTTTATAAATGAATGTTTAGTCCGCTTTTGTCGTACAAAAAGCGCGGGTGACGAAAAAAAAAGCAGTTCGCAATGACCTCTTGACGGGCTTCGGCACCCGTAAAGTCGACAATGAATAGCAGACGCTTAGGCAGCCATTCAAGTATACAAACGTTGAAAAGTTTCCTCCCGTTCTTAAAAAGCAAAATCAATGCACTATCGATCGTAGTGTTAGAAAATTCTGTGCTGCAGACTAACACTTGCACTTTGTCTAAAGTGCCTGCAGATTGTACCCAAGAGAGATTTTTGTAAGCACCCACCTTTCGAAAGAACCACTCAGAGTCATGTTTGACCCCAACACTCGATATGTAGTATTCTCGGGGCAGTAGTCGAGGCTGACAGGCACCCTCTCTGCTCGGGCGCCTGTCTGGAGCCGGTATGCCATATGTCCCAGCTGATAGGCCACCATCACGAGTGTCACAATTCCAGCGCCCTGCAGAATTTTGCAATATGCTGCTGCTTAGAAAAAGAATTCAGAGGGTTTCTTCCTTATTTGCTAAGCCCTGTAAAATTTGTGCCACGCTGCTGCAGGCCTGAAAGCAGCTTTCTGTGGGCTCTAGTAGTTTCTATCAACGCACTGTTTCCCCGTGTCAAGGCTATACAGTCCTACGATCTCCTTCTCACTTCCATCATGCATATTTCAGCCTTGCGGAACGGAGCCAATGGCGACAACATTGTCATCCCCTTTCGCTTTCTAAATTCTCTCCCCAATGATTCCCTCAGGAACGTAAGGAGCGATTTTACGTGTCAGCAGTCGCAGAGTGTCCCACAAAGAGCTCTCGCCATGAAAGAATCTCCAAATATGGGGCTATGTGATAGACAAGACGAAGTGCAGATATTTCTTATTTTAACCCACTAAAAAACATCTAAAAATAATCGAAAAGTTTTTAAAACGAATGCGCTCTTCACTGCATAATATCCATATAGCAATCAGCCATGGATTTACAGGCTACCATTCATACTGCGTATATGTTTACTGCGTGTATTTTTGGTGTCGGTCTTAGGTGTAGTGGTGGGCGTGGCAGGAAATAATGGCACCTCCTATGAACTAAGACACTTACCTTTACCATCTACTTTGGCATTGAGCCTCATTGCTATGCCGCTTCAGTTTATCTTTGTAGCTCTTCTACCAGTTTTACGGTATCGCACAAATTACACTTTCTAATGCGAAGGATGCTACATTAAAAAAACATTTTGAGGCATGTCGAAAGTGACTATTTTTGTGCAAATTAAGTTAGGCACTTTAATAATTATCTCGCAGAAATCAGGGTCTACCGCATGTGGTAGAGAGGTGCGTCAGCGGAATTTATTGGAGGTCTCACAGCATATTCATGCTGTTTGAAGAAATAGAACAGCCACGACATATTTTTCGGTACTTCCGTGATGTATTGTGATTTCATGTTGCATGTGCGCAAAGGACAATTGCCTTACAGTCACTTTGGTACTAGAATGACCGCAGGAAACTACCCTGGAATAAGAGTTCTCCCTTATTACGACGTTCGCCGCTTTTGCCAAGCTTGCAGTTGTAAACTGCAATGTTTATCAAAAGACGCACGCTTTGTGTGCAACAATCTTGCACGTGTTGGTTGCTTTCGGTGACATAAATACGTGTTCGTGTGGCTAACATTGTCCTCAAAAAGTGGGGAATAGTACAGCATTTCTTTAGAAAAAAGTATCATAGAAGATTGGATAATGTGTAATAGAACACTCTCGGATACAATTAAAACTGTGGTGGGCCGTAGCCAAGTAAGCCTATAACAAAACACTGGGGTGACCCTTAAGGAACGTATTTGGGCTATGGCCCTGCGTTTCATATGTAGAGACAACGCAAAATTCGGTACTCGGGTAGAGCGGACAGCTTACTATGAAGTTCAGATTGGCCTAAAATAGCTGTCAGTGCACGCGCGTACGTTCACTTGGCAAAGTGTCTTTTCTTATGTGAAAGCTGGACTCGGCTGGGGGAAACTGACCAATTTTTGAAACGAAAATACGCTGCAATACCTTGACCCCACCTACAGGAACATCCGATAGAATTTAAACACTAGCCGCTTGTTCATCACTGGTGCAGCAGGTATAAGTGCATGCATGCGTTGCCTCTCCGATTAGTGTTGCCAATTCTGAGCCGTTACTGACACACATACACCGATAAAACTAGCGTAAACCTGGTTGGCTAGATACATGGGTGTGCGCTTAAAGACATAATGAATCAACAAAATGGATAATTAAAGAGTACTAAATGAAGCAGAAGAAACGGCGAGAAAATTGTCCAGGTAAGTGGGTCTTCCAAATTCAAAGTCTACTAAGGTGTTCTGTAGCCTGGATACAATACATGGCCTCCTTTTAGTTTTCTTTACAACTTAGCAGATTCTAAGCTCTTTCCCATTTTTAAATAAAAAATTTCGAGATTTTAAAAGGAGTGCAATACTAGGTGTGTTCCTCCCAGTAAGATGTGCACATTGCGCTTTTATCTTAAATGATGAATAAAACGACAACGTGAACATTTTATTCCAGCCTTTTGAGACGCGCATCGTGCGGCTCACATCGCCTTAAAAAAGAGTGCAGATTTGGTATCTAGAATTTAATAAAAAATGTAAACGGTTAAATGCTAGGCATTCACTTGAATTGCTCTCAAAAATAGAGGAACCTAACCTTGCTATTGGCGAAAGGTACCGTGAGGCCGAGAAGGAGGAGTCCAACGAACGGTCCAGTGATTGCCGCGCTTATGGCGTTGAACATCTGCGATAGAAGACTCAATGAGAGGCAGATATTGATAACAACAAGCTAGAGATGTGCTTTCACCGATAGTGTGTGTACTTGTTGGTTACTAAAATACCCTCAGGGAAGCGAAAGGGCACCTGACGATAAGCTAACCGTGAGGGTGCAGCAGGGGAACTAAAATGTGCAACACGTCTAGTAGGCCTGTTTATGAATACTAGCCTTTGCTCGAGGTTGATACTTTGGGTGGTAAGATAAAACAGCTTGGAAAGTCTAGCGAGTACGGGACCATGGACACCATAAACAATCTTTTGCAAGGGGGTGCATAAGAACAGTCTGTTAAAAGTAGAATATTCAGCACGGTTATTTATTTGAACACTGAACGTGTGAAATATGGAAAGGTCTCAATATATCTAATCTTCATGAAGAATGGTACTCTTTCATGATGTCAAATATATTGGGAAAATGTCGGCTTACTTTGAATTTTTCAGCTGCTTATAAAGCACCTCCCGTGCTCTTGGGCGTTATTTTAGTCGCAATAGGCAGCGATGCAGACTACAAGTCTCATAGCACGCGTCAAATTCAAATGAACCTTCTAATCAGAAGATAAGATTACATTTCTAACAAAGATTACAGCACCGTGGCGCGTTCAGTGCCGCGCGCTGTCAAGAAGAGAAAGCAGCATACACGCAGCGGCTGGAATAAATCAGTTTTGCTTGAGACCCTTGTTGAAGCAACAGCTTCTTTCACACTGTTGACCCGGAAGTGATACGAACACGCAACTTTCGAAAAACCCTACAAGCCTTCAACAATCCGTAAACCGTTTTAGTCTTGAGTGCTGCCCTGACCGAAGTGAAATCAATTTTTTCTCTTTCTCCTTTAGCAAAAAAGAAATAATTTAATCCGCTTCATGCACATTCCAAAGTTTTTATTCTTTGCTGACCCGCTAAAACCAAGATTATTGAGGCTGCTTCTTTTCACATCACTGCACCTTAAGCATTGTCTAAAATGCGCGCGTATCTCAATGAACGTATTTCATTATCCTCTTTTATTTTTACAAGCATTTAAAGATGTCAATCTCTTAATATAATCTGTAAGCAGCAATCACGGTTATCTGGACTCCAATTCTGGGCGAACCTACTTTATTCTAACTACACATAGAAGTATTGATCATAATGCCTTACTTGTACTTTTTGGGGTGACATCGGGCTTCCTGGGCGCCTGCGAGCGGCACCGGAACTCCGGTGTCACCTCTTCCGGACAATAAAAGTTTTTACCACCACCACCACTACTTGTACTTTTTGTGCTCCTTTCGGTCTGAAGTTGCATTTTTTTATTCTTATTAGCAATAATTAAGAGAGTGAGTGGTCATTGGCACCCACTTAAGTGGAGTTATACGGCTACAAATAAAGGCTACACATCTTTCTTAGAAAGTTCGTACTTAAAAAAAACATTCGTCCAGGTCCAGAGTTCGAACCTGGGCATCAGATTAAAATACAGGACATGCTCAAGCGCCTTAGAGCAAACTGGATTAAACCAACCTGTAATTATCTACGTATGTACAGTCACCCTCTTTAAATTCCGTCGACGCGTTGGTTGTATTCCCATCTTCAGGTAGCTTTTCAACTTGTAATGTTTTCTTGAAAATTATTGCTACGAAAGGCTCTGTTTATTTTGTGCACTGTGTCAAAATGTGGTCAGAAATGTAATCGGATCAATGAGATAAATGCACTTCCAGATCACGTAGTAAAGCTGCTACTTCACTCTCACTCACGGTAATGTATTTTCATTTCCTGAAATTGCACCGGTGTCACTACTGCAAAAAGATGTTTTGACAGATTCCAGAGTGTTTATTGCATCAGGCGTGAGTGAATATGGATGTTGATCGGGATTTTCAGGATTATCTTCATTCTGTTAACGCGTGATAATTGTTTACTGAACAGTAAAGAATCACTCCTTCACCGCGCTATGACAAGGTTTGAAGGAGTACTTACAGCAAGAGCAGAGCCGAGGTATGGAATCGCCACGCTCAGGGCTGTCATGACGGCACCAACTGCAAAAGCTTTTCAAGAATAGTAGTGTAACACATGTTGGTGAATTGTGTACTTCGTGCAAGGTTAGAAATAATTAATAGGCAGTTCATTACCGAGTGCTTTAATTGTGCAGCCGACACGTTTACTGGGCACCTTCAGAAAAGGTGTTACAACGTCAAAGTACCAAACAGCTGCTTGAGAGTTCACCATCGAGGACACAGTGCTGCACAGAAATAGTAGGAAAAGCAAGTGTCATAAAACATTGAGGCATAACAGAAAATTTGCCGGGGTTCGATTGCATCACCACACTTATTGCGCAATGAGCAGTTGCAGACAATAATTTATACATATTACGCAAGCACTTATGTAACAAGGGTTAGTGCCTTTTGCGCTCAAAAGTTTGAAATTTCCTAGTTACCTCATGTTCAGGCAAAAATAAAATGAACTTTTTCAGAATTCAGTAAAGTTTGTTCCTTTGGTCTGCCTAACTGTGTGAACGAACACTTGTGTACGCATAAATACCGAGGTTTGGTGCTAGTGGCGTTTCAGTTCTTCCTAACACGGTGCAATACCGTCTACGCTGCTTGTATATAGCTAGTGCAAAAAAAGATTTCAAAAATGTTTTGTGACTGATAACCTTTATCTTAACCTATTTTGCATCAGAACAGAATGCCAGTCAGAACTTGGTTTGGCGCGTTCACTCTCTAAGCACACACAGCTGCAGCTAAAGAAAACGTTACACCTGATTCTTTTCACCTTACGTACATCTAGGAGGCTTAGGAGGAGGCTTATAGGAGGAGCTATAAATTTTAGTTGAAGTTTTAAGATTTCGTTATTTTTGTAGTCGAAATTCCGGTACGGTACCTTATTGATGCGCTGACGACGCCAGCTAGAAAGAGTCCAGACAACCCGGGAAAGTTTCGGAAGTCTTGAATGATATAAAATGGAAGTAACTGAAGAAGAAAAAAAGAGAAAGGTGATAGATATATCAGTGCCTATTGTAAATCCAATACGCGGTGAACGAAGGTGAAAAAAATACCTGCGTAATCTAAAACTTCAAGATTAGATCATCATTGTTTTTATAGAAAATATGAACAAAATACAATTTTTATGATATTTTTTAGAATAAAGCTCAAGGTAAAGAAGGCGTCATATTTCAGCCACACTCCTCTAGCTCCAAAGTTTTTGAAGAAATTTCATGTGCATGTAGTTATAGAGATGATGAAATGTATTTTCAACGACAATGCACTTGTAAGTAATATCATTAGGACAGCAAACACCAAATGCGTTCTCAACATACCCTGCGTACAAAAACAAGATTGTGTGAGCGCTGGTGTCAAAATACTTCTCTAAAGCGTTAGAAAATTATTAACACTACTTTTTGGGCGAGTTGGTTCATTTTTGGAAAACTTTGAAAGAGCGCAAACACACACGACCACTAAGGACAAGAGACTAGACACAAGCGCCGACTGTGAACTGATTTTTATTGGAGCAAGGGAACACCTATATACACAGCAGCTTACATAAGATAAGAAGTTTCAGTAACGCACGTGCGAGCAAGAGACACTGAAAAACAAACAAACGAAAAACCGAAAAAGCAAGATGCTCAAGGGGTGAACAAATTAGTCGCATCTAAAAAACAGACCTCAGCGTTTAAGAGAGATATCGAAGGCTTGCTAATGCATCTGTTGCCATATTTCGTGATATGAAAGGCTTCCAAGCTGAGACGTGCTGTCTTATCAATGCTCTTGCCGAGAATATTCGTCTCATTTAATCGGGCCACGCAGCCACTGCAATTAATGATATGCGCAACTAAATGTGCGTACTTGTCTTTAAAATTCTTAACATTTCTTGAATGGTCCCCTAATCGATCATTGATGCAACGGCCAGTTTGGCCGACATACACCTTCCCGCACGTCAAGGGAATAGCGTAGACCACTCCCGTGGAACAGGTCACAAACCGACGTTTATGATTAATTTGGCACCCACTCTTTTTCTGGCCACAGATGCGGGGGTATAGCCCTCCCAGCTTACTGGCTGCCGAAAACACAATCGGCACACCGTGCCTGCTGGCCACTTTTTTTAGGTTGTGAGTGGTCTTGTGAAGGTCCGGCACAACCAAAGGTTTTTCGGCCTTTTCCCGATTACAGCCGCTCTTTCCTGTTCCATGTTGCAACTTCTGGAGGAGGGTCTCACATACAGCAATCAAGATCGAAGAGGGGAACCCCGCCGCTAAAAGTCGGCACATCTGATTATGGAAGCTATTTTGCATTCGATGCGGGCACGATTTTTTGAGAGCAGATTCCATGCATTGCAATGCTATCCATCTCTTCACAGTCTTGGAATGCGCCGGTCATATGGCAGCAGATCTTTTTTCGCTCGAGGGTAGTAAGACCAACAAACGTGTGTTTCGCAGAATGTTAGTTCGAGATCTAAAAACTGTAAAACAGATGAGTCAGGCAGTTCATGGGTAAAATTTAGCCCAAGTCCATGCTTTTTGAAAGCTATTAAAACTTCACCTACTGTAGAGGGGTAGGTGAAGGTAGTCTGTTTTCTTAAAAGCACTAAAAAGTCGTCAACATATCTAAAATTTTTAAAATCCTTCCTCCATTAAAATGCTTATCTAAAACTTTGTCGACCTTAGATAAAAAAATGTCACACAGGTTGGGAGCCACGCAGGACCCAATGCAAATGCCATCGCGCTGCAAATAAGGCAGGTTGTCAAAAACAAAAATCGTGCCCGCATCGAATGCAAAATAGCTTCCATAATCAGATAAGCCGACTTTTAGCGGCGGGGTTCCCCTCTTCGATCTTGATTGCTGTATGTGAGACCCTCCTCCAGAAGTTGAAACATGGAACAGGAAAGAGCGGCTGTAATCGGGAATAGGCCGAAAAAACCTTTGGTTGTGCCGGACCTTCACAAGACCACTCACAACCTAAAAAAAGTGGCCAGCAGGCACGGTGTGCCGGTTGTGTTTTCGGCACCCAGTAAGCTGGGAGGGCTATACCCCCGCATCTGTGGCCAGAAAAAGAGCTGGTGCCAAATTAATCATAAACGTCGGTTTGTGACCTGTTCCACGGGAGTGGTCTACGCTATTCCCTTGACGTGCGGGAAGGTGTATGTCGGCCAAACTGGCCGTTGCATCAATGATCGATTAGGGGACCATTCAAGAAATGTTAAGAATTTTAAAGACAAGTACGCACATTTAGTTGCGCATATCATTAATTGCAGTGGCTGCGTGGCCCGATTTAATGAGACGAATATTCTCGGCAAAAGCATTGATAAGACAGCACGTCTCAGCTTGGAAGCCTTTCATATCACGAAATATGGCAACAGATGCATTAGCAAGCCTTCGATATCTCTCTTAAACGCTGAGGTCTGTTTTTTAGATGCGACTAATTTGTTCACCCCTTGAGCATCTTGCTTTTTTGGTTTTTCGTTTGTTTTTTTCCCAGTGTCTCTTGCTCGCACGTGCGTTACTGAAACTTCTTATCTTATGTAAGCTGCTGTGTATATAGGTGTTGCCTTGCTCCAATAAAAATCAGTTGACAGTCGGCGCTTGTGTCTCGTCTCTTGTCCTTAGTAGTCGTGTGTGTTTGCGCTCTTTCAAAGTTTTCCAAGAAAATTATTGGCAGAATAATAAATGAAATTCAAATTTATTCAACATCGTGAAAATGTTGGCTGCGCCGAAAAAAAACCAGAAAAATGCTTGACAGAGGTCGACGCACCCTACAAAGAGTTGACAGCAGTATGCACACACAAACACTAGTTACATAATGAAGTAACAATCTCTGCAATACAATAATAGCAGCTAGGTGTACATGAAAGGAGTATATAGCAGAACGTGAAACACCTTAACTACCAATAATACACACAAAAAAACAAGTAGAAATCATAGTGATGCAAAATTGTTAATAGTGTTTTGTACACATTAGTTTACTTGTACATTGTTTAGCAAATAAGGAAGAGTATAGCGCAACATTTGGCGACCATAATTGGTTTCTAGTATTTGGCACAGTCCATGTGAAACGAACGCGAGTAGAATAATGTTGATCTTTTGCTTTTAAGAGAGACATCTGTGCCATGAATGTGCTTTGTTTTAAAATATTAGTCTTGTACCTCCTAAAAAGTAGGATGTCATACAGCTGGTGAATGGGGATTATGCCAAGTGCCCTAAAATTCGGTGTAGTGTGATCAAATCGCGAAGAATCGCTAATACTACGCACAAGTTTCTTCTGAATGAGGTGCAGCCGTTTAATATTGGTAAATGACATGGTACCCCACACCAAGAAACAATAATTAAGAACAGAAGAAAATAGTGCACTGTACATCTGTTTATTACGCTGCGACAATAGAAATCGCATTATGGATACAACACCAGCAACCTTCGACAATTTGTCCCCAACTATTTCGACGTGTTCATCCCATGACATGTTTTCATAAAATATCACGCCTAAGCTTTTGACCGAATTAACTATTTGAATCGGCGATGAACCAGTGTTTAGGCGGAGTGGTAGACATGGCGGACAAGAAATCAGTTTATTGCGAGGCCCTAAAGAGTACATCCTTGGTTTTTTCGGTGTTTATAATTGGCGAATGGCATTCAGACCATTCATAAAGAAGGTGCAGACAAGTTATGGCTTGCTGTTGAGTGTCTTCTATGTGCGCGGCTTTAAAGAATAGAGTTGTGTCATCATCGTAAATTACAATGCTTGGATTCTTACTTATGCATACGATGTCATTGGCATAAAGCAGAAAAAGCAACGGTCCTAAAACGCTACCCTGCGAAACGCCAGAAGAGAGGCGTTTGAAATTTGATAATTCATTGTTTATGGCCACTTGCTGCGCTTGGGAACTAAGGTAGGAGGTAATCATTTCAAAAAATTTTCCGCCAAAAATCTTAATGTTCAAGTTTGGGTAAAATAGTTTTGTGATCGATTCTATCAAAAGCTTTTGAAAAGTCGCAAAAATGTTTTGAAAAGTCGCAAAAATGCCGAGTGTAAGAAGTTAGTGTTGAAATGACTCTAAAATTAGTTCTTTTTGCGTTAGAAGTGCGGTCTCTGTCGAAACGTTTTTCCTAAAGCCATGTTGACAAGGTGTTATTATGTTATATTTATATTGGACGCGAGAAGTTTTGCACTGTGGACCTGTGTTACAAAATGCGTTTATGGAATCGGTAACAGTAACAATTCCGAAAGCACTGCTAACGAAATTGTTAATGGTCTTCCCGTGAAATGTTCGAAAACCAACAACGGCCCTTATGTTGGAACGGGGACGCGCAAGAAGGACGCGAGACTGTAAGCTTCAAGTGATCGGCTAGAGAAACATTCTTTGTATACGGTTTTGTTGACTGCTACCACGAAATAAATAACCAACCCCATCATTACCACTATGCTGATGAAGTAACTCTGAAAGACTTAGTCAAGGCGACAAAGTTGAATATGGGAGACAGCTTCGAACTGCAGAAAGGAGCAAGTGCATCTTGGGATGAAACATAAGTTTTGAAAGTGTGCCGAGAGGACGAGAACGCTATTTTGGTCTTAAGTTGTAAGGAATAACAAGGCATCATTGGCGATTTTGGCAAACACAGCTTTACCGGGGGAAAAATTGCCGGACGCTTAAGCTTCGCCTTTAAGACTTCGACGTGATCCAGTTTAAACCCCATGCTTAGAAGACAATCTGGACGGATGTTTAGGCCTCGCTAACTCTGTCTACGTCACAAAGGTGCGGTGGCGCTATCATCGTAAGTGACTTTCGCGCGGTAGACAAAACAACAATTAAGGTGCTTTTGCCTACCGTGATTGAGGGGTGGTTTGGTGCTGCCCGAAGAAAATACAGCACCATGTCGACTAGGTGTGGCGCCGTTGTATGTGCTGAAAAGCACAGAAAGGGCAGTTTAGTAAACTTGCGCAGGATTCTTGCCGTGGGGAAAGGTCGTCGTAAACAGTGGGACGCCGCGGTGAAGCGCGGAGGCTGGACGCCGACGCCGGCTCAACGAATATGCTGTGAACACCTGGTGACAGCTAAGCTGGAGCTTAATTATTTTTACGCCAGAGCGGTCTGCCTGCTCAAATGTCGCGAATAACAAAAGTTTGGCCTTTTTTTTACGACACTTAATGGGACATTAGTACTGTTTTGTTAAGGGAAACGGCTGCGCACGTGGCCTATCCAGGCGAGGCAGCATGCGTAGACTTGTTTGGCTATGTAAACAATTCCTCAAACAGGTTATTTTTTTATTCACTTTGGCAATTGTACGCATTCGTATAGCGAGCTGCTGCGTGAGCGATCTGTGTTGAAATTCTCCTTGGTTATGCTGCAATGTGAACGTTCGCCGTGTTCGCTTCAAATTATCTCAATCTATTCCGTGATGAAGATTGCCACTGCACATTGACAACAGCTATTTTGTTCGCTTGGAGCTGCATTTTTATACCGAGTGGTTTTAGATCTATTCACTGCGGCTATTTGTGATTATAGTTGTGGGACTCAGCATCGCCGCAGCAACTATATGTGTTCATGATTCAGGCTCTCGAGGTTCTTTACATAAACTACGTACTGTATGGCACGCTGTCACATTGTGCGTTTATCCTACATTGAAACGCGGCCATGGTCTCGAGGCTTAACTGGGCCGCCCTAACTGCGGAATCGTCACTTATAGTTGTAATGAAAGTTAAAAGCGTTAATACCAGTGATGAAATTGCGAACGTTAACGACTACAGACGCCAACGAACAGATAAGATACAACATGCGCTCAGCGTGGTGATTTCAACTAATAACGCAAACATAAGCAAATCCATGCGGTCGAGAACGGTTCCTTGGCGGGCTAGTTGGTTCATATCTTACTTGTATTACAGCGCGAACCACAAGAAGGGACGACGACAGACAGTGTGAAAAGAGAGCTGTGCGGTCCCATGCGGTCCCAAGGCGCAGTACCCTGGCTACTGTTGTCATGCTTACCTAAAATCCTTTAGCTATACAGCCACTCTGCACTAGTGACGGGCTTCGTGCTTACCAACAACGCTCATTTGCCGTTCGGTGTGAAGAATTGTGCGAGAGCACAATAATGTTTCGAGCGGAATTCTTTGTACGTGCTTCGCGCGCCGGTTACGAGAGAGAAAAATCATCGCCTACTTGCTCAACTGAAAGTAGTTGTAAATATTCGAAGCTTTGTAGTTCTCATGCATTCCGCTGTTTATTTTCTGTGCCAAATCAGCACATAGATAACAACGTTGCTCATTTTCCCTGGCAGGCAGCAGCGCTTCGCTTCTGCACATTCAACCCACTTTCCGTTTGGCACGGCGCGCGGGACCGGATGCTGCATGCCGTGCACGTGGAGTTTTTTCATGTAACGCTTTTGTCCCCACCGCTGAGGCTCACGAAATACTCCCATTACACGAACATATGAGCTAGAAAGAGTGCAAGTAGAGTGGACGTTTCGAAAGAAAGAAATAGTTTTGAGTGGGAGATACGTGACTGATCATTTTCAATCTTCCTATTATTACGTCATTAATTCGTTTCTTTCTAATGACGCAACATTAGCTGACAGTCGTAAAGCAAGGCATACCTTACGTCCGCCATTATTCAAAGAGAAGCAATGCGGTTCTGTGCCGTCGTTGTCACGTGCTCGCCTTGCATTACGAAGTAACCGTGTTTGACTCAGAGGGCTTCCGGAAAAAAAAATTATTGTTTCTTTACTTTCTTCTGGTTTTAGTCTTAAACCCCAACGCTGATACCGGCTTTTATGGGACACGTGGCCCCTAACGTTGGCGCGTTAAAACAAGCCATTGTGGTCAGGATATTTGGGCTCAATATGGTGCTTCAGATGCGAGCGTTTCGAAATCTGCTTTTGACGTGCTTGTGATCATGTGAATCAGCCATTCCTACATACGTATACTATCTGTAGTAACTTTTTTTGTTCAGTTTTTTAAGCAATATCACGCAAGTGTCATGCGTGCGATACATCACTCAGTGCTCCAGAATTGAGAAAGGAAGTAAATGAGACAAATGGCCATTCGCGCAGAACTTCGAAGTCATCTGATGCTCATGTGTCATGTTCTTTACTTGAACACGTCAGAGTTTACGTTGTTTGAATCTTTAAGCTACTTTTGGTTCAACTAAGCACATAGCCAAGGAAAATGAATTGTCGACAAATAATATTACTCTGCTGGCACTTATATTTCTCAAACGGGATAGAATTTATTGCGTCATGTACACTCGTGAAAGATGTACTGAAATCGAATTGGGTGCTATGCAACCCAGTCATCAGACGTAAACAGCGTCATTATTAAAATAAAGAGAAATATGTTTTCACCTTTGCTTTGCGTGCCTTAGAGGGAAACGGAAATGATCAGAGAGTGACTATCGTCTGTGACATACTCCTAAAAACCGAAATATTAAATAACAGGTACTGTTACATGGCTTTATTGCACCCCCTCACAAAATACTTTTCAGGATACCTATAAGGTATGGTAAATAGGTAGGTGAACAAATATATGAATACATAAATACTTCTAAGATAGTGTTGGGCCAAATACCCTCGTTCCGATTATTATCTAACTAGCTGTCGGAAACTGAAGAAGTATTTATTTTTTTCGTCAGAATGTACAGACGTAAAATGATTGCACGGAATATGCAAATAGTCAGTAATTTTCAAGATCTACACCTAAGTGCCAGAGAGCGCCGCTGCGAATTCCTAAAAATTTGCTCGGACACATTATTTGGAATTCTTGAATAAATTTACTGCAGATGAGCAGCTATTAGGGTTGCACGCGAAGGAAGTTCTTCCGAAAACTGTGACAGCGCGCATGTCGTGCTTAAGGCAACAGCGTGGGCGGAAATAGGTTTGCGAGTAGTGGGAATAGCAACAGAGGAATGATCGTCTGGCTTCATTTGTGACCACCCATCGCACACACAGAGAGATTGTCTGATTTTATAATGATTTCATTCAAAAATTTTTAATTTACATCAAAGCACGCCAGTTACTCATGAAAAACCAATGTCCCGCAAAAGTAATGGGCAGATAAATAAGCAACTTATAGAGATGTATATTTGAATATCCCTCGAACCGGAAGCAGCATCTTTAGCCTATGTGACAATATAACACGGAAATCAATAGCAAGAGAGTCCTGCTGCGCCAGTATGCGCCTGAATTGAATGCCTTACTTATAACTACTATTCGAAACTGACAACAGCATCCAGCAGCAATGGGTGCAGCAAAATATTGGGTATAGTATTAAAGTAGAGACACGCACATGGAGTAAACAGCCAATAGGAGATGAAACTATTTTGTGTATACATTAACAAATGAAGGGGCCATACACAGTGCATAGAGGTACATAATCCCGGACCAGAAAAATTTTCCCTTCTATGAATTTTCTTTGAAACTGTATATATTTTCTTGTTGCCCTTTGCATGCATATTACTGGGTGTTAACAAGCAGTCAGTCCTTATTATAAAGAGAAATTGCAAAACGCTAACATACTACCTTGCTTAGATACAGTGCGGAAAAAACGAAGTGACAAGCTATGCATATTCATTAGAATAACATAGGAATCGCTAAGAAGTACAGATATAAGCTAGACATGTTCCGTGGATTTAGCTTAGAGTGTGGACAGCACACGGAGGAATATGGTGTTTTGATGCCCAAGGTGTTGATAACTTGATATACTCTCCCCGAAATGTCAGCAGCGAAATTTATTTCAAAGTTGCATGCTAAGGAAAAGGTGACAGGTTGATCATCTGTATTTCTGTACGCTTAATTAGATGTCACATCTTTTTTTAGTGAACATTACTTTGCTTACAGAAAGGAAGGATATCGCCTCTGTGTTCACTTAGGAGGCAACTCCTTCTCCAGCAGTAGTGCTTATGCTTCGAAATTTTGTGACTAGTTGTGAGGTCAACTGCCAAATGTCTTTTCTTTAATTCGAGCAGCTTAGAATAGCAGACATTTAGATATATCATGCATCAATTCTTAACTCAGCGCTCCATAAAACTCCATTTAATGACACACAGAGGACGACCTGTACAGTTGCTTATGCCCGGTGCGCTTTGCAGCATAAATATGCTGTAAATCCGCATTTAGCTTAAAAAGCGTATCAAAGAAGATTGAGAGAACGCACTCAGAATGCATCAGAACGGGTTTTCCTGCACAGTGAATATAACCTGTTGTTATGAATTACCATTGTGTTATGAATTAGAAACAGCGTATATGAATTTCGGGCACGACTTAATTAAGTCTCGCATCCACTCTTTTGAAAATTATCTATTTTTTGGCAGTTTTTTTTAGTGCCATCGGAGTTAGGTTATTGATATGGATAAAATAAGGTCGCACAATACGGACATAAACAATCGAAGTTAACCTCGTTCAAAGGATGTCTTCGGGCACAGCTTCAAAAATCGAAAGCTTGCACTCTACCCCCATCATCAAAAGTGCGTATGGCCGTTGGCCTGCAACTCCTTAAATGACTTACCTGGTCGAATCTTTGAATAGACCCAGCAAGGAATGGATCGCAGCCGCTGTACCTGAGTATGAGAGCTAACGCTGCACACGTTACGATTGTATAAAATACGCAGCTCATCAGTGTTCCAACGATAACAGTCCTGCAAATGATGCGACAAAATTATTTTGAAGGTCTCTTTGCTTGTAGTGTACTTTAAAAACATTCTCACCATTTCGCTTCCCGGAGAGTCCGGGATGCGAGGTACCTTTGAGCGGTGCCCTGATCCAAGCAGATGCGGTTTAGGAATGTTGGTGTTGAAGCAATCAGTATAGACCAGAAGTTTTCGTCTGTTGTAACATCGAGGCTCGTGCTTAAATAGAAATAAAGCGTATCAAATATTAGTCCAGCTCTTACTACGGACGTATTAAGAAACTTGACATCGTACTTTATGCTGGTCCGGCTTTGAGCTTCGACATAATTAGACGATTTTGATAAAGGACCGGTCACAAAGGCTAATCAGACTGCTGTAGTGAGCTCCTTTTTATGAGGTGTTTCCAATTTCGGCTGCCAGCTTCATTGTTGTGCTCCACTTTCTAATGAATAAAGACATAGATGGGCAGTGGGTGTATTTTAACCTTAGAAACAGTGCCTGATTCTCAGTGTACCTTAAAATGCCTATTAGAGAGCGGAATTAAGTAGGCACAATAAAAAACGCGCCTTCAGCAGCGGCTAACCCAGCAGATATAGTTTCCGTAACGGAGGCCTCTGCCATGACCAATGCAGAGACATACGATGACACCCTCACATACTCTTTTTCTGTACCATCTCCCGTTAGTTTCCGTTCCCGCCCTTTCTACATCGTGGCGGAGAGCCCCGTCTGATTAACGTACGCCACACGACATCAAGTGGGTGAACTCGAAAAGCTGTGAGCAGCATTCTGCCAGCTCTCAAGCATCCTTAGAGATGAATAAACAAAGATGGGGGCTGACCGGGATGTACAATAGATGTACCAAGCTGTGCCCGCCTGCAGTCTAGTGTGCTAGCTACCACATTTTGTTGTTTTATCCGATACCTGAAGAGCGAGATCAGGGAGTTTGTTTTTTGGTTGACGTTCTAGACAACAGATATTTAGGTTCTTTGCTTATGATAGGTTAACTTAAGAGGGTTTGATAAAATGAACCGCTAATCCCATCACTTCCTGCTGTGCGCCCATGGGCTGTTTTCTCTTAGAGGTTTGAACAGTAGCGCAACATCAATAGTTGTTCCGTTTTCAGGTACTTCAACTATATCATGGCCTCAAGAAAACTCCGATGCTGTGCTTATTAAACGACAATAATTAGTATGAATGTTTTTCAGACAGCGTTCTAGGTGAAAAACGAACAACAGCTTCCACCTCCTGTGAACATTAACGATCTATATCCCCAGACGCTGATTCTAAGCACATACCGCTTGTGTCCGCTAAATATCTTTTTTAAGAAGACGGCGAGTCTTAGACTAGTAATGCCAACATATAGTTCTTGCGAGTCACATGACTTGAACCTGTATTTTGTTTCGATCTCCAAACTTTAAAGCGACCTTTTCAATGGTTGAGGTCAGGAATATAGTGTGTGAATATAAAAATTATACATCCTCCTGACGCACTTAGCCAAATATTGAAGTCAAGATAATGCTTCGAGCAAAAAGAAAAAATTATTTTATCAGCTTTCAACAAGAAATTGGGATAAATATTGCCTTCACGGGAGGGCGTGCTGCCATTTATTTGTCCGGATTCACGTCTAAAAGAAACATTTTTTCTCCAGACATCTCCCCAATGAAACGGTTTGTGGGCACTAGGCGAAACACGTATGTGAGCAGTGGAGCGGGAAGGGGGCACGTGCTAGCATTCAAGAAATGGCAATAAATAACGCTACGTAAACTGTGTTTTAAGAAACTCCGCGCAGCTCGCCGTGTTTCTTTCCCTTCTACTTTTGTTTTGACACTTGGTTTTCGAAACAAAACGTAAAAAATAGCGAATTCGTCATCGGTAATTGTCAAAAATTGGTAAACGAAAAGAGTACACGATGCTGGGCCAAGTAATATTTTACAACTCTCAGCTGAATATACTGAGTGAGGACACTGTTTTTTTTTTAAATAATGGTTATATTTGGCTGGAACACGCAATACATTTGCGCAATATCGCTAGCTATCAGTTGTGAGATCTCAAATTATATAGGCTTCCAGATTCATTATAGTAGACAAACTAATGCCAGCCTAGAACAAAGGAACAAAAAGTAAAGAAGCTCGAATAATTCCAGGTTAACACTCTGCAAAACTTACTTCAAAAAATACCTTCGCGGATCTATTTCAGCCATAGGCCGGACGTACACTTTGCCCGTGCTGCTGTCAAAGGCCACTTTCGCTACGATGGTGAAAGGCACACATATTGTGAGGAGCGCCTGCAAGCAATCCGCCCAGACAACGCTACGGAGTCCACCCTGTGGGAAGAAAGATGCAGTGCCCTTTCAAGGAACCTTCAAAACAAACTATCTATTCAATTCTAAGCCCAATTTTTTTTATCATTGCAATATTGCAAGTAAAGGGGGAGAGAAGAAATATCTCTTACAACTAGACAAGGAGAATAACTGGATTTAATTATATGCTGCTCTTTTTATGGCAACCCATTTACCCTTAAAAGGCAACTAGCACGTAAAAGAATTAAAGGAAGCTAAAAGAATTGGAGGTCACCTGCTTTACGGTCCACATTTAGTGCTAGCGTGTTACATCTTGTATGCTCTACCGCTAAAAATTCCACATCAAAGCGGAGAAAAATATCTTCATCTCCATTTTGTCGTACTTCCAACATAGGTATTGCCTCGTGTTTGGGTAGCAGTAGCTTCTCTGATTATTTGTTTTGCCTGTGTTTTTCCTAATTATGTTGCCCTGGTATTTTGTAGTTTTATTCATTTGTGATTTGGTCATCACTACACAGTGTGAACAAGACGACTAATTGGTATTTGTCATGATTTGACTCGCTTTCGTTTATGGGGCTTAACGTCCCAAAGTGAGTTAGGTTGTGAGAGACGACGTAGTGGAGGAGTCCACAAAATAGACCCCGTATACACCTTCATGGTGCACTGACTTTACACAGGACATGTGTGCCTAGCTTTTCGCCTCCAACGAAAAGCGGTCGTCGCGTCCGGAATTCGATTCCGCATCCTAGGCCACAGCAGTCGTGAGCCCTAAACCCTACACCACCGCGGTGGTTGTAATGCATGAACTGTATACCTACAGAATAAGTGGACGCAATTATGATTCGTGGCAGTTATAATCCTAAGGAACTATTTGTGAGAAATAACATGTGGCACTTCTCCCGCATGAAAAAATTAATATTTACATCAAAGATGATGATTCATCTTCATCCACATTTTATTGCGTTCATGCTCGTTGAACAGGTTATAAAGCAGGAAGGCGGCTGTTTCTGTGAATTTATGATCCAAGTTTGGAAACATTTATATAACATTTACTGCTGAGCGCCCTTTATGATGAAGCAGGGGAAGTTGGCTGATCGATGCTTATAAGCAAACGTTCACACGCCAGCAAGCAATACGGCATGGTATAAGTGTTGAAACCTTTCTCATATAGACTGTCCTTGCAATCTTTACTTCTTGCTGCTATTTACTGCATGCCTATATGGGTTTTAAGCGGTGATAGTAAACAGGTGATGCTCAGGAAAACTTCTCTATCTGGTTCACAATACTTAGTAAAAGGTACAAATTTACACATTTACATTGACTGCAAAGCACAATATGCACAAGTACGTGGCCTGACAACTTCAGGATCCCAAAGCAATTTCATGAATATACGTTTAGATTTACGCACCTTCTTAGCCATCTCACAAGGTTAGAAAGTGCGCTTTGATTTTAATTTAGTGACTATCGGATACAAAAATCTAAACTTTCTCCCCCCCCCCCCCCCCCTTCCCTGCATATTGGTCGCGCTTGCGAAATATTGACCTTCGCGTTTTTAAAGTTCACTGACACCGCATGGACACCTGTGCACCGGCCCGATCACGCTTCTCTAGAGCGCTCGAGCGGCGTACTGCCGAACAATATAAATGGAATATTACCACAGCTGTTTCCAAAAGGAAAAGCTTTGTACTTGTGGAATTCCCATGCTTACTCAACTGCGCTTGAGCGCAGGTATCAGTGAAAGTCATCGACTGCTGATGTGATTTCGTCTCATTTTTTTTTTTTTTTTTGCGCGCAGCATCGTGAAAATGCTCTATACAATTGCAACTGGGGCTAAGCTGTACATGTCAGGGCCAGCTGGGTGCTCCACGTGGTCGACATATATGTCCGGAAAATCCACCTACTAGGTTGTTCTTCACAGCGCACAACGTTTCGGAAGTTATTTCCCATACACGATATGATAGCTTGATATCGGATATAAAAACGATATCATGCAATGCCATGGCATACCATACAACATCATAGTATACGGTTAAAGAACATATCTTGCTCAATGGCCCCATACTATACCATACACTTCTGCACGTGCACAAATATTTGCGCTGAAAAATGCTGCTCGCTGTTATCCACTGATATTTATTTAGTGAGGTTTCAATCAGAAATATATATTTTACTAATTTTGGGTTAGTGGTAAAGACTTCATACAACATCTTCAAACCAGCCTTCGCACCAGGTTTCACGAACACGAGGATATGTTGGCATCAATGAAAAAATATTCATTCATGTGTTTAGGCACCATAGAATACACCGACGTTCCTATATATCAGCGCTCCTTAGTTCGTATGCGACAAATAAATCACTTTTGAATACGATACTGTTGTCACAAGGTGCGAAAACGGTCACAACTAAATACAGAAGCGTTCGTAAAAATCACATCGCAAATAGCCACAGTTTGTGCTAGGCCATCAGTTATTACAGCTGATCAGGAAGATGTTGAGGGTGTAATTACTCATTAACATCCATCTAAGCGCAGTCTTACGTCTACAAAGGAAGGCTATACAGCTTTCTCAGAAGCTTCGTAGTTAAAACAAAAATTCGTTCTCGTTCAGGGACCGGATGTACAGCGCAGGATGAATTTTTTGTCAACTACGAATCTTCTGAGAAAACTGTACAGCTTTCCTTTGCAACCGTATGGCTGCGCTTGTAAGTATGTCAGTGAGTAATTACCCCCTTATACAAATCTACGCAACCTCTGAAGACTCTTTTAAATATTCGATCAGTACCCCTATTTCACACTCATAAACTGTTGGATCACGCTCTTTTTATAAGTCAGACCGAAAATGAAGGGGAGATATACGAATAGGCGTTAAAGGTTTTTATAACTGCCGTGAGATAGTCTTTTAGTGATAATATCAAGCGCTCATGTGAATGATTCTGTCTTTTTAATGCAGGTGTAAATACTGCGTGAAACACGACTTTTCTAATTTCTCTTCACCTATCAATAAATCTCCATAGGTTAACGGGGAACACAGGATATATGCGGGATAGAGTGGGCTTAAGAGAAGGACAATTTGCTTTCTGCTATCTAAAGGTGTCTTGCATGTTGCAAATAAACTCGGTAACGCTAGTGAGCATGCGGCAGGGAACCGACTGCAAGGAATGACAGGCAGGGAGGTATCAGTGAGAGTGTTTGGGGCCTCTAAGCACTACATTAGATTCAGAGTGCGAGCTCCGCTCTTAGAACTGCATATCCGAATGTCAGGTGGCACTGCGAATTTGACCTCGAGCCATGACACGAGGTACTGAACAGCTAGGGGAATTTCGGCCCCCTTGAAGTTTGGGACAGAGGTGGAGCACTACAAGGCTATACGCTAATAGCACTGCCATATATATACACACGCAATTAAGGGGATTATCCTGATGCACCATATATAAGGCCAAACAGAAGGAAAAATAAATATCCTTTTACACAGCCTGCCCCGCCGGGGTGGTGCAGTGGTAAGATGCCCGACTACTGTCCGGAGTTAATAATAATAATAATACTTTATTCACTTCAAAGAAACAATACAGGACGCGGACGCGCCAAAGCCGTAATTGGGCTTGTAGGGCGCCGTCCGGCAGCAGCAACAACCTCTGTTACCAAATCACAGAATTATATTTTTTTTGTGGACGAAAACAGCATGAACTAGAGCGGCTCAAGCTCGGCAATAGCACCCCGTAACTGCCTGCGAGTGTTCAAGTTGAAAACGTCATCAGTCAGCTCATTGAATATACATGGGATATAAAATGACCTCACAGACATACCAAAATGAGTTCGTACTGTAGGCACGAAATATCTAGGAATGTTCCGTAGTGGAATAGGTTTAACATTAGGCAACCTAAATTCGGTGTTCCAGAAATATCTAAGTACAGTGATTTGTTTGAAAACAGTGTCAAAGGATGGCAGACCTGAAGAAAGGAATACACTTTGCAGTTTATGGGGTGTTGAATAGATTACACTCTTAGCCATATTCTTGAGAATACGGTTTATCCTATTTTTCCATGTTTCAGAACAGTTAAAGAAACAGCACATGCCATATCTCAGCAAAGAATATCCCAAGGACTGTGCAATTAAACGTCTTATGGCAAACGATAGGTAGGCCCTTAGAGCATAGAGCAAGCATGCGACGCCTCTAAGCTTCCTACTGAGGTGCGCCATATGTGTGTTCCAGGATAAATCGCTGTCCATGTAAATGCCAAGATATTTCACGGGTTCAGATCAGTTCAGGGTTCAGATCAGTTCCCGGGTTCGAACCCAACCGCGGCGGCTTCGTTTCGATGGAGGCGAAACGAAGTGGCGTCCGTGTGCTGTGCGATGTCAGCGCACGTTAAATATCCCCAGGTGGTCGAAATTACTGCGTAGCCCTCCACTAGGGCTCCTCTTTCTCTCTTTCCACTTTCATTCCCACCCTCTTCCCTTCCCTTACGGCGCGGTTCGGGTGTCCACAGAGCAAGTGTGACAGTTACTGCGCCTTTGCCTTCCTGTGAACCAATTATTTATTTATTTTACACAGCCAATAGCCGTTCGTAGATGCCTCCTTTCCATACTAGCTCGTGGTCAACTACAACCTAATAGAACAACCCCATAACACATATCATACAAAAGAAAGCGTGAAATGTCCTTCCCTTACATTCCGCACACATAACTCACCACAAGAAACTTTAGAAAATGCCATGAATTAGGCTCTACGTTTACAAGGTATAAACAAGTCATCCTAGCTGCAAAACAAAAGTGAACAGCGCATAAGCCGGCTGTCTTGCCATCCACATCGAAACAGCGCCGAAGGGTTATTACAAGCGCGGGCAAGTCCCTTCTTCAGCTATATTATTTTGAGTACCAGGCTGATGTTATAGGAAATGACCATAATCGCCTCCTCGCTACAGAAATTCAGTCAGACATGAGGCAGCCGGCATCGAGAGCTAGAAAGCGTGAATTCTCATTGCTTTATTGCGCTATTTCTCTGCTCTAAACTTTCTTTACCTCACATCTTTTTAATATTTTAAGCAGATGCATCAACAGTTGGGCAATTTTCAGTGCAGTCACCGTTGCTCGCGTCCTTGATAAATTTATGTAGCCTCGTCAGTAACTGCCTGCTTTGGATATTTATTTATTACTTATAGTGTACTGCTACCCTCAACATGAGGCTTTAAGCAGAAGTGTAAGACATGTAGCAAAAACACAAGTTATACATTCGGAAAACAGATCAAGGCACACCAAGCCTGGTACCAAAAACCTAAATGAACTATCTCAGACATAGTAATACAGTTTATAAAAGAGGCTGTTAAAAAAGCAATACTAAAGCATATACAGTAGCGCTTAAACCACTTAGAGATACATGTGATATGGCTACTGACATCAGCGCCACCACATCGTGACAAAACGGAGTGTCTCTCGATATGGCTGCTCACATATAAAACAATGTGCAAAGCGTTAACGCTTGCATTCGCCACTTTAATTAAAGCTAGAAAGCATTTTAGCGTTGATATTTCCGTCTGATCTATTTCAGTATATTTCATTGTCATCTCGCAAACTGCGTCCATTCATGGGGCTTCCATTCCTCATTGTACCACGCTCCGCTCATTACTCTTCAGAAAAGAGCTTTAAGAATAATTGCTTCTGTAATCAGGTACTCATCATCTGAACCGATCTTCAGAGACCTTAAGAACATGCGTTTTGATATAATGTGCGATTACAAAACAGCGATTTTGGCAAAACAAAATATTAACTCAGATATACTGTACAGTGCTTCAATTCTGAAGCTTCCTTCAAGCCACACTAGACAGGATGATAGCAGTAACCTCAAGCTACCTAAAACGCACAATGTATACAGACGTAGAACCATAGCATTTGTCAGCGTTAAAGTTTGGTACGTCACCCCATTCTGCATTAAGTCCATCTCGATCATTGCATCTGCTCTAAAAAAGCACGTGCTATCAGAACTGTATATCTCCCTCACCTATTGAAATGATCATATGTATGTTGCAGCCATAATCAACTGCCTAGATATATGGAATTTTTGTAGTGGATCTTAAACTTGCCAATTGCTATGGATCCAGATGCCGCATTTAACATGTTCTGTATATTTTTTCTGTACAATGAAACTTGATTGTTTGATTGATTGATTGATTGATTGATTGATTGATTGATTGATTGATTGATTGATTGATTGATTGATTGCATTAGGAGGTGTATAAAGACCTTCCGCTTAAAAGCAACTGCATGAAACGTGTGTCATTTACCAGTGACGTGTACACAGTTGCTGCCATGCCAAGGATGATTGAGCACCACGTTGCTCTGATGTGGAACACTACAATAGAAAAAGAAGACACTGTAATAGTTGGCATAATATGTATCCCGCTTGTATTTCCCCGATTAATACATATTCAGCCGCTTGTGTTTTCTCCTTTCTGGGAAAAAAAAAATATGTAGTTTCAACTATCCTTGAAGTAAGTTTCACGAGCAGACATCCATTGACTGCAACTGCAGTCGCTGCTACCGCAATCCTGGCTCGCTTCTGCACTTAGTATGATTCTCGGACACCGCTTAGCCAGGCCTCGCATACTTCGATAGTCTCGGCAGCCTATCTTGTACGGCTGTTGTCAATGACTAACAATGCGTATGCATATGCCACATTTACCTAGGATAAATGAAAGAGCGGCGCATATGCAACTTCACGAAGACTGCGATATTCAATGCACAGAGCGAGAATGCGTTGTAGGTTTACACCAGACGTGATCGGCTGTGTCGATAGCATAGGGATTTTGTGGCAGGGCACTGCGATGAATACGAAGGCCCTTGCTGCACAGCGTGAGATAAAGACGACGTTTGCTACACAGGGCGAGATAACATAACGTGTGGTGCACGACTACGTGGCGCCATCTGTGGTGTGCAGGAAATACAAGGTGCGGGAATAAGGCGAAATTCTCAAAACCGCGCAGCAGAGCTAACGCCCGAAAATATCAATTAACAATTAGCCTTCGCTTTAAGGAGCGATACGACAGCAGCCTTTTCACTGCGCTACGAACTTTCCTACGCGCACAATCTGTTTGGCCTACAAGGTACTATTTAAGATCGCGCGGCAGGACACAGAAAAGAGGAGAAGGCATAAAAGAATTTGCACTTCACACACTAGTTTCGTAATCGTTACTTTAAAGCGTAAAGCCGTAACATACCATTTTACGTACAAGAGTAAATGGAAAGGTAGACTGCAAAAATGAAAGAAGATAAAGCGAACTTTTATAAAAGCAGAGTATGAAGAAGCTCTACAATTGCCCCTCTTCTGCTAACAGTAACACTCTTTTTCATCTGCAGGATAGTTTACATGGCCCCGTGCCTTCGTATGAGGAAAACCGATCTAAACCACCTTGACGTTATCATTCCAACTGCTTATAAGAAGGCGCTCGGGTTACCCATGAAAGCATCTAGATAGATAGATGGATTTATTGAAAGGAAGTGGCAGAGAGGTTGGCCGGAATAATTAAAATCTGGCCTGCTACTCTGCACTGGGGAAGGCGAAGGAGAGAAGAAAGAAGGTCATGATGGGAGACGATGTGGGAGAAGGCTTATGAAATACATATACAGACACAGTAGCTTGATTTACAAGCGGGAATCAAGTCCGCTGGCGCACAAAAAAAAACGGCAAACAGCACGCACTGCCTGGACACCCTTCCCGTGTCCTGCCAAACTCCCAGCAGCAGTTCCTCCGACAGAGGCCTCTTGTCCATGCGCTTCAAGGAAGCGGCTAGCAGACTTCTTTCGCACGCATACGCTGGGCACACCAATAATACATGTTCCACAGTCTCTGGGACGCCACAAGTTGAACATTCCGGCGAGTCCATCTGTCCAATTAAATTTAAGTACTTGCACGTGAAAGCCACGTTTAAACGAAGTCTATGTATCAAGCATCTACGCGGCGTCTGCTACAACTGGGGGTACACAATACGGCTGATGAATTGATTAGCGCCTCCGTTCCCCCAAAACATGCACCCGGAGCATTATCATGCTAGACGAGTGGCGAGAACCAAGAAGATGAACAAAACTTACCCAAGAGAAGGAGCCTTCTTCGTGGACGCTGCGGGTCCTTTAGCGGGGATACTAACAATATCAGTGGTGCACCAAATTCAGGTCGTGAAATGGTTTTCAGTTCGTAACGGGGATACGCAGGTTATGGAGGAAGCGGCTATAGCCCAAGCCGCAACGCACTCCGCATCAAAATACATAGTTACAGATTCCCAGGCAGCTTATAGAAACTATATGCGTGGCAGAAGCACGCCGCTAGCCTGCAAAATTTTGAGTCAATGTAAAACTTCAGCTACACGGAAGGAGCTAATATGGGTACCAGGTCACCAGGGAGTTGAAGGAAACAAGCATCCATACGGTTCGGCCGTGCTTTTCTTCCCCAGAATCCTTCTACGTCCTCCTTTGCTGATTTAGGCTCCCCCTCTCCGTTAACAACATATTCAGGAATATTACAGCATTTGCGCCTTAAACAGCAGACATTCCCGAAGCCCGCTAAGGGTCTTAGTAAATCCGGAGAGTGTCACCTTAGAAGGATACAAACTATGTCATTTAATAATCCAGCAACACTTCACGCCATTGAGCCTGAGTCCTTTTCGGCGCAGTGCCAATTTTGTGGCCATAAAGCAAACCTATACCATAAGGTATGGGCTTGTCAACAGAATGTCAGTATTGACATAATAAATCAGCCAACTTGGAAAGGCTGGGAGTCGGCCTTGTCCAGCTGAACCTCAAGGAACAACGAGCCCTTGTCGAAAAAGCACGGGCAGCGGCTTTGACCAACGGTGTCCCGGACTAGGAATTCGATCAACCTTCCCTTAATCTAAGCCAATGCGGCTTTCAATAAACGTTTCCATCATCATCATCTGACGCCTTTCAAAGGGCTAGCTATTGCGTTCATTTCATGTCTGTTCGAAATTACTATTATCGTGCGTTCTCTTTCAAATGAATAGTTTTGCGAGAAGATGCCTAATTGAAAAAAGGGAATTATTATGACGGCAAACACTAGTCATCATTCCGGACAAACTATGACACTCCGTCATTAATAGGCTGTGGACAGCTTTTGGTCAGACCAAACTGGAATATAAATGTGTTCATGGGCTTTTATGTGGGTGCGGTGTGTGGCTTGTGTGCGTATGAGCATGTGTATGTGCGTGATTCGAGTTCGCATGTGGATACGTGTTTATATGGGTGCGTGTAAGTGATTATGTGTGCGTGTGCATGCGACTTCGAGCGTGTGTGCGCGCATTCTTCTCTTCCCATGCTGCAATGCCGTAATGGTGTGTTCAGTGCGAACCGTGGCGTGAGATGCGCAAAAGAGGACGGACCAGATGTTGGCAAGGTGATGCGAACAGTCCGTATGTATAAGGCAAGTCAGCGGATGAAGATTTTGGCGGAAGATAAAGATAATTAAGCTGCAAATATGAGAACATAGGAGCGAAAAAGTTATATAAAAGTTGCATAGTTGTATATATTCCGCATTTCTAAAATATTCGGTATGACGAAATTGTTTTTCATTTCAGCCGAGGACCACCATTTCCCGTCCTACATAAAACACACAAATAGCTGTATTGACCTGAAAGGCCGCATTCTATTATACAATGTCCTGGTAAGTAGCATGCGATGATAGGAGTTGAGACACCAGTCTAGCGTTTCTTGCGGGCGCATATGATACTGAGAAGCGGACATTAGTGCTCATGCTCCGTTTTTTTTTTCTTCTGCAAGCACGCCGCATACAAGTATTCCTGGGCACGATACTACTAGAGATTTTTAGTTTACCGTGATCCGCGATCAGCTACCGTGGTCCACCACCGCGGGTTCCACTGCGCATGCCCACACCACCTATTCGCCGTTAGATCGCGTCACATACTTGATGGCGGCACATAGACCGTCCGCGTCGGGACCAATCAGCTTGTGCGCCTCGCCCACGTGCGGTAGAGGGTCATGGTGGCGGATCGCGGATCACGGTAAGCTAAATCTCTCTATTATTTTTCCTTCTGGCAGAAGCTATAACTGGCAGATTAAACTATGTACCTGCATCTGACCAAGCACTTGTCTGAAGAGCCAATAATGCCCGTTACCTAAGCACCGGATGTCGTAGTTATCTTTAGACCCTACAGCATAAATGATTACTACACATGATGTCCTTGTGGACGTACTCTCGACCGCTTGCTGTCATCAGGTATCTCGGTCAGGTCACCTCAGTCATCGAGAAAGTTGCTGCCACTAATGCTGCTCAAGAAATCCGCAAGTCACCAACGCTACCCCACTTAAGCCCCCCTAGGTTTGTCTGGCATAGAGACAAGTGTTTTTAAAAGAGCGGAGTTGAAGGCCATCTCGTGGGACGTCATAACAAATACCGTAGAAATGACAGGACGACGACAAGGCGACAACTATGGCGGAAGCAGCTCGGTAATTTGTAGTCTGCGTGCCACCATCCCATCGTCTCAGGAGTTTTATTTTTACAAGTGTTTCATCAGGTCGCGCTCAAAGGTAAAAAAAACTCGGTCGGGTTTCTAGGATTCGTGATGCTGATCATTATCGTTACCATTCCGCTGTCCTTATGAGGCCAATGCACGTGGCGCAAAAGCTATTATTCTGTACCGAGAGGCAAGCGAAAAGCCGTCTCGTGGTCAATTCGTATATAAATTTCTCCTCGGACATTTACAGTGTAAATTCAACTGCTTGCATGCCATGCTGCAAGTTTATCTAGCTCCTAACACTTCACCTTGAAATTTCGCACTCTGCTACACTATGGTTGCCTTTATTTTCGAATGTCCTTATTTGGCGCAAACTACGTACCGCGGGTCCTCCATCATGATCCGCGCCTCGCCATAGCTACGATGTAAAGCCTTATTACCGTAACTGGGCTTCGAACCCGCCGAATCAACAGATGATCTTCTTCAGCCCAGGAACGAGAACAGTTTGCTATCTCCGCACCGTAATTCCGTCTCCTCAACGGTAGGGTCCCGCATCTTCTTTTTCGTCACTGGTTGCCTCTCGGCGGGTTAAACTGCGATTGTTACCGAGAGGTGTGTCTGAACGCAACCTAAAGGTAACATACACTCACTAAAGGCAGGAAATGATTACGTTCAAAATAATTAGGTACTGTTAGCCTTGTCATGCTGTTGTCTCATGGCTGTGTTCACGGCTGGTTTTGTGGCTATTAACAATTAAAAACATCGATTGATGTAACCTAAAGGGGAACATCCCCAGGAAAGATATTGGTAGCTTATTGTAATGTTGCAGTTTAAAAAAGACATTCAGAAAAAAGTAAGAAACACAGGATTCGAACATATATTTTATTCGCTAAGTGCTCAGCTAAGTAGTGTTAATTCATTACGCCACTGAGGCAACGAATACAGCAGGCTTTAAATACGCTCGTATTGATTTTTACAATACTTCAGCTATCTGTCGCCAGGTGACGCTGCTCAGAGGACCCTACCGTTGAGAGAACGGAATCATGCATCTCCGCAACCGATAAAACCTCTTGTGAACACACTTGCGTTTTGTAGCCAAGATGGTCACCTTGATCAAGTTTCATTTGTATCGCTCCTTTTTCTAACAACGGTAAATATTCTGCACGCATACGCCAGTCTGACGAGTGCGGGCAAGGCTCGCGGGCGTAGTCTCGGGCGAATCCACTAGGTGGCGTGACAAAAAGAGGCGGCGTGGCGTAGAGGAAGACACCTCGCTAATACAGACCGCATCCGTACCTAACAGGCTGCAGAGACGACTGAGCAATGAGAAGCTAGCCTATACCGTTATTGGAAAGGTTACAAAGAGCGGAAGCGAGTCAAGGCCGTAGCTAAAGCCGCGACTGCAGCAATGGCCAATGTCTCTCGATGGTGAAACTTGGCTCAAGGATAGTTGAATATTTACTTTTTTTGGAGCCAGAATTCACAGAACCGGCTAATAGCTCTGTGCCTGGAGGCATATATTCATTGCAAGAATTCCTTGCACGGATAATGGAAGGCAGCTGGTTTTTTTTTTTAAATTGTAGTTTATCGATAGTCTACTGACCAATTGCTCATTCTATGGTTCACTTGTTCCTATGCTTTCCATGATGTCTGAAAGTTGGAAAATAATAAATAGTGAAAATCAATATACTGTAACTTACGTGAAGATACGGCTACCGCTGCTGCGTAAATTGCTATCGCTCCAATCATTTGCTGAAAAATATGGATCAGAACGAAGCACGTGAATTAATCCTATTGTGTGGCGATGCATTATATGATACTTATTTAATTCGATAATATATCATGTGTACTTACCGATAACGTAATGTAGGTAAGTGCCGCTATCACAGACACTGCTAAATTGTAGCGTAGTCGAACGTACTGAAAAAAGAACAGCCGTGCATAATTATTGCGACATAAAATTACAAAATCTCTAAACATTTGTAGCAGAATCAGAAAAGCGGACAAACAAAAGACTGTTCGCAAGATTGTATAAGGGAATTGTTTATCTAAGGAGCTAGCATACGGGATTTAAAGTCATTTTTGACAACGCTACAGAAAACCATGAATCTGTTTTTGTCCTACCGGAGGCAACGCAATTATTCAGAGCATTTCAGAAAAACGCGGAGGATTTTTTTTTTCATCGGGAGGCTATACGTTTTTATATATTTTCAACCTCAATTTATATGCCGAAATCACCCTCCTGTGATTTATGGGTTCTGGGAATAATGTTTTGTTTTATTTATGGGGTTTAACGTCCAGCAGTGATTAAGGCTATGAGAAATGCCGTAGTGGAGTGCTCCGAAAATTTCGACAACCTGGCGCTCCTTAACGTACACTGACACCGCACACCACACGGGCGATTTCGTTTTCGCCTCAATTGAAAATCGGCCGCCGCGGCCTGGATTCAAACCCTCATCCTTTGACACGGCTGTCAAGCGCCATAATTGCTGCGCCACCTTGGCAGGGCCTCATAAATACTGTGTACAATGAGCATACTTATACAAGCTGCTATTAGCCAAATGATCGCTTCATTCCGCTTACATATTTTCTTTTAGGGGTGAGCTCGAAGCCTTATTTGATCAAGTTGAACCGATATTATACTTGGTCACTTTTTGTGCCCACTTCAAAAAGAAACTGCCCAGCAAATGGTGCCGCAGCTGTCCGTGGTGTTTATTTGTGATTGCGTCTTCTAGCAGCCAGCCATCATCCCGAATCGTTTCACTTCAAAATGCTTTCCTGCAGATGTGCAGCGATGAAGCTTCAGAACTGTAAATGTAAATGGCATAATAGTTAAACGAGTCTTACTGTGTCTCGATATGCGGATATCAAGCCACTGTTCGGGGCATATTGTTCGTGGCCTAATAAAGAATGCACCCCTCAGCCTCCCTTATCTCTGCGCACGAGAACATCTTATTCCTTCACATTAACTTTTCTCGTCTTTCGCGCAAGGTATGACGCGCCAACAAGCTGGAGTTTGATCATCAGTCCGAGTGATATTCTGTAAAGGCAGTTGCCGAATGGTCTCTCCTAATTCTTGCAGAATGAATTGCCCTGTCGGTTCCTCAGCGAGTATTCGCTTAAACCTGCAAGCTTCCTCCAAGAGGCAGCGGTGATAAAGGGAAAGATGGCCTGCTCCCTTTATTTTTTGGCGGCGCTATTCTGGTCTACGCATTCAGCTCGAAAACAAAAGTCACTTGACAAAGGGTCTACTGGTAACCAATACATATATATGTGTGTGTGTATGTGTTTCTTCGCAAATTACAGTACTACAAATTCAGCCTTTTTCAAAGATTTAGAGATAAAAGTTTGCGAAAAGAAACGAGCTACAGCTAATTTCAAGGGGGCACTGTCCATACTGTGTGAAAGCCCCAGTCATAAGAGTCATAAGATCAAAATTGTATAATGAAGAATACAAACATGATACGTTGGCATAGTGTGGCATTTTCAATTTCTGTGTAAAGATAACTACGTGAACTCAATGTTTCAATTCTTCTTGTTACTGCAGGAAAACCTATGGATTCAGTGCTCGATAGAAGCAAGCTAAGATATGAATTCTGGCAGATTTGCCCAAGAAGGATTGCTCTCTAGTAAAATTTGTGGCTTTGTTACACACATATTTGCTTTCTTATAGATATGTCTTGCAGTTTCGTGGTTTTATATTTATTACTAGTATACTTGGAAGATTTCGGCACTTCGTAAATTGTCTTGGCGAACGCTCTTTATTTAACACCTCTTCACGAGCTCCTCACCATTTTTATTACTAACTAATAGACAAAATTCCCACTCAGCAGTATGTGTGCAAGCTTGCATGAGATGAAGAAATTCATTTCTTGAAGCTCAAAAAACAGACCATGAAACTAACCTGAAAGACTGACGTGATGTTGAGTGAATATAAGACAGGAACGACAACGCTCACGGCAATCGGGATCAGTAGCAAGTTGGACACGACGATCCAACCCGTGTGCATGCCGTAAGCGTACATGTGCGAGGGCCACCCGATGACGCCAGTCGCAGACCCAACAGTTGCAAGGACAGAGGCTGCCAGAGGAAGTATTTGCAGAGACTTGCTACCCAAGAATACTTCGTCCGCGGTGTCTCCTTGTTGTCGACTTTTACGGAAGGAAAAGTAGCCTCCCACTGCAAGGCCGGCACCGGTGAACAGCGAGAAGGTGGCGTAGTCGATCGGCTGAGCCATGAGTTACTTCGCCTTGCGCAAATAAACTGTATGCCACAGGAGAAAAGCGTCGGTCAATAGACAGTGAAGCTCTGAGTTCACGTCTGTGCACTGATATCCAACCACTGATTTGTCGGCAGAGCTATGCGCAATACACACAGTTGCAGTTGGCACCTACAGCTATCGACCGTTCTTTGGTCATGATTCATAAGCACATTGCCAGTGAACAGAACAACCTAAATGAATGCAGCCGGATGCAGATGGACTGAAAAACAGGCACGTGCCCTTCTTGCGCAGAAAAACACTTCTGTGAAATCAGCGCGAATCATCCAGATAGCCGATGCATGTGCAAGCTAACGCTTTTATCTCTTCTCAGAACAGCTTTGTGCAGCTGTTTAGTAGAACATTATAACAGACTGTTCAGAAGAAAGGATTGTTGGTCTAAACGACAGAGAAGGCATAAAAATATGGGGACAACAAAACTGTGGTTTGCACAGCTGCTTTACAAACTCGATGAACTTCGACAAGTGCACTTGTGTCAAATAGTATGGTTTGGTTTGGTTTGGTTTGTGAGGTTTAACGTCCCTAATCAACTCAGGTTATGAAAGACGCCGTAGTGGAATACTCCGGATATTTCGACCACGTGGGGTTTTTAACATCAAATGGCTCAAACGTCAAATGAGTCAAATGGCTTTATATATTGCACGTATGGAAGGCAGCGACATTGCGACCAATTATTGCAGCCATGCATCATATGACGTTGAGAATCCGCAGGAGCTGTTTCTACTGTTATAATAATGTCCCCCTAGAGTGTCCCTTATCGTGTGGTGTGCCAAGTCCCTGATACGATGAAGGAACTTCCCCTCTTATGTCAGCTTCGTCCTCTTCTCACCCTCTGCTCACATTGTACATGTTTCCCGCCTTAAGCCAGTACGTATTGACTTTTTTGTCATTTTAGCTCCGGGCCAGCGTTCACACCACCGGGGCTCATGTTACGAGAAGATGAAAGTGTTTTGCACCCTTGCCACGCGGAAAGGACAAGGCATATGACGACGAAGTGGAACTATTTTGCGGTGCAGCTCGTTGCTATGCCACTGGCGCCTGTGTTTTAATATCCTTTCAATACACCAAATCTTCACTTAACAATATTTTTAGTACAGTTATAATCTGTTGTATTTGGTCTTCCTCCAGCTCTATCCTATTTGGTTCCGCCTCGCAATTCCAACGACCAAACACCGCAAACAAAAACGCACAAAGAGGACGAACCACTTACGTTTGCAGCTTTAGTCCTTTCCGCTAGCTGTGACGCACCCAGACAAATCTGCTCAGTTCTAACGAGGCCCAGCTATCTCCTCTGACATGTTTTTAATCCACACATTTCAGGTCAATGCCAGTAATAATTTTGTGTTTCCCATGCACACGTACCACAAAGTCAGTGCTCTTTGTCTCGGGCTAAAGCATCTGTTACCACTGTGGCTTGAGAGACCAAGTAAAGTAGTGCTAACTTGTATTTGGAAAATAAAGGCATATAAATGACACTTCCTCTGCAACGACGTATAAGGGGCGTAAATACTCAAAATAAATACAGGAAGGCATTTGTTTAATAATTTTAATTGCTTCTATTAGTCCACGCCAGTCCCACACTTGGACCAAATATATGCAGTTGCTTTTAGTTTATGCCTATGAGGACACTCTGAAGAGGGATCACTCATCTCCAGACATGACAGGCTCCTCCAGATTTGTGCGCTTGTGGGCACGGTCCGGGCCTGGATGGTGTAGAAGAAGGAAGTGCGACAACTAGGAGGTTTAAATACGTTGCACATCCACCTACCCCTTTTCTTCAGGCGCTACTACTCACTACCGAACTACCCATGCTGGTGCCATTTTTTATATTTATCTTCCTGGTCATAGCCGTCTCTTTATTGGGATATGACTTATGGAGGTCGAATCGCCCGGCGGTGGATAGAGAATACGCATGTGTGTTCGTTAACAGCATAAATTAGGCTGAGTCGCTTTGGGATGTTAAAACCTACAAACCAAACCAAACCTGAAGTTGTAATGTGGAGGCGACTGATGAGTAGTGCGTCCATAGAGGCAACCTCCACTTGCCTTCATCCGGATGTCAACCACTCTCTCCACGCTCTTAGAAGCCACCTTCCAGGACCTATGTATTCTCGAACAAGATTACAGCAGGATATAATTGTCCTCACTTTCCACCTGCCAGCCATGGCAAGATATATAGCAGCACACCGATCTCACACAACACAGGCGGTAACCGCCGCCGCTGACGACGACGCTGTAGTGCAGCCTAGCAACACGGCGTCGCGTCACTGATTTCCAGCATGGTCAAGACATTATAGGATACCATAATGGTTTCCTTAATGCATCACGTTTTGTATATCATGACGCCCTCAAACTAGTTGGGGAGACTGACACAGGTGTCGCACAAAACTGTACACTGGATGCTTCTGCCTTCATTATTGCATTGGACGACGTCCGCTGCAGGGTTCTGTGTGTATCCTGCACATCCTAACATTGGAACGTGGCAAATTGTGTTTATTGGGAATTTTTCATGCCCGTTTACCATTGGCAGAAAGAAAATTCCAGGCTGGTAGGTGAGGGGCAAAGAATCGTGAATTGCAACCTCCCCTTGTAGGCTACAGGCGGGTAACATCGCGATGATGAGAATAACTGAGCAAAAATTTAGATGTTGAAAGTGTGAAAAGAATAAAGACCTATACGAATGAAATAAAGAAAAACCAAATTGGTGCAACGCGGTGGTTTAGCCACCTAAAACACGCATGGTGGCTGTCTTAGCCTTAATTCAGTGTTGATTATTAATTGTTGATATCGATCAATTTAGGACCAGCGCTTGTAGGAATTCCTAAAGTGTACTAGTGCCTCCATAAGAAAACGGAGCACGGCCTGCGCAAGAAATTTTTCATGCGTCCAGGCTGCTGACACAACGAACACCAAGAGTTTCAAACTCATCATCCGGGTGTCCCACATGCACCCAAACTAAACACGTATGCATAAGCTGGCAGGGCGCACCGTAAAACGATATTTGTTTGTTCGTGACTTCCGTTCTATTTTGGAGGCGCTAGTACAGTTATATAGCAGTGCTACAAAGGGATGTGGTAAAGTTGTCTTTCAGACTAATTGGCACAGGCCTTGGAAGGGTGGAATATGTTGGAGTGAAGAGGTTGTGAAAGTGGTTACGGGAAATACGCCAAACAATAGTGCAAATTCAGCCGATTTAGTTGCAGCCTATAAATTTCAAAGTGCTGTGAACAAAGCGGTCAGTGTGTGTTCTTACCCCACCCTATCATGCATATCCTTTCTGTTCTTTTCCTGCGTTAGGATGGAAGCTCAGCCTTGTTACTGTGTTTTAGTTTTAACTAAGGGCTTTTGTCATGTAAAATTTAGCTGTGGTCTACTGTATGTATATCGGCTGTCTACCATATTGTACAGCAACACTTTTGAACAGCAAGGGGCCTGCACATAGTAAGCCCATGGGAACAATATTATTCGGCCTCGAGAGCCTTCTTATCCTTATCGAGGAAAACTAAATGTTTCATTTTTATTTCAGTATTACCATCTTTGCTGCATATCAACTCCAAGGAGAAGGAGGAGGAAGATGAGGAATGGCAGGAAGGTTAACCCGTAAAAGAAACCGGTTTGCTACCTTGCACTGGGGTGAGTGGACATAAAAGTTGTAAGAGGAGGATGGGTGAAGTTAGTACAGTCACATCACAGACATGTTACATCACATCACGTCACAGTCATATAACGTAACGTAATAGCAAAATCATGGCCTTTCGATTAGGCCTGTGCTTTTCATAAAGCGGAGCAGCGCCTGGGAGGTTACCAACCCCAAAACATTTTGAAAAATTATGAACCCCTCACCACAGATGTTTCTAACAATAGTCAGTGAAAAGAACAACCCCATTCTTAAAAGGCATTGGATAAGGTATCGCACATCAGAGTACTACTTTTAACGTTCGAGCTTAAACCTCAATCATTTGGTGATGAAATAACTCCGAAACTTTTTGACTGAAAGACAACGATTTGTCTACGCTCAGGTGTTCCCCAAGGCACAGTGCTCAGACCCTTGCTTTTCTTAATTCATATCGATGACCTGCCGTCAAGATTACATTTAGCAGTCATGTCTTGTTGATGATTGTGTAACTCAGCGCCCGACTTCTAAAAGCGTTGACATCCTCATTTTCAAAGCGATCTTGAAAATCGAAACGTGATGCAAAGATTGGTTAATGTCACTTCCTGTTACTAAAACATGTTTGACTACATTTTATCACAGGCAATCCTACCTTCAGCATCAATGTTTTTTTATACGTCTTATGTCTCAACATGTAAGTGTTTGGGCGTTAACCGTCCTCATACTTTAACATGGTCATCAGATATAAGTAATATCAATAATGACCCTAACCGTACCATTTGCTTATGTCGAAGTCTTCATTATGCAACCCATTCTATTATATTATCATATTTAACATTTGTCCGACTTTAGCTCCGATTCGCTTCTGCCATATGGAACGTGCATTTTTCAAGAGTGTCTAATGTTAAAAATTTCGAAACCTCGCTGCACGCTTCATTTATTTCGACCACTGCATTATTCTAGTGGGTCCGATTTAAAACTGAGAGCATCCTTAGCCTATCTCCAGTCACGACGGAAAGCGTTTCGAATAATTATGTATTTTTCATCAGTTATATCATTCATCATTAGGAACATCGATCATGCCACCAGCCCATCCTCTTTTCAGAAGAATAGACCGCCACAAGACCATATACTCACTCCCTGCTATAACGACTGCTCATATCCTAATATTTTTAAGACCTCGTCTATGGACTAGAACGATCTCCCGCGGAAGCCATGCCCCTTATCTACCACATCAAAATCAAGAACGATATCGAATCCATCATGTGACATAAGGTAAGATGGAGGCCAAAGACAGACTCCTCCCGCACCACAGTCGTAATCATACCTCATGTAATGTCCTATATATGGGGCCTTTGAGGAATAATAAATAAGTAAATACATAATGGGGGAGGCGAACACTTCTCAGCAGGGAGAAGTAGTTTGGCCGAATCGCTACACAAGGGCAGGATCTCAAATTCGCTCGAACACAAATTTTTGCCGTAGCACTGTTGTCACCTTTTGAGCAACTCAAAATCCACGTCTGAAATCTCCAGTATGGGACAGCAGCGAAACTCATGTCGGCGCCGGCGGTGTGTGCGATGTCATGAGAGGAGAGGTCATGGCTGAATTGGCACTAGCTGCCAACTTGGGATGTAAATCAAGCGCATCTCTGCCGTTCACAGAAATCCGTTTCAAACCGAGGCTGGTGAACAAACATGCATCTTCCCTAGGCACTTTGTTAGACCACTACACCAAATCGGTAACTGGTTTAGTCATGTCCCATATTTCAAGTCTATTTTAAGGCACTTCCGATCTCGTCTTCTTTATCGCTTTCATCACCTCTCGCAGCGTTGCACTAAATACCGGGATGAATGTCACTGCTTTCGAATTTGTGGCTCTTTCTTTCCACCTGGCCTCTATTTTTCGCTTGAAAGGTACGACGGCGTTGTATGAACAGGCAGTGCCTGCTTTCTAGGGTTGGCATGAAGGCTACTCTGGCCTCGTTCGGATAAAATGCCACAGGTCATCTCGGTTCTCGATGAAAACATAATTTTACTAAGGCAATGCTGATAAAGAGTCATTGGAATGCCAGGTCAGGTCATAGCAGAGAAAGCAAAGCTAAACCAGACCAAATTGTGAAATGGCATGATATTCCAAGTTCAGTAACTTTTATCCTTCTGATTTTTGTTCTTTTTAGCTATACTGATTTTCTTTCTTGAGACGTGTTTTGTCTGCCTTATTGACTGAGATTGCGACACCATCTGTCATGGCATATCCCTCTCCCGAAACTATCCCTGACACCTCATCATTTGAACAAAAAAAGCTAATTACTGGTCGAGGGCTGATGACTTCGATATGTCATGTGACCTAGCACAACTCTAAATGGTGTGATTTGAAATGTGATGAAACCACCTGATCTTGCTCGATCAATCAAGAAATTTTGTGACACTCGTCGAGTTATTCCCAGATATTGGACTTGAACCCTATCGCACTGTTACATAATTAGAACTGTAATCAATTCACAGATAAATTAAGCTCATAGTCTCTATAGATTAGCGAAATAATTACACTGGAATCAAAACGAATTAGTAATGATGTAAGAAAAAGTGCTCTACCATTTTCACCATGTAGATCGAATTAAACAGCCCTACGACGTTCACAGTAGAGCTGCTAATCGTAACGCCATAGATGTTTCTCTAAATCTTATAGTCCCAGTCGACTACCGGCCGGCACTTCATTGCCTGCCCTATAAAGCCTTTTGGCTTTCCTAAACCTGGTTCTGAAGTACAGCAGTTTTTTGTTTAATAATCATAAGGTCCTCAGGTTGTCGGGATGACGGCGCCTCCACATGCTCAGTATAGTGTCACGGAGGAGCAAAGACGACGTAGTGGAGGGACAGGGTGTTGTGGTGGAAGAAGTGGAAGTGTCGCGGCTGAACACGGCCGAGATCTGACTTCGCACGTCTGGCTCAATCCCGTCCTGTGTGGAGGTTTTATGCCGTAGCGTTTTGGTGTAGGTGCTGGGTACATCCTGATTAACAACAGTGCAGCCAGAGCCTCGCAGTAGTAGATGTCTTGCCGGCCCACCACGTCACGAACCCGAGATGACCCAGATACCACACTTGGGCCTGCATCCAACAGTTCCTAGACATATTACCGAGATCCCCGCTACTTCGAGGCAGCAGCTGGTGGTGAAGTGGACGAGTGGCTCACCCGCTACAATTGAGTGAGCCGCTATAACAAGTGGGACAATAAAAACAAGCTGGTGAATGTCGTTTTCTCGCTCACTGATACGGCCCTCACAAGGTATGAAAATCACCAGGATAGCTTTATATTCTGGCCTCGCGTCCTGGATGATCAAACAAAGTACTTCGGTGATTTCTTGACGAAAATGAAGAGGGCTCAGCACACATTGACTCATCGAGCTCAGCTTCACGGTGAGACGTGCACACAACATATTGAGGCCATACTAAAGCTCTGCAAGGTCGCCTCGCCTGGTATGTACGATAAGGACAAAGTGGACATCTTGCTCAAGGACATCGCTGAGGACATTTACACGTTCATTATTAGAAAATAAAGCCTAAACTGCATCGCTGATGTCGTACCGCATTGGTGAACATTTGAAAATTTCAAGATGCAGAGAAAAACACTGAATTTCGTTTGCTTGGACAAAATGACAGCAGTTGCTGTCATTGGCGCAACTTCTGAAGCCACTAATCTTGCCTCACTATTCGCGATGGTTCGAGGAGAACTGCCCCTTTCGAGTGCACTAATTTAGCTCACATGTTCAATTCTATGCAGTGATTGGCACAACTTTTTTCCATCAACGCAGCGGACTTTGGTACGCATCGCACACCTCACTATTCTCGACTGCACAAAGCTACGGGGTAGCTCCAAGATCAACGCTACTATGACATTCTACTACCCGTTCACAGCCAGGAAACACGATGTGATGCCTTTTCAATGCTTTCACGCCTTAACAATAGATTTAAATACAACCGGCAAGGAAAATTAGGGCTTTAAACAAATAACCAGGACTCATACATCTGCAATACTGCTAACACTTTGTTTCACATCCTTGTTTGATAAAGTTATAATTGCCACCATAAACAGCTTTCATAAATGTCGGCAAACGTTGTCTACATAATTCCGGAACCACGACCGGTGGCTTTTCTCAGCGCCCTCTTGATGAGGCCACTTCAGGTGGAAATTGTTTTAAACACAGGCACTGCACATTGCAGCTTGGAAGTGGAGAGCCTAGAGGACCAAGCGCTGTTGACTGGGCAGTATCACAACATCAAGCGGATTGAGGGTAGCGGCTAGGCAATTGTACCATTAGGTCTGCCATTACTGAGGGTAACGTCTGCAAAGTGGCATAAAATGCGGCCTTAATCTTGCCTTTTACTTCGCAAAGGAAGGAGTTTGTAATTTATACACCTATGTGAATATATGAATATTCTGGGCTGCAAACCACTAAACGGTGAAAGTCTTCAACAATTAAATTAAAGAACTTCAAACTGCGCTGTTGTACAAAATTCCTAATTTCCCCGATAACGATTGCACAAAGAAGCTTCCGCTAGAGTATTACTGAAGGTTTTCTTTCATAAGTGATTATACATAAAAGACTAGCAGGTCTCGATATCAATCTCTTTCACACCTGTGTATTCGAGACATTAACCTCATAATTAGTGGCCGGGACAAATCTCCGCAAGAGAAGAGCCGGCCCATCAGACTCATTAACATTTGGGATATCTTCACAGTCGCAAGAATATATGAAGTGAAATCTAGCGTCTGTTCAGCTCCCATCTTTTGTGTCTGTGTCGTGTTGATTTATTGAAGATGCCTGAAGTGCTAGCGCATACCTTCGATTAAGCTACAAAAGTCACTGTCGGAAGCGTGACGCCAGAACTCGATTTTTATATCAGCAGATGAGGGCTTGAAATAGCAAGAAATAAGTAAATTGACTGAAGTGCCGTGATATGCGCATTCAATACCATTGTGGTGAGCCCTGCAATAACCTGCAAAGCCGACACCAATGAAAAAAATATAAACTAAAGGCAAATTTGGAAACGTAAGCATGTTACTAAAACATACAGACTCAAACGTGAAGCGTAATGGCTGCCTTATTTTTGCAGGAAGGGCAGCAAGAACAATTATTATGAAGTGTAGATATGTTTAAAATGTTGATATAGCACATCAAACGTCAGTTAGAGCAGTGTAAGTATGTTATGAAGGTATAACATTGTTTATAATGTTACCCCCTTTAGTAAACATATTGTCATAAAGGCAAAAGATATGCTGAAAGAAGTGGCAAGTAAGCGGCATTTTCATTGCTGGCTGGCGCGTTCTACCCTAAAACCTTTATATTCTGATTAGGCATCATGTGTCCTTGGCGTACTCACTAGAGTGAGCTACAAGGAGTGAGTGAAATTGCAATTACATTGTAATTATAGCTTTCAAGGATGTGCGCATGATGGAATCCCGAATATGAGCTGATTGTTCATTAACAAGCACCAGATATATGAGGGCGTTTATGTATGCAGGCTTACATATCTAGTTCATGACAAAAAATAATCAATTGACGTTGAACCTTCGCCCACGTGTGTGCCCTTCTAAGTCCTGCACACTTACAATAAAAATACACATTTGGCTATCATCGTCAGATTCTGTAACATATGCGTATAAATTGGCAAGCCAATTTGAAAGACCGTATTGGCACCGCAATGGTTATGGCATTTGCAGTCCAATGCCTTGAATAAGAAACCCGTTGAAGTATATTGTAACCAAAATGTCCTGCAGTTCACGTAACTCGCCATATAAGGCGAAAGTCACTGAGCGACGTTGAGATTGAACAATCAGTACAGTCACATAATTAGTTACCACATCAGATCGCCTTGAAAAGCAATGAGGAGGCAATGTGCATTGATGACTTTTCCGCTGCTTGTTTTCAAAGAGGACGAAGAGTCAGGGAATCCAGACACGGAAAATCCCTGCTTCATAGGCAGTTAGGTACTTACATCCTGTAAGGGCGCAGTAACTGCCCTGAAGACGCTCAGTCAAGAACAAAAACAAATACTGAGTGGACGTAAACATACGTTCGTCTTCCGAAAATTTTGAGTACGTACCTTTCCTTAATGAACAATCACTGCACATTCGCAGAACTGAATCTTTGCGAATAAGCTGTAAGGGATTTCGGTAGGCCTAAACAATCTCTAGCTTCATGAAAATGGAGGCTATTCAACACATCTGCGCACTTTTCCTTCCCTTCCTTGGTAAGTAGCAGCGTAGTCCTATCAACCTTCGCCTATCAGGGCTCCAAAGAACACACTACCTAGTACCAACGCTGTGGTTAACCTCTCCACCGTCCGCTTCCTGTGCGCTGCTCGCAAGCGTGGTTGCCCAATAAGAACTCCTCTTCTGTATTTAATGCCTTGTGACAGTTCAGAAACCACGTATTTCGAGGTCGGGTGTCGGTTTTTCTCTGCATAATCTATCTATGACAAAGCGGAACTCGATTTCGCTTCAGCCAGGAAGATTCCCCTGTGACATAAATAGATGACATTGATAGTTTGTTTATAATATAAGGAATTTCTTGACCGAGACTACTAGCGTTGATTTATGTGAATTCTTTGTTTTCGCCATTGCAAATTGCGGCAAAACGCTCGAAGAGATTCAGAAAAAAGAAATGCCTCCACCTGTCAATGTTTTACAGCCACTAAGCGCAGTACAACTAAACAGACGCCGACCGACTCTCTAACAGATCCTTCTTACATATGGCTCTCTTTTATTACACGCCAACTACTCGTCATTCCAAGGCCGAGAATAGAACAGAGCAAAAAGACAGTGTTACTTGTAGTTCCATAAGTCGCTGCCCATCTTCAAGGCGAATTTACAAAGGACCCTGAAAACAAGTCATTCAATATTTTTCCTTCAATGCAACTTGATACGTAATCTTCAGAACGCCTTGTTTTGAAATGTTCCCGTCACTCAATATTCGTGAAGGCAGTGCCCAGATATCTTCGCCTTGATATGATATGATATGATATGATATGATATGATATATGATATTATATAATAGTGTATCTTATCCTCAGAGATCCGGCACCAAAACCTTTGTCGGTGAACTCAGGGTGCGTGGGAAGTCAGTCTTTTTCTAGTCTTCAACACTGCCTTAATATTAGCGGTAAGCATCGTCATCATCATCGTCACCACCAGCTTAAGCAACTGCTTGCCGCGAACTTTTTCTTACGTCCTTGCAGTTAACCCGGTTGTGTCCTACAGCCTCCACCTGACCCCCAGGAGCTTCATAATCTCTACCGCCCACCTGACATTCCGTCGGTTCCGGCTGTGCTTAGCTTTGCTTGGAGTCCAATTTGCTAGTCTAAGAGACCATCGGTTATTCTTTCATCGGACGGCGTGTCCTGCCCATTATAATTTCCTCTTCCTGATATCCTCTCTCTGGCCCAATCTACACGCTCCTTCTATTTTAATAATAAACCTACCATTCTCCGCTCTATATGTTCCTTGCGTTTTCCTCAGTTTCCGTAGAGCCTTCATATGGTCAGACCTGCCTAATTTTTGGTTATTTTCCAGCGAATAACAGCTACGGTTCCAGCAAAAAAAAAATGGTTTCTTGGTACCTGCGACTCAATCAATGTTAACAAGTTCCAAAAGTTTTCATTGTAGCTACACCCGGGATATCCAACGCATCTTGTAAGTTAGTGATAGGCAAATTGGGCCGCTTATTTCGCCAAGCATTACAGGGAAGAAACCTACAGTGTTCTTCACTATAGTTTTCCCTTTAAGACGTCGTTACTGTTTCCTGGTGATGGTTGCTGTCAAGTGCTTTCTGTGTTTTTTAAGGCTTCCCAAAAGCAGAGAGTCATACTTGATCATTACGCCTTGTTAAGCTGTAGCGTTCTCGATTCCAAGTGCAAGCAAATAAGGCAATGCGGCTCTCACTGGCACTTGACGTTTTGCCGGTAAATGTTCCGCATGCATTGCAACACCGACGGGCTGGATAACACGCAACTGTGAAAGTGATCGAAATCGAAATGCCACGCTCACAGATGGTGGGCGCCAGATGCAATTAACTTTATCGCTGGGATGAGGCAAGAGCGAGACCACGTTGAGGTTTAAGCGTGCGAGTTATTCAGTGGCATTGGACTGTCGAGGCTTAGCGCTGACTCTCACATTCCACTTGTCACAAACGGTATGAAAAATGAGCACTTTTGGAAAAGAACACGACAGAAACGTTTTCAGTGCGGCTATGAAACTGGCTTATTGAAGTGGCCGGAGAAGCAATGCCTCGCTCCTAGTCAGGAACCAGTGCCGTTTGCATCATTGAAGGTGTATAAAAATGAGCCTAAGTAGGGCATGCCTGTACAAGAAAGAGAATGTGGCAGCGCTATCACGCTTTTTCACAGTTGCTAGCACACGCAACATCATTGTTTACACTGGTGATGGCTTCCTAATTTTTGTTCCGTAAATCGTAAACCCTGTTTGATAGCTATATGCCGTTCCCCAATGTTATGCTCGGGACTGTGGACTTGCAATTCAGAAAACAAAATCAACTCCTAACGCGCAAACGCAAGGAGTCAACACGGAAACGGGAAGAGCGTGAAGAAGGGGCAGGGCCATAAAAATGCAATTGGTTTGACAGGAAACCAACACATCAATTATTTTCATTCATGACAGTAATTCGTAATGCACAAAAGCTTTCTTTGAGATGAAACAGTGAAGTTGAAACAAGGATGCATAAACAGCTAATTGAATTTGGCCACCCGTGTGCATGGCACTTTTTGCTTGAAAGCCAGAAAAACACGCTTCAGAGTACCTGGTGAGACAAAAAGCAGTTACGGTAACGTACACAAAAGAAGCATTTTTCCCCAGGAACTGCACCTTAACAACATGCGTTCAGTTCAAAAGAATAAGTTCTAGCATTTCGTGCACTCAGGCGATCAGACAAGCAGGTTGTGAATTGTTGCAGGTGTTACATATATGCACGTAAATAAAGATTATAATTAATCCTGAAATTGCTGAATTGAATAAAACTGCCGTAATGCTGTCGCCACTGAAAATAGCAAACATCAGTGCAGACATATGAGAAGACTAGCACAGAGCGTGCGCGCTGGGCTCGGCAAAATTTAACGCAGGCACTTCATTGACAATGCACTCAAGATGCGTCGTTCGAAAGCTGGCGTGTAATCATGCAAATGACGAAAGCAACGAATCCTTAAAACTGTCTACCTGCTCTATTACGCCTTTTTGTTCTGTAGCACCCTCAAGCGCTCTTGACGGCGGGCTAGACACGATTAAGATGCAAAGCGGAAAAAATAAAATGAGATTTTCCGCCCAAACAGACAAATGCAAAAACACATGTATTTTCTGCCCACAAAAACTGGGTTTCAAGCACATCCTTTAGGGCTGTCATATGATGGCAGAAATATTCCAGAGGTTAGGAGCGCGACAAAGCACGTACAAGAACTTGTACCGGCGCGCACAAAACAACGTCGAGTGAAGCAAAACCCAACACACCGTTCACGACTTCCACACAACTGAGCAACTCGCACAGGCGTCGTTTCATTCTCAGTGGCCCTTGTAAACTACTGGAGGCAGACGCTAAAGTGGCATCCGTATATCTTTTTGTCCGTATATTTAGCAATATTTGACTCCAGACTTCAGAACATGTCTTTAGCTCAAGGGACATTCGCTCCCAAGTATGACGTCGCAACCATTCACATATTTAGTTCACTGCTCTGATCACAGGAACCTGTGATGGCATTCATAAAGCCAGAAATTCGTTTGCCTTAAATGTTTGAGAAGGCGCGGGCAGTACTCGGTACTTTGAAGACACTACTGCACTTTTTCTCAAATGTAAAATTAACTTCCTGAGAAGGCCTAGCCAATTTGCTTGGCAATAACATTCTTCGAATATTAAACAACACTTGTTTGTCGCGTGTATATAATTATGAAACGCAGAAACTTGGACGAATTGGTGAACGTTCATGATGTAAAAAATAGCTCGAAGAAAACAAGGACAGAAGGGGCGACGCAGACAAGCGCTAACTCACAACTACGGCTTATTTCTGATTACACGTAATATACACATGGCACACGGAAAAACACAAATCAAAACAGGTTCCCTCGGAACTAGTCATGGGTAAAAAGCAGCAACACGTGTTACGCATCAAGGAAAAAACCCGGGAAAAAAACATTTGTCATTAATGGTGCATGGCGGAAGCTAAAAAATCATGCTCACGATCTGCCAAGATTGCCGACGGCTGGCTGATACACAGATCGCGGCTGATACGTATGTGGTAGGCCTCCACAATCTCTTGAGAATACTGCACAATATCTTGAGAATACTGCATTCTACATCAACAGTTTGAAAATATCGAAAACTGGAAACAATCAGCGTGCATTTTGTTTCTTCAACTGTAACCAACTGCTTAATTCGAGTGTTTCGCTTTAGGTTAACCTAATGTTTGACAGCAAGTATTACGTCTACCAAAGTTCGCTGTGCGCCATTGTTGGTGCAAGGAATTGAAACTAGTCATGAAGTTTGAAAAGTCAGTTTGAAAAGAATCCAAACTAGCGGAATCAGAACTTACGAAGAGACGGGAACGTGAGCTCTAGCCCTTCTACAAAATGGCTCGATGGAAGGAAGTCGTTAAACTGTGAACATGAGTGCTCATGGCGAGAGTGCCTGCTGCGAGGGCTGTTGTGAGATACGCTTGTGCATAGCATGCGGAAAAAAGCTCATTTTGATTAGAATGCGTAGGGTGAAACACGCTGCACACAGAGAGGCCAGCTGCGCCCGACCCAGAAACTGGGCTGTTTAGTTCCCGCAAAGGTCTACACCGCCGGAAATATGGCGAACTGTGAAAACGCTTGAGTCTATTTTGTATGTGTGTCAAACTCGATTCGGCAATACATTGTTTATTTTATTGCACCTGTTGTTTTCCACTACGTTCTGTACACAGGAGAATTGTCTTAGTGAAGGCCTACAAGGGGTGGGTTTTGCTGTACCATTGTTTAAATAATGTACAGTATGATCGAAAAATGTGCGCAGGCACATTGCGTTCGCCCGATGCAAGGGAAATTCAAGAAAGGCAGCTCCCAACGACAGCCGCGCAAATGCACAGCTGGAGCCTGCTCTTCACCCTCCTCTGGTTCCATCTCGTACCAGTGTGACCCGTTCGCGCACAATGGACAATGAAGACCAGGTAGACCAGGTGGCATCAGGGTCGAAATTTTGACCAGCACTTCCTCCATTAGATCCTCCTCAGGCAGCTCGACATAAGCTCCCATCATCGTGCATATCCACCACTCCGGAAGGGCTCCCGGAGCAAGGTCGACAAACCATTGTGATCTAAAGGACGGTGGTCGACGCCATCCGATCTCTGCTACAGGCTCACCAATCCCGAACTGCTCGAAACATCTTAGTAGTGCTGAATCTCTTCCAGTTCAGCACTTCAGGATATTTAACCTACAATGGCTGCAAGCATCCCTTGCTTTGTGAGGAAGTCGGAAGCGCCGCGCGGGTCTAGTGGAAAGCAATAGGCCTGGCATCATGAATTCCAAGTTCCGGTAATACGTCTTCACCAACTACATGCCGATATTGACCATCTGCGAGCATAACTTAACATAGGCAATCAGCCTCTCTGGGTATGTAACGTTTATTCGCTCCTGCATGCTGAGAGCGTAGCAAAGTCCTAGTGTAAATTCCGCACTGACATGACGTACGTTTGCTGCCCAGTCCCACCTCACAATGAAAATGAGAACACATGTTTCATAGTGAAAACAAAAACGTAATAATTCACACTGATTGTAGCATATGTGTCTCGCCCCTCACAATTGGAATGCGGAAAGCTGAATGATATCACTGGGGCAACGCGGGCTCCTTTGTTCATTAGTGGTGATTTTAACGCCCAAACCTTTCTTTGGTTAATTACCGGAATAAATGCCAAAGGAAAGAATCTGTCTATTTGTCGCCGATATTGTCCTCTATATACTGAATCACGCAGTCCTACTAACTTACGGGGCGGTTCCTACGGCGGTTGCCTCGACCCCTGGACCTCATTAATTTCTCGGTCTTTGCACCGGTCTGTTCAGTGGTTTCGTTATGTGGAGACACATGGGAGGGAATACCATCCATACCTACCTCAAAATAAATTTACTTAGTGTGTTCGCTCCAGTTAAGCTCATGCACATTGACCGGACAGCATTTCAAAAGCATAATAAGGAGGAGGAATGCAAAGAACCCTCACTAGCATACTATAGCAAATGTTATGACTGTTGCTAGTACTCACATCTCGACATCTATAATTACTAGTGACTTTGACATCAAATTAGAACGCTTACGTGTTCTTCGAAGGCAAGCAGAAAGACGGTACAGATGCGCCAAGTGCTCAACTGATCTGAGAGAAGTTAGGCGTATGCAGAATAATATCAAGCGAAGAAAAGATAGACTAGCGGACCAGCGCTGGAAGTTTTTCTGTCGGCAATTAGGCCCCCCAAAGCTCACGTCCTTTACCTGGCGAATTGGGCGGAGGCTTCTTACTTCTTCACAGCAAAGACAGCCATTCTCTGCTTTGTCCGTAAATAAGATCGTAAACAGACTGAGGTAGAAGCTGACATCTATAAGAAAATTGCGGGTGCAACGACTATATCGGTTTTCCAGCGTGTTTGTCCTGTTTCACGGGAATCAGCGATGGATGTCATTTGTCTCTCTTGCTAGATGTGGGCGTCCGTCACCACCAGGGCCAGATGAAATAATATACGCTGCGCTGTTCCATCTTAGCAACCACGCATGAAAAGAGCTCCTCAAACATTATAACTACTCTTGGCTCGTCGGTTTTAATCCCCAGGAATAAAAATCTAGTCGGCTGATACCCCTACTAAAACCAAGGAAATCTCTGCTCGAGCTCATATCCTACAGGGAAATAGGTTTTGCCAGAGGCGTGGGAAATGTCATCAAAAAAATGGTTTTGGCGCACTTTAAGTGGTACCTCGAGCACTATACAATATAGGCCAAATTAATAGTCGGCTTTCGGCGGGGTCGCTCCTCTATTGACAACATCGTTGACGTCGTGTCTATACGGTTCAACGACAGAAATGAATGAAACGTCTCTCCGTGGCACTCCTTGATCTTAAAGGTGTCCACGGCAACGTGGCCTGTGAAGCCATCTATGATGCGCTGGGAACTGAGGGCATAGGTGGTCGGATGTTTGCGTGAATGGAGAGCTATCTGACAAGATCATGTTTTACTCAGCGTGAAGGTGGCTCGACTTCAGCGTATTATACCCTCAGCCTATTTATTATATGACGTAGACGTCGAACTGCCTTGTCTACTGTGTCATGTCGCGCACTTCATTTCACTCCATCACTCTCAAATAAAAAAAGGGGCCCATCCAGTTGGCAATGAACGCCTTCCTTTTTGCAGTAAACGGCGAAAGAGACAAATGTACAACGTCGTTCCGAATGAGTACGAACACGGCTCAGCGTGAATTACGCGGAGCATCAGCGCATCTGGCGTTCCAGTCCTCTAAGCTCAGAAGTGCGGGTTCGAAAAGGCCTGGAGGCAGTGCTTCGTGTCGTGTGCTGTAGCCCGGAAGAATACCGTGTTTGATTTCATGTAAAGAGCACCTAACTTTGCGCTGACTTCCTCCAGCCGCGCCTATAGATGGCGTTGAATGTGTTCGGTCGGATATCACGCCATCACCGTCTCGCTGAAATGCCCTACAATGTCTATATCTCTTCCGTTCTCGTGCGTCCGTATTGTATCTGTTACCTCCAATGGCGTGTTTTGTTTATGATGTATTGGTTGGTAAATGCATGAAATGTCATAAAGCAACAAGCCCTGTCACCAGCAGGTTGATGCAATGAACGTATGTCGGCTGCCTGCAATTCGCACCGTTTGGCTGTCCAAGGAAGTGGAGCAACCCGGAATGTTGTCTTAATATTGCCCATAAAAACTGTTATGCAGCGTTCCGCAACAAATTGGGATTTCATGGTTGAAGTGGATTATGAAGACGGCGCGAAAGGGACGGGGACAAGGAAGGAACATAATCCACTTCAACCATGAACCAACTAGCCCAAAGCAAAGTACTTCTTGAGCGGATTTCATGGGCTGTAACTGTGACGTTGCTGAGGAAAGTTCTCATGGACTTTTAGAATTGAATCGCAATAATGTTTATCGGCATACAGTGCCCCAACGCCACGTGCAAACAACGCGTCAAAGTCTATGAGTACATGATTGGACCACATTTAAAAATGGACATTGTTATTATAATACTGGCATGCTAGTATAATACACTGGTAATGACGTGATAAATTGTATATTGAATCCTGCTGCTGCAGGTCAACCCAGTAATACAATATGTATGTAATTACAGAATACTAAAGCCACGTATGAATAGTGCTCGGAAATGCTCCTTCCTGAGATGGTCTTTATTGCTGCGGAAATATGCTTACTTTATCAATAATGTGCACTGTTCAAACAACCGGCACAAAGCTATCCAACTATTTGAACAGGTCTTTTCTTTTTTAGGCCTGAACTTTGCAGACTGTGCAGAGGGTTCACAATTCCTTACCCGTACGATGTGCGTGATTTACCCACGAATTAATTTCAATGATTACCTGGTGATCAAAATTGACGTTAGCAAAATTTAGGCAACTTTACGCGGCTGACATCTGCAATAGTTTGGACAGCATTTTGGCAGGATTTTTGTGGGATAAGGACAGTTTACTGACTTTCAGCATTCGTTCTCCATTGTATATAAGAGAAATGCGCAACAACTTAAACAGGACACAGGAAGAAACACACAGAACAGTTCACGAGCGCAACTACCAACTGTTTAATAGGGTGAATCAACAACAGCATCTATGATGCTGAATTTTCATATCTTGATTCGTTTGTGTAAATTTGCGGTGTTTGTGATGTGTGTGCCTGCTCTACCTTTACGCATGCTCTGCCTGCCTGTATATATGGTGTTGTTGATTCCCCTATTAAACAGTTGGTAGTGGCGCTCGTGAACTGTTGTGTGTGTTTCTTCCAGTATCCTGTTTAAGTTGTTGCGCATTTCTCTTATATACTATGCAGAACCAACTAGCCCGACAACAAGCTCTTCTGAATCGCTCTCCGTTGTTTGTTGAGGTAAATGCAGGCATTGAAATACGCTTTGCTACATTCCCATTTCATTGGTTACCTTTTACGTCAACAAGACTAGAAGCAGGCAAGTACGTTGGGTTAAAACAACTTGCCTGTCTCAGTTTTTCTGTAGTTACAAGGTTCTCCCAATAATGCTTAGATTTCTTAAGTTTAGCTTGCTCATTCTTCTAATATAAGGGGGGATTTCAGGAGGAAAAACCTTAACATTGCGAATAACCGGTAAATCATACTGGCATAAACGGCAAACAACTTATTTCTGGGTTCCACTTTCCGGTGGCTTCACTCACGCTCGCCGTGAAAAGCTGAAAGCGAAATTGACCAACGAGCCTACTAATGGAGGTCAGTGACTTAGTTGTGCTCCTCTGCAAAGCAGGTACGGTGCGTTTCTGCCTTGAAGCAGACATGAAGCATTGCGTCCGGGCCGCTGTGCGTCTGCTCCGCATAGCCTCGATGCGCGACCGAGAGGGATGCGCTGGCGCTACACGGAGTGCATCCCCGCCTAGCCGGGTTCGTACTTATGTGGACGGTCCCGACCCTGTACATAACGTGGTAAAAGGGCGCTTTCTGATCGAACTCGGCGCCACCGTCACAGTAACATAACATAGAGAACGTGCGATTAGATCTGCTTTTGGGCGCGAAGCGCCGTACTTCTCGCGCTGCGGGGTTTTAGACTAAACATTTTATTTCGATTCGAAAATGTATAACAGATTGTCTTGTCCCGACCATCGAATTCTCCAGATTCATCAAGAATACAAGTATATTGTTCAATGAAAGCATGCCAGTGATGAAATGAAGTGGTTATTTATTCACTACACATTTCACTATTAATATTATTATTATTAATAATATTTATAACTCATGCATGGAGCAAATAGAAGTTTTAAGTGAAACAATACTAATATACAGCCATCATATTTTCCAGTAAATTTCGCAAGACAATAACAATGGCACGTTACTAGTATTCAAAAACAATAACTTGCGTAGACTAGTTCGTTAGAGCAATAAACATGCACGTTGCGTAGAACATGATCAGTGCAAAAACAACGGGTAGAATGGAAGAAATTCTTTGCGTTGTGCTTCTACCTTGTGTTATCATCACATTAGCGCCGCTCAAATTTATATTAGGCGCAGCTCGCTGCATTGTAAAGGTGTCGCTGTCAGCGTAGCTTATATTTGAAAAAAAAAAAATTCCCGGAAAGATGCTGTGCCACATCCATACTCTGCCGCTTAGTGCGTTCTTGTCAATGAAGATTGCGCCATCGCATTATAACTTTAAAGTTTGAAAATTTAACTGCTCGCACACATCGATTTCTTTTTGCGGAACAAAGCCACAGGCCGCTGTCACTTTGCATTCGTAAGGCGCCACTTTTGTCCCTCTAATGTGTTTACTAACATTGACAAAATTTTCGACTCTTTGAGATAGCGTCACTGAACCAGCGCTTACACTGCTAACTGCTCGCCGTGGCCTCTATCAGCAGAACTGAAAGCACTTCATCAATGAATCGACCCCCCCCCCCCCCCCCCCCCCCCCAAGCTCAAAAGCAATCTAAAGATACAGTTCATAACATCAAAACTTAACATGCGAAAATACAGCGCAGGAATGAAAAAGAAACTATAACACGCCATTTAATAAAGATGCTATAAAATACAGCGAAGAAATGTAATCGAACAAGGCAAACTGCGCAACTATATATCTAGTCTTTTATCTCCTAGTGCCCGTGTCCTTTGCGCTGAAAAGCCATAATTCTAAAGGTAAATTTTTAAAGCAAAGGCTTTATTTTGTTACGTACCTAAACCTGTGGCTCCGCCATTCATCGCACAGCGGAGTTTCGTACGATGGGTACCTGTTCATCGTGCAGCGTTCCGAGTCATGTCATATTATTGTTAGCAGCCCGTGTAACATACCACCCTCATTCAAGTTCCAGGGCAGCTCGCGACAGAGTTTCTATCCGGCAACATGTGCACAGGGTCGTCCACTTCCAGCTGCAACACGGTCGCTGCTTTCAAAGCAGCATTGCGTCTGACGCAAGCACATATCGACGCAAAGCATTACAAGCACGGAGGGATCATGAGGTGATGCTTCGCGTGGCCTGCAGCTTACCTTTATCGCGTGAACGGGTCGGACGCAATCGGGCTTCGAAAGCAATGCTCGTGTTATAGTTACAAATAGACGTCCCTTTACGTCAGATGCAACATCTTTTCGCCACTTAAGTTAAACGGTTGTGCACCCTCCCACCTTTTTAACCTGAACGCACGAGCGTCGACTGTCACGTTGATAAGTGCCGTACGACGGAGCACAGTGGCGAAATGAGCACGCGCGTGCGCGCAATGATAACTCCAATGCAGCTGTCCTACGCCAGGCTGTTCTGGGAACGGGACCTCACCCCTGCTGCTTTTGAGCACCGTTATCGTCATCATCGTTTTTCTTTTCTGAACGCTTCCATAAACTTATACATAAGCGGTCAGGTGGAAGCGCTAGCGGTGGATGGAATGCGATATATCCCCGCTGATTATACTATATGTGTATTATTTTTTCTTCCTGCGGCAAATTAAAGGTTTTTCGCTTATCAATTACTTCGCTTATCAATTCACACCTTCCTCTCATACAGGAAAGCAGGCGGTACCACGTGGCCTTTTCTAATCTTTTCCCAGCGGCATGCAGAAAACGGAAGGAAATGAGATAACGCACAAAAAAGCAGGTAGCGTTGGATCCGGTTACGGTAAGAACCTGGCAGAGGACATATATTATGGTGAGGCAACCATAAAAGAGAATAATATTGACACATATGCCATTCATAGACGACGAAGATTTGAACCGGCGATTCGGAGAAGACGACGAAGCGAAACGGTGCTCCGCTTTCGTGCTGCCCTGACTGGCTGTTGGTGTTCTTCGGTGTCACAGTGCCACAGCGCCTTCTGTGTAACGTTACGTTACAAATCTGGTGGAGGAATTGCCAGGTATCGATCCAGTCCTGCATAATCAGCCTGTCAATACGGAGCTTACCCCCGTACATCAACGTGTCGGCCGCCGCCTACGTGGAGAGCCCCCTGAATTCGGACCCCTTCCGGCCGCTACCAGGACGACGCATCCTCAGACGGCCGTAGAACCTGCTGCAATGACATCTGAGAGCAGGCTTCCCACCCACATCCTGTGTCATCAGCCGCGAACACCCCCCTCCTTTCATGGTGACGTGTTCGAGGACGCCGAGGACTGGCTTGAGAACTACGAGCGAGTTGCTCGTTACAACGGGTGGACTGATGAGCGCAAGCTCCACAACGTGTACTTCGCTCTTGAAGAGTCTGCACGGACATGGTTTGAAAACCATGAGGCTGCCTTCCCATCCTGGGCAGCCTTCTGTCGTGATTTCAAAGCCACCTTTCCTAGCGCCGACCGCCGGGAGCGAGCAGAAGCTGCGCTACACTCGCGCAATCAGCGCCCGAACGAGAGCGTGCGTATGTTCTTTGAGGACATGACACGCCTTTTCAAGCGTGCAGACCCACAAATGCCTGAAGATAAGAAACTGCGTCACCTGATGCGGGGCGTTAAACAAGAACTTTTCGCGGGACTGGTGCGCAGTCCACCGCGCACTGTGGCGGAGTTTCTCAGCGAGGCAGCGACCATGGAGACAACGCTGCAACACCGAGCCCGTCAGTACAACCGTGACGTGAACATCATTGGGTCCGACGCACCTCCTGTGCATATCGGCAGCGACATGGACGCACTACGAAATCTCATCCGTTCTGTCGTGCGGGAGGAACTGCAAGCGCTCCGGATGCCTTGCAACACAACAGCTTTTCCTTCACTGGCTGAAGTCGTCCGGGACGAGGTGCGTATGGCAGCTCAGCAAGTTGCTGACGTTCCCCAGCAGCGCGTTCCCCAGCAGCACGTTCCCCACCAGACGATCGACGCGAGGCCCACCTACGCATCCGTCTTACGTAGGGCTCCCCCGCCGGACCATAGTATCAACGCCGCAGCTCCAGCAATGGAGCCGCAGGGTCCTCGCATGGAGGGCCTCGCATGGAGCCGCATGGGGCCTCAGTACTCCCCTCCGCCAATGTACCAGCGACCCCGTCAAGTATGGCGGCCCCGGGACCGTCGCCCCCTGTGCTATCATTGCGGGGAAGCCAGTCACCTTTACCGGGCATGCCCGTACCGCCGCGTCAACATGCGGGGTTTCGCCTCGGAGGAACTCCACCCTCGGTATGACGAACGGCCTACTGAGATTGCAAGCGACCTTGCAGCGCGACAGTATCCCGTCACGTCCGGTTACCAAGAGCGTCGGTCTACGTCCCCGACGAGCTACCGTTCGACAAGTCCCCACTCTTCCCGACGCCGCTCCTCTCCCAGCCCTAGCCGGGAAAACTAATACCAGCGGCCTTCGGAGGCAGGGTCGCTGATGTCGGGAAATGTGAAGATCCTCCGTCATCGTCATGCCGACCCGACGAGATTTCGCTTGTGTCAGGTAGCGACAGCATCCGGCATACTACCTCCGATTTATGTGTAACGATTGATGGAGTGGATGTCACCGCGTTACTCGACACTGGTGCGGATTATTCAGTAATGAGCCGCGGTCTCGCCCGAGAATTGAAGAAAGTTTTGACACATTGGTCCGGCCCGAAAATTCGCACGGCGGGAAGCCACTTGATCGAACCTGCAGGCAAGTGCACAGCGCGGGTCGGAATCCGTGGTTTTGTGTATGTCGGAGAATTTATCGTGCTTCCTGAGTGTTCGAAAGACTTGATCCTTGGTCTAGACTTCCTGCAGACCAACGGCGCTGTCATTGACCTGAAAGAAGCGCGTGTTTCCTTTTCGACGAAACGAGCCGTGGCGCGCATTGAAAACGAAGATCCGGGTCTGAACGTTTTGCGTATAGTCGACGATGACGTGAGGGTTCCGGCACGTTCTAGTGTGTTGGTTCTTGTAAAGCATGACTTATTCCACGATTACGAGGGCATCGCGGATGGGCACCTTCCGCTACTACTCGAGAAGGAATTAGCCGTTGCTCGAGGACTCGTACAACTCCAGAACAGTTGTGCTACTGTCCTCCTGACAAATTTTGCTAAGGAGATGCGGCATCTCGCCAAGGACACGGCTGTTGCCGTCCTTCACGATGTTACTGCCTTGCCTCATTTATGCACCACCGGAGCGAACCCTAAAGAGGAGGCCGCACCTTGTCATGCTCTGCAGACCGTTAAAATTAACCCCGACTTGAGGCCCGATCAGAGGAATCTTCTCTCGGCTCTTCTGAGCGATTTCGCAGACTGCTTCGCCACAGGCTCTAAGGTCGGTCGTACTCCTGTCGCCAAGCACCGCATCATCACCGATGAGACCACGTTACCGGTATGCCAGCGCCCGTACCGGGTTTCTCCTAAGGAACGTGACGCCATTAAAATGCAAGTGGATGAAATGCTTGCGGACGACGTGATCCAGCCTTCGACGAGCCCATGGGCATCGCCAGTGGTCCTTGTCAAAAAGAAAGATGGCACCTTGAGATTCTGTGTCGATTACCGAAAGTTAAATAACGTGACTAAAAAGGACGTCTATCCGCTGCCCAGGATTGATGATGCCCTCGACCGGCTACGCGACGCCAGGTACTTCTCCTCATTAGACCTCAAAAGCGGATACTGGCAAATCGAGGTGGATCAGAGAGACAGAGAGAAGACTGCATTTGTGACGCCCGACGGCCTATACGAGTTTAAGGTGCTTCCGTTTGGTCTTTGCTCTGCACCGGCCACGTTCCAACGTATGATGGACACGGTTTTATCAGGTCTCAAGTGGCAGTCGTGCTTGGTGTACTTAGATGATGTTGTTATTTTCTCGCCTACTTTCGAGCAACACTTGGACAGGTTGAGCATCGTGCTTCAAGCACTCAAAGGCGCGCAACTAACGATCAAGCCTGAGAAATGCCACTTTGCTTTCAAAGAACTACGCTTCCTCGGCCATGTTGTCAGTGCACAGGGCGTTCTCCCTGATCCCGAGAAGACTACCGCAGTGTCAAATTTTCCACGTCCTACCGACAAAAAGGCACTTCGACGATTTCTAGGTCTTTGTTCGTACTATCGACGCTTCGTCCAAGATTTTTCTAAGATAGCTGAACCACTGACAGCACTAACCAGAGATGACATACCCTTCCTGTGGGGAGACGATCAAGAGCAAGCCTTCCAGGAGCTTAGAAGCCGCCTACACAAACCCCCAATACTCGCCCATTTCGATGAAGACGCCGCAACAGACGTACATACTGATGCCAGCAACGTTGGCCTCGGCGCGGTACTCATTCAGTGGCAAGGCGGAGTAGAACGGGTTATCGCCTACGCGAGTCGAACACTCTCACGATCAGAGGCGAACTATTCGACAACGGAGAAGGAGTGCCTTGCGGTAATCTGGGCCATCAGCAAGTTTCGACCATATTTGTACGGACGACCCTTCCGTATTGTCAGCGACCATCATTCCTTGTGCTGGCTGGCAAGCCTTAAAGACCCGTCTGGACGCTTAGCTCGTTGGAGCCTCCGTCTTCAAGAGTATGACGTTACTGTTGTCTATAAGTCGGGACATAAACACCAAGATGCGGATTGCTTGTCACGCGCGCCATTGGACTCCACCGCAGTAGAAAACGCCGACGAGTTCCCCTTTATTGGGGCTATTACTCAATCCCATATGGCTGACCTTCAACGCAAGGACCCGGAGCTGGCGCCGCTCATCGATTATCTGGAAGGACGCGGTGGTAGAGTACCGCTTGTTTTTCGTCGTGGCTTGCAGTCATACGCTTTACGAAGTGGAGTTCTCTACAAGCGCAATTTTGAAAGATCAAGAGAGACATTTCTACTCGTAGTACCTACGCACCTACGGCCTGACATCTTGAGCGCTTGTCACGACGAACCGTCCGCCGGCCACTTGGGAGTTAGTCGTACGCTTGCAAGAATTCGGGAGAAATACTATTGGCCAAAATTATTACCTTCAGTACGATCCTACGTTAAAACCTGCCGTGACTGTCAACGCCGAAAGACTCCACCCGTGAAACCAGCTGGATTTCTTCAGCCGATCGCTCCACCGCAAACTCCATTCCAACAAGTGGGAATGGATCTTCTCGGTCCTTTCCCGAAGTCAACTAATGGAAAGCGTTGGATTGTTGTCGCGACAGACTACTTGACCCGATATGCTGAAACCGCGTCGCTCACAAATGGAACTGCCACCGAAGTCGCAGAGTTTTTTGTCCACGACATCGTGTTGCGTCATGGCGCTCCGGCTGTTATCATTACCGACCGCGGGGCAGCTTTTACGGCCCGCCTGACTAAGGCTGTACTGAACCTTACACATACTAGCCATAGACGGGCCACGGCATACCACCCGCAAACTAATGGCTTGGTGGAACGGCTAAACAGAACTCTGGCCGACATGCTGTCTATGTACGTGGATATAGAACATAAGACCTGGGATCAAATCCTCCCATATGCCACGTTCGCATATAATACGGCACTTCAAGAGACGACGCGGCTCACACCCTTCGAGCTTGTCTTCGGCCGTCGAGTGACCACTCCACTGGATACAATGCTGCCCGTATACACCGACGACGAAGGTGAGCTTGACCTGGACATCGCTAGTTTTACCCAGCGTGCGGAAGAAGCACGGCAGCTGGCAAGGCAGCGCATATACCTACAACAGCAACTAGACGCTGACCGTTACAACAAGGGACGGCGCTTCGCTGCCTACGAGCCTGGAGACTATGTCTGGATTTGGACGCCCGTTCGTCATCGTGGGTTGTCTGAAAAATTGCTGCGCCGGTACTTCGGTCCATATCGTGTCCTCCGCCGCCTCAGCGACGTTACTTACGAAGTTGAATCCGCGACCCAAGATCCCTCAAGCCGCAGACGACGCAAGTTCACTGATGTTGTACACGTCGTCCGGATGAAACCCTACCACGATCGCCCCGCTGACTATTCTTGAGACTGATGGTGCCCCGTTTTGTGTTGTGGTATCCCACACCAACCTAGAATAACATCTGTCAGCTCATCGCATCAAGCAGCATTTGCAGCATCGAGGCGATGCTGCCAAGAAGGGGGGCAATGACACATATGCCATTCATAGACGACGAAGATTTGAACCGGCGATTCGGAGAAGACGACGAAGCGAAACGGTGCTCCGCTTTCGTGCTGCCCTGACTGGCTGTTGGTGTTCTTCGGTGTCACAGTGCCACAGCGCCTTCTGTGTAACGTTACGTTACAATATAATATGCCTTTGCCCGTGCCATCCTGGCAGAGGACAGCTGCACCGGAGTGCTCATTGCGCGCACGCGCGTATCCTCGTTCATTTAGCCGCTGTGTTCCGTCGTACGGCGCTTATCGACTCGGCGGTCGATGCTGGCGTGTTCAGGTAAAAAAAAGTGGGAGGATGTACTTACATCTGAAGCCAATGCTTCTTGTACAACGGACTTTTGTATCAGTATCCTGGTGCAACCATTCGTTTTATAGCGTCTCGTTCGATTTTATTCGATTCCTGCCTCTTAAATCCCTGACTTACGCCAAAGATGTGCGTTTCACGCTACGCCTTTCCTCGACTGTCATTTACCAACTGCATCACAACCGTTCTTTCTCGTTGCCAGTAGCATACAGGTGCCAGAAAAAATTGAGGTCTCGTAACAAAGATTCGAAATTCCGACACATAAACTCATAATGACATATGCCTATTTTAGTCTCATAGCCCGTAGGCAGTCTGAAGTACCTTCCCTATAGTTTTGCACTGCTTCCCTCGCAAAGATTAAACGTCGCTCTCAGCGAAGAGCACTTAGAACGCTAATAACTAATATTCCATAGGAGTTCGCACGAATGAGCGTATTCCCCACTGGATGGGTGATATGTCCCAGAATATTCAATGTATGAACGAGCACTGAACAAGAGTAGAGAGGGAGCCTCAATTCGCAAGTTGAGCCGCCGTTTCGACAAGAGGACTTATCTTCGTGTAGGCCCAGACTGGTCTTCGTCTGGGCCCACACGAAATAAGTCCACTTGTCTTCATGTGGGCCCAGACGAAGACAAGTCCATTTGTAACATTGGCTCGATTTGCGAACTGAGGCGCCCTTTCTACTTTTGTCCAACGCATTCAGAAGATGAATCAGTGGGCACATGAACAGAGCAATGCGCTCGTTAAAAGCGCAAAATTCTGTGTTGAAAGACATATTTTAAAAAAATTGCCTTCAAAGGAATCAAAGGACCGTTTCGCCGTTGAGTGCCACTTGTTCACTGGGGTCAGCGCCCTCTGGTTGTTCTTTCCTTACAATGCAATACAGCGGCTGTAGAGATGGCAGCAAGAAAACTGTAAAGAAGACGAAGAAGAAACAACGCTGCGGCATCGCCATCACCATCGCTGGTCTCCGGCGCCCATCTCTCTCGCGCTGAAGCTGTGCCCTGCGGCTGGTATTCCGATCCTGCTGTGCCCGAATTACTGCCAGTGCTAGACGTTCCAATCGACTATTAAATCCACATTTCACTTGGTGGAGGTCAAGCTGAGGTTCCCTGTACCCATCTCGCCCTGGAACTTCGCAGCAGAACGTTGACTACCCCAATGATGGAGCCTACTTCATCGCACCTACATCCGCCAGTCATCTGCACAGGTGCCCTTCGTTAACGGGACCCCGCTACCTTCAGCGGAAGCAGCGATGACGACGTCGACAATTGGCTGTCCACTTACGAACGGGTCAGCCGTCACAATAACTGGGACGACAATCGTAAGCTCAACAATGTCATCTTTTACTTGAGCGACGTCGCTAGTCTGTGGTTTCGAAACCACGAGTCAGACTTTACCACCTGGGCGCATTTCAAGACCAAATTTTCTGATGTCTTTGGCCGCCCCACCGTCCGAAAACTCCGCGCGGAACAGCGTCTTCGATCGCGACTACAGCTGCCCGGTGAAACGTTCACCAGTTACATTGAGGACATTGTTGATTTGTGTCGCCGCGTTGACCCGACCATGACCGAGGCCGTTAAAATACTTCATGTGCTCACAGGAGTTGATGACGGCGCTTTCAACATGCTCGTCGCCAGAGGCCCCACTGCGGTCAAGGAAATATACTACCTCTTTCAAAGCTACGACGAACTCCGCAAGGAGCGTGTTTTGATTCGCCAGTCTCAAGCATCACTTGCTGAACTAGCCGCGGAGAGGGAGTCATCTAGCCTCTCTGAAGATATCAAAGCTTTTGTACGTCAGGAGGTCGCGCGACAACTGTCTCTGCAGCCATATATTAAGGAGTCAATACCAACTGGCCTTGTTCCGGAGCTTCGCCACGCAATCCAGCAACATGTATCTGAAGTCGTCCCTAATCCTCCTCCTCAATCAGCTCCAGTCGCACCCTCAATGCCGTTCCTCACGCCCACAATTTCATCGCCCGGCGTTGCGCCACTGAGCTATGCTCCAGCATTTGCGCCGGCTCCTCCTCAGGTATTGCGTCGCACGTATGCCGAAGTTACTTCAAGTCCACCTCCTGAGCCAGCATATGTCTATGCTTTGCCCCCTATCCGTTCGGCACCAACAGCTTTTGCTCCCTCCTTGCGTCAGACACCATCTCCATGGCGCACTTCAGACAACAGGCCTATTTGCTACCACTGCGGCATCCCTGGACACACTGCACGCTATTGCCGACGCCGAATAAATATGGCCTTTGCTGCACGGCCTGCGCAACCTTATTTGGCCCCCCAGTTCCCCGTTCCATTGGGTCCTCCAACAGCATCCCCCGATCCTCCGGACTTCCTGCCTTGTCGTTCGCCATCACCACGTCGCCGCTCCATTTCGCCAATGCGCCGACGACCCGCTACTCAGCCGGAAAACTAACCGCCGCAGTTCGCGAGGAACGAACTGCGTATTCGACAGAATTTCGAAGTCCGCGTCTTAATCCCGTGAATGTTACTGCTGTCATCGTTGAAGGTGTTTATACTCTTGCGCTCGTCGACACCGTCGTCGCTGTGTCAGTTATCAGCCAAAAACTCTGCCGCTCCCTCCGAAAAGTGACTACGCCCCTCGAGGGACTATCGCTTCGTACCGCATCCGCTCACAGTATACAGCCGACAGCTGTCTGCACTGCTCGCGTCGTCATTGCTGCAGCCTTGTACATCATCGAATTCGTCGTTCTCCCCACATGTTCTCATGACGTCATTCTCGGCTAGGATTTCCTGTCCCAGCATCATGGTAACATTGACTGCGCCAATCCTCAAGTAGAGCTCATTGAACCAAGTGATGCACCATCTGATGCCCTGCTCCACGAATCGTGTCCTCGTTTTGCGGCCAAACTCCTCGTAGCTCATGACACAACCATCCCACCCGTTAGCGCTGTTCTGGTTCCCTTCACTGCCCCTTTTACCACCGCCAGGACAGTCCTCTTTGTGCCCTCTAACGTTGTCGGCCGCCGCCGTTACTTACCGCTGCCGTTTGCCGTCCTTGACATGAACAACGGCGCTTGCACACTTCTGGTAGCCAATCCTCCTGCGTCTCCCGTTATGTTGATTGAAGGGGAGTACCTCGGCCGCATCGAGACCGTGGACCTTCTGTTCGCCTTTGATAATGCGTCAGTCCCTATTTGCCAAGTTGACGCCTTGTCTCCAACTCGTGTGGCTTCAGATCCGCTACAGCGGGATCTTTTTGACCATTCTGTGGACAGCGCTCTATAGCCGCGCCACCGCGAGCAACTTCTTGACCTTCTACACTAATTCCGCTCCTCCTTCGACATCCCGCAATCTTCCTTGGGCCGCACGACGACTGTTTCTCACCTCATTGACACTGGCGCTCACCCACCTCTCCATCAGCGGCCGTATCGGGTGTCCCCGACTGAGCGCCGTGTTATTGCCCAACAAGTCGATGACATGCTGCAACGCGGAGTAATTACAGAATCCTGTAGTCCATGGTCGTCTCCTGTGGTCCTAGTTAAGAAGAAGGATGGCTCCAAACAATTTTGTGTTGATTATCGCCGCCTCAACAAAATTACTCGTCGTGATGTGTATCCCCTCCCACGAATCGACGATGCCCTAGACTGCTTGCAAGGCGCAGAATTCGTTTCCTCACTCGATTTGCGCTCTGGATATTGGCAGGTGCCCATGGCAGAGGAGCATCGCGCTAAGACCGCCTTTATTACTCAGACGGACTATACGAATTTAATGTTCTGCCGTTCGGACTCCGTAACGCCCCAGCCACATTTGAAAGAATGATGGACACTGTACTGCGTGGCCTGAAATGGAACATCTGTTTATGCTACCTCGATGATATCGTCGTCTTTTCAACCGACTTCCCGACCCACCTGAGTCGACTTCGCCAGGTCTTCCCTTGCCTAACCCGCGCCGGTCTTCAACTGACCCTCAAAAAGTGCCGCTTCGGTGCTCGCCAGCTCACAATACTCGGACATGTTGAGTGCAAAGATTGAGTTCTGCCTGATCCTGAGAAGCTCTGCGCCGTTGCTGACTTTCCGAAACCGACCACTTTGAAACAACTTCGAAGCTTCGTGGGCCTCTGCTCGTACTTTCATTGCTTTGGTCACAATTTCGCAACCATCATAGCTCCCCTTACACAGCTCTTGAAAGGTGCCCCTAACCTCCTCTTGGTCGCCAGCCTGCGATGGTGCATTCGCGACACTGCGCAATGTTCTGACGTCACCGCAAATCCTTCGCCATTACGACCCTACTGCACCTACAGAACTTCACACCGATGCCAGTGGTGTCGGCCTCGGCGCCGTCTTCACCCAGCGCAAGCCTGGCTTCTCCGAATACGTTGTCACCTACGCAAGCCGTGCTCTTACCAAAGCCGAGTCCAACTACTCCGTTACCAAAAAGGAGTGCTTAGCAATCGTGTGGGCTATAACGAAGTTCCGCCCTTATTTATATGGCCACTCCTTCTCGGTAGTTACAGATCATCACGCTCTCTGCTGGCTCGCTTCTCTCAAAGATCCGTCTGACTGTCTCGAGCACTGGGCCCTCAGGCTTCAGGAATACGACATCCGTGTAGTGTACCGCTCTGGCCGCAAGCCCTCTGACGCCGATGCTCTTTCTCGGTCACCGGTGCGTTCGCCTTACTCATCATCCCCTTCTCAAGCCTCCTTGTCAGCACTCACCATTGAGGATATGCCTTTCGAGCAACGACAGATGCTTGGGTTTCTAATCTGCTGGATGTCCTTGGCACTACTTCCGCGGCTATGCATCCTCGGGCACTCCGCCGACAGGCCTCCCATTTTACCATTCGGGACGGCATCCTCTACCGAAAGAACTACAACTCAGTCGGCAGAAAATGGCTTCTTGTCATTCCGCGCCACCTTCGCTCCGAGGTTTGTGCCCACCATCACACTGACCCGCAAAGCGCTCATGATGGCATCCTGAAAACCTATGATCGAATTCGTCAGAGGTATTACTGGCGGGGAATGTACAATTTCGTATGTCGTTACATTCGCGCTTGTGCCGCCTGTCAACAACGCAAGATCTCTCGCCACCCCGCTGGTCCTCTCCAGACTTTACCGTGTCCAGCTCGCCCGTTTGATAGCGTGGGAATCTACCTCTATGGTCCGCTACCATGCAGTGCCGCCGGTAATCGATGGGTCATCGCCGCCGTCGACCACCTGACCCGTTATGCGGAGACTGCTGCACTTCCCGCGGCGACAGCCCGAGAAGTAGCCCATTTTCTTCTGCACCACTTCATTCTTCGACACGGCGCCCCGCGCAAGCTACTCAGGGATAAAGGTCGTGTCTTTCTTTCTGAAGTAGTCCAAGAGCTCCTGTCGTCTTGCAAATCGATACATCGGGCTACAACCGCGTACCACCCGCAAACCAACGGCCTCACGCAGATTTTCAACCGTACGCTTGGGGACATGCTCGCAATGTATGTTACATCTGAATCTGGGAGCTCCAACTGGGACCAGGTACTGCCATTCGTAACATTCGCGTACAACACTGCCACCCAAGCAACTACTGGTTTTTCGCCCTTCTTTCTCTTATGCGGCCGTGAACCATCTTGTACTCTGGACACAATTTTGCCATACCATCCAGATGCCTCTGAGTACAGTGCTTTGTCCGATATTGTACAGAAGGCTGAGGAATGCCGTCAGCTAGCTCGCACGTTTACCTCCAACACTCAAGGCTATCGCAAAGATCAGCATGATAGCGATACCCCTACTCCGACGTTCCTGGCCGACAGCTTCGTTTGGCTATGCGTTCCTGCCACCAGCAAACTAGAAACGAAATACCACGGACCTTATCGCGTCTTGAAACGCACATCCCCTGTTAACTACGTCATCGATCCAGTCACCCCTTCTTCCGACCACCGCCGCCGCGGCCGTGAGGTTGTCCATGTTAGCCCCCTGAAGCCGTATTACAACCCTCTGGTTGTCTCTTCTCCGTGAGTCGCCAGGATGGCGACTTCTTCACGCGGGGGAAATGTAAAGAAGACGAAGAAGAAACAACGCTGCGGCATCGCCATCACCATCGCTGGTCTCCGGCGCCCATCTCTCTCGCGCTGAAGCTGTGCCCTGCGGCTGGTATTCCGATCCTGCTGTGCCCGAATTACTGCCAGCGCTAGACGTTTCAATCGACTATTAAATCCACATTTCAAAACCATTACAATGATGAGCATTGTTGACATAAAAAAAAGACAAACAGAACGTCGCCTAAACGTCTCCATCTGAGACCACTCCATCATGTAGAAAAAGCTCAATGATTACTATGTTATTGCACTCCAGACATTCCATTCAACTAGCACCTGCATTATTGTTCCGGAATTAGACGTTTCTTACATACAGGTCACATGCCAGAGGTCCTCTACAACCCTCCGCCGTACAGGAACTGTCCCTATACGTGCTGTAGACATGCAAGTCGGAACGAGAATGATCTTCGCGCCTACAGTAGAGGCCCATTGAGGTCTCTTTCAATAGAAACGGTAATTTAAGCTATCCTATGTGCCTATTGGGGGAATAAAGTTTACATTCCAATGACGCCATAATCGGTTACGTGGAGTAACTTTACCCTATACCTCACAATACGTGCACACTCATAGAGATGTACTAATTTATAGCCCCATTTATGTTTTCATGTTCCCATTCATCAAGCAGCTGTCATCACATTACCAACGCGTAGCTTTTTAGGCGCTTCTAAACTAGACGCGATCACAATCATCATAGTGGTATGTCAATACATTTCTTCAAAGCTCATTTTATACATGAGCATATCAAGATATATAGCTAGAATGATCGTCTAGTTTAGTTGTGGTTTATGTATCAGCCAATCCTATTGGAAGCGCTATATTACCTTCGAATCGCTTTATACATTTCTAATTCAGGCTGAGGATAATCATGCAGTTAATAACATATTCAACACAAATATAAGAGAAAACGAAATCCAGAACGAAGATGATCGACTAGGAAGATAAACAACGCTATCAAGCGCTATCTTCTAACCCATATTTTATGCCGTGGTAACAAAAGTTTTTCTTTGTCAAAGAAATGCAAATATGTTCTGTCCAAGAAAAAGGATTGATATTTAAATTAGCGCTGCTTTTAAAGTCGAAAGAGCACAAAGAGGATAAAATGAGCTCCGTTGCTTGTCATTTGATATACGATATAGATGGTTCCGTTCCTGAGCAAGCCCACATAAGGTCTTTCGGGTGTACACAGTTTGCGAAACGTTTCAAGCCCAGAAGCTTACTAAACTGCCGCGTAATGGAGTTTCCCATGAAAGTGCGAATAAATACAAGATAGGATAAAAGCCGAATATACTATTTCAAAATTCTGGAACACTCGAGTGCAGTACAACGTGGAAAGGTAAACCCTCTCTTGGCTTAATACTTTCAGAATAAAACAACTCTACCCTTTCAAATGCTGGACATTTTGGAGACTCTAACCATTCTTTTTCGTAGATAGCCTGCGACGCGACGCTTTTTGTGGAAGACCATAAGAGAAATCTAATTTTCGCAGATGTGTTTGTGCCCAGCAGACCTTTACATGTTAAGGTATGACCGGTTTGGGAGCGCGGCGCTAGGAGGTCCAATATCTCCGCTGTGCCGATAACTTTTTATCCCGGCCCTTTATAGAGCCTCGCATATCAAATGAAAGTCAGTACTGCATAAAGAGAAGACATATTCCCGTCTCGTAACTTAAACCCGCTTAGTAGAGTATATTATTGCTAAGTAAGGGCGCGTTTAAGGTGACGAGACGTATAGTTCTCTGTGAAAAAGAAATAGAAATCAGCAAATATTCTAGTACCACGACTATAAGCAAGAGGCGCATACTCGACACGTACCCTTTATCTGTATCTGCTTCATCCTCCTGAATCAGTAGTCATCCTATGAATACTTCTTATTCATTCTTAACTTCATGCTTTCACAACGCAGTGCCCCAAGTAGTGAATGCATCTTTAAGTTATGCTGTACTGGGTTGCGTCTGGGAAACTCCATTATGGGTGGAAAGTGCTGAATGCTGATTGATACGACTTGGAACTATGTTTTCTAACCGACATGATGTCTCTGTGCCTACAGAAAACGCACAGTCAACACAGACTCGCGACTGCGTTGCCAGCCGCGGAGGCCACACGTCCGTAGAAAGAGACTGGGAAAACAAAAGTATATGTACTATCCCTCGAAGTTTAATCATTTTAAGTGATCGAAGCTTGTCCGTGCTCTCGGCAATCTTGTCGCCCCTAGTGATTTCACATGCAGAAATGAGAAATAGATTTTAATGGGCATGTTATACATCCCTTGCCGAAGCGAAATGAAATACTATTAAGGCCACTTTTTCCGGTATATAAATGTGCCCGAATAAGGCGTTCGTACTAGATATGGACACCATTAATACATCTCTGAATTTCAAAGGCACGTGCATACTCTGCTGCTTTCGCGTCTCTGTATCACTTTGCTCATAAGCATACAATTCCTCCAGGTGGATAATGTGGGCTCACCACACTGCACACATTCAAAGAGCAGCTCTGGCAACTAAACATATGTTGCTTTGGTCGAAAGGCTAATAACTGCGTTTTATAACTTAGAATCGCCCTTCTTCTTCAAGATGACGTCTATGCCACTGAACTTAACGAATATAATTATGTACCAAATTTCATATCTATATAAATATTTCTGCTAATTACCGGAAATTGCTTTCTGAGATGTTTGACAATACAAGGTGCTGTCTGAGCACGATATGCATGGAAACGTATGCTAATAATTTTGATTGCGCAATAAAGTAATAAACGAGAGAAACAAATGTTTCTCGAAATATTATTGTCGATTTGATGGTTTACGTGGAAAGAATAAAAAATAAATAATTTTAGGGCCAAGAACTCAAGAGCTGACTTACTAAAGGCGTTCATATACTAAAGAATGTGTGATTGCTTACAGAGAAACTTCGGGGAATATGAAGCTAGCTTTTTTTTAATAGAATGGCAGGCACAAGTGCAAAACACCGGTTTTGCAAGAAAACAATGCTTTTGCATAAGCCCATGAGCTGAAATGAAGGTATCGCCATCGTAGCTTATTCTTTTGATCTAGGACACCGGTAGATATGTATTAAATTTGTATATAGGAAAATGGGATGTAACTTTTGTTCAAAAATTACAGCATACTTTTTTCACGCCATGAAGATGGCAAAAAGACATCCGAAATGTTGGAAGCTAAATAAGCCGTACCCTTAGTCATGCCATATCAGTCAGCAAAGCCCTCAACGATGGTCTATTTTCACAGATTCAAGAGCAGCTCTGCAAGCCTTAAAAGTTGCTCTTCGCCGTGGAGCCCATGAGCAACTCGCCGCGGAAATACGACAACTTCATCACTATGCCATAAATGGAGGACATGACATCATCTACCAATGGCTTCCAGGACACAGCGGCAGAGCGGGCAATCTCCGGGCGGACGAGGTCGCACGAACAGCCCACCAAGGCGGCGATCCTGTGTTGATTCCATTTTCCAGGGCAGACGCAGCGGGCAGGCTTCGCGCACTTGCGCGGGAATTCCTAGTGGAATTCTGACCAGTTTGCGAACTGCCGCTTAAAATCCCTGGACCCTGACCTGAAGCTCCGGCTTCCACCTAGCCTACCCTGATGTGAAGAAACTTTGCAGTGCCGCCTGTGGGTTGGTGTAGCATTTACAAAGTCTTATTCTTTTGTGATAGGTATGGCAAATAGCCCTGCATGCCCAAACTGCGGGTGCGAAGAGACTATAGGCCACATTCTTTGTGAGTGCCCCATATACAGCGATGAACGAAAGTGTCTATGCCGTGCACTGGAGCGCCTAAATGGACACCCACTAACCGAAATTAAGATCCTAGGTCCCTGGCCACGGCGATCGTCTGCGGTGAAGGCCCCCCGGCACTGCTTCGCTTTATGAAAAGCACAGGACTGATCGAAAGGCTCTGATTTTTTATGTCACGTGATATGACTGTGAAGTTATGTGATGTGACATGTCTGTGATGTAACTGTACTGTCATCACCCATCCCTCTCTAACCCACAACTTTTATACCCATCTGCCCTTCTCCCCCCAGTGCAGGGTAGCAAACCAGTTCCTTTACCGGTTAACCTCCCTGCCTTTATTCCTCATCTTCCTCCTCCTCCTGACGGCCAATGAGTATTTTCCTATTATACTTCCCCATTTTGTTATTTTGCCTACTAGTTAGCCACTTTTATACATGATGTCCAAACGAAATTTAGCCAAGGGTTAAAAAATAAACCTTTTGAAGCTGGTCAGAGACACCACTTGTATACAGCTGCCAGATACCTGGCGCCCCACAGACAATCGTTTTTTTTTTTTCATTTTGCAATTAACGAATATTAATAATACATCTTTTATAATGAAGCAACTACTCCCTTAAGATAAAAAATGTGGTTTGAAAAGTTAAAGCCCCTTCCGAAAGCCCCATTTTTTTTTATTTCCAACTAAGAAAGCCGCATGTGTATCCTTTTTCCAAGCCCTGAAGAATGCACGCAAATTATAAAAAAATATAACTTCACTTACGCATTCGCGTGCACGATTGTGGTACTATTATTCGGGGTTTGAGTGAAGGAAATTAGCTGCGGCCGCGACTCGACAGCCCAGTTAGACAGGCAGCCTGATATGTTGGCAATGTTTACAGCGAGCGCATTGAGCTCGCTGCAACTAGCACCGGCACGCGCGCCGATGTCTGAAACGGACGAAGAACCCATCGCAGACATATCGAACTGCCACTGCACTGAATGGTGCATGTTCCCTGTCTGCTTTTTTTTTGTGCCTCGTTCAGGTTCCGTTCGCGTATTTACATCATGAACAGCCTCCAACTAGCTCAACTTTCCATACTGCAACGGGGCCATGGACCCACGGCCACACCAGATTTTGTTCACTGAAACTGTGGTTGAGAGTGGCAAAATGGTGGCGCGCGAATGCGCCCGTCACGTGATATCTTTTGTATTTCGTGGGCTTTCTTTAAAGCTTGGAAGAAAGATATACTTGAGGCTTTCTTTATCAAAAATAAATGGATCGAGAGTTTAAGAAGGTGCTCTCTAACATTTGCGATTCACATTTATTGTCGAAAGCGAATTGTTAGTAATTGAGTAAAATAACTAAATTACTGAGTAGCTAAATGTAAAATAACAATATGGCTGCGGTTTAGCTGTGGTTAACCCTAGTCGAACAGCGAAAGCTAAGGCGGAAGCTTCTTTTGCTTGCTACATTATTCCCCGGTCACGCCCTATCAGTGTAAGGAGCTACATTATTGGGCATACCTAAGCTCATCCTTCAAGGGTATGACGCGAAAGCGCAAGCTACCAGCCCCCATATAAAGTCACGCTTCAACCAAGCCGTATAGACGTGCCTGCGTGTAGTAGGGGTAACGAGAACGGAAATGTTTCTAGTAGGCTGACTCTGATATCGCCCTCCCATGTGAAAGGATCGACCCGCGTTGGCAGCTCCTGCCCGCGGCATAGGGGTAACGTGAATTGAAATGTCATGGCAGGCTAATTCTAATGTCACCCTTTCACATGAAAGGAGAGGCCCGATTGAACCCTCTTGCTGAGCACACACTCGCAAAAAATACGCCGCTGACTAGCCCATCATCATCACTACTATCACTGTCACGCTAGAGAAGCAGAATTAAGATGCGCTTTTTGCAGTCCCACCCTAAAACAAGGTCCCATACGTTGCTATGTTCTTTTGGGACATACTACAAAGAACTCTTAAAAAGGACATTGAAATTACGCCTTAAACAATTAGATTTTTGCCTCCTGACAAAATCTCTGTCGTGCCTTACGATCTATTTGTGTTGATGGGACTGTTCAGCCGTTGGAAAAGTCGCGTGATCGACAGGCATGCAGAGCTAACAAGATCGTCCAAATCCGTGTTTCGGGAGCAGTGTGCTTTGGTGAGAAGTGTATATGCTGCACGTGAAGAACCTCCAAACTGGATGCCGTATCTAGACGCATGTGTATGTCTCCCAGACTTTTGATGTTCTGATGATTGTGCATTGTCGGGCTGGGGATATGACGGGCTCGTATTAAGCAGCCCGGTAACTTTAGACATGGACATGTTTAAGCAAGTGGAGTTGTTCCTTTTTACGGAAATTTTTCCATGCAATAAAGAAAAAAAAAATGTCCCATACGTTGCTCAGTTGGTTAAAACGCTGGTCCAGTAATCCGAGAATCCGAAGGATAGAGGTTCCATTCCCGCGAGAGGCAAATTTTGTTTTATGATCAGACCGTAGTTAAGCCTCTTTATGTCCACGCATAGCTACGGCTACCCGAGGTCTCACTTTGGCTGTCAGAGTGTTGCTTTCGCAACAGAACAAGGCAATAAATCTGGTGGGAACGAGCGGCAGTGGCGCAGCGCCATCTGGCAGAGCTTGGCTGAAACGGTTGCTAGGCAACTGCTGTTCACGGTCATTCGTGCCCACCGGCTACGCGACGAGGCTAAACCTGGCGTAATGGTGTTTTCGCGACAACAAAATATCTGTGGTGCGCCAGATGGCTGGCAGCTGTACATCAGTGTTTTCCCTTGTGTACCTCAAATGTTATATTTCTTAAATTTTGGCTAACTTTAGCTTGGACACACTGTATAGCCTAGAGACGAATAAATACTCACCGTTTGTTGCCTAGGCAACATAAACCCCATCCGCTGCCACAGCGGGAGAAGTAGATGACTTATTAGGTTTGTCTTGGAGGTCGGACAGGTGTTGGCAGCTGTGAGAAAATAAAACGAATTTTCCGCGGAGCCTACCACCATCACTAAATTTTGCTTACGTCCTGCAAGTTCAGTTTCAGATATTGCTCATTGATTAGAGATATGAAGGGATGAGCGTAACAAGTAAACATTCAGAGTTTCTCGCAATGTTATCAAAGTAACCACATGAAGACCTTTACAGAAGTAACATATATAAACGCCACCAATGCTCACTGGCAATAAATTTCTTAAAACTGCCCGTATAAAGGAAGAAGTCATGGAAACCGTCCACTAAAGAACGCTTTATTTTTGCAACAATGATAGGAACTAGGAACTTTGCTTCCGCTCATCCAGTTCCGGGAAGAAGCATAGTCTGCTTCTAAAATGTATCTTCCCTGAGAAAATGTCACTGAGACCTTATTTTACATTAACTTTCTCAGAGAAAATGTTTGGGTATAAATATTTAACCGGTGTTGCGAGCTTTTTCTTTAATTAGACGGCACTCAGGTAGCAACACTTTGTGTATTACTGTCCGTGTATAAGCTTAGTGGAAGTGAACACTAAAACAGGTGTTTTAGGTCATTCAATACTGATTCCAGTGATTTGTCTTTTCAAAATCTTGCAGTATGCCTGAGTAAAGCTTGGGAAACCAGATTTTATGGAAGGTGGGCAATCTTCAACTTGGTTGGTTTCCCAAATAGTATTCAACAGAGGGCAAAATATTCTATTGAATTTCCAAAGTACATATTTGTGTGATATACTTCACAAGACGACCTCTTGCTATACTGAGAGTGAATGAACAGAAGGCGTACCCAGGAGAAAGCTGGCAATTAATCCTCCAAGATACGTCACCAATGTTGTGAAGAAACTAGTCCAGAATGGAGAAACGTCACAAGGTTGAAAGCTGCAACGTTGAAACCTGTGAAGTAAAGATGGAGAAATGTTCGTTTCATCGTTAGCTCAACAAACATGATCTTGATGGCGTTTATCAGTAAGCGGTATACCAACGAACAGCGTGGAATCTGCCAAAGGAGAATGTGAGTAATAGCGCCTTTGGCATTTCGTGTTCCGCCTAGTAAAACCCCAATTTCCGCCTGCGGCCGTGGTTTGTTTATACTTCACCTGCACGTATATATATATATATATATATATATATATATATATATATATATATATATATATATATATATATATATATATATATATAGCAATTTTAGTTTAACTGGGGCCGACCCCATTCCCTGCCCCACCACAAAAATTGCTCTTGAAAATAAAAAAAAAAAAAAAAAGCACTCGTGAGCGTGGTTCTCTTCAAGCACGTTCAGATTTCCCGTAGAGAAGTTTGGCTCATAATCATAGAGCAGTCAGTAAGGAGAAAATTTGGTCATCGCACTTGGTGCAATGTTTATGTCCCTTTCTATTTTACTATTTTATGGAGGTGTTCATCCCAGTCTCGGTAGTTGCTGTACTGCGACGTGCTGTCACACATAAATCCGCGTGACTTTAGTTCGTAAGTTATTCCCTTCGGCACACCACAGCAAAGTCTTACCAAGGAACGGCATGTTGCACTTTTCTCAGATTTTATCATTATCACAAAAAGCAACCAACGAAGCCGCGCATTAAGGGAGTAATTGCTGTGCAAAAGCTGCTGCGTTGGCATTAGAGTCGGAACTTGGCAAATAGACGCCCAGGACACAGTAAACTACTCACGTAAGAGCAGATTTTCGTCTGGTGCAACTATAATATAATACAATGTTGCACCCATTTCTACTTTGTTGCACAAAGCACACCCATACCTAATCCTAATTCATGTCATAATTGTAACAAATGCCCTCCCCCCCCCCCCCCTCTTCCTTCTCCATGTAGCATAATGTCTGGGTCCGCCAACTAGACCAGCGATCTCCTACCAGCGCCCACTGTGATGTCCGCCCGCCCAGTTCGCATACTGAGATGACCAGCGGAGGCTGGTAGAATGTGCCAGACCAGCCGAAGGCGCGTTGGGAGCCCTGGGGTGACGGTCCTTCTGCGTAGATCAATCTTTTTGCCAATGAAATAATGTTTGCATAATCATCATCCATAATTGAACCTTTCTTCACAATCTTTTGATAAGCACGAATTAACATCGCTTCGAATGTAATTATAGAAGTTGAAGTGCCATTCATTATTTAAATAGGTCTCTGACTGACAACAGTTGGCGCCCTTTTTCGAACCGGTACACAAAGCGGAAACTAAAGTGTGGTATGGTAGAGGAGTCCTGCGGAACGAATCTGAAGATCAGTTCAGTTCAGTTCAGTTCAGTTCAGTTCAGTTCAGTCGTTCAGTCGTGTCCGACTCTTCGTGACCCTATAGACCACATCACGCCACGCTTTCCGGTCTCTCACTATCTTCGTAACATCAGATAACTTCATCTGCAGCGCCTCGAGGATGCCATCCAACCATCGCGTTCGCTACCTACCCCTTCTCCGGTGACTCCCAACCTTTCCCAACATCAAATCTTTCTCCAGCGACTCCTCTCTTCTCATCAGATGACCAAAGTAGCTGAGCTTTAACTTTAGAATTTGACCCTCCAATGAGCAGTCAGGGTTTATGGTCGACAATACCGACTGATTTGATCTTCTGGCCGTCCAAGGAACTCTCAAGATTCTCCGCCAGCACCACAATTCAAACGCGTCAATTCTTCGGCGGTCAGCCTTCTTCACAGTCCAACTCTCGCATCTATACATCGCAACTGGAAATACCATAGCACGAGTTATACGGATCTTGGTTGACAGACTAATGTCTCTGCTCTTTACTAGGCTGTCAAGGCTAGCCATGGCTCGCTTTCCCAGAAGTAGGCGTCTCCTAATTTCATGGCTGCAGTCTCCTTCCGGGGTAATCTTGAAGCCCAAGAAGAGAAGATCAGTCACAGCTTCCACTTCTTGTCCATTGATGTTCCATGACTTGATAGGGCAAGACGCCATGATCTTTGTCTTTTTAATGCTCAATTTAAGCCTAAACGTCTCACTCTCTTCTTGTACGCGCATCAGAAGTCTCTTGAATTCCACTCACTTTCTGCCATTAAAGTGGAATCATCCGCATATGCGTGGATACGTTTTCCAGCAATCTTCACTCCAGCTGAAGACTCGTCCAGACCGGCCTTCTTCATGATGCACTCAGCATATAGGTTAAATAGGCAGAGCGACAGTATGCAGCCCTGTCTCACTCCTTTCTCAATCCAAAATCGCAGAGTTATACACAGAATTATATAGTAGCCGAAATAATCATGGCATAAACTAGACTAGCAGTGGTGCTGCTTCTCACGGTAGCAACATCGATAGTAAAGACAGCTACTCAGAGTGAAGGTTTCTCCCCTGATGGGGCTGGGACAGGTAGGTCACCACTGCTTGCGGCGGGGGCTAGCTTGCCACCGAATTTTTATCTGTTGTAGGCCGTCATTGCACCCGCCAGTGGACGATGGCTGTTGTTTTGGCGCGCGTCTTTCTCTCCCTCTTCCTTTTCTTTCTTCTCTATTTTCTCTTCGGTCTGCACGAAGCAGCGGAAGTGCCTAGAGCAGCGGAGGTAACCCGACCTCGGCGGCTGCGTTTCGATGGAGGCGAAACGAAGAGGCGTCCGTGTGCTGTGCGATGTCAGCGCACGTTATAGATCCCCAGGTGGTCGAAATTACTCCGTAGCCCTCCGCTATGGCTCTTCTTTCTCTCTTTTCACTTTCACTCCCATCTTCCTCCCTTCCCTTACGGCGCGGTTGCGGTGTCCACAGAAAAGAAATGAGGCAGTTACCGCGCTTTTTCCTTCCTATAAATAAATCAGCAAAAAAAATCAGGCAGCGGAGGTGGCTCAGCTACAGAGCCAGTAGCAGGCCCGTGCATTTTCTTTTCCTTCTTCCTACCGCCACAGCAACAACTCAAGCTAAGCTCATGAAGACCAAGTAGCTGCAAAAGTGTTTCCAGATGATAGGATGGGAAACATGTGGTTAGAGACTGCACTGAATAATTAGTTCCTTATTACATCGATAATGTGTGACCCGTAAATACAGCACCGCTATCCAAAACCATTAAAAAAGGAAGCATCCAACACTTGAAGAAATACAGCCCGAACCGACTGAAATCTTTTGCTTAGATGTCGTTTACTAAAATAAATTTTAATAGAGCCAGACCACTATTACAAATTATACATTGAAACTATCAGGCTTGCATTCATACACTCTACTCAGCAATCCGAATCGTCGAAATGAATCAATGCACGACAGGGAAAAAGCATGAAGGCCAGCTTTCATTGTAAAAGCGAAAGCGTCGAACTAGTGGAAAACTAAGATGCTAAGCAAGTATTATAGATCCAGAGTATAAAACAGTAAATATAAATATAAAACGGTGAATATATATATATATATATATATATATATATATATATATATATATATAGAGAGAGAGAGAGAGAGAGAAATTATGACGTACATATAAAGTCCCGGTTTTATCATACCATTTGCAAGTTCGTGTGCGAGGTTTTCGATTCCTGACCAATAACATTTTTTTGCACTGCAAATTATAGCTTCACATACTTACATGTGCTACTCACATTAGGATCCTGCTGTTTTCTTGCATTCGCAAGTTTTTACGATGCTTTATTAGTTTTTCAAATGCGCCTCTGTACGTGTCTAACAGCCACTTTTTCGACCAATCCGCAGTTTTCTGCCACACCGCTGACGACTCCGAAATAGCATTGCTGGGTTTTTAGCACAACCGGGACCTTAACCTTGTAGCATAAAATATATATCACACAATAATATTATTACTTAGTGTTGACCATTCATCAACCCAGCAGGCACCAAAAGAGGACATAAGGGTGATAGTACTGAAATGAACTCTTCATTGGGCTGACTTTCGCTTGCAAAATAACTAAACAACTGGGCGGCGGCTATAGCAACAAACGTGTTCTCTGGTCCTCGAACTGAGAATGGAGTTCCACTCGTTTATGACTCAATTTAAAGATGTCGAAGAAATATCTAGATAAAACCGCGAACGCTAACTATAGCATACCTTAGAACATTATAGAAGCGTACGCCCGTAGCTGGAACCTTTCGAGATAAATCTCGAAGCATTTTTAGCGACAAAGAAAATGATAAAGCGTCGTCTCGCGATAACGAACATCAGCTAACGAAGAATACACAAGCGCTCCGGGCTGTAATCACAGTGATGAGGCCGCATATCCGCGCTGTCATAAAGAACAAAGAAAGACTTGAATAGTGCGTGGAAATATTTGTTTGTAGATAAGTAATACAATTCCAATAGGAAAGCTTGTTATGCGGAAACACGGCATATGCACTGATATTTGCCGGCCCGGTGCTTACAAGAAGTTTTCAGGTACCGAGAGTGGGCAGAATCTAGTTGTAATTTGACGCAGAATGCTTTATGATTTAGTAATCTCCCTTGGTGTATGGCTTTACCAGGCTAGATGAATCAGGGACTAATAGCAGAGCTTAATTATAGATTTGTAAAGGCAGAACAAAATGTTGGTGCTGCAAATTAATGTGGAGACAATTGATGAATTTTGTAACAACTTCCGAAGGTAACTGAAGATTGCGATAGGCAGATAAGTATGGAAAGTAGCAAGAAAAAAAAATTTCTTTTGACTGATAGTTACCACTAATCCTAGCCCCTAGAACAAACTGGCAAGGTTAATAGGACGAAAGTGGAGTGGATATGGCAGTGACTTTCATATATATGGAGATATTGGTTGAAAGACATGTAAAAGATAGCATGAAGCTTGTTCGCTGTGTTTATAGGCTTAAGCTTCCGAAACCAACTTCGGCCATAAGGGACGCCATACTTCAAAGGACATGGTAAATATCGACACACATGGGTCTTTTAACAAGCGTTTACGTCGAACAATATAAAGCTACCTTTCGGATTGAAACAATGTGGCATGAGACAAAATGAGTACATGCTGTAGGGATGTTCTAAAATATGTTGAACAATAGCCTTTACAGTTTAGAAAAAAGCGTTCACTAAAGTTTGCTGTTCGTAGTCGTGTAGCTGGACATATAAAACTCCTCCTAAGACGGCGTATCTTTTCCAAGAAAAATCCCCATACCTCTCCCGAAAAACAAAAACTATAGACGTTATAGACATTACATATACCGGCTATATTTCTCCAATACTAGACTTCGTGGCATAGGCAGAGATGTTTAATGATGCGTCTTTACATGAGGACGCCAATCATAGTTATTTATAGCAGAAAATAATGCCATCAAGCTAGGGTTTCCAGATTGAAATTTATGTACACATAATTGTTTCGAATGATTTAGTCGTGTGATAATAATGCTGACCCTAATATTCTAATCCAAGCTAGAAGACTTACGTTTTTTGTGTCAAAAATACACCCACGATACCACTTACCTGAATAAATAAGCCTTACCTACATGCCGCCCAACGTGCCGAGCACCCACACCTCGAAATGACGAAGTACGATGGCGCATCGGGTATGCCTAACAAACGTTTAATAGGCTGGTCGGGTCCCTATAGTCCGGGACACCGTTGGCTTTTACCAAATGTGTCACGGACTACGGCGCGACCAGCCTTCCCTTAATCTAAGCCAATGTCAATAAATGTTTTCATCATCATCATCACCCTAATTATTACTTCACGCCACACAGACTTTGTCATGCTTTGTAGGGATTGCGCGAGTATCATCCGTGTCACTCATAGGAACATTATGCGCATGGCATGAAGGCTAGCTGCGGCGCCGTGCCCTTACGGGCTCTGTTGATGTTGGCCGCTTGTTTATTCATCTGCGTCTCAGTGTCACAATCCAATCCATGTCAAAGCCAAATTAAATGAACTTCTTTAGATTCAGTGCGTAAAATAAAGTGGACGAAAATTGTAGTTTCTATGCAGGCTCGCTTAAACAAAGTGGCTTGTTCACACATTCAAGCTTGTTCGCACATCCAGAAAATTTCACATTTGCTAGAATTTGTACACCTAATAAAAGCAGTCCTCAGCCCTGCGGCCTATTGGAGTTGCGAAATTTGCAGCGCTGCAGAAGTTTCTTATGCTTTCATATTCATAGCGGGACCTGGAAGTGACCTTTCGTATTTACTTGTTGTGCTGGCGTTTTTCTTTCGAAACAAAAAAGTGTTTTGTGACTTATGTGGAAAATATGAACTTTGCTCCGAAGTAAGAAACTTGACTGGTAGTCCTGTTCTATACGCCGAAGGCAAGCTACACAAAATCAACGTATCTGTCCCTTGTGGTTGCATTCTATCGCACTGGTTTGTTATCACAGTCTCTGCAAATAAAAATATCCCCGGAACTGTTGCATTTTTTTATTGCGAAAGCAATACTACACCAGGTTTCGGCCCGTCGCGTAGTCCGTGGCCGCAGTCATGAATGACCTTGAACCGCCGCGAAGAAGAAGAAGCAAAGAGGAAGAAGAAAGAGAGAAAAGGAACGTTCGGTCACCCGCAGCTAATGCTTTCCTTCTTATTTTATTTATCACACCATTAACTAGATTTGATAGACCGTATATTGTGACGAAATGGTGACAAGCCCGGTAGCCACTAATCAAGAAACTGGTGTTGCACCTGTCTGAAACTCTTTATTGGGCGGACTTGCAAGCGCAAAATAATTTAAGCGATTCGGCGGCAGCCACAACAACAATCATGCTACTCGGCTGTCTAAATAAGAATACCGTCAGAGCGAGAATCGCTCAATTTAAAGGCGGCGAGGAAACATCTAGATAAAGCCGGAAACTGTGCCTAGCAGAACCTTGAACATTGCAGAAGCATACGCGAGTGGCAAGATTCTTCGAGAAAGATGTCGCGCAAGAAACTGATAAAGCGGGGCCTCGCGACAACGAGTATGAACAAATAAAGAAAACTGAATTGATGCGTGTACCAGAAACCGAGTGATAAAGCCCTTGATAAATCCGGATGCCGGCGGGTGTCAAAAAAAAAAAAGAACAAGTAAATATTTATAGATCGCGGCACTATATGACTGTAATTTGCATACTTTTTTGTGCGCGGACATGACGGCGGGTGCTAAAATGAGAGAGCTGATGCGTTTGGCAGAGACATGCTTTGCAGATGTCAGCAATACAGATATGGAGATGTAAGGAAGAAATTTAGCCTGGTCACCCCACAATAGAGTAATCAACCGAGAGCTTTCAGCAGGTCCTTCAATAGTGTAACAAACGCTAGCAGGCTGCTGATGTACATGTTAATCAGAACTGTGTACTAGAGAAAATACGGCATTTGTAACCGGAGACATGCTGAGTAGGAAACAATAGAGGTCGGAGTATATTTTGACAAACTCTGTGGTTACCATTTCACTGGCTTTCTGCCGCGATTCCAAAGTAATATTTGAAGCTTGTCCAAGTGGAATGAGGCAATAATAGAGCAACTTTTTTCTTGCAGTTGTCAGGCAAAGACAACGGGAGAGAACCTAATGTTAGTGACACTAGTGAACAAGTACCACTGAGCGTTGAAGCCTTTTCCTGAACTGTGCAAGCAAATTACTGCTTAATGCTGTCCTTCCTGCAGCTTTATAGCAATCTAACAACAACGAAGAGCTTTTTCCAATGTTTGCTTCCAAACGTCTCCAACAGGCATTCTCAGTGATTGCTGAGAACCTGACTTACTAAATCTGTGATGTTCCACTATTGTTCTCATACAGATGAATGTTGAGACCATATTAGCCTATGCCCCATGGAATTTTGCTGCTTCGGGTACACTTTTTCAAGTACTCACACATTTTGTGTTGAAATAAACATTATGATTTTTTTTTGAACCCTTGCTTTATTACAATGAAAGTCTGCGAAAGCATTGTAAGCGCTCAAACGCAGCCATGGTTGTGCGAACGATTTTCAAGTAGCGGCTGATTAACGTGTTTTCGCACCTTGCAAATTTAAACGCGACAAGCACCTGCATCATTGATTTCAGTACGACAGAAATTGTAAATCTTCCGCTATTATCTTACAGTAAAGAAGTCCTTGAACAATTAGAAACAAACACCTATTTAGGCCAAGCTTAAAACAAATATTGTTACGGGGGAGGGGTTTATTAATTACAAAATATGCGAGCAATGCATGAAAGCCAGCAACAGTCTGAGTAAGGCTAGTCTCAGAACCAGGGGCACTGACCACCCAGCTCCTGCGAATTCTTACTGATTATTATGCTCATTAAAAGTTTTCTCTCTCTCTCGCGCGCGCGCGCGCATTCGCGTCGTCCTTCTTTTTTACATGCGCAACGCCGCAGGGAGCAACGTAATTGGCGTAGCAGTTGTCCCCGGGGCAGTGGAACCTCGTCTTCGAGAGATTCAAGAAGATTTGGAATAGCAGCGTTTCATTCGTGCCTCATGAGCCAGCTGAGTTTTTTGCCTGCAGCGATCTGTCGATGTTAATTTAGCGAAACGTTGGTTACTTCACTCAACGAACATAGAACAACAAAGGGTCCGGTGTATTGCCGCAAGAACTTTTGCTACAGTCTGCCGCGTTGCAATGGCATCCAAAGCCAAACCAATTCATTAGGTTCGTAAGTTACTGCAGCATGAGCTGCATCATAACGAACCTTTGTGCGGTCTTGGGAGAACGGTTGGTCAACGAGCAAGACGCGCACTTTTTCAGCACGGTAAATGCTCCGACACGGATAGGTCATCGTGCACGGAGAATGAGAAGCGCGCATAAGGAAGGAAATAAGGAGAATATCCGGTCCAAAATCTGAACAGCAATTAAGCCGCATTAGTACATTGTACGACGTATTGATCTGCTTTATAAAGTAGACTTCGGAAGAAATGTAATTTAATAATATTCGATTATGTGTCAGCTGTTCCGTTACTTTTTTGTGGATTGACCACTGTAATCAGTTACTTTCCTTATGGAGTGCTTTAGTTCTAATCTATTTCCTGCACGTGCAAAAGCCTGATCTGCAGAGAAGGCTGCACCACAGTTTAAAAGCAGTAAGCGCTGAAGAGGCAGCATGTTTTGCATTCGGTACTAGAGAAGGCCTCACGACTGCTAGACGGAAGAGCAGCTCTACATCAGTTTAGTCCAGAACCACGGTGATCATCTCAGCCTGCTGCGGTTTAATCCAAGACAACTTTCCAAAACATTTTCCCCGGAAAAGCCGAGCAGCGGACAGGGGGAAAGTTTCTACCGATTAGGAACCGCAACGCTGCATCGCCTCAGTCATCATAGCAACCTCGACTGCTAAACACAAGGCGCGCGGTCGATCCCGGTCGCGGCGGCCGCTGTTCAGTGTAAGCGAAAACAAGGCGCCTGTGTTTTGTGGGTTGTGAAAGCATAATAACGAAAGTATGGTTTCTGGCGTCCTCACCATGCGTCCCTGATAGCCAGGCAGGCTTTGTTGCATTCCTGAAAGACGAATTCGCAGATGTGCATGCTAATCTCTTGAAACTGAGCAAAACCCTTTGGAATTTGCGGGGTTTTAACTGCTTTTGAACCCAGTAGCTTTTGAATGACACCTGACGCTTTAAGACAAAGGGATCACTTCGGTAGGCTAACAGTTGGCGTACTGCGCTAGGCTGGTATGTTCTTATACCACAATGATACTATATTGCACTGAAAGGCTGCTTGTTGTTGCTTTTTGATCGTGCTTAACGTCTGCAGATATCAGTTGATCGATGTTTGTACATTAATTATTGATGCTACTGGAGCATCGCCGCGATATTACCTGTGAACCCATGCAATTGCTGCACCAAGACTTCAAGGTCCGCGCTTTCAGATATATTACGAAGCAAAGCTTATATTACTTGGATACATGCAGGTGAACATCCTTTACTCACTCTTCCAGCGCAATGAATCTTGCAATCGAGACAGAGAGAGAAAGAGAGAGAAACATTTATTCTGAGAAGGAGTGAAATATTCGCACTAATAGCGCAGCCTCCTCGGTCCAGGAAGCCGGGGACCCGAGCCGTCCCCCGAGTTCGGTCGGCCAGACTACGGTGATCATCCAGGCTGGGGCTCGACAGCTGAGCCTCCTACTGCTCTTCGTTTAAGTCCTTGGTGGTTATAGTATAAAATGTGGCATCGCCATACATATGTTTTTGGTGCTATCTTAGTATCGATAAAACATTTATCTGTATTTAATGTGAATATACGTACGATAATGAAAACGAAAAAAAAAGTTATCGATTGATCCACCTCAAAATATTTTCTCTGATCCACAAATTTGTTATAAATATATTGACCCAATTTCACCATGTTGAGAAGCACCGTTTCTAGCAAGTACAATTCCTAACCGCGGCCACGCGCGGGAAGATGATAAAGAAGAATGCGAAGAAGAAGCTTTGAATACGTTGTACGTGCTTCAAGGCGTCACATCGCTACCATTTTTCGTTGTTGCCTCTCCTGGTGCCTGCCGAAACTTGAGGTAAATATTTTATTTTGTTCTGGGATCCGTCGCTTAACTCTAGGAGAATTAATCGTAATTTTTTTTAGAAACGCTCTTGCTAGCGTGCACTTTCATTGAAGCAGTGCAGTTGCAGTGATGAGGTGATTCTCATTTCCTTCTGTGAGCTCATTTTATAGGCAGAAGAAGCTTCAGCGTTTTTGGAGCATTGCAGGTTATGCATAAAATAACAAGGGCGCATTACTTCTGGGTAAGGCCTCAACACCCCTTCAATGGCCACTAGCTTAAAGTATACCAACAGAATGGCACTGTCTTTCTAATGACTGACAGTTTGACCGAAGCGCTTTAGCCTACCTGCCAACAATAACCGTGAAATCGAGGTACCTCAACCTGATGCCAGTCACCTGCCTTTTCTTTTCAGAATCCCAAAGGAAACGTTGCCGCGCGTGCAGTTGCATGAACATCTGATCTATTTCTGCGCTAAAGTGTGCAAACCTTAATCCCGTAGGCTGTATAGTCCCAGAGTGTGCATAATGGGCTCGAAATTAACAGAAAAGGATGATTTACGCCACGCACTTAGGTTATAATTTGTTTTTGTTGAGCGAAGGAAAGGAGCTAAGAAATTTGGGCAATATATACATGAGATGATTGTTGAAATGAAAGGTAGTAAAAGAAAAACTTGAATGTTTGGTACTGAGCATGTCATTATCCTGCTGTTGTCCTAACTTTTCGCCACTTCAATATTTGGCTATCTGTCTCTGCTTCGGAACCGATCCCACAAAACGCGTAAAACACTGCTAATTGCCCTCGCCCTACAAACAGATCCCAATGCAGCTTTCGTAATAAGCGTAGCACAATAAGCTTCAATCAGCCATGGGAAATACACCGCGTATTTCCCTCAGTTTTGTTTTCATTTCTGTTTAGCACCGCGAAAGCGGTGGCGCCCAACACTGCTGACAGATGTTAACCCTAAGAGCCAAGTAGCGGTCCACTGTTATTCCTAAAACGTTGTTGCCGTGAAGCCTTCAAGGTCCAGTTGAATGATTCATTAAAAAAATTGCTCGTTGTGAAGTAAGAAGTCGGGTTATTGCCGTTTTTTATATAAAAAAAATGTGAAATCGACAATTTACATTTCTTGATGGCGTAGCTTTGGAGTCATGATCAAAACAACTGGCCCCAAATATTTTTTTTTTACTGTCCGCCAATATACGCATGGTTGAGGCTATGCGAACACGTAAATGTTTGGTTTCGTTTGGCTTGTGGGGTTCAACGTCCCAAATCGACTCATGCTATGATAGACGCCGTAGTGGAGGACTGCGGCAATTTCGACCACCTGGGGTTCTTTAACGTGCACTGACATCGCACAGCACACGGGCGCCTTGCTATTCACCTCCATCGAAAAGCGACCGCCGAGGCCGGTATTCGATCCCTCGTTCTTGGGAACAGTAGTCGAGCGCCCTAACCAATGCGCCACCCCGGCGGGGCAAAGCACGTAAATGCATTGCAAAATCGACTCATTCTTAAACAAATCATTTATACTGAGTGATTCTACATTAATGGGAGTCGATAAAGGACAAAGTGAAACCTGTGAAGTTACTGCTTGGAATGAGCGTTAATTATTGATGCTACTGACTGCGTCACTAGTGTGAACACGAGTAACCCCAGATATGTTATCGTGTTAGGTGAGCGAAACTTCTACACGCAAGGCTTTTCATTATCGGTCAGTTACAAGTTCGAGATATATACGTGCAGTATGTGGATAGGGAGTATGTAGTTTCGCAAGGGAAGATGAAGGGCAGATGAAGGGCAGAGACCAGATTGTCAACCTTTGCTGGATCATGGAAAAAGCAAGAGAGTTCCAGAAACCCATCTACTTCTGCTTTATTGATTATGCGAACGCGTTTGACTATGTAGATCACAGCAGATTGCGGCAAGCTCTCCAAGAGATGGGAGCTCCAATTCACCTCATCTGTATCCTCAGGAACCTGAATGAAGGGCAAGAGACCACAGTCAGAACTGGGCATGGTCTTACTGATTGGTTTTTGATTGAGAAAGGAATGAGACAAGGCTGCATACTGTCGCCCTGCTTGTTTAACCTATATGCTGAGTGCATCATGAGGAAGGCCGGCCTGGACGTGTCTTCAGCTGGAGTGAATATTGCCGGAAAACGTATCAACAACCTTAGATATGCGGATGATACCCCTTTAATGGCAGAAAGTGAAGTGGAACTCAAGAGACTTCTGATGCGCGTACAAGAAGAGAGGGAGAAGTTTGGGCTTAAACTGAACACCAAGAAGACAAAGATCGTGGCGACTTGCCCTATCAAGTCCTGGAGCATCAAGGGACAAGAAGTGGAAGCTGTGACAGATTTTCTCTTCTTGGGCTCCAAGATTACCCCGGAAGGAGACTGCAGCCATAAAATTAGGAGCCGCCTGCTTCTGGGAAAGAACCATGGCTAGCCTTGACCGCCTAGTAAAAAGCAGAGACATTCGGCTGCCAACCAAGATCCGTATAACTCGTGCTGTGGTCCATCCAGTAGTGATGTATGGATGCGAGAGTTGGTCTGCAGAAGAAGGCTGACCGCCGAAGAATTTACTCGTATGAAATGTGGTGCTGGCGGAGACTCTTGAGAGTTCCTTGGACATCCAGAAGTTAAATCAGTCGATACTGTCGACCATAAACCCTGACTGCTCATTGGAAGGTCAAATTCTAAAGTTAAAGCTCAGCTACTTCGGTCATCTGATGAGAAGAGAGGAGTCGCTGGAGAAAGATTTGATGTTGGGAAAGGTTGAGGGTCACCGGAGAAGGGGTAGACAGCAAACGCGATGGTTAGATGACATCCTCGAGGCACTGCAGATGAAAATATGTGATGTTAAGAAGATAATGAGAGACCGGAAAGCGTGGCCTGCTATGGTCCATAGGGTCAATGAGAGCCGGACATGACTGAATGACTGAACTGAACTGAAATAAATGTATTGAGTATTCATGGATAGTAAATATGAGCTGTAATATTACGGTATTTCTAACTATACTGAACTTGTTTAGTACTTACGGCAAATGTTAAGTAGATCTTTTCGAAATGAAAGACCGCAATGATTGGTCACTGCTCTATTACTTCTCTAATCCTAAATGTCAGTTTGTACTAAATATTTGCGAACTCAAGCTTGTTCTTTCAGGTAGAGATGAATACCAAGAACGAACTGAAGTTCACCGCCGTGAAGTGAACTAACTGACAAAAGATATCCTTTGTTAACAGGTGGACCTATCGTACGACAGCTGTTTTAAATGTATCAGCGAGAACATGTGGACTCTGGCCTGGATCATTGGCAAAAATTAGGACAAAAAATATCCAAGATTGGTGCTTGCATATAGCGTCCGCACTAGAATTCAGGAGACATTTATGTGCTATATCAGCGGCATAACGCCTTTAACTGCTTTTTCAGCCGCACAGAAGCTCTCTCTTGAGCCAAGGCGAAATAACGACCAACGCTTTCACAGGGGTAACGGAACTGACTCACCAACCGACTGTCATAAGTTCGAATTCTAATTATCCCAATTTTCTTTTTAGTGCTACACATTGACATATTGCCACTAACCATTCAAAACTTTATTTCTTATTTTTTCCTGCAGCCGCCAGCATGCAGCCTTAACACTGCGATTACAGCGCACGAATCTATTTGTATTCTTTGTTTTATTCATTTAATTTGTCGCGACAAGTAGCCTTATCGTGCTATTTCTCACGAAAGATGCGCCCAGATGTATCTCGAAGATTCCAGACATTCGCGTGTGTTTCTACAATGTTCCAGTGTATGCTAGTTACCCGTTGCAGTTTTATCTCGATCTTTCTTCGTGCCCTTTAAAACGGGCGCTGATGCGCAAAACGGGCATTCGCAGAACGACGACCTCCTAGAATGTTATTGCTATCGCCGCCGCCGATTGATTAGTTCTTTTGCGGGCACAAGTCAGCCCAAATAAATAATTGGTTCCAGTAAATCTCAAGCCTTCTCATTCGTCGCCAATGGCATTGTCACCACCACGTCATAATATCACATATGACAATGAGGTTTGATTCATGTTAAATGATTTTAATCTCTATTATTGATTCTCTATATGATTTCTACTTATTTTTATTCCATGTGTGCCTTTAATACGGATTTTATCTACGTTACAAGAAATGTGCTGGCTTTTCTGCTATATGTAACCCACAACAGTCTCTCTCGTAATACGCTATCCAAATAGAAATCTAAAGGCACCCGGTATAATGATGTCGGCGTAGCTTTTGTAAATTTGTCAGCAGACATTTAGCAGTACATTCAAAAACGCAGGGGAGCGCGTCAAAATCAATCTATTTGCAACCCTTGATTACAGTAGTGGGAAATGGTATGACAACAAGGAACCAGGGGCAGGAAAGAGCGCAGGGGTAAATACGAAGAGTTAATATCTTGAATTTCATGAAGTTTATTTCCAGATTTAAAGTGCATTTCGAAGCTTAAGTTAATTACTACATAAATATATTGTGTCAAATGGATTGCCTGATGCATGTTTTTTGTTCGAAATTCCCCGTATTTTCAACTTTCATCGATTCTGCACTTTGTGCTAGTGTGGTCGTTCCGTTTGAAATGTTCTGAAAAAAAAAATATTTCAGTAAATGATTAACCACAAAACTTCATCGAATATTGACCCTTAGCGCAACTTTTGATTTTGTTTCTTGACAAGAACACATATTACCAAGGACTGACCGTAGAAAGGGCTGGCAAGAAAACACCTATTATCCCTAGAAATTACTATTTGTTTAAGATAGCTCATTTAAGGAGCTTTATGACGTGTAATTGAGTTTATGAGATCATTTTTTGTTTATGTAGTCGCATGAGGTTCACACAACAAATGCTTTCTCCTTGCCTCAATTTGCCTTTTAGTGTACCTGGAAACATGTGGGACGAATATTGTTTACAAAATTTATGCTTCTTTATTTCCTTCCAGCACGATCGCTTGCGGAGGAAGATCGGCCCATTAAAATATCGCACACCATGGCTGAGCTTTCTGTGCTTCCATCGGTGATGATGCGGTCCATGATGCGATCTGGTCTATCAAGGATTGGCATAGAGGAGTCGGTGTAAGCAAAAATCTACTTATTTTTTAAGTACCTGAGCCAGCTGATCAGATAAAAATTGCATAAAATAGTATAAACTAACTATTAGTCAACTATCCTTAGGTCTAAATGAGTAAGTGCACACACAGCTAGCTGTAAGACTACGTTATAACCATGCCTTGAGGTCATATTTTATGTATTTTAGGAGATTTTTGACTTTGTACGCTCCGCCTGAATGCTCTTTCACCTTCTCCTAAAGCAATGCAATACAGCTGCGTAAATGGTGTGCGTTTGACTTTCCAGCCAGTGAATATTTATGAGCAGTGAATAAGCCTGCGCAAAACCTGTCTGAAAGTAGAGGTTCGAGGAAGAGGAAATAACAGCAGTACAGTTGTGGATTCCTTAAACCTCGTACTGATCGTCTCGCAGACAAGGTGAAGACTGCATTTTGATCGAGCCATATAAGTTTTGTAGGCTTCTAACTTAGCACCGTTGGGAAAGTTTATTGCGGAGAGACAAGAGAACGCTCGGCGACCAAATTACCTTTACAGGCATACGTGCTCTCTTTTTCTGGAAGGTATTCACAATATATAAGGTTCTATAAAGGTGATAGAGATAAAAAGCACATTTAAGTGTATACCTGTTATCATAAACAGTAAATTAACACGTATGTTTAAAGAGAAAAAAAAAAGAGACGCTAGAATTTATTGCTGGAGAGAAAATAAATAATCTAGCTTTGCCATGTCGTGTAGAATGTACAAGCCCACCTCTTCTAATTTCAACCTTACAATTATTGAGACGCTACGCTTCTATACTGCCACATGTTGCATAAATGCCTGCACAGCAGGACTTGTGGCGCGTAGGGAGTTCCGGAAAACATTCGGCTGCCTGCTTTTCGGTGCCTTTACGTTTTCTAACAGTATGCCAGTATAGAAGTTTCCCGCGCAGCACATTATAGCTCCAATAAGAAACGTGTGGTTCCTAGTCATTCTACTTCCCTATTTCGCGCAAAGAATTAGGAATATTGTACCACCAGATTGCATACAGATCACAAAACTCTCTCATAAAAGTATGGAAAGATAATGTAACAGCACAGAAGAAGATGAAGTTTAGAACACAAGTGAAGGAGAAAGACGTTGGAAAAAGACTCTCGTGCCGGACGCGCTGCCGTTGACCAGCTGAGCTCCCTGCCCTATCGTCTTGTTGTTCAGCGCTCCGACGTCTTACCGCCGTCGTAATAATATGTTATAATCGTTATAATCAATACCAATGAGCATATTATTTCTCAAGCATCGTTTTTTTATTTCAGAACGTTGTAATAAGAGAAGCGACCAACGTATTCTTACTACTCGAGAAAATTTCAAAAGAAAGATTCGCTGTTTACAAAAGGTAGAGATAACAAAACACGTTTGTGTATTTTTTTACCAGCCAACGTGTCTAAAACTTCTTGGGACTCTAGGGCGAACTGCTAAATTTGCGATCACTAGTCTATCTTCTCCACTTGGTGCCATGAAGTCGAAAATTATTTTCTATTATTCAAACTACGAAAGAGTTGCACTGGAACGTGGCGGCAAACAAGCCTGAAACTAAATTCGTATCTTTTTATAATAGAGGCTACTATTACACAAAGCTGCTGTCGCTTATATTCCGTAAGGAAAAAAAAAAACATCGGCACTCCAATTTCTCCTTTTTATCTTCAAAGTAACCTTGCAGCAACGATGAACCCTCATGCGTACACAGAATGAAGCTAGAAAGGCTGAGATATTACATTTGATTTCCTTACCCAACATTATTCATAGCCTATGAGCCCGTGACTTTAACGAACTCCTCAAAATAAACATATCACGACTGTAATTTCAAAGAGATTTGCAATGATCCCTTCCGTGAAATTAGCTTCACCCCTATACAGGCTCTTTTGTTCTTGAGTCGATATATAAGAAGATCCATCTGAGTGTAATCAGCAAAATTCGTGGACACTTTGGCGACTAAAGTGATGAAAGCCGAAAGCCTGAGTGCCGCATTCTGCTACGCGACTGTTGCGCATGTAGCGATGAATCCTGCTACGAGTAAAGCGAGCGGCTACTTTAACATTCTGCAAGTGCATTCTGCTTGACAGCGGCGAAATACCACTCCTTGCATCTTCGAAGTTCTACGTTTACTGTTATGTGGTTGATTTTACCGGGTGCGCGGCATTAATTAGCAATAATTTCCAAATAACACTAATTAGTGAATATTTTAGTAGGCATTGATTAGGTATTCATTATAAATAATTATTAACCAATTTGTAGGTTGAAAATAATTGATAATTAGTGATTGTTAAGCAGTAATTAGTATTTATCGCTTAGTAATTCATTATTTAAACTATAACTTAGTATTGATAAGTGATTGGCATATGGCCATATAAGGCACGCATTCGCGCATACTGTGGTGGTGCTCTGTGATTGCACGACGTCATCCAGTCTCGACCATTCAGAGCCGCAGCAAAAGCGGGAGACTTTTGCTGACGACAATAACATGACAATAACAATAAAATATATGTTGGGTGCACTTACTACTTATTATCATTTTTGTTATTGCAATAAGAAGCAGTGCTGGGTTCAGATGAGATTTTTTTGCTTTTCCAGAGGCCAAGAAGGCAACCCGATGCACTTCTGCACCTTATGCACTGTCTGCGTTCTTATCATTGTGGTGTTCTCTTACGGCATCTACCTTGCCTTCATCAAAGGCAAAGGTGCGCAATAATTCTTTCTTCTGAGTCAGTTGTCGCCCAGAAGCTACCGAGAGGAGGTAACAATAGCGTCCATTTGAACCTTGTTTCATCACATTGGAGATTCCACGAGGGTAATGTTTGCCTGTTGTACAAGCAAATGTTGACCTCGCTTTCACCATAGGGAAACATATTACGTAAGGAGCGGAAACTACCCTAGGGCTCTGCAGCCAAGCTACTAAAACTGCCGCCAGCGCCCTGAGCGGTAGGTCAGACCGCTAATTTTATCCTCTGAGATTTTAGGCGCCTGTTCTAGCTCTGTTTAAGTTTCGGTTTCGATCGTAAAGCTTTCGATTCTAATTTAGATTTGGCTATTAAAACAATCAGCTACGTCGTCTATAGTGTTGCGCAATGGATTTAATACTTCTTTCTAAGCATGCAATGCATGCAGTCGTAATAAAGTGGCGTGTACTGTAAATACCGTCCAGCTTCTCCAGAACCAAGGTACGACTTTCGTAGTTCATTCAGATCGGAATAATGCAACAGGAGCTGTTTTCTATATGGCACAGTGGCAGTGGCTGTGCTTCTATAAGAAATGTTTATTTTCTCGCTTACATTTTGAATTGGACAGAAATAATAATAAGAAAATGCCTTAAATTACAAAAATAGCAAGAAAAAAGCTATGGTAAATCACGTAGCAGAGTGTCAAGGGGAAAAGTAAAAAAGAAAATCGTGCACACCCGCTCCGTGTATTGCTTCTAAAACATCACCCGTGGGAACAACACAAAAGGGGTTCTCAGCGGCTAGACACAACGCGGAAAAATGCACATGCAACCCGCGCGGAATTTCTACACAACATCAGCCTTAAGCAATAGTCTGTTCAGAAATTTTAACACAACACACTGAACACATGATAAGTAGGGTCGTGATCAAAACTGGCTGCTGCACCTGTGACACAGGTGATACGGGTGTATACTGTGCGCGACTAATAGCAGTAGATGTCCTCAAAATGCAGGCCACGGACGGGCAGCAGCGCTTTGGCTACCGCAACCAGAATGTTTTAGCCGCGACAAAAAACACAGCATGTAAAAATTGTGCCTACGATCTGGCATCGTGCCTGTACAGTATAAGGCAAACATAATTCGCAAAACAATCCCAAATGCGCAATACACTGTTCTTGTCGTGCCGAATAAATGTTTGGGTTATGGTATAGGTGAGCCACGCATAAATGCTTTGTTCTAAAGCGTAAGTGTTGCGACTGACTTTATAAATTTACGCATTGGAAGTAATGCACATGTTGTTCAGAAACACACGACCTAAAAACAGTGGTTGCACGGGTAAAGTGCGTCACGGCTCGTTATTCCATGTTACACGTACAAAATGCATACACGCAGCACTACAAACGACCTGCTAACAGCTTTCTTAGCTCAAGAAGCACAAAAATCAGTTCTACAGATAAAATAAACTAAGCTATCCGCAAAAACGAGGCGCCGCGTTGAAAGGCGCGGGGAGGTGGGCGTATCCGACGGCACATGACCGGCGCCGCACCGTTTATATGAAAACGGGACGCTTAGATGAAACTCGGAATATGTGTGGTAAGCTATCTATCCGTGAGCTGAAGTCGAAGCGCACATCTGTAAACCGCCTAGCGGGTGATCTGACCAGTACCCATTCAGCCACAAAACGGCTCAAATTTCCGCTCTTTACATATGTTTGTTTCTCCATGCCTTCCCAATTATCCAAATGTTTTCGAATATCTAATCCGCAAGAAAAGAGACAGAAAAAACACAGCCGTTTCCTTACCCAAACTCTGCATGATTAAACGATAATTCCAACATATATGAATGGAAAGTTGTTTGTTTTTCTTCGCAAATTAACTGGCGAATTGGTAAATTTTTTATCGGCTGCATTCAGCGTACTTCTTGACATCGAAAACACACAGATTAGTTACTGATAGCAAACGTGCTCACAGAAACTCTTTGTTCTTCATCGAGGTTCGGGACATTTGCATTCACGTTTTCTTGTCAGCCTGCGTGATTGCGAATAACTTCGCAGCAGTCACCGCATATCGTTTCGTGACATGAGACAGGTGTTGCGTGTGGTGTTTTGCCAGGTAGTAGCGTGAGCCCTCAGGAAAGATGTTTGCTGCGCTTTCATTTTCGGCTTACTAGGGTCGCCTTTCAGAAAACCGTGTTCCAAATTCGCAATCAGCGCTCTTAGTAGCGCGCAAAGTAGTATTCAACGAAACGGTTTCATTCAGAAATGTAACTGTGTATAGTTGTTTACAAGCTTGTACGCTGTCGTCAATAACTAAATAGTTCGTTGATTCCTTTACTGCTAATGTCATTTAACATGCAATAAGCTTTCACTCTGTCGTTTACAGATGCCCTGATATTTTAGTGCCTCATTCTGCAGGGTGCCTAGGATCCCTGCGTAAGCTAGTCTGGTTTCAATCCTGTGCTGTCAACTCGTTAAATAACTATGGACACCAAATTTTGGTGCAATTTTTCTTCTTGTTAATGATGCGGAAGTCATTACTGTATATCAATCCCCACACAGTTTTCGCTTACGACCAATAAATAATTTATAACTGAATTTTCTATTCTCACCAGTTTTGGTTTCGTTATCCGAGAGATGGCTGTGACGTCACAATCATCTCTTGATACGCGGCATGAAAAAACAGCGATATAATCACTCAATTTTCACTTGCAATGACTCCTATTCTTGAGGCAGGCTGGCTTTACTATTGTAGTGAATTGAAGTGACACACCAATGATATCGCTGTATTTTCATCCTTCGCGTGCTAAACTTGACTGTGACGTCACAGCCATCGATCGGCTGTTGAAATCGAAATCGAAACAGGTGAGAAAAGAAATTCGATTATAAATTATTCAGTATTCATAGGCGAATGTGACGTGGTAATCCATGTACAGTAATGTCCTAGGCATCATTACAAATGATATAACACGAACCCAGAAATGAGGTGCCTATAGTCCTTTAAGACTTAACATCTTGTTTCAAAGCAACAGACATTATATGTCTTTGCATCGTCGGAAACTGAGGATTCATATTCTTCAGTGCTGACACCAATCTGTCTACAGTGAATTACTGCTCTAAACTGTTTAATAATTAATATGCGCGCTTGCAGTACATCCATAAGCGTGATTAATTTGTCAAATTGTCTAAATAAATTTTATCTGCGCCAAATATTTACCTTTGAGCCAGACTGTCGAGGATTCCGCAGCCTTGTAACACAAGGTAAGAACAATCACTCGCCATAAAAATTGAAGCGTTTTCGAGTTGAAAGAAAATAGTACCCACTGTTCTTTATCAGATAAAACAGTGTAACATTACGCGCTGCTTCGCTGCAACTCTATACCGATATGCTGATTCTGTGTACACTGGCGTTCACTGAGTGCACAAAGCTTCAGACGTGACTGTAGTATAGCTGTTGGAGCAGCACGCTAAGTAATTATTTGTGCATAACCAACCGCAGAGCCATATGCCGGTGAAGAGTTCAAATTGGAAGCCGTCAAAAATTAGTCTTACTTACTTTGACTACACACCACTAACTATGCACGTTTCTTGACCGAGAATCGTTCCTTTTTTTTTTTTCTTTTTACATATCTCGATTATATTGAGGGTATCCAGAGTGGGCTTTTCTGTACTAAAATGCACTCCCAGTTGTTAGTGCCTCCATAACTTAACTTCCTTATAGTTTCATGGCTTTTTTTGTACGTGTATGTGCGAAAGCTAGTTTTTGCAACCAGATTTGTTAGCTGCTTCCTTCACTGCAATTCAATATTTTTGCATTGCAGTTATTTTTGTTGACGCGAATTTTACCCTTATTGTAGGAAAAATGACCTCACTCGCATGTAACAAATTTTGGTGCTGGTATCTATAATCTGCATGCACGTACCACTCTTGAAAATTTGAAACGAAATTGGATAATACTCACTTACGCATGACATGTTTTTTACTCCATACAGGCCCCATCCCCATTGACGCAGGTAATCAAGAAATGTCTAGAAATGTGCTATGCTTGGCAATTATATTTCGTAAGCCATTCGGTCTACACTATCTGTCTCTTTTTCTTCAGAAGAAACCACGACAGTCGTATCGTTTGAGACGTGTAAGTAAGCGCAGTCACTTTATATTCTTGCCATACACAGAGTAAGAAAATGGTGCTAAATATATTTGCTTTCTATTTTCTAAGCTTTCCTAAAGAGAGAAATGTCAATCGTATCTTATGTCATTGGCTCTAATTACAAGTACTGGATTTTGCAAACTGCCGTTAAGAATTATGACAAAATATAGTGTAAGAAATGTTAGTCAGTATGACTTAAGCGATGCGCTAACTGTTGCGGCCACGTTCATTGAAGTTTTTCCCAAAACACAATGACCACTGACCGAATTTTTGCTTCTATTCCGAAACATTTCAGTCTGCTCACCGCCAATCTCGTTTTGTTTTCGACATATTTAGTACACGTCACACATAAGAAACGTTTACTACCAGAGTTACTATTTTGTACCTTCTTTGCTAGAATAAACAGCGTGGTAATTTTAATGCCTTAGTGTGTGGTGAAACGAAGACAGAAAACGTTTTTGCTTTAAATGCAGGGAAAGAGTATTTGTCTTCGGTTCCTTAGCAAGCCGACTTTAGCTACACTGAGCGTTTCTTTATCACAGGTAATAATCTCACCTGGACGCGTAAGCATATCGCCTTCTTTTTTTAATATTATACCAATGGACGAAACCAAAGAGCATTTATTAGAGCAATCATATTCTGCCATTGTTTGCTGCAACCATCTAAGCACATTTTTAGTCACTGAATGTTTTGCCTGCTTCAGCGACCAAAGAGGAGCCTCCACTGCTGTGCTCCTTCGATGGTACCAAGGAATACGAGTTTCCAGTCCACATGTGCTCCTACATCATCTTTCTTTCGGCCATCGTTGACACGACGAAGCAAACAGCTGTGCCCCTTCCTGGAGGTGAGGGCAGTCATAATACAGGCGCTATAATAGATGCCTGTCTACATTTCAACGCGCAATAGCGATTGACTCACACTAGTTTACCTATCTACAATGTTGTGACTGAGTTTACAGCAATATTTATAGTAATAACGTTTTGATCCGCTAAATGGCAAATGGCCACCTAATCATAGTAAAGGATAAATATGTCTATTCATGGCGGCTCTTTGCGACACAAATGTAAAACTCTGACGCAGTATACTCATCACCCACGGCAATCCTTTATCTAGTCAAAAGAATTCCTGCAGTATAGAATGTCGGTGTGGGCTTACTGGGCTTAGTATGACTGCGAGAATATATTATCGTTCTTTACAATCTTTTTGTCTCGCGCATTATCAGCTTTCTGTTATAGTTGTCATACATTAGCAGGCCTTCAAGTGAATTTCTCATTGCTTTATCAGACATTGGCCATATGACCGCTTCCACAATGTCTATTCAGGCACTCCCCTATGGGGCCCCCTTTTGTATATTTTCGATCTCCAATGAAAAAAAAAAAAAAAAGAAGACGCCGGCAGAGGTTTATTTCTTTGATGTCTTAGTTCAACAGAGTAAATGATCAAACTGCCTTAGATTATCAGCAGGCTCAGACACAGCACATATATAGTAGCTGAATACCAGAAACCAGCCTCTACTATCCGACCAAGATAATAGCGCAGAAATCAAATTAACCTACATATAATCACGTGCAATCCCGCATGTACATCAAGCACTCGAGAACCGTAATGTGTTTCAAGATAGCATTGTGAGAAAAACTGTTCTGAGTCAAGAAAACAATGTCCGTCAAGATTCAAGCAGTGCATGCTAATACCTTCTATGCTAAGAACTAGAGAGTTCCTCGCCCAATAATTGTACACATTTCTAAAGTAATTCCGCTGAGCAGCCCCGCACCCTTCAGCTGTTGGTAGCTTTGTCATAAATTCCTTTGTGATTCTTTTTTTTGTTCCTTTTTCTTTTCTGCATAAAAATTTTTCTTTTGTATCTATTTTTTATCTTAGGTTTGTTTAAGCCCTTAGTGATTTTCCCAGTGCGACCTGGGAAACGTTATTTTTATTTGTTTTTAATGGCCCAAAGTAACTTCAGTAGTGCTCTGTGCTCTGTAGGCAACCCACTGTAGAGAGGTGCTAATAATATTTCTGTATTCACTTAATACTTCTGTATGCTTCGGACACCAGAAGAGCCAGAGCAGATTCGAAAGCTCAGGAGGCGTGAGCCTCACTCGGTAGAGTTGCTTGTCCACGTCTCCTCTACGGTGAGCATCAGGCTGACAAATTCCACCTGCGGTTTTGACGGAGGACGGTGGTTCATAACGCTCTGAAATTTTGTACACTTCTATAGTGCTTTTCACTTTCTCTGCCTGCGCTTATATGTTAGGAGGCATCATCTATAGGGCGGTCTGTTGAAGCCACAAGCTATGTGCATCGCCAAACTGGGCTACGTCGGTAGCCGTAGTGAAATAGTGTGTGAGCCAAACTCTTCAAACCGCCCAAGCCTCACGAGCTAAACGTTTCCAAGTTATAAGTCAAGCTTCTAAACATTTTTATAAATTTACGCGTTTTCGACTACCTGAGCGTCGGAAAGCAGCAGTTTGTAGTCGCGAAGTAGTACAAATGCAGCGCAACCTGGACAGTGCAGCTGCCTGCGAGATAATGCCAGTGACATGGAGAAAGCACTACGCATTAACTGAGGAACATAGGTCTCCTACTAGTAGAACGGCAGTTTGGGCGAGTTGGTTGGCTTCTCTCTAATCCATGTGTTAGGGTGTATGATCAGCACGGACCTTAATCACAGTTTGCGCAGTCGTCCCCAGTTAGACTTACCACCTAAGGCCAAGCATTCATATATTTGTACCTTCTGATACCCTAAATTAACTATGCCAGTGTATGTTTGTTCTGTAACATCGATACCGCGTCCTTCATTTGATGCCATGCGCTATACAACTCTCACCCACTGCGAATTCTCAGACATGAAGAGCACAGTGCGGCGCGTCAGTGGGACGCGTCAGTGCAGCCAAATGCAATGGATATTTTTTGGCGTAAGCATTGTATGCACGTGAAATAAGTATTTTTGTTTCCATGCAGGGAAACAATATAAGCTTGGCGATTATAAGGGCGTTATTGTAGATAGCAAAAAATGCTATTCATTAGCGATTGTGCTGTTCGGTGACAGCAATGAGTTTTACATGGTACGTTTAACTTTAAATAAAACGCCGGCAATCTCTTGTTAACACCTGCTCCTCCACGTAGTGCATTTATTCTGTGCACTTCGTACCTCATTTACGAGGTGCACTACTATGTATTATTCTTTTGTGAAGAATTTACATTCTAATATGATAACCAAGACTGAAGAAAAACCTTGTTCAGTATCGCGATAAAACGGTAGAAAAATGCTTCGCCTCACATACCCAGAAATATGGAATATTTTCTGTGAAAGCCTTTACAAAACTATATATTTTTACATATTGCAAAACCTTACTCACAATCACAATCGACGTATTCCTGGGTCTTCATTTTTGAGCTTGCTAGGTTTTTCTCTTTCATAGATCTCAATACACTGGCTTTCTGTACCGTATAGTCTGACTAATAGGGTTCTATCTCAAGACAAACTTCAGATCCACATTTTACACACTTAAGATGCTTAGATTGTTTCCTTGAACATGTTTATAAAAAGACCATACCTAAATGCAGAGTTGCCTCTAAACTATATAAATAATTTCACGTTGATTTTCAAATGCAGTCTTAAATATTGTTTGTGAGCCCAATATAAGTTCCTAAAGCAAATATTTTCTGTGCGCGCGAAGCGCAAACTGTGCCTGTCAATATTTTCATTACAGTTCGCTGGCAATACTTCACAGTTCCCTAAATGAATACCAAGAAACGCATCCTAGGGTTTGATAAGAAGGTTTGAACTACTCACTTGCAATGAAACATGGTTCGGAAGCTAAGCCCAGTTTCATAAACTTGTGCATAAGGGTGCCTTAAATATACCGCATATGCCTAATATTCACAAGGCATTGCAGAAACCAGCACTTCTTTCAACTATACACAGGTTCACTTGTTATGGCGAGTGCAGCGTAAAAGAGTAAAATAAATATATGCGTCATATAGGCATGCTTCAAACCTACTCAGCTGGGAAGGCGAATATCTCACTACACTGAGTAACTGCCGCACCTACTACAACGCAGTAAGAGAGGGTAAGTTTACTTGGGGGCGATAGGTTACTCCATATTTCAATGCAACAAAGGCAGATGTAGCAAAGTTATTATAGAAAACGTGCAGCTGCCGCACTTTCTTATGATTTCATTCATTGTCTTGATTACAATCCCCAGTCATCTGTACTGATAACCGGTGAACCAAACTCAGTAGCAAGAATAGGAACGTTACAAACTGAGAGGTTGTTTTATTTCGTTCTCAGGTCGAACATGTGATTTTAAAGCCCGCCACCGCTCACAGATGACGAAATCATATCAAGCTGAGGCTTTATTACCCTATATAAGCGGGGACGAACTGCTCTGTGCTACTTTTATCGCACTTCCATGAGAATCACTTACTGCGGTGTGTAAAGCGCTTACATTGCACTGTAGTACTGTCAGATCTACTCGTATAACAAGCTTATGGTTCCAACAAGCTGTAATCAGAAAAGTGTTTGTTTTTGTTGTCTTGTAAATAGTGTTTAATGTCCCAAAATGGCTCAGGTTATTCTAGTTCAGGGCGCTGGAAACTTCTACTACCTCGGATTCAATAACATACACTACAATCACGCTAGCGCCTTGCGCTTGACCTCCGCAAAGCGGATACAATGGCCCAGTTTTCATCGCGCCTCCGTGCGTTTAGCAGTGGACCTCCCTAACAAATAATTAACCGTGCCTGTATAGACCTGATAATTAAGTGTACAAAACAATACACAAAAACGTTCCCAGCCTCAAAATTTACAAATATATGTTTTGTACCAGCGATTATATATATATAAATAAAAGTTCAAGCGAATCTTTCTCCAGTCTTAAACGGGTCTCCTGATACCTGCCATTATATATTCATTTTATTCCTGCAATTAGTGAAGGAACCCAAAGTTTTAACACTTATAATGTCTTCCTGAACCACTACTGATACAAATATAACAAACGTGTTTTCCATATATATTATACGTCACGTGGCAACCAAATTAAGGCGTGCGCTGAAGAATTACTACCAGTGGTTTCTGGCCTATTCAAGGAAGCAGATATTCTAGTCTACTGGTCCAGTCAGACATACATGAAGTTTTCAAAATCCTGGCGTCCTAGTCTTCCGTTAAACATTCCACAATTTTTGTTTCTCAGCTCATCTCCTTGCTGCTTTCACGCTTGCCTTGCAGCTGCCCAGCAATTCCAGCACTTCAAAGCTATGACAAAACCTGGTGGGGTGAAAAAACTGCTTTCTTTTCGTTTCGATGACATCTCGTCATTGACCTCAGATGCGCTGGACACTGCGTTCAACGCAGCCAGAGACGTTGTATTCAACGGCATGGACATCCGCTACACGCCGGGTGATACCCACTGGCTGAATGTTCTGACGGTAAGGAGAAGCGTGGATGTAAGCTTGATCAACCAAATTAAATCTCAATACCTACCGAAACGGTAAAATTTTCGGCACCTATATTTTTATAATATTCTTGTTTTAATAAACAAATAGCGGCCTAATCGGTACTACGCCTAGATTATTGTGTAACCGGAATGCGTGAGTGTTGACTCATCTTTTGCTGCCATAACCCAGGTACAGTTCTTGAGGAAGCCTACATGTAAACACGTTGCTCAGTGCTCCTGTGCAAGATAGCGAGTAACGGCTTGTGCTAACTGAATTAAGGCACGTAGTTCATGGTGGTTACATCGACGTGTCGTGCAAAGATGTAAGGTAAAATTCCTTTCTATTTCTCTGGCACCTGCTCACCATTTGGATGTTACCATGCATATCTGTTGCCACTAGAAGCTGACTGCCCAAAATATCACTGAAATTCTCTGCTGATTACGGGGACATTCATGTATATTTTTCGACAGGAAAAAGCAAACAAAACGTGATTATAATGTCGTGGTGTTTTCAATCTATGTGCTGCCTCCGCGTAGGGAGAAGCGAGACAAACAAGAGAGCTATTAAGAACTGATTTGCAAGAATTGTGGTACTTAGAAGAGCACTCGCGCTTTCCGCTGTGCCTCGCTTTATCTTTGCCTCATGACTGCGTCGTCACCACTCTTCGGGCATTTATTTGCAAATGAAGTGCACAACACGGCAACACTCATCCTCACCGAGAGTGAAGCATTAGTGTTGGTTTCTTTTTTTTGTGGTGATTTTTGTTGAAACTAATTTAATTATGTCGCCCAGACTTACTGTGCAGTGTTAATTTGGCAGTCAAGCACGCCCAACTTGTTGCTTTTTCGTGATGTTCGACGCATACAGGAAATGCATATGGGCTAATTGGTTCCACGTATTGCACACACGGCACTAATTTCCCTTTTCACTTTGTTCTTGCAGGAGCTCCGGACACTTGCTGATAAAAACGGCTATCTTATCCATGCTGTTTTCGACCATCCCAACAAGGTTGAGTTGAGGTAAAAAATCATATCCTGGCTTTGTTTTCGACTGAGCTCCTATAAAATGCATTGTAATTCTTAGGAGTGGATCTTGAGATGGGATATAAAACTAGTCTTATATCATGAGCGCCTTTATTTATTTATTGTTGAATATCTTCGTTTTCACCAACTAGTCGTATTTTGCGAAAACGAAAACTGATTTCCAAGCAAAATAGAGAAAGCAATTAAAACAAAAACGTAATCTCCAGAAAATACCGAATATATACTGTCTCTGCTATTATTATGCATTGATTCAGTCGTTTATACACTGTGCTCAAAATTACTGAAATAGCACATTTAGTGCAGGCTGGCTGAATTCAATGTTACTTTAGTGCGTATCTCAAATGCGCCATTTCGACAATTCAGCCGCGTAGCCGTTGCTGTTGGTGTAACCGAGCGTAAGTCACGAACCACGCATATTATGAGCCAAGCAGAATTTCTCAGAAGAGAGACGATCCACGGGCTTTGCACCACTCGTTCGTGGCTTTTCTCTATCCGCATCTGAGAAATTCTCATGCAGGTTCATAGTGCATTTCAAAAATTCTCATAACCAATTGAGAACCCATTGCTTGATTTCGTACTGCAACAATTCTTCATCTTGCAGGGACAAAAATAACCTGATCTTAAAGGATGGAAATCATGACACACTAAAAAAACCTATTAGTAGGCCGGATGCGTTTTCACAAAACATACATGTAGGGAAGGATTAAGCATTTGAACTTTAAGGAAAAGCCCCAGATCAATATACTTGTTGCACTAAAGCTTGTACTAAAAAGCACTAAACTACTAGAACTAAACTTGCACTAAAAGCAATGCGGAGCATGCTGGGAGGATGTTATTTTCTTCACTTTTCTCTCGGCAGCCTTGTCCATATTGCTTCATTCCGCGTCTACACCCCGCTTTCTCAAGGACCTTATTCGGCTCTTCCCATTCAATCCAAGACAAAAATTGTAAGTTAATGAACTTTTATGACATAATTGAAGAAATTGAAGCGCTCTTAGTTATACGTTTGATAATTTACCTGGTGCTAGAAGTGCGAGTAGTAGTTAGCAGTAGTGTTAGTAGTCAGAAAGTGGAATAAGTTTTCTTATATTTCTTTATAAGGCTTAACTTCCCAAAGTCAGATTAGTGAGACGCATTAGTGGAGGTATCCGGAAATTTCTACCGCATGAGGTTCTTTAGCGGGCACTAACATCGGACAGTATTAAGTGTGTGGCTGCATTGCCCTTATCAGGGGGAGAAATAACGGTTGAATAGACTGCCATTTGCGTGTATATATATATATATATATATTGCTTTCGTGTGTGTGCGTATAAACGACGCGGCCGTGAAAGACGCCTCCTCCCTCTTAATGGACCCAACATGTGTGAAGGTCTGCTGGCGGACGCCGTACTTACGGCCAGCGGAAGAACAAAGGCCACAGAAAAGCTCCGCTCCCGAAAGGAAACCTGATCCTGCCGAAAGCGTTCTCAGCCAGGCCAGCGAGTAGGTTTCTGATAGGTTTACGGACGCTGGAGTTCGGCAGTTGTAACGGCGATGCAAGACACCAACAGCGGCCACGAAGAGCTGCGGCGAAAGGACAGAGGAAGGATGGGTCTTCCGGGAGCATGGTTAGGAGGACTTCGAAGGAGAGAATAACTTCGAAGCGAGCCGATAGACGCGAGACAAAAGAGGGAGCGATATCGGGGGCCGAGACTGGATGAGAGGCCGCATGCTGACTGAGAAAAGGTTGAGCTACAATTTATGTATATGTGTAAATAAATTTTGTATCCTGTAATTGGAGTGGTCCCGGTTAATCGGGGAAGAAGGAGAAGGAAGATAAGGAAGAGGAGGAAAAACGTTTATTAAATTTTCCTTATCTTCCTTGGTGAAGCCTTCCGACCAGGGCACTATATCCCGCTTCGATCCTGCACTCCCGCAAAAGCAGATGTCGCTGTTATTGCGGATTGGTGCTATGGAAGCGGCCTCGGGAAGAAATAAATGCATATCAGTCCATAATTCTATTGGCCACTGCAATTCTCTCGGCCCGCTCGATTAACCGGCGTTCGTCGGTCGGCTCCGTGCGGTACAAGACATCTTCCCAAGTGGAGAGGCTAGGGGGAGTTATGAGTGAAATGCTACCGGGTTGCTATGGGCAGACCCAAACGGAATGATGTAGTGTAGGTCGGTGTTGTTGGCAGGTGGAACATTTCTCCGCGCAGCCGGTGCGGAAGAACAAATGTTTGTGGTACAGATTCGTGCGCGTGTGTTACGGGAGAATAGTGAGTGAAATTTGAAAGAAATAAGAAAGAGGTACCTTTTGCAAGTTTAACTGGCGCATTCGGCAGAGAGCTCTCGATTTGAAGCGGACGGGCCATCGGACTCAACGGAGGCGAAACAACAAAAGAACCAGGCTGAGCATTGAAATTCGAGCTCTGACTAGCTGGCCAAGCCGTCTCCGGAGCACGCAGCAGGTTCGCGTCTAGTAGGTCCCTCTTTCGCAGCGCACAATGATAACTATGAGGAAGTCTGTGGGGCCGCAGCGGAGAAAGAGGGCAGCGGGTCGCAGGACATCAGCAGATGCAGCTTGCGTCGAGCGCAAATGTTGGTGGCGTCAGCGGAGGCTCAGGTTTGTCATTTTATGATGAGATAGCGCAGGGGAAACTGAAACTAAAAATTGTAGAAACGGAATTTTTGGCAGCGAATTTCGAGTACGAGAAACCTGTCAGGACAGCGGCGGCAGAAAAGGAAAAAGCGGTGAGTCCAGAAAAAGGGATGAGCATAGTCGAGAATTTCGGAGGTCAGAGAGCGGGAAGTTTAGACCGCGGAATGGTAGATTCAGAAGGCGGTAATGAGGCCGATGGCGATAAGGAGGAAGCAGTTGTGAATGCTTAAATGTTTCGTTCTGACGACGCAACTGAAACAGATGTAAACATGGTTGACACTGCACTTCTCGGTGCGGCGAAAAGCACGCTGACATCCATGGGATATGCAATTCTTGATGTCAATCATCCGCAGCGAATAGAAGCTACACTCATAGTGCGCGTAGGCATGACGGAACTGAATGAAGACAGCAACAACAGTGATAGGTAGGCTGAGGCAGACGCGGCTGTAAGTCATTGCAGCAGAGCAGGACGGTAGCGACGGCACAGAAAGAGCTCACTGCTATCATTAAAGGGCAATAGAATGCAATGATTTCATACGGGATCTAACAGGCAGTGGTACGTCAAAGGAGGCGGAGGACAGCGTGAGTGCATGCGGTTCCAATACGATGGCAGCAGTAATTTTGCTTGACCAGTGTGAAAAAGTAGCAGGTCAGCCTCGTGAGCCGTGGGCACAACAGCAGTCGTGCCGGGCAAAAATCAGGCTGGTCTTGAATGACTGTGTGTCATAGGGAGACAGAGATTCTCACCAAGGGATGAAGCTTATATACCGCTCGACAGAAAGAAAGGAGGGTAAAAGGCACTTCTATCTAAGTGTTTGCAACAAATGAATGAAGTCCTTCGTGTGTACAAAGGATATATATGATATTGATCTTTTCAATTTTTCTTTCGATGACATCTCATTTTCTTCATTTTTGTTATATGTATTTATTGTAATGAGTACAACCGACACACCTCACGCGTTCCATCGAAGAAGTCGATGATGTCAATCCGGAATCCTGCAGGTTGACACCGTAGAGCTGATTCGAGCGACGCAGTCATCAGCCATTTCCTACCGTTCTGAAGTTCGAATAAAAAGCTTACAATATAATATAGGATGTCCGTCACCAAGTAGCATAGCCCATGGTTTTAGGCAGAACTTGTTCACTCTACTTCCAATCGCAGAAAACGCGTTGAAAAGTGCGTTTTGCTTTATGTTGAACGTGAGCTGCACCTGATTATGTTTTAGTTCCGTTACTGTACTTGACAGGCACTTTTTCCCGCTTCAAAAGTAATGCTGAACAATTTAATACAAGTGAACAACGCGTCTAAACCATATACGTAGTATTTGGAGCCAGCACACACAAGTAAATACGATAACTGCGCAACTCTAATTGGGTATTATCTGGCATTATGTATGCCTGCAGATATATCTCGGATGTTTCAGGAGTCACATAGATATGTGACTCATTAAAATGGTTAAATAAGTCTTCTTCTGAAGGCGACACAAATAACCACGATTTTTTCTGCAGGAAAATTCCGTCGACGAATACAGGGCGGCGCTAAAAGGAAGTGGCTCGCAGAGAGCTCTCAGTGCATGGCAGTGCTTCGCCTTCAGTCTTGCAGCCGTCTCGTTCGAGGCCTCCGAGTATATCGGGGACATCGCAGTGGGAATCAAGAAGCTAGAGTATTGCGAGGTATGGTGGCATGTTCTCTTGGGACATCGCAGTGGTACTCAAGAAGCATTGCGAGGCATAACAGCACGTTCTCTCTGGAGTATCTCAAAAAGAAAAGAAGAATAAAGTTTCATATTGGGCTGCTCTTATAAAGAGAAGTCAGTTCGTTACCGAATTCCTTATTAAATATAAGAGGGGCTCAAACGGTGATGAGGTTATTCTCCAACTGACTGCAAGGCGTCGCTGCTTTGTCGGCATAATATAGGTGGTTGCCCCAAAAAAACAACGGTGTCAGTAAAATCCACAACTAATTTTGTTGTCAATTGAGTACTTAGTCGGATGCCTTCGCTGTAAGACTCAGAGTTTTTGTTCTAACCTGAACCTAATCTGTTGAATCAATATCATATGTTTAACACGTTTTATTCATTACTGCGTATTTCACTCACCTTTAGTAATGTATTAGCGGTACATTTAATCAGAAATAGGGCGGCTAACCTGAATTTATGTGTTGGGAAATCGGAGAATACGTTTCCCTTACTTTCCTATCACAGCTTCTGCGTTATGTAAAAGCTTATGCATGATTTTACAAAGGGGTGAAGGGTTCTGCGATATTGGGGAACTGGGCTGCTATTGTAGCACAGGAAAGTGTTGAAGACTTTCCCTCTTAACAGCCCCGTCAAACCGGTTTCTCCAAGGGTCGTAAAATGGTCTATAAAGTAATTTATAGAATCAGGAGCGCTTGCGATTCGAATTGCAATTAATAGTTATGCAGTCTACACTGACTCCGACATTGCTTCAAAAAGCAGAAATGGCGGACATCCAAAACCGTTAGTTATATAGGAACGTGTTGGGTTGTAATGTTTTGGGCACATTTGGCCAACGACGGTATAATGCGTATATTTTTTTTTTTTTTGCAACCGAGCAATGCAATTTTTTCTATATTGATAATTCAGTCAGGTGTTTTACCTTCGCTTATGTTTTTGAAAAAGCGTAAAAATTGCGTGATAGCGTCAATATCTTCCGTGATATTGCTCTCCTTGCTGAACTTCACCCTCTACGTGAAATATAGTACGCGCTTAACCATTAGACTCTCATTAGAGTCTTCCTTTATAATGCCTCACACACACATTAGAGGACGACCGTCAGCTTTACCATAGTATGTAGACTACCTGACATACTTATGAAACTCCGTGTCAGCTAAGCCGCACGAACATCCTTGCGTGGCCTAAAGGTAGCGTTTCACACTAGGATTCCAAGGGTACCTTAGGGTTCGGTTCCAATCTAACCTTGCCATTAAAAGGAGGGGGACAAGGTGTCAACGCCTACTAACTCGGCCATCAAATGTGACCTCGTGGAGCCGCTTAACTCTCTCTCGGACCAATGTTTTGCAAGCTATGTCAACTGCCAGCCATTCATTCGGAGGCATCTTCGCGATCTTTCACTTAGAAGGATGGCACCGCAGCAAACACCAGATTTTCTGGACAATGAAGCCTTTAATAATGTTGCATTAAAATCCTTGGCTCTGATGATGTTTGACTCGCAGCACACCACCATCAGTATTTATTTATTTATATACCCTAAAGGCCCTCTCAGGCATTACATAGGGGGGGAGGAGTCACATGAACAAAGTTGGTTATAACAGGCACATAAGTAACAATTGCACTTAAGGATCAGAGAGGAGAGAAAAAAAAAATCATTCAGGTCGCTATTTTTTCCTTTTTTTATACAGTAGTTATATGACCTCAGCAATTTTACATGCACTGAAGAAACGAGGTATGCGCGCGCTTAATACCAAGCAGTAGGCTGAAATGAACAAGAAATAACACAGCACTACACATCAAGGAAAAAAAAGTAATGAGCATTGCAAAATATTATTAAGAAAGTTAAGTCAGTTTAACATTCAATTCCCTCCAAAGCCTTGAGGAATGAACTATGGTCAGGTAGGGTAGCGACATCTGCTGGCAAACTGTTCCATTGTGAAATAGCAAGTAGCAGTGGTGAATATTTAAACAGATTTGTACGCGCATGTACGGGGTTGATTTTAAATGGATGGTCTACGCGAGCAGATATGTGGGAGGCAGGGCGAAGGAACTGACAGCAATATGTTTCTTCAGCTGTACGTACTACAGGGAATTGAGTTTCGCTTAATTTTGCTTCAAAAAGAAATTTTTCTAGCGGAGACCATAATGAGAGAACAGTGCAAGAAGTAGATCATTGTTAACACTGACCGAAAGAAAAGGAAGATTATGTAAACTACGTCAACGTAAGGAATGAAACAGCACTGAAGAAGGGTGTAGAGGGAGCCTCAGTTCGCATGTCCAGCCAACGTTTCGACAAGGGGACTTGTCTTTATATGGGCGGCCCGATAATCACTGTCAAAGGTTTAAATACGCTTTTTCTTCCAAAGTAGAAAAGATAAGTAGCGGGAGAAAGGAGGTGTGGGAGTAGAAAGTAGTTGAAGAAGTGAAAAAAATGTTTCTTCGGTATGTATTTCTCAGCTTGAAAGGGGGGATCCTGTGGCCTTAAAAACAAACATGGCAGCAACAGGAAACCTACAATGCTGGGTGGATGCTTAGACAGCACCTAAAGCAGGTTCAGTGCAAACACACCTTTATTGAATGAGGACAGGTACTCTGAAAAGTCGTCATAAGGAATGCAGGGTGTTCACAACAGCAAAAAATAGATGACGGCAGCAGAAAATCACTAGTGACAAAGGGCAATTCCGTATCTGAATCATACTGCGCTTCAACGACGTTCACTGATCGAAGCGTCGGCTTGAGCTGACTGCATGATCGTGGTACGATCTGGTATTCCGACAGCGGGCTCGTATTTACGGACGCTGGAAATGTTCCGGCAGGGCAGCCATCCTAATTTTCATATCATCCAATGTTATGCAGACCTTATCACCGGAATGGTTGGCCCCGTCACTGAATGATCTGCGATGTTTGAGTAGCGCGCTCTTGTTAGCGGCTACTCAAGGCTACTAGTCATGCATCCAGAAGACCCGCACCCTATAGAATGGTAACATCTATTATCAACGTCGGCACATAATGCAATAAGCTTTTCATATTATTTCCAAGTTGGCTTGGAAAGTTATATTTTCTGGACAAAATTTCGCCTTGAGGACGTTTTCTCCTAGCCGCCACTTTCTCAAGAGTCCTTTCTTCCTGTGACATTGCTTTTGGGGCGGAAGTTTGCGGGAACGGTTTTACCTACACCCAACCTACTCAGAGCCCCCAGCACATGGTTTTCTGATACAGAGCGCAGCCGCGAACTGCCGCTATATATTAATATGTCTCACAAGACATCACTGAAGAACAAAAATCCTGAACACATCTCTAGAACTGTCATATTTAGCCACTCTTGACCTCCTAGCTTCTATAGAACTTATTTATCAATCCTGAAAACAAAGGTGGCAGTGTAGTTATTTTCCCATTCGAAAATTGGAAACATTGGGCCTATAGACAGCTTAATAACTCTTGCCGCTACGAAAAGTTCCAAAAACCTGACGCCGTTCATCGCTGTGTGCCTCTCTGCAAAGACATATGACATCAGCATGTCAGGTGACGAGTCAAAACCGTTTTCCCCCGGAAAGTTCGTCACCTAGCCGCCATCCCAGTTCAACTTTGAAAGAGTGTCCGAGTGACGAGCGTGGTCGCAAGAATTCCACGACTACCGATTCGCTTCGGGATTGATCGTACGTACAGAGGAAGCTCAAGTTCGGACTCTTCTTTACATCATGGGAAGACAAGAGGGAACAACACTACAAACATTTGCCTTGTCGATGGACAACTCCAAAAAATACCAGTTCGTCAAGGAGAAGTTTGACAAGCATTTCGGGGATACTCGTAATGTCGTATACGAAAGCGTTTGTTTTCACCGAAGAAGCCAGGGTATATGCGAGTGCGTTTGCGAAATATTTTTTCACTCCTTGACCTACTTTCTTCTCCACACCCTCCTTCCTTCGTCCTCCCTAGCTTTTCTTCTTTGGAAGCAAAAGCGTATTTGAGCCCTTGCCAGTGATTATCGCTCTGCGCATACGAAGGCAAGTCCACTTGTCGAAACTTTGGCTCGACTTGCGAACTGAGGCTTCCCCCTCTAGCGCTCTTTCATAGCATGTACCCATCTTCTTTCTCTCGTTATAACATGGATCTTCAACATAAGGAGTGACATATACTTTGCACAAAAAAACTACAGAGGCACGCAGTCAGTCATGAAGAGCTCAACTGCTCTAAAAATTGAGTCAGAGGGTTTAACTAAAGATAATTTAAATATGAAAAATGGAATCAGAGTCATGGAAACCTGTGTATAGCAATACAATTAGCACATGTCCTGTGTTTATTTGTACGATTGCTATTTTCTGAAGTGGTTAATAGATCTTTACAACAAGATAGGAACTATTCTTGTGTTGCTTTTCTGACACGTGCGTCTCTCATAGCCTGAGTCGCTTTGGGATGTTTAACCCAGCACGGAAACCAAACAAACATTTATAACATGTCACGCTATGATTTCTGGGTATGTTAATTGGTGACTCAGGACTGATATATCCCTATTAGTTTCGGGAATTGCAATGTCTCGTATGTTGTAACAGATAAATAGCACCCCGTACCAAACACAAATGTAAACAACACTGTCATTTTGCAATAAAATCTAAAGGTTACACGTCACTGATGTTTAAAGTTAATATTTATACTTGCCTACGTGGTTTTCTTGTGTCTTGATGAAACGGTGTATGACAGTTATTAAAGGTGTAGTTTGTATTTTGAAATGCGAAAGAGTGAAAAAAGGATGCAATATGGATTGAGACCAAACGTAATTTTCCCATGTTCAGTAGGAGCTGACAGACGGTATGCATCAAGACAGAAGGGTTTTCTTCACTTTCACTCTAGTTAAGAAAAACAATTCGGCATCACTGAAACTAATTGCTAGATGCTCTTGGTCGCCATGCATGAAACATAGCATAACTGAATATTGGTGTAAGTGAAACTGGCTTTGTGCGTTGTATGACATTGAGTGTTTTAGACACTAAAGTTCTGAGTTTGACACCCCTTTTTCTCACTCTACATATTTGTTCGTTTTCAGTTCGACCGTGAAAAGGCTGAGAAGGTTAAGGACGATGAGTCATACTACATTAAATCGTCCACACAAGGCGTCGTTGTATTCGAGAAAGAAAAAGAGTTTGGAAGCAAGGTAATGTCTAGAGGTCGACATTACTGTTTTGCTCTTGAGTACAATGTCATCAGCTTAATTGGAAGCAAGTCTTGTAACGCAAGGTCATCGCTGCTTAAAAGCTTTAAAATTATTAGTCATATACGCTAATATATATCTTCGAATGTTGGACTCAAAATCGGCAATTATATTCGCAGCGGACGAGCAAATATCTGGTACCCAACTTAGGGAAGAAAACTATCATTCTCTCTCTCTCTCTCTCTCTCTCTCTATGCCTCTCCCTATTTAGAAATGATTGTCTGTTTTTCTGTTTTGATCTGCAGGTGAGGAGTTTGGCGATATTGGTTTTATTTTTTTCAGCTGCAAAAACAGCTGCTTTTATGAAAGTTAATCTATTCACTAACGCAACAATGAGTGTCAATTTTGCCATGATTTGCCCAGAGGCGCCATCGCAAAATTTGATTTGTGCGAAATAACCCAACGAGTGTCAATTTTGCCATGATTTGCCCAGAGGCGCCATCGCAAAATTTGATTTATGCGAAATAACCGTTTGCAATACTCCCTTCTTACTTTCTGATGATTAAATATGTTCTCTATTCTTTCATATGTGTAAGCGAACAGTGAGGGAATCTAGAGCTTGTCGCCATGGCTTGACGCATAGGTTCGCAGTTATCCTCTGAAGAAAACTTAGCAAATATATGTTCTAGAAGCATATCTTGGGGCTCTTGAGACTTGCTCTTAGATGGACAGGCAACGACTTATAAAGCTCGTGCAAAAAAGGGGACCAAATGCTTATTATTACAGAGAAGACGTGGGTTTTCTCAACAATTTTGCAAAAACTTTTTCAAATTATATACATCGCTCGATTCCATAAGATCTATCTTTCAAATTATATACATCGCACGATTCCATAAGATCTCTCGGCTATTTTAGTGCACACTAGTGGCTGATGTAATGAGTGGTGCGCTGCGCGCTTTTCCTTATCATTGCCCCCCCCCCTCCCTCTATCTTTGCTCATGCATTTTAATTCATTTATTAATTTCGTTTTTTCAGCTCGTAATGCCTCAATATCAGAGCCCCACCTTCAAAAAAGAATTCGGCGCCTTCGGGCGTAGGTACGTGCTTAATCAGCCACCTGCCACAACTTACGGCTGGCCAGGTGGAGAGAAAATTTCACCTCTATACTTCTAGCTGTGGGGAGGAACAAGCGAGTAGGTGGCTATAGCTGGCGTGAATGGTTCACCTCTCGAGTCAAGGCACGGCTCGATCGTTATGCGTATAATTGAAGTCTTGAGGGAAACGAGTTGCTTCCATCCTCAATTAACCACAACAGCCATATTAACAGAGCACTTTCCCTTACTTTTTCTGTGCACGTGCCTTAGCTCGGATCCACCATTAGCGATTCAACTCGGTCAGCGTCGCCCTGCAGCACTAGTCACTATCTATATGGTACATAGGGAGAGGTGCGATAGTCGGGGCGCATTTGAAAGACGGCGACAATCGAGACAGATACCACTTAGAGCCTCTGGAATTAGTAGCGGATCTAGACTACTTGACAGTTAAGCCAATACTACAACCAAAATCTACGTTCCTGAGCAGACAAATAAAAATGGGGCAGATATTTGATGCTAACTGCTTGTATTTTGCGTTACAACATGGCACCTAAAACGAACACAAAATGTATCATATATAAAAAAGAAGAACCGAACAAGGGTAAATAGGGTACGCCTCAGGTCGCAGATGAGCCAACGTTTCGACAAGTGGACTTGTCTTCGTCTGGGCATAGTGATCATCAATGGCAGGGGTTTAAATACGCTTTTGCTTCCGAAGAAGAAAAGCTGGGGAGGGGAAAGTGGGTGCGAAAGAGTGGGGAGGAGAAGATGGGTGAGAAGAAAGTGGGTCATGTAGTGAAAAAAAAACATCTTGAGTATGTACTTATCAGCCATGGAACCAGGGATTCTGTAGCCTGCAAAAGAAGTAAAAGCGGCAGTACCAGGAAAAAAAAAAAAAAAAGGACTACTATGCCGGTTAGGTGATTAGTCACCACTAAAGACGGTTTGGTGAAGATACACCTTACAAAGGGAGGCTATGCAAAGGGCCCTGATAAGGCATGTATCTAGGTGGACAATTCTTAAATGGAGGGGGTAGGGCGGGGAGTACATAGTCACAGGATAATAACCACATAGTGAAAAATAATAATAACCTTAAGTGTGTATCTCAATCTGGAACCGGAGATCCTGTGGTCTACAAAAGAAGTAAAAACGGCAGTACCAGGAAAAAAAAAATACATAGTACCGGGTAGATGATTAGTGACCACTTAGGCGGGTTTGGTGCGGATACACCTTACAAAGGGAGGGTTTGCGAAGGGCCCTGATAAGGCATATATCTATGGAGGACAATTCTTAAAAAACTTTCTGCAAAGAGGGGGGGAGGGGGGGGGATACAGTCACAGGATAATAAGCGCACTGGGAACCAACACTGACATGAGAGAAAAAAAAATGAAATAAAAAAAAAGAAAAAAAAACGAGAGAGAAAAATAATAATGATAATAAAAAAAAAATCAGGACAAATTCAAGCAACAAGTGATAAGGATGAAATGTGTTTAAAGGAACGTGTAGGGTTGTGCTATTGCGGAAGGGAATAAGGTGTAATTGCGTTGTGAATAAACTGTACAATTAAGGCTATGTGAGATTGTTTTTCCGAATAGTTATGATGGAGAGGGAATATACCTAAGGGATTCTAGCGTTCCCTTAGATATATTTATTCCTGCTGGTTCCAATGTTCTAAATTTATGAATTAGATACGCCTCTCTATATTTTCTGTCCCTTGCAGATTTAAAGCCTGACTGGAGAATATATAATTTAATTTCTTCGAACTTATGGTCTTTCTGATTGAAATGCTGGGAAACTGCTTTCGGGAGGTTTTTACCTACGTCTGCCCGATGTCCATTAAGCCGCATGTTCATTGGTTGTCCTGTCTCTCCGATGTACTGTTTATGACAAAAGGAGCATTCTAAAAGGTAGATAACGTTTGAAGATGTGCAGTTAAAGCCTGATTTTATGTGAAAAGTGAAATCGCTTGCATTGCTTTTAACCGTGGTGTCTTTTTGTATATGACTGCACGTCTTACATCTAGGTCGAGAGCAAGGGTGTGGTTGTGTTGGATGCTTGTTGTCGAGTTTAGAATGTACTAGAATATCTCTGAGGTTCGCGTTACGTTTGTATGTCACCCTTGGTGCCTCCGGAAATATTTTCTTGAGGCGTTCATTACACGTTAACATGGAATGGTATTTCCGCAGAATATTGTTTATGTTTGGGAGGGCATTGGAGTATTTAGTTACAAAAGAAGGCTGTAGTTCGGTTTTGGTCTTTGGTCGTTTCGTGAGCACATCGTTGCGGTTTAAAGTGCTTGCTTTTTCGAGGGCCGTATTAAGGGAGTTACCGGGATAGTTCCTCTGGATTAGTGTTGCTTTCAATGAATGTAGTTCGTTTAGGTAGTCACTATCATCGCTGCATATTCTTCTAAGCCGTGTCGCCTGTCCTACAAATATTCCTTGTTTACAATGTCTCGGATGATGACTCGTAAAATCTAGATATTGTTGCTTATCCGTTGGCTTTCTGTACAAAGAAGTTTTAAGTTTTCCATTTTCCACTGACACCGTGGTGTCGAGAAAGTCTACTTTTAATTGCGACGACTGGCAAGAGAATTTAATTCTAGTGTGATGACTATTAAGATGCGAGACGAAAGACTGAAGTGATTCTGATCCGTGCTGCCATATCATGAAAATGTCGTCAATATAGCGAAGGTATATAAGTGGCTTTTCCGGGAATGAATTTAGTATATTGGATTCTAGAACTCCCATGAATATATTCGCGTAAGTCGGCGCGAATGCAGTACCCATGCTGGTTCCAAATATCTGCAAATAATAGGATGAATCGAACTCGAAATAATTTAAAGTTAGGACTAGTTTAAGGAGCGAGAGATAAACTTCAGAGGCATGCGGATGGTGGTTGTTGATTAGTACTTGGGAGAGGGCGTCGATACCTTCATTGATAGGAATATTAGTGTAGAGTGCCGCGACGTCAAGTGTGACAAGTATACAATCATCTGCCAGATTGGTGGTGTTATTAATACGCTCAATAATTCGGAGAAAGTGAGGTGTGTCCTGCACAAACGAAGGAAGCTGGGTCGGGAGGTCTGCTAGGTGGTGATTTAGGAATATTGAGAGGTTTTCTGTGGGCGTATTATTGTTGGACACAATTGGTCTTCCTGGTATGTCTGCGGTAAACAATGCTTCTGCGGAAACCTTATGGATCTTGGGTAGTAGGTAAAATCGACCTGCTTGTTTGTTTGACGGCTGAAGAAATTTATAGTCCATCTCGGTAATTAGTTCCCTGGCTAATAGATCTCTTATTTTATTCAGAATGACTTCACTGAACTGTTCTGTCGGGTCGGTATTCAACTTTTCGTAGTGGAAAGAGTTGTTAAGCTGTCTATATGCCTCTTTTTTGTAATTTTCAACAGGGAGAATAACTATGTACCACCTTTGTCTGCAGGCTTGATAACTAAGTCAGTTCTAGAGGCTAGGTTGTCAAGAGTTGCTCTTTCAGTTATAGAGAGGTTTTTGGGCTTTCGAGCTAGCTTTGTTTTTTCAATAATTTCTTTTGAGACGGATTTAATGTATAGGTCTAGTTCGGGGCTGCGCTCTGCATCGGGAAACCATGTGCTGGGGGCTCTGAGTAGGTTGGAAGCTTCCGGTACCTTGTTTAGATTTTCAGCGAAGAATTCTTTAATACGCATTCTTCTTGCGAATTCAGTTATATCTCGGTGAAGTTCATATTCATTAAAGCTATTATTCGTTGGGCAGAAGGTCAGGCCTCGCCTTAGAATCTGTTTATCATTATCGCTTAGAGATTTAGAAATGTCAATGATGTTGCTATCATCTGTGTCCCGTCTCGTAGGTGATATCCGTCGTTGTGAAACTGCAGGAGGTATTCTTCGCTGCCAAGGTGTGTCATTATCTACTGACTGAAAATTTATCAGTAATTTTAAGTGCCGCAGTAATGGCATTATTATGTACTGTGACCATAATTTCCGCTTTGCAAAACAGCCCACTTGTAAAACAAATTGACGGGCCTATCGCTTTTTCTGAAATGCCCATGACTGAAATGTCGTCATTTTTTTCCTCAAGGCCTTTCTCTTTTCCTTGCTGTGTGAGCCGCATTCATGCTTGTTTCTTCTTTTTTTCCTAAAAGCCTCGTACTCACGAACAACAGCGTAACTCTCCGGAAGGAGATGCAAAGAATCCCCAGAAATGCATAAGCAAAGACACTAATTCAGCAGACGTTTTAGCAGGACAGTAGGAATTACAAAATCGGATGTCACGACACGTATCCTCATTGTCGTCATTGAGAAGCAGGCGGCCGCATATATGTTATTATGATGCTTGCAACGCATAACACCTGTTACAAGCAAAGTGTAGCCTACTTTAAACATAGCGGCCGGCACAAGCAGATTGTATCCTACAAATTAAAAAAAAAATGTTGCAAGCAGTGCTTTTTAAAGGAGCCTTATATTCGCGAAGACTATAGTGTAATTATCCAGTCACATTCAATAACACATCCTGTCGGACATGACTTCAAATAACCGGTTAAATTCTTCAGCTTCCCTCTGATAAGCAATTCTGAAGCAAAATTGCATTTGAAGTTCTCACAGCTAATCTACTTTCTTCAAATAGTCGGTGTTTTTACCCGCAAGTGTCGATTCTATAAGTAGAACCCTTCACTTCTAACATCGCTATTCTTTATTTGCTTTCCTTTCTGCTTTTCCTTCTATGCATGTCAAGAAGCAAATTTAGTACAAATCGTCGGCAGTGCTGTTTTGCTACGACTTTTATATTGCTCTCTTGCTTCGAAACATAGATCGGACATTCTTCATTTATATTTCAATGTGCCACCTGCAGGTAAAATTGGCCACTAAGCTAAGCAGGCCGTGTGTCCTCCTGGATGATCTTTACTACGACTACCATGACTGCAAGTGCGACAACAAAAACTTCAAGCTGCTGCGCGCCACTCGTCGAGTCCTCTGGGGAAACACAAGTCATCTCCACTGAGGACTGCTCATTTCCACGATCAGAGGAGAGCTGCAGGCACTGCTGTCGTCAGCCGCTTATGCGCATTTATTATTTAGCGTTTATTAAGAGCGATGCAATACAGCGCATATTATAGGCCGCATTACATCCCCATATCCTTGTGAAAGGGCGCGAAGCGTCATTTCAATATCTGTTATTTTATTCCGATTTTGCAGGTACTTACGTACAGGTTCAAATATTGCACTGAATTCATTGTGTGTTTGAATTTTACCCAAATATTGGTAATTACCATCTCCACATCGCTAGCGTACTTACACTTAAGTGGTATACTTCCCTAAACGTTGTAAACATACAGTACGGGATACCAAATTCTCACGTTTTTGTAACCAGACTCTCATCACTACATTTTATGCTTTTGTTCTTTTGGAGACAAATAGCGAGAGTTCTTGAAAACTACTGTGGATGCAGAGTATACCATGATCCAGTTTTTAATGTATACCTGAATATTCTGGCCATTTCTTTGACTGCCTGCGGAATTCCTCTGCTTGAATACTTGCCTTCATCTACGCACATTTCGAATGACACCATAATTTCAAATAGAGAAAAGCGAAAATCCGCGCATTGCAACATAATCTGATTCCTGTTATATTGCACCGCTGTTCTTTCTCACACACAAAAAAAGACTGAACGCTGATAGGTAAGCTGAAGTGTCCTATGGTTTACTTCATATATAGAATCTGATTGTTTTTACCCCTCAGTTTATCCACTTGTCGATGGCCACATCCGATGAAGGCAGTGAAGTGTAACTAAATCTAAAAATATTTGGAAATGTGCCACCTTATAAGGCTGACGTGTGTTTTAACCAGGGGGAGGACAGCACGTTGCAGGGAAGGCTTCCTTCCTTCAATCACATGTTAGTCTCCGCAGAAATATTACCATTACCACTCAAAGGGTGTCCACTCAATGCCTTCCAACAAGTGGCAACAATGAAGTACAGTACAATCGATCATGCATTTCTAAACTGCGTAAGAACAATTTCACTATCCGGATCTCGGGAGCAGTGAAGTGACAGCCCTTTTGTGGTAATGCTTCTTTTTGTTTGGTTCGCGTGATATCTTATCTCGGCAAGATTTATTTTTATTTCTTGTGTTGATACTCCTCATTTCACACAGACAGCTTTGATAAATTTGCATCTAAAAATCAGAGCTAGTTTTGTGCGGCTGTATAGAGTTTTTTGGAGCATCTCTGCGGTAGTGACGATACCAAAAAATGACAAGAGAAATTGCACAAAACTTTGTTGGCTGGTTCTTGTGTCACTGCCAGATTCGATTAGAGGCCAGAATATGACTCAAGCACCTAATACTATTGTGTCTTTAATTGAGCCCTTTATCTTTGTCAGATAGCGTAAACAATGGTGCACATTTTAAAGATAGCTTTCAATGTAGATTATTCGCAGGAAAGCCAAAGAAAGGTGCAGCATTCTAAAATAGCTCTGATAAGGCAACGCGCTACAAGACTCTTAAGGGCACTTTAGCTTATTTTCTGCGTTTAATCGCATACTACACAAAACTTCCAGCAGTTGCTGATTAGGAAATTATAGTCGAGTGAATTTTAATATGAAGCTTTTTAAAAATAGTTTATTCCATCACGTCGTCTGAAATAACTTTATCCTTACAAATATCGAAATATTAGTAATCAGAAACAAAGAAAATATGGCAGCAACATTGTTGGCAAGATAAGAGTAATGAAAATCAGAGGCAAAGTGGAACCCATTCCGCTTCTCATTCCCTCCTCCTGCTGAGAGCGCTGTCTGTCCTCTAGATATTCGGTTCGAGTAATGTTGTCCAGTATGTCACATCGCGACCGCTCTGAGTTAAAATAACCTTTACTTTCCGAAATTGCGCACATAATTCATATAACATGAAAAACAGCCTGTTGGCCTAGCAAACGCCGTCTTTGCCAAGCAGTACTGTGTGAATCAAGACCACAATTTGGCGTCATGATATCGTGATGAAATCCATCGGAAATTGAGAAATAAACACATCTGCAAAAATTCGCCTGTGCTACTTGACGCGCTGACGTGGCAGACGCCTTTCCTGGGTAGCCGTTTCCTCATGGGCTCTTACGTCGCCAGCTTCAACGAAGCAAACACGTCAGAAGGGGACCCACTCGATCTTCCGTGGTCAGTTCGCTTAACTTTCTTGCCTGTATTTGGACCTTCAGAAAGCTCTAGGGCATACATAGTAATCGAGCATTAAATAGAGTGAATTTAGCAGCAAGTTCGTTGCCACACAAGTATGTTAATGAAAAAATTCACGAGGTCCTCTAAAACATTCAATTCATGACCGACATCAAAGCCTTTCTCCCAATGTCAAAATTAACCAGCACAGAAAATTAACATACAGCGTTGGTTATGAAAAGCCACGAACTGCTCGTTAGGCGAGTTGACGGAGCCTCAGTGTTTTTAGGCAGCGTAAATGACTAAAATATTTAAACGTTTTGAAAATGGGCTTCCACCGGTTTGGATTTACCCTGAGCCACGACGAAAGGCTCTACGGTTGGTTTGGTTTGGCTTGTGGGGTTTAACGTCCCAAAGCGACTCAGGCTATGAGAGATGCCGTAGTGGCGGACTCTGGAAATTTCGACCACCTGGGGTTCTTTGACGTGCACTGACACCGCTAAGCACACAGGTGCTTTGCTTTTCGCCTCCATTGAAAAGAGGCTGCCGAGGCCGGGATTTGATCTCGCATTCTTGGGAACAGTAGTCGAGCGCCGTAACCAGTGCGCCACCCCGGCGGTGCAAAGGCTCCACGGTCACGATTCATGCTATCACCATCAAAGGAAATCCATGCACCTCAACACCTTCACGCTCTGTAGTTCAATTTTGGTGATCGCGCTGGTGCCCCTTATTACGGAGTTCGAAGTCAAGCATAACTGCAAAGAATTTGAACAGCGCAGCACGAAGGCGCGATTTTATATCTTTATATTCTGACCAGAAAAATCCTTCGTGTGAGCACGCCATTAAACTTAAGCGCTGTGTACCCAATGGAAGAGGAATACAAGCAAACACGGCGGAAATATAAAACCATACAGTCGAAAGAGTTTGGTTCTTGTCGATGTTTTCAGTTCATTTTCCAGCGCCAGTTTCCGACTTGTTAACATAACAAAAAGGTTTTCCTTCTTCCCTGTGCCAGCAAAGACTGTTATGGAGGCTGCACGACACCTGGACAGGACTTCCAAGCGAAAGCCAGAGAATGCTTAGATTTGATTCACATGTTAAGCTCTGAATCAAAGGTAATGACCATAAAAGTTATATCGATTCAAATTAATTTGTGCTTTTAATTTAAGCCGCTGTGCAGAATGTTCGGAGTTTGGCTAAACATGGGATGTCGGCTAGTTCTGACGATGCCTTCAGATGACGAAATATTGCTGTCAAGACATGAGATTCAATCCTTGGGACACCTTCTAATTTATTTCGCTTACCCAATGTCACTCTTGGGCTATCGGCACTTCGGCATCATTTTATGGATTTCTTTGGCAGTCGACAGAGTAACATAACTTGACTACACCTTTGGTGCATGTTTATCGTACCACCAAGGGCATAACTTATGCGGGTGATTAATACACGAAATATTTCCAGCGCGCTTTTATTACGAGCTCTTGAGTGCCTTACACGCGTTTTATGCGTACAAGATGGGCACTAAATACGCTTTAGCACAGTTTGTATTTTTATATTTTAGTTCGTCTGCGAAGGAAGGCTACAACCGCTAGATAAACTAGGACGGCATTTATTCCAGACAAACCATTTTCGCGGGGCAGAGCCTCCCTTTGTGACGTGGCCTTTAAGACTGTGCGCCTAACTGATGTGAAACGATTTATCCGGAATATTACTTTGCGTATATACGTGTGAACAGCTGTGTCCCACCGTGTACAGCGATAGCGAAGAAGTGATGAAACTTTCCTGCTTCTGCACGTCTAGAGCATAGAGAGTTAACGTGTGTCCTCCTCTTTCAATTGTGTTCATGTATTACACCGGTACTCGGGTTACACAACGGGCCCAGTCATTCTCTCATTCTCAAGCAACCTTTGGTTCAGTCATAAGCAGATGACATATCGGAATGCTGAATAGAACAAGGAAATTCTGCTTATTATAAATATTTGCCAAAGGCAGCATGTGAACTGAGAGAACTACTGCTTCGCCATAACCTCATTAAGTTGGTCACCGACGTAACTTACCATACGGACCAGAAGGGGCCGTTGAAATTCAATGGAATACCTGCATGTGTGAACGCTGTCTACAATCTAACTTTCTATACGAGCCGCGCGGGAAAGCAGGGTACTTGCTCATTGACTCTGAGCGAGTGAGCGCCGCCACCTGGTTTTGCAGATGTTATTATTCGTCTAACTGGTAGCAGAGGCAGCGCTACACTATTTCAATACTCAATAAAGGTGCTGTATCATTATGTTGCGTCACTTTAACGTCTGGCGAAGCTTTAAGCAGCGGTCAATGCTGCTGGGGCTCAAGCCAAGATTTCCGAGTGGAGCTTTCCAAACTCGCGTGTTTCCCCCGAGTTACCTCCGAGACAGGACTATAACTCACGCGCCTGGAATGCGCGTATATCCTGTAGTCGAGTCACGCTCAACGAGAATGCCGGTTTCAGCAAAGCAATACTCTCAGACGCCAATATTCTGGACAATGAAAACTCAACGGAAAGCAGGGAAGGACATCATCAAAGTTGCCTTGGCGAAGACACGTGAGGCATCCGCTGAAGCTGGTTTGTTCGCGTAGTGCAATACGGCATAGTAGCGCTATATCCGACCATCCACAGAAAAGCAGTATTGGCGTCACTCAAGATGCTTCCAAGGCGTAAGGTGCACTGTACGACGGTGACAAAGTGGCGCTATGGAACAGCGCAATTTTGCAATAGAAAGATTTCAAAGCTGTCATTGTGCATGGTTTTAAAGGCGATAAATTGTAGCGCGTGAAGCTTTACAGTCGACTTCTAGCTGATATCGCTCCCGTCATGAAAATAGAGGAGGTGGTTCCACGCAGTAAGCGGGGCCACGTGGCTGAAAGGGGGCTGCATTGCCTGCGGCTGGACAGTGAAATCTCGGGCGCAGGTGTGAGCCCCTGGTTACCACGAACGGCCGCTTGTGCGGGGGTCCAAAGAAACATGATAGGGTGGTTTAAAGAGTGCTTTGTTGGCGAAATAATGCTGGACGGGATATCCGACACACTTAGAAATTATGGATAACTGATTCAGAGAAATATGAGTGGGTCAGAGAAATAACTCAAATTACCGACATTCTAGTGGAAATTAAGAAGAAATGGACATGGGCAGGACATGTAGTGCGAAGAGAGGATAAACGATGGTCGCTGAGGGTAACAAACTGGATTCCAAGGGAAGGAAAGCGTAGCAGGGGGCGGCAGAAAGTTGGGTGGGCGGATGAGATTAAGAAGTTCGCAGGGGTCAAGTGGATGCAGCTAGCACAGAACCGGGTTAAGTGGAGAAATATGGGAGAGGCCTTCGCCTTGCAGTGGGTATAATCAGGCTGATGGTGATGATGATGATGATGATTAAGAATCCCTTATAATGGTGGCAGTGTCGGGCAGTTGTCATTGCAAGAGCGAGGGCAGCCTCTCCCACCACCTCTGAAAAGGAGGCGTATATGGCGGCAGCCGTTCGAGTCATCGGCTCAAACGGCATAGGAAAAGAACAAGGAATATTCAGCCATATAGACATTGAGCACGTCCTTGGCTTTGAAAACTTTCCTTTGAAGACTTTTTTTTATCTGTTATTGTCGATATTTATCATATTGTGCTTCCGGTTAGAAAGTCAGATCGCTGGAAATGGAAGCCGTCAACATCTAAAAAGCTGTAACCATGTTCCTGCCCCGCGAGCGTATACTAGGACCACACTGTCATCCACCTACCGCCATCAACTGCCCAGAGAGTGGGGGGTCATATCTTCGAAGCGACAAGTAATGTGTTCCTGCAAGCACCATACCATTCGGTACTTGTAGACGTAAACTGGGGCCCACATTTCGTGCTGATCGGTTGCAGGTGTAATAGAAGACCTTCTAGAGATTTGCTGGTAAAGAAGTTGTTCAAGATTCGATATCAGCAGTGCTACAATGCCTAGCAGATAATGTTGTAGCCTGAATAGAGACGGTTATTCTAAACAACACTCCACTGCGCCATTGTCATGCCCCAGTAGTTATGTTGTGTTCTTCCTAATAGAAAGCAACCGAGATAAACCTATATGTTTCACTAAACGTGTGTGCTTATCTGTGGAAAGCAAAACATGAGCACCTGAAACGTTTCTGTATGATGTTGCTCATTATTCGTCTCAACCCGAAACATCGAAAGTTTCATGAAGAAATACGAAAACACCAAGCAAAACGGGAGCGAAAAAACTGACGACGGTGTGTTCACGTAGCAATTCCACAACCACTGAGACATGTGTCTAAAAATTACATGCTTTCCCGACCTGGAAAGACAATCGTGCGAAGATACTTTATAAAACTAGTTTTTGCAAGATAACGCCACTCCCTTCAAACTACATCAGAGTTGTTCCTTTAAGCGCTAGGCGAGAACCACGAGACTGTGCAACTGTGCAATTGTAAGGGGAGAGCCGTGGGGAGTGGAACTGGCGCATTTCTTTGATCACTCATAGGTGTATATATATATATATATATATATATATATATATATATATATATATATATATATATATATATATATATAATTTTCCTTATGACCCCAATGAAAAAAAGGGCGGCGCATAAAACCCAACTGTTTTGACTCCTCCACGTCATGCGGCGTGGCAGGGCAGCCCACTTTGTGAGTCAGCCAAGCAGCTGCCGCTACCTTCCCTCTCCTCATATTATCCTGCTTCTACCAAGGCAAAATACTCAAATGCATACTCTAAATATTCCTGCGAACGACCAGAAGCCTGACACCTGCTGAACTCGAGCCTATGTGGTAGCGCCGCAGCAAAAAACAGCGAGCCCCGAGTATTCCGCTATGTACACAACATTCGGCAGGAACACCAATCTTACAGTATTGTTAATCTTCCGGGACCTCAAGATTAAGGAAAATGGTAGGTTTCTCTGCTCTCGTTGGAAGTTTGCCATGTTTTGTCCCAATCAGCAACTCTACTTTTTCAAGTGCGCTGCGGTTATCGCAGAGAGCACAGCCTTTCTCCCTGCTTGGGCAGCCTAGCTTCAAACAGTAGGCAGCAATTTGCACAATTCGTCAAAAACTTTCGGATTATTAAGTCACCCTTGGTTTCGGCAATGAGCATTCGACTCAATAAAGTTTGCACGAGCCAGTTTTCAGCCGCACCAGAGGTAGAAAACTCCTACTAATTTCCGTTTCAACTGCTTCAGTGTACCTAGCTATTAAAGGAAAATAAAGTTTGCAAGGAATTATTTTCTGTTAAGATGCAGTGGTGGCCGAGTTGACTGAATCAAAGGCATCGGGACGTACAGGTGTCGACATAAGTAAACAAAGCACACTTTTCCGTTAAGCTAAAATTTCGCTTTGTGCACTGGAGGTAAGAAAATTATATTTGCCCAAGTGAAAGCGCATGAGTGTCTACTACCAGTTGATACATATCATGATTGCCAATTTCAATTAAGCAACACGTGAAAAATGTTAGAAGGAAATAGCGTGCTCCGTTTACTTTTGTCCGCACCGGTACTCCTTTTTCGCCGATGGGGGCTAGAATCACGCTGCAAAACGAAGTATTAGAGAAACGCTTCAATGGGCTCTACTCTGGCCGCTATGAATTGAATTGGTGCTAGCGTATTAAACCGAGGACAATTACAGTTTATGGAAGTTTCCTGCCCCTGGCTGTACCATATTAACACCGAACTCGACTGAGCAAGCGCTGTTTCACCGACACAGCAAAAGAGCAAAACAATAAGCGCATCCTCCCGCTTTGTCGACTCCTTCCGCTGCCAAAGATGCATGAAATATAATTGAAAACGACCAAAGGTTCGCAAGCATTCGCTGCTTTGTACTCTTGGTTTAATTTTAGTGTAGTTTTTCAGGTATTCCGCAAAATAGATCGATGACATCAGCGACTTCCTCTTGAGCGTGAATTAACTCCACGTTTCAGGCACCATGTGCTCGGCTACCTTTGAGTCACTACATTCCGCTACCGCTGCCGACAACAAAAGCCATGCTTCACTAAACGGAGGTGTGCACTAGCTACCAGAGCTTTTCAACCAATATGAATCACTATTTCAGGTTTCCTGCCGTACGGTTAACCTGCAGTCTCACACGTGTAGATGATATGCGGCCTAGAAAGATAGGCTTGCGTTTGCCATTCATCTATAAGATCTAAATCTTTTGCAACAATTTCTCTCTCCCTTCCGCCAGCTCAGTAAACTGTTACAATGGTGTCACCAACAAAAACGATATTAAACAATTGTCGGCATCTAAATAGATTCCTTTTCAAGCTTCCTTCCTTCACAGTAACGATGTCCATACAACTTTCAACTCGCTTAGCTCTAGCTCTCAAATACGCTAGTGCGCCTGCCATGAGCGCATTTTAGTACATGCCACCATAATAGAGATCGAATGTAGAGCACCCTATATTTAGCAAGAAATCGTTTGTTTTTCTTGAGAAGACACCAGTAATTGGGCATTTTTCGTCCGTCCTCATGGGCCCCTGTGCATTCCGCAAATGTCTTGATTTCCGGTGTATCTATGTAGTTGAATTTTCAGTATATGTTAACTCGCAAGAACCCGATTTCTATCTCTTCTTCTTGGTGTGAAATTTCGTCACTTCTGACTGCTCGGCAGGAAATGCAATGGAACTTAAATGGAAATCCAGGATACAGGACACTTTTTAACTGCGATGCACAATTCTGGTTTACTGTAAGGGACAGCCACGCATCATGTTGATTGGAGTGGTCTAAGCCTCCGATGCGCGGAAACTTTTCCTTTTTGAACATTTTGTGTTCCTCGTGGGTAAGTAAAACTAAAAGAAAAATCAATAGCCCGCGTTTTCGTCAATATTTCTAAGGAAACTGTGCATTTTGCAAGATAGTTTTGTGGACATGTTATCAAAATGGCCTATAGCCTTCCTATAGTAGCATGCGGATTTTGCGTTTAAAAGTTTGTCCTACGCTTATAATGAGTACATTGGTCACCATTGAAAATACATGCTGTGAATATTTTGAAAATATTCGAAAAAAAAAACACAAGACGCCTGCTGAGGAAAGGTCTAAGGATATACAATGTGATCGTTATATAAAGTTATACAGTATGTTAAAACCTAAGTTCCTCCCATTTTAACCCAGGAAAACGTCCCATAAATATTCTCGTAAAACCTCAGTCCTCAGGCACCAGCGACTGCGCAGTAACTAACCACGGCGGCGGTCAGACCTGTGGCTCAGCGGAGGGTGCTAAGAATTTCTGGGTCCGGACAGGCCGGCATTGTAAACTGACACTGACAACGTTTAATACTAGAAACCAGGTCCTAAGGCTGTTAGATGTAGTGCAAAATATGAATTAGGATGATATAGAGCTTAGTGAGGTTAGGATGCTGCATGGGGCATATATTATGCCGTTTACCAGAGCGACAAACCTAGGAGTAGGTTTCCTTGTCAATGAGCATGTAGGTGGTAATATAGATGAATTCTATAACATTAATAAGAGGGTGGCGGGCATTGTAGTTAAGCTTAAAAAGCAGTATAAACTGTTGGTTGTACAGGCATACACGCCTACTCGTAGTCCCGATGATCAGGCAGTCTAAAGCTTCAACGAAGGCTTAGAATCGCCAATGGAGAAAGTAAAAACACAGTATACTGTACTGATGGGCAACTTCACTGTCAGATTAAGCAGAAACTAAGTAGACCAAGCAGTGGGAAACTATGGCTGTAGTGTAAGGAATAGAAAGGGAAGGGATTAGTTGACTTTGAGGAAAGCAATACCTTCCGAATCATGAACCTCTTCTGAAGCAAATGGAAAAACCCGAAGGATGAAAAAGCCTAACAAGGAGACTAAGAATGAAATTGACTTCATATGGTGTTGTAATCCTGGAATTGTGCAGGATGTAGAGGTAAAAAGAATTGTTCGATACAGTGACTACAGAATGATAAGGTCTTGAGTTAATCTAGATTTCAAGGGGGAACGGAACAGATTAGCTAGGAAAAAGTCCATCAGATAATTAACGATGAAGGGAAACATAGAAGAAATCAGGCTCTCACCGCAAGAATAGATATTCGCAGCTAACCGAGGAAGACGACCTTAGCCTAAAAGCAACGAATATTAATTTTAGACATCATTACTAAGTACGCTCTAGAAGTAGTCGGGGAAATAGTTAGAGAGAATACAGGCAAATTATCTAAGAAGGCGATAGTTTTGATTAAGAAATGCCAATGTAGGAAAGCCTCCAACCGAACAGACAGGATAGAATTGGCAGTGATATGAAAAAAGCTAATCAATAAGCGCTAAGTGACTGACATAAGGTATTACAACATGGAGAAAATTGAGCATGCTCTAAAGTACTGTCGTAGACTAATAGCGGTAAAAAGGACATTAGGCATACGCAACAATCAGACGTATGCACTGAGAGATAAGACGAATAATGTCATACTTACTTGGACAAGATAATCAACGTAACCTAGGAGTCATATATAGGCATCTACAGTCACCAAAGTAGTCATGATAAATATGACAGTGGCTGTAGTGAAGGGAAATCAAACGTTCCGCCAGTAACAAAAGACAAAGTTTAGAAAACCTTAGATACCATGAAAAGGAAGAAAGCAGAAAAGGTAACTACAGATTTGTTGAAGGACGAAGGGGATATTGTGCTAGAAAAATTGGCCACTCTGTATACTGCCTGATGAAGTCGAAATTATCGGAACCTTAGTTCATAAGAAAGGCGACGCCAATGACTGAGAAAGTACAGACCAATCAGCTTGCTATCCGTTACGAACAAGATAGTTACTAAGGTAATCCCTAATAGGATCAGGAGAACCTTATACGTTATCAACCGAAGGACATCAGGATTTCAAAAAGAGTACTCTACTATCGATCGTATCCAGACTCTCATCTAGGGGATAGAAAAGTGCTTGAAATATAACCAGCCTGTATACATAGCATTCATTGCATACGAGAAAGCATTTCACTCGGTCGAAACCTCAGCCAGTCATGCAGGAGTTGCGAGATCAGGCTATAGGTGAGCCATGTGTGAAGGTACTGAAATATATCTATAGTGGCTGCACAGGAACCATAGATGTGTGTAAAGAAAGTCCTAAAATTCTTATTAAGAAAGGTGTTAAGCCAGGAGGCATAATTCTCCTAGGGCTATTTTATGTTTGCCTAGATGGTGTGATCAAAGACATAAAATGGAAGCAGTTTGGAATCAGGATCGATGGTGCCTGCGATTCGCTGATTACATTAACTTGTTAAATAATCCAGGGGACCAACTGCAACTAATGATAAAGGATCTAGAAAGGAGAAGCAAAAAGGTAGGCCTAAAGATTATTAGGCAGAAGACTAAGGTGATGCGAATATCCTGGTAAAGGAACAGCAGTTAAGAATAGGTAGCGAAGCGTTGGAAGTGGTAGTCGATTATGTCTACTTAAGACAGGTATACTGACCGCAGATCCGGACCACGAAAGAGATTTACAAAAGAGAATAAGATTGGGATGGAGCGCATTTGGAAGGTGTTCAAACATTATGATTAGCACCTTACCAATATACTCAGGAGAAAAATATAACCAATGAAGTCAAGGCAGAAAGCTGGGCTAGTTCGCGTGTCACCATTAATAAAAAGACTAGCGCATTTAGCACGGACACAGACATAGAAGAAGACAGGACGAGCACTAAACTTCAATTGAGGATTTACTTAAAAAAAAGGTACATAAAAGCCATTTTATGGTGGAAGCACACACTATAGTGTGAGCCCTTCTTTCATTTGTACATACCATGACCTTCTTCCTCTTGTACATACCATCATCATCGTCCCGCGGCACCGTCTCCGGTACGGGCTTGGGTTTTGTCCATCGGAATAAACGCCAGACACGGCATCCCTTGCCTTGCCATCTCGACCTTGCCGTCTCGACCTGGCCTTCTTCCGCAAGTGGTGAAGGTGAGACTTGATCCCCTTGCAGTTTTGTGCCCTGCCTCTCGCTGGAGCTACGTTCCGGTCGCTGTTTACCGCCTGCCACCATCGTTATGTCTACCGAGAGTACCCACGAATCGGCAGGACCCTCTACCTCAGCTGCACCACCCCCTCCGACTGTGCCCACACGACAACGCGACCCGCCGCTGTTCGCTGGTCGTCGCGATGAAGACGTCGATGACTGGCTGGACACCTATGAACGCTGCAGTAGCTACAACCGGTGGGACGATGCTCTAAAACTTCTAAATGTTTCTTTCTACCTCATTCAGGTCGCCAGAACCTGGTTTATTAACCGCGAACCCCACACCACTAACTGGACCACATTCAAGCAGCAGTTCCGCAAATATTTCGCGGACCCAGCAGTTCGGACTGAGGTCGCGAAGAACAAGCTCGCCTCTCGCCTCCAAGGTCCCGATGAGTCGTACGCGTCTTACACAGAGGCCATACTTGCACTTTGCCGGCGTATTAGTCCCACTATGCCGGAACCTGAACGCGTACACCACATCTTGAAAGGAATTAATTCTGTGGCTTATAACACCCTAATTTCCCAGACACCTTCTACTGTTGACGCCATTATTGCGACCTCCCAGCGCATCGATCATTAGCAGTCCTCCCGATTGCAGCCCGGCATTGGTACTGGCCCGACCTCTGCTGACCTGGATCGGCGGGCACTGATTCGAGCCATCATCCGGGAGGAGCTCCAAGCCCTCAAGCCTGTCTGTCGACACGGGTGCGATCATTCTTCTGTACCTTCTAATGACGCCGGTCTCCGCAACATAATTAAAGATGAGCTGGCAACAATCACCCGACCTATGGCGTCCGACCCTCCTGCACCCCGCCTTACGCGCACGTCGCAGCATCCCCCCTCCTTTTGTTCCGCCGCCCCAACTTGCACCGCCCTACAATCACATCAATGCAATGGCGACGGCTCAACCTGCATCCCCCTATTACGCACATTGGCGCCCCTCCCGACACGTCTGCTACTACTGTGGCATTAGAGGACACATATCCCGCTTCTGTCGCCGCCGCCTTCAGAACGAGCGCCGTGGTTACGACGCCTTCGAAACGCCTTCGCCGCTTCAGACCCCCCGGGCAGATTGTGTGAGCCCTCCGCGGATCTTCTTTCATTTGTACATACCATGATCTTCTTCTTCCTCTTGTACATACCATCATCATCGTCCCGCGGCGTCGGCTCCGGCACGCGCTTGGGTTTTGTCCATCGGAATAAAGGCCAGGCACGGCATCCCTTGCCTTGCCGTCTCGACCTTGCCGTCTCGACCAGGCCTTCTTCCACAATATGTCAAAACCAACAAGCAAATACTAATCAAAATGTGGCAAACTGTTTTTTAGGTACACTGTTCCTTCCTGGACAAGGTGATTGAAGGCGCACTGACACACTTATCGCCTTCCCTGCTAATGTGATATTTATCACTAACTCACGCCCTAACCTGGTTCCTCCCTTACCAAGCACACATATGGCATAAAAACGACGGCACACACCCGCAACGCTTAGGATGATTGTCCAAATGGCCTGCCCCCGCCGATGAATCTACCGGCGTACAGTGCTCTCGTAGTCGGTCATTTAGGCAGCGACCAGACTGCCCCTCATAGCGTCTACCGCAGGAGAGAGGTATGCAGTAAACGACGCCGGCAATGCAGGATACACTTGCGTTCGTGTTTTATGGTGCAGACCGTCTTCCGTCGCCCGCCCACAAGCGCTCCTGCGCTTCTGCGGGCACGAGAATGTAATCTGTATTGATGAATGGTAATAAAATTATGTATGTATGTATGTATGTATGTATGTATGTATGTATGTATGTATGTATGTATGTATGTATGTATGTATGTATGTATGTATGTATGTATGTATGTATGTATGTATGTATGTATGTATGTATGTATGTATGTATGTATGTATGTATGTATGTATGTATGTATGTATGTATGTATGTATGTATGTATGTATGTATGTATGTATGTATGTATGTATGTATGTATGTATGTATGTATGTATGTAATAACGGCTTTGCACATGCGCACCAGCTTTTCGGGGACAGTGAACAAAACGTCCACACCACACTTCTCTGCAACCTTTTTCAGCCGGTGCGATACCTGGGGTTTAATGCCACGTGTGTGCTTGCTAGGGGAGGCACAAGGTTAGGGCGTGAATTACTGAAACATATCACATTAGTAGGGAAGGCGATAACTGTGTCAGTGCGCCTTCAATCACTTTGTGCAGGAAGGAAAAGTGTACCTAAAGAACAGCTTGCCACCTTTTGATTAGTATTTGCTTGTTGGTTTTGACATAGTGTGTGCCTCTATTATAAAAGTGCTTTATGTACTTTTTTTTTAAAGTCAATGTTCAGTTTATGTTTAGCGCTTGTCCTGTCTTCTTCTATGTCTGTGTCCGTGTGAAATGCGCTAGTCTTTTTATGAATGAAAGTATAACAGTTGCATCCTACGGGTGCTCGCCTATGGGGTTGAAACATGGAGATTAACGAAAAGGGTTCTACTTAAGTTGAGGACAACGCTGCGAGCCATAGAAAAGAAACTAGTAGATGCAACGTTAATATAATTGAAGCGTATAAAGAGGGCCGGAGAAATAACTCAAGTTACTGACAAAAATAAACAGAAGGATTGGGCTTGTGCAGGACATGTATTTCAATGTGAGGATAACCGATGGTCTCTAAGAAAAACCGATTGGATTCCAAGGGAAGGTAAGCGTAGCTGGATTCGGCAAATAATTAGATGGGTGTATGAGGTTAACAGTTCACGGGATCAAGTGGATGTAACTAGGACAAGACCGGGTTAATGGGAAAAAAAATTGGAGAGACCTTCATTCTGCAGGCGGTATAGTCCGACAGATGATATTTCTAAAATTCATGCCACAAAATGTCCTAAAGTCCTCGTTATATGATTATCTCCAAAACGTCTTTCCCAGCATACGCTGTCAACATATGAATAATCTCACAGGTCTCTTACGTGCGATTTAGTAATACTAAACTGCAGATACATTTTGTTTCAACTACTTCAGTTTCCTTACGACTACCGGATAGTTAATGTACAGTTACTGGCTTACAAGCAATGCAGTTGTTGGCGGTAATTGTTGAATTATGAAACAAAGCAGAAAACCAAGCTATTGCGCTTTCGTCGGAGGTGGTGAGAATGCACCTAGAATGAAGTTTCGAAATTCTGGATCGGGTGGAAGACCATCAGGATAGTACACTAAAAGACATTTCATCTGGCTTGCCTCCAGATGTCACTGAAGAAATTGGCTCTGACGCCTATATATACTGCTAGACATCGACATAACATTAAAATTTTCCGACAATAAGACAACGCAAGCAAAGGTGTAATCAGTGCGGCACTCCTTGAATGCAGCTAGCACTGTGCCATTCTCCTCGGCGTGAAGCATGTAATCAAGTAAGTAAAGAGAGATCGCGATTTTATCTTTTATTCGTTATAGTTGTACTCGACACATATATGTGTATCACGAAAGCTTATTCGCCTATTATTACTAAATAATTTATTACAGAATATCAGTTACCAACTTTAAAATGTGTGCCACAATTTCTGGCATCGTAAATGGACTATTGTTTTAGAAGCTAAAGCATGGTAAGTGAATGCAAGAACAGTACCGGCAAATCAAACCCCATGCAGATTAGTTTGCGACAATCGGTGTGGAGTAGCTGGTCTTCTATATTGCTACATTGCTTCGCTTTTGATTGAGTTCTCTGCAAGGCTTTTAAAGATGAAAATGCAAATATTCTTCACGCTCGCATCATCTAGCCAGGATACACAAAAATGACGCCACACGCCGAGCCACCACACTGCGATTTAGAAAGACAGAGCCTTTAAAACAACACGTGCCCTACAAACTGCAAAATAAGCTACCCAGATTTTTAAATAGGTTATGTCGCGCACATATTCAGTTTCAGAAGGTTACATTTAAAGAACTTCGCAATTATTTGATTTCACAGTACGAAGCCTCTCTGTGATTTGCATGTTTTCATTTTGTGTTTCTCTTTCTATATTTACTCATTTCTTTGAATTATTCCAAGAAAATTAATGAGCATAATTTATTTTATCTATTATCTAACAAATCACCATTGCATTTCTGCTTGGTGCTATTTATCCTCCTGGAGCGACCTTTTGGTGTTTCAAAGACAGGTTACGTTAAGATAAATTATCAGAAATTGAACTCAGTGATGTATTCTTGTGTAAAAACTTTCATTTCTTTCATATAGTTATTTGTTGGTTGCTGCAGTTGCTTTATCTTTAGGTGATGTGCCATGCCTTGCTGTGAAGTGTATAGGGGAGCCGTCGGACTTGTCAATCTGTCCAGTGCGGCAGCTTTTACTGCCGGTCTCCCATGTCATGTAATATGGTGCAAACAAAGGGATAATAATAATAATAATCATCAATCAATTAATCAATCAATAAGTCAATCTTTTTAATGTGCGCAGGAACAACCATGTGGTCTTTGTGTGGCAGCACAAACAAAAAAAAAGAAATAAAAATGAAAAAGCACAAACTTGTTTACACACACAGAGAGAACACAAAAAAAGAAATAAATAATACATGAAATGAAACTGAGACGAAAAGTATCACGTAAAGTAAGGAATCAATGAGTAGCATCACTTACATAAACAGTGAGAGAATTTTTGAGCACACCAGGAAAGAAAAAAAAAGAACGCTAGATAGAAGAGAAAAAAAAAAAAACAAATAACTGACATTGATTATAGTAATATAGAAATATACATAAAATAAACAACCATTCCAGGCGCAACAAGTGCATGGTACTTAAAACACAGGCTAGAAATACAGAATAATACAATAAAGAAGTAAAATTGAACAAGGGACAGTAAGATTCGAATATAAAGTAATATAAGTAAGAAACGGATAAAAAGTCTCAGGTAGCACAGAATGTGGGGCCCCAGTAGGTCCGATGTAGGCAAGTGGGGCTGGGGCAACCATCATAAAACCTGCATCGGTCCCCGATGGGGAAAAAGTGGGCAAGCCCCGTTTGGGCTTGCCCCTGCTCCTCCTGCATGGGTCCCATAGCGGCGTTTCTTGGGCTAATGCAGAGCACATTTCTGCATCCAGACCATAAGGGTCCCTTGCCGGATAATTGAGGGCAATCCAACCTAAATGTGAGCTTTTTATGGGAAAGCCCTCATAGAACTGAAATGAGGCCGCCCGCATTAAATCTTTGTGGGACCAACATCGGCCGTAGTGGGGCAAGAAAACAGACATACCCACATGCTGCCCCAATCGGCCCCTTGTAGGTTACTTGAGGGCAGGTGAAATACGAATAAGGGCTCAATTTGGACAAGCTCTCGTGAAGCCCAAATGAGGCAGCCTTAGCTAAACCGCTTTAGGTCCCACATAGGCTGTAATGGAACTGGAAGGCGGGCGTGCCCGCGTGGTACCAAAATCGGTCCTTTGTGGGGACTTTGAAGGCCCGTGCAACAGCAGGTGGGCTCTAGGTTCAAAAACAACGTCCAGCCCAATTGGGGCTGCCCACATAAAACTACTTTATATCCCACATGGGCCGTAATGGGTCTGGAAGGCGGGAGGGCCCGCATGATACCAATATTGGGGGAACTGGAAGGCACGCTCAACAGCAAGTGGGATTTAGGTTCAAAACCAACTCCCAGCCCAATTGGGGCTGCCCACACAAAACCGCTGTAGGTCCCACATCGGCCGTAATGGGGCTAGAAGGCGTGCGTGCAATTGCGTAATCATTGTTTCCAACCTTTATCTGTATTAGATGCTGCCTTATATTACTATTATAGATGATTTGTATAACAGTTGTTGCCATGTTTAGTCGGTTAGAAATATTACGTGGCTTTAGTTCTCGCGCTCGTGCAAATTTCGCTAAAGATACGAAAACATACTGATTGCTAACTGTTGCTCCTAATGTGGTTGCTGAGGATAGCCTGCAGCACTCGGCACAAAATTACCGTTCAAAACTGACATCTCCATAGACTGGGTAAGATGTACACGAAGTCGTTTAGGCTAGATTAATGTTAAGAATTATTATAAAATTTATTATTGTGGCTGTTTAGAAAGGGCAGACATGCATAAAATAATTACTTATTTATATGCATAAATAATGAATGGGAAAACTTGAACAAGGGCTTATCATTTTCCTACGTCGGACCCCTATGAGAATAATGTGGGCAAGCCGAAGTGCGGCTTGCGCTATAGAGCCCGCATCGGTCCTATGTCATTATCTGAGGGGCCAACCGAAATAAATAAAAAAATGTTCATCCAGAGCGGCGGCCCTAATCTGTCCAAAGTAGGACCATCGTGGGAAGTTGGCGGGATGTGCCCTTTTGGCACTGCGGGAAAAATGTGGGCAGCCCCGCAAGGGCTGTCTGCATCTGTCCCTAGTAGGGCCCATCGGGGCTTTGTCGACAGCTCCCTTCAGGCCTACGTCGGCCCCTCTTGCAGCACCCACATTAAGCCCACCGGGGCTGTCCTGCATTGCCTACATTGGACCCACCGGGGCCCGCCCTTCATAGCCCACTTTGTGCTACCTCGGGTAGTTCAAGATACAGACAGCATTCAACAGGAGAAAAAGCAAAAAGTGAAGTAAATGCAATATTAAGGCTAGAAAGTGGGAGTTATACATGATAAAGTACTATTTAGAATACAACGTTACGAACATCCAATGTGAATGAACAGAGCGAGTTTTAGAAGATGTCAAGGTGAGGACAAAAAGAGTAAAATAACCACTGCATCCTGTCCAGAGGGGAGTGGGAATGAAGAGGAGAAACCTGAAATGGTCTGAATTCCCTCATGCTCTTTCGCGGAACGCGCAGTAGGATGTACTCTAAGAGCTGAGGGCACATAATATGGCCATGAAGGAGTTTGTACAGAAATATGACATCAAGTCTGATACGACGGCAGTGAAGAGAAGGAAGATTCAGTTGGGCGCTCCTGGTGGAGCCAGAGGGGGAAGTTGCGCAAGGAAAGCGATAATAAAATATCCGTAAAAATTTTTTTGTACTCTGTCAACCTTGTCCAAGTTCGATTTGCAAGTGCCATTCCAAACAACCGACGCATACTTCAAGACCGGCAAGCATATGGACAGGTACAGTTTTAGGAACGGAAGTGAAGTATGGAACTCTCTCGAAAGTCTGCAAACGAATCCGAGTGTGCGCATAGCCCGCTGAGCAATGTGTTTAGTGTGAGAGGAGATGCTGTGGGTGCGGTCAAAAAGTACACCAAGGTAATTAATTTCATCAACCCTGTCCAACAGCACAGAATTCACAGAATAATGGTAGAGAAAGCTAGGTGTTTTACGAATAAAGGACACAACCCTAGTTTTGGAAGGATTGAGGGTAAGTCGATTCTTCGCACATCAATCAGAAAAAGCAGATATGTCCGATTGCAACAACAAGCAATCTTGAAAGGAATGTATTACCTTGAATATTTTTATATCATCAGCATAAAGAAGAAACGAGGAGTTCTTTATCGCCGAGGAAACATCATTAATAAAAACGGAGAAGAGAAGCGGGACTAGTACTCAAACTTGAGGAACTCCACTCGTTGCAGGGTAAACGAAAGAAGTCTATCCATTGACACTGACAAAGAGGAAGCGATCAAGGAGATAGTTGCTAGGAGGGCTACAAGTGAGACTTCAACGCCAGAGAGTAGAAGTTTTTCAAGAAGTAGTGAGAGAGTAACAACGTCGAAAGCTTTGCTCATATCACAGTACACAGTGTCAAACAGACCCCTCTGAAGGACTGCTGCAGAGGCATACGTCACAAACGTGACTAGGTTGGTAGAAGAAAAGCGACCCGACATGAAGCCATGTTGATTCGGTACTATGATATGTTTGAGATGGAAGGAAAGTACGCTGTGCAAAGCTAATTCGAAAAGCTTAGAGGTTGCACATAGAAGAGAAACCGGACGATAATTGGAAACATCAGATTTGTTTCCAGACTTGAAGACAGGAAACACGCGTGCTCTTTTCCACATGCGAGGAAAGGCAGCATTTTTTAAACAGTTAATAAATATGGCAGTCAGTACTGGTACAAAGATATAACTGAAGGCTTTTATTATGGCAGCTGGAATGCCATCAGGTCCAGGAGACAAAGATGGTCTCAGACGCTTAAGACTCTCAGTTATCAACTCCTCGTCAAAGAGAATGGAATTAGATAGTGCACCAGATGGGAGGCAGACAGAATCACAATGTGAATGTTTGTAAACGAAGGAAAAATGTTGGGCAAAACTGTCGGCAACATCCCGAATTTCCGAACCCTGAGAGTCAACTAAGCTGATACTTAAATCTGATTTAATTGAACGCTTGCGAACGTAACGCCAGAACTGACTAGGACGATTTGAGGCACTCCTCTCTAAATACTCAAGATAGGAGTCGTAGTCCCGCTTGTATAAGCGTTTGCAAAGAGAACGCACACGGCGAAACTCATCTGCCCAATTGTGAAACCAAGGGCGTTTCGCTTTACGATGGGCCAGTTCCTTGAGTTTTAACGCCGTTATTAGTTCCATTGAAAACCAGAAAGGGAACTTCCTACGCGTAGGAGTATGTAAAGGTATGTACCGACGCATACCATCAAGAACTATTTCTGTAAAGCGACTGACTTGTCCATCTGAATCATTAATGTCATTTATAAGGGACCAGTCGACGGAAGAGAAGAAATTGAAAAGACCGACATAATCACCACGTGCATATGCGAAACGGGGCGAATTCCTCACCCGATCTGAATTAGTAGAAGGTGAGGCAGAGACAGCAGTAGTAACTAGAAGCGGAGGGTGAAATTTGTCACAGCGAGTCAGCGGTATGCCTGAAAACGAGACTCGAACACTTTCAAAATTCGATAGACAGATGTCAAGAATATTACCACAGCAGTTTTCAATGCAATTGAGTTGCTGCAAAGAGTTAAAGGCTATAAAATCAAGTAGAGCGTTACACTTACTTAATATGTAATGATTGTTGTGAGAAGAAATAAATGAGTTCCAGTTGATACCAGGAGTATTAAAATCACCTAAAATAAGAAGTTTGTGTTTGCTATGACGGGTGATAACATGTTCGATTGAGAGCAGAACATCATCATAGGCAGGAAGAGGAAGATTCGGAGGAATGTAGAAAGCTGCAAGTAAAAGTTTTTCATGTCGATTTAAAGTGAGCTCGAGCCACACACATTCTTCAACAGTTTCCAGATCGGAACGTCGAACACACTTCACAAAACTGTCAATAGCAATGAGCACTCCACCTCCTCTTGATTTGGGACCTGTTTCAGGGCGGTCGCTACGAAAAACAGAGTAATTATTTGGACAGAAATCATTGGAAGGAATATCACTTGACAGCGAGGTTTCGGTAACCACAACAGCGGTATAACAAGAGGACAAGACGCTAGAAAAAAGTTCAGATCCCTTAGTCCGAAGACCTCGGGCGTTTTGATAATAGATATACAAATTAGGGACCACTGCAATTTTGCGTCACTTCAATAATAATAATAATAATAATAATAATAATAATAATAATAATAATAATAATAATAATAATAATAATAATAATAATAATAATAATAATAATAATAATAATAATAATAATAATAATAATAATAATAATAATACAATAACAATCAATCAATCAACCTTTATTTAATGTGCGCAGGAACAACCATGTGGTCTTTGTGCTGCAGCAAAAATAAAAAAATAAACAAAAATCAAAAAGCACAAACATGTTTACACACACAGGGAGAACACAAAAAAAGAAATAAATAATACATGAAATGAAACTGAGACGAAAAGTAGCACGGAAAGTAAGCAAATAATGAGTAGCATCACTTATATACACAGTGAGAGAATTTTTTAGCACACCAGGAAATAAAGAAAAAAAAAAAAGAACGGTAGATAGAAGAGAAAAAAAAAACAACAAATAACTGACATTGATTATAGTAATATAGAAATATACATAAAATAAACAACCCTTCCAGGCGCAACAAGTGCATGGTACTTAAAACACAGGCTAGAAATACAGAATAATACAATAAAGAAGTAAAATTAAACAAGGGACAGTAAGATTCGAATATAAAGTAATATAAGTAAGAAACGGATAAAAAGTAGTTCACGATACAGACAGCATTGAACAGGAGAAAAAGCAAAAAGTGAAGTAAATACAATTTAAGGCTAGAAAGTGGGAGTTTTATGTGATAAAGTACTATTTAGAATACAACGCTACGAACATCCAATGTAAATGAACAGAGCGAGTTTAGGAAGATGTCAAGGTGAGGACAAAAAGAGTTAAATAACCACTGCATCCTGTCCAGAGGGGAGTGGGAATGAAGAGGAGAAACCTGAAATGGTCTGAATTCCCTCATGCTCTTTCGCGGAACGCGCAGTAGGATGTACTCTAAGAGCTGAGGGCACATAATGTGGCCATGAAGGAGTTTGTACAGAAATATGATATCAAGTCTGATACGACGGCAGTGAAGGGAAGGAAGATTCAGTTGGGCGCTCCTGGTGGAGCGAGAGGGGGAAGTTGCGCAAGGAAAGCGATAATGAAATATCCGTAAAATTTTTTTTTGTACTCTGTCAACCTTGTCCAAGTTCGATTTGCAAGTGCCATTCCAAACAACCGACGCATACTCCAAGACCGGCAGGCATATGGACAGGTACAGTTTTAGGAACGGAAGTGGAGTATGGAACTCTCTCGAAAGTCTGCAAACGAATCCGAGTGTGCGCATAGCCAGCTGAGCAATGCGGTTAGTGTGAAAGGAGAAGCTGAGGGTGCGGTCAAAGAGTACACCAAGGTAATTAATTTCATCAACCCTATCCAACAGCACAGAATTCACAGAATAATGGTAGAGAAAGCTATGTGTTTTACGAGTAAAGGACACAACCCTAGTTTTGGAAGAATTGAGGGTAAGTCGATTCATCGCACACCAATCAGAAAAAGCAGATATGTCCGATTGCAACAACACACAATCTTGAAAAGAATGTATTACCTTGAATATTTTTATATCATCAGCATAAAGAAGAAACGAGGAGTTCTTTATCGCCGACGAAACATCATTAATAAAAACGGAGAAGAGAAGCGGGCCTAGTACTCAAACTTGAGGAACTCCACTCGTTGCAGGGTAAACGAAAGAAGTCTGTCCATTGACACTGACAAAGAGGAAGCGATCAAGGAGATAGTTGCTAGGAGGGCTACGAGTGAGACTTCAACGCTAGAGAGTAGAAGTTTTTCAAGAAGTAGTGAGTGAGTAACAACGTCGAAAGCTTTGCTCATATCACAGTACACAGTGTCAACCTGACCCCTCTGAAGGACTGCTGCAGAGGCATACGTCATAAACGTGACTAGGTTGGTAGAAGTAGAGCGGCCCGACATGAAGCCATGTTGATTCGGTACTATGATATGTTTGAGATGGAAGGAAAGTACGCTGTGCAAAGCTGATTCGAAAAGCTTAGAGGTTGCACATAGAAGAGAAATCGGACGATAATTGGAAACTGCAGATTTGTTTCCAGACTTGAAGACAGGAAACACGCGTGCCATTTTCCACATGCCAGGAAAGGCAGCATTTTTTAAACAGTTATTAAATATGGCAGTCAGTACTGGTACGAAGATATAACTGAAGGCTTTTATTATGGCAGCTGGAATGCCATCAGGTCCAGGAGACAAAGATGGTCTCAGACGCTTAAGACTCTCAGTTATCAACTCCTCGTCAAAGAGAATGGAATTAGATAGTGCACCAGATAGGAGGCAAACGGAATCACAATGTGGATGTTTGTAAACGGAGGAAAAATGTTGTGCAAAACTGTCGGCAACATCCCGAATTTCCGAACCCTGAGAGTCAACTAAGCTGATACTTAAATCTGATTTAATGGAACGCTTGCGAACGTAACGCCAGAACTGACTAGGACGATTTGAGGCACTCCTCTCTAAAGACTCAAGATAGGAATTGTAGTCCCGCTTGTATAAGCGTTTCCAAAGAGAACGCACACGGCGAAACTCATCTGCCCAATTGTGAAACCCAGGGCGTTTCGCTTTTCGATGGGCCCGTTCCTTGAGCTTTAACGCCGTTATTAGTTCCCTTGAAAACCAGGAAGGGAACTTCCTACGCATAGGAGTATGCAAAGGTATGTACCGACGCATACCATCAAGAACTATTTCTGTAAAGCGACTGACTTGTCCATCTGAATCATTATTGTCATTTAAATGGGACCAGTCGACGGAAGAGAAGAAATTGAAAAGACCGACATAATCACCACGTGCATACGCGAAGCGGGGCGAATTCCCCACCCGATCTGAATTAGTAGAAGGTGAGGCAGAGACAGCAGTAGTAACTAGAAGCGGAGGGTGAAATTTGTCACAGCGAGACAGCGGTATGTCTGAACTCGAGACTCGAACACTTTCAAAATTCGATAGACAGATGTCAAGAATATTACCGCAACAGTTTTCAATGAAATTGTGTTGCTGCAAAGAGTTAAAGGCTATAAAATCAAGTAGAGCGTTACACTTACTTAATATGTAATGATTGTTGTGAGAAGAAATAAGTGGGTTCCAGTTGATACCAGGAGTATTAAAATCACCTAAAATAAGAAGTTTGTGTTTGCTATGACGGGTTATAACATGTTCGATTGAGAGCAGAACATCATCATAGGCTGAAGGAGGTAGATTCGGAGGAATGTAGAAAGCTGCAAGTAAAAGTTTTTCATATCGATTTAAAGTGAGCTCGAGTTACACACATTCTTCAACAGTTTCCGGATCGGAACGTCGAACACACTTCACAAAACTGTCAATAGCAATGAGCACTCCACCTCCTCTTGATTTGGGACCTGTTTCAGGGCGGTCGCTACGAAAAACAGAGTAATTATTTGGAAAGAAATCATTGGAAGGAATATCACTTGACAGCCAGGTTTCGGTAACCACAACAGCGGTATAACAAGAGGACAAGACGCTAGAAAAAAATTCTGATCCCTTAGTCCGAAGACCTCGGGCGTTTTGATAATAGATATCCAAATTAGGGGCCACTGCAATTTTGCGTCAGTTCTGAGGGATGAAGCATATCGTCGTAAAGCTTCCCACGAAAGTCCTTGTATATGCAGCCCATCGGCCACATTGAAGGCTCAACAAGCTTACTGTAGGATTCTTCATCAATTTCAATATGGAAGGACGAGTAGGAGTCGTACCTTGTTTTCAGCTGCCGGCAGGAAATGGGAGTAATATTCACTGATTTTAGATGGTTGGTAAGGTCTACCGATGTAGTATCGGGACTGAGTTTAGAGACGAAAATAGTCTTCGGACGCTTCTTTTGGTAAATGGCAACGTTCTGGACAGATGAGCTCGATGCGCCAGTATTGGCTCGACTTCGGTGCTTCTTCATCGCACTGGGTAAGTCAACCGCACGGCGAGGAGCAGAGGCAGAAGATGAACAGGTAATATCTCCAGGAGTCATCCCTCGATGAAGAGCGGCAGAGTAGTCCACAGATGGCTGCTCCTCACTGGTAGGATTGCCCACGGAGACAACGAGAGGACACTCGACGAGAGGACGCTCACACTGCGAAGCAGCGCACTGCACAAGCTCCTGGCGTAGGCCGTGAACATCGGCACGTAGAGAGGCGATAACCTCGGCTTGTTGTACGAAAGCCCGCGAGTTCTCTACACGAAGGCGCTCGTTCTCTTCCCGTAGCTGGGCAACCTCATCGCTCAGAAAAGAGATTCCCTCAAGCGCGTCGAGGAGGAGAGCCCGTAGCGAGGCAAACTCACCGCCATGTTCGCCGGTCGCGGCTGAAGGGGGAAAACCGGTCGGGTGGCTGGGCAGGAGCGGGGCACCAGGGACTCTAGCACCACCGTCGCTAAGCCTAACACCGTCAGACGACGACGACGCACACAAATTACACAAGAATGGCCGAGAGCCGGACTTCAGAAGTTGCAGCTCGTCATCCGCCCAGGTGACGCACTTCGTGTGAACACGTTTCGCACAGTCGGCACATCGTAAAAACTGCTGCTTGCCAAAAAACGGGCGGGAGCACAGCGCACATGTGTCCTTACTGGGCGCCATCTTGGAAAAAAAAAATAATAATAATAATGTTTATTGCTGTAGATGATACAATGTGGTTCAGGCCCGTCATAAGCCAACAAGAGGCTTGAGGGACTGGGCCCGGCAGTTACGGCCAAGACTACAAAAAAGGCACTAGATATAGCAACGCTTCTCGCTACACCCAAGCGAGAGCAAAATAACAAAAAAAAGGTGGAAAATCAGGTTAACAGCATGAGTATTGAGAAATTCAACTCTAAACCCAGAGTAGACGTCAATATAAAAATAAATGAATTAACCAATATATTTTTAAGCATAACTTCACTCTGACAAAAGAATACAAATATCAACAAAGGGCTTTCAGATGCATCTTTAGGCTACGCATAGAAGTTACCGCAAAAATTTCATCCGGTAACTCATTAAAGATTTCAGGTACATAAGCACAGCGCCTTGCTTTCCCGTATCTAGTTACACTCCGTGGTATATAATAACGTAAAGTTTTCCTTAACTTCCGTTCGGGAGTATTAATAATTAAAAAGTCAGAATTCCAAAAATGCCGGTGAACAACGGTCTGCACAAAAAGAGAATGAAATGACGGAAGGCCTAGGAGCTGAAAGACGTCCGTGCCGGATGGTATGTGACAATTGTATGCAATGCTCTTCAACATGTTTTTTAATATACTATCAATACGGCAATGCCAGCGTGAAGGACATGGCCCGAATGTAGTTATGCCGTATCTGAGAACACTGTACGCGAGTGCATGAATTATAGTTTTTTTTACTGACATCGGCGCCAAAGACTTCATATTCAAGAGTAAGCACGTAACTTTCCGTAGCTTGGCACACAGATATGCCAAGTGGTCATGCCAAGATAAGTTGCTGTCAAAAACAACACCGAGATATTTGATCGAGTTAACATATTCTATTGGCTTGCAACAACAGGGGAGGGAATCATGATCATGCAAGAATACTTGTCTATCTACAAGTAGTGTCTTTAAAGGATTTCTGAAGCATATCATTTTCGTTTTGTTTATGTTCACCGAGATTCCATTATCGGAAAACCATTTCATGACATATATAATGTTTTCCTGCAACACATTCACTGCCGTCTCGTAGTTTATATGCTTCGTGAGGAGAACTGTGTCGTCAGCGTACTGAAAAATCAAGCACTTGGATGTTACTGAGCTCAGATCATTTATAAATATATTAAAGAGCAATGGAGATAGAATGGATCCCTGTGGTACACCCGCTTTTACCGGGAGCTTTTCACTGTGTTCCATTTGGCTGTTAATTCTGACTACTTGTGAACGTCCGCATAAGAAATTCTTTAAAACAGCATAAAAAGGACCTTGAAAGCCCAGAAGATACAGTTTTTCTAATAAAATAGTATGATTAACCGTATCAAAGGCTTTCTTAACGTCTAGGAAAGAGCACAGCTAAACGTATTTTTATCGAAAGCAGCGTACAACTCATCCGCAAATTCCTCAAGCAATAATGTAGTACCTCTTCCCTTAATGAACCCATATTGACGGGTTGAAATGGCACCGAATTTGTCTAAGAAGGAAGTCATACATTCAAATAGGAATTTCTCTAGTATCTGTGATAAAATCGGCAGGATAGAAATAGTTGTCGATAGCATTCTTTTGTCCTCCCTTGAACAGTGGTTTTACGATAGCAGTTTTCAAATCTTCAGGTATTACAGCGTTTTCCAAAAACCCATTAATTAAGAAAAGCAGTATGTCCGAGAGAGCGGGAAAATTCCGCTGTATCAGTGCAGCCGATATACCATCTATTACGGCGGGCTTGTTTTGTCGGAAACTAAACACTAGCCTGGCAAGATCCTCCTTTGATAGCCTTGGAAGATACGCGGAAGCTGATGAAGAATGTTTTAGAGTACATTTAAAGCTTTGCCGTGTTGCTGCCATTTCGGCCGCTAGCGTAAAATACTTATTGAAATCGTCACCTTTCGACAAAAGTTCGTCTACCAAAACGTCCGAACAAGACAGGTTCCCATCGTTTCTCCGAAGGTGTTTAATCAGAGACCACATTTTTGCAGGATTTTTATAAGTTCGTTGGAACTGCTGCTGAAAGTACTGCCGTCGTGCGGATCGAATAAGTGCTACAACTCTGTTTCTGGCGGTTCTGTATTCAGAACGAAGGTCATTGTTATTAGGAGCACGTTTAGAGCGTTTCCAAAGCCAATCTCGATTTGCGATTGCCCGCATGATTTCAGAGTTTAACCAGTTGTGATTCCTCCTTTTCTTACGCACTAATTTCCGAGTACCCGTTTCTTTCAGCTGGTGAAGCTTATTACACAACTTTGTGTAAACTAACTCCACCGGTTCGCCTTCAGTTAAGAGTGCCCAGCTAAAGGACCCTATCAGCTTATTCAATCTTCTTTCATCTGTAATTGTGACAGTTAGCATATTAGCATCCCTGCTACTTGATGCAGTGGTTCCAGGCAGCTTATATTTCGGCGAAAAACGACAGGCAGTGAAATAATGATCTGCTAACCGCTGTGAAGTAAGACATGCGGACAAGGTGTGATGCAGTGCACGAACAGCGATGTGATCAAGGCAAGGCCTCACCAGTCGACCGTTCATGAGATCTTCACGCGTAGGGGCATTGATCATGTTTTCTATTCCAAATGCCGAAAGAGACGACAGGTAATCAGAAACAGGAATCTTAGTTGGTCATAAGATGTCAATGTTCAGGTCCCCTGCCACGCAGAACAAGTAATCTGCTTTGTGTTTCAGAAGTGTCTCTTCGAGTTCAATGACAAATCGTGTTATGCTAGCACATGGTGGTCTATACACAGCCAATAATGTAAGGGACGCATGCAATAGATCTATCTTTAAGGCTAAACATTCCGCTTGTGCAAACGAGATGTCGACAACAGAAACATCGTACTTTTGGTTCACAAAGACAGCAATGCCTCCACCACGGCGCACTGCGCGTGTGGCAAACCTAGCACGATAACCATTCACGGTGAACAAATATAAACAGGATTCCGGTGAATTAATCTCGGTGACAACAAATATGTTCACAAAACCTACCAATTCCTCTGCCAACAATACTTCCCAATACTTGCGAAGACTACGAATACTCAAGTTAACCAACGTGAATTCCTGACCTGTATTTCGGCCAAGGTTTGCCCTAAAAGCAGCAAAGTCTTTAAACTCTGTAATAATAATAATAATAATAATAATAATAATAATAATAATAATAATAATAATAATAATAATAATTATTATTATTATTATTATTATTATTATTATTATTATTATTATTATTATTATTATTATTATTATTATTATTATTATTATTATTATTATTATTATTATTCATTCTTTTAAGTCACTCTGCCTAAAATATGTTTCTATTAGGCATGGTTTGTCAGCGCGGAAAATTGACATTTATTGTAAAGGCTTGACGCCTTCTTTTAATTATTTCTAGAGATTCATCTGCAAGCCAAATGATGCCAGCGGCAGTTGACGGTTGCACGTAAATTGAGTACAAAAGAAAACGGGCCTTAATTTTTTATTTATTTATTCTTTTGTCCTTGAGAAAACGAAGCCACTGCTCGAACAATATTTGCAAGGTTACTCGTAGTTCTATACCTCTCAAAAACAGAACTTGATTTTCACGCATATGCAGCGCTACTTTCGTTCGTTCAACTCCATACACCAGACCACGTAAATGTGCCGGTAAGTATCAAATTATTAGCCATAATGTCGCATTCTGCTAGTCTAAATTGCATCGTGCACCAGTGCCTTAATGGGTGGGCCATATGGGCAGATCCTGTACATGGCCTGTTTGTAGCAATTTTCATTTCAACGTATGTATGTATGTATGTATGTATGTATGTATGTATGTATGTATGTATGTATGTATGTATGTATGTATGTATGTATGTATGTATGTATGTATGTATGTATGTATGTATGCATGCATGCATGCATGCATGTATGTATGTATGTACGTATGTATGTATGTATGTATGTATGTATGTATGTATGTATGTATGTATGTATGTATGTATGTATGTATGTATGTATGTATGTATGTATGTATGTATGTATGTATGTATGTATGTATGTATGTATGTATGTATGTATGTATGTATGTATGTATGTATGCATGTATGTATGCATGTATGCATGCATGCATGCATGTATGTATGTATGTATGTATGTATGTATGTATGTATGTATGTATGTATGTGCATGTACGGAGCTGACTAGAGTGAAGCGAAAAGCTTCACTCTAGTCTGCTCCGGGCCTCGCGTGAGCCGCGTATGTTGGAGCACGAGTGACGTCACGCATGGCGCAGGTGGCTGCCACCAACTCCGTCACAAGTAGGGAAAGGTGCAGTATCTGTCACACTTGATCTGTGACACCTGACCCATGCCGTAAGGAAAGGGATGAAGGTGGAACTGAAAGTTGAGAGAGAGAAAGGGGAGTCGTAGTGGAGGGCTATGAAGAAATTTCGACCACCCGGGGATATTTAATGTGCGTCGACATCGTACAGTACACGTTAAAGATCCCCAAGTGGTCAAAATTGCTCCGTAGCCCTCCACTACGACTCCCCTTTACCTCTTTCCACTTTCACTCCCAAGAATTCACAGTTTTTAGACACAAAAGCATAGCGCCTAGCTAGCCGTATTCATGACATTGAAATAAGAGAAGACGCGACGCGTCTTCAAAATGCCGCCGATGCATACTACCTATACAGAAGTGCTAGCACGGGAGTTGGATGAAAAGGAGTGAAGAAATGAAAGGCTGAAAGCTCAACGAGAGTCCGAGACACCCGAACAACGAGAAGAACGTATTGCTAAACGACGCCGCAAAGCCGTGTCTGAAACGCCTAAAGCATAACTATAAGCCAAACCGTAAGCATATTCATAAGTTATACCGTGCATATTCATAGCCTAAATCTCAAAGCATAAACTAAACCATAAGCATCACCCCAGGTTTTTGCTTCGAGATATCCAGGCTTAACCTTAGCCAAGGCCCAGCCAACTTTTTCTCAACTTTATCAACGTTTTGACGTAAAAACAATAACTCTTTAGGAGCCGGTTCTGAAACATAACTGGAGAAAAAGTTGATAATTATGATCACTCGGACTGGTTGGAATGCCGATGGAAATCTTGAGCGTCGTTTTGCCAGGCGCATATCATCTGTCTCTTGCTCGAAAGGTTTGATGTACATTATTAGAAACTACTAATTTTTTGTGGAACACGACACTTCTGCGCTACGCCAAAGCCTTTAATAGGCGTACACCAAGACGTGATGCGCCCAATTTCTTTACTCCGAGTTAATATGAAGGATTCAGTCATAATACTGAACGTCTATGACTTCGACATTTAGATATTTGAAGCAGACATGTTCAGCGCGTGTCGCAGATCAGTGGCTAAGATGTATACCCTAAATAGCTGAAACCAACATCCGACGGCGCCTCATCAGACAACACTGCACTTTGCACTAATCTCAAAGAGGTATTTCTTACATGCTATGCAACATTGTACGAAAATATCCTTTGCATAAATGCATATCGCAATAACTCTCCGGCCCGAAAAGAATATGAATTTCTTTAGGCAAAAAATGAACGGCAATATTTCACGTCGATGCATATGACAATTGACCAACCAGAACCACCACATTTCTGAACTAACATCGCTTCCACTACTGGTCTCGTCGTTAACAGTAGCTACGCATCCAATAACTTAAAACGTTTAAAGAAAAGAAGGCAGCCTCATTTTGGAAATAATGGCGTAGGCTGCTTGATCATACGAGGGGGTGCCCAAAAGAAACCGAACTTAATATTTAACCAATTTATTTACATTTTAAATATGGCACAATATGGCAAACGACTCTATTCAAAAAAAATAAAGTTTAGCAAATATATTATTTGTCAGATATTCTTTTTAATTTTATCGAAGCCACTTTCTGTGTATATAAACGCATGTCCAGTTTTTGAAATTTTGTTGTTATGGTATTATAATTTATCACTATATCCAGGACCGAATTTAGACTACAACATTTCGATTTCTGTATTTCCGCTAATTTTGAGCACCTACACGACATTTTCAAATTGTTAATGTACTCTGATTACTAAAAAAAGGTCCATTTGAAAGGTGTCTAAAAAAATATTGTTTCATTAAAATTTCATATCTTATACGCATTTTCGTGTGCCTCCGAGATGCATTCCTAATTACTGATAATAACGTTCTTTCTTGTACTCATCCGATGCGAATATCGCGGGACTGTTTCATTCTAATCCTCGGTTTTGGGCTCTTCTGGTTGCATATTCTCCTGCATTTTTCGTACGCCACTGCATGTAGTTACCCGAGGTCATACATCCTTAAAGGCACTGAAAAGGATATTTATGGAACACTGATGCTAATACACGTGAACACATTGCCATGGTGAGCATCGCCTTGTTTTGTTTTTTTGTTTTTTTTCAGTGCTACATATTAATTAACAATGAATGACCTCGGCTTCCGGCCAATGTGCGCTTAAACACTTGCTGTGTCATTAGAGGTACATTCGCAGACAGACCAATGTCACTGCTATTTTCTCAGCGTTATTCATTTGTAAGGCACGCCTCCAGCACAACCATGATAAACATTTGTGCTGTAAGTCGAATACAGGAAAGGTGCTACTCTTAGTATATCCCATTAAAATACACTTGCTCGAAGTGTAATGATCTAGGCTGGCGCTCATCGACAAGTGCATAGCAACTCAGGACATACAAAACACGAGGTGTCTTGCTCCCTCCTCCCCCCCCCCCCCGTTCGTAGCACACAAAGAAAATGCATATGCTACCTTCATCCAGTAATTTTGTATTTTTCTGCGCAGACGCATTCATTTCATTCTTCAAACTAGAAGATAAAGTGACGAATGAGAGGCGAAGTGCCTTCCAGAAGGCCTGAATGTCCGCACTTCACGAGGAGTCAGAGAAAAGATCTCCCGGAGATGGCATATCCCTCGTCTATGAATACATTCTGACGCACGCTCAGAAGAGGGAGATTTCTGTTTAATTCTTGTCTTCAAACCAACCTTTTCTTGGTTTATTTTGTTTTCTGAGCTGTTGAAAAATGATTGTTATTCTTGCCAAGACTCCGTCACGAAAAGAATGAAGGCGTGTCTCTATCGCTCTATCGTGTCAGGTAAAGTCCTTAGAAAGAGCGTTTTGATGAAAATAACAGCAAACATTTGGGGGACACTTAAGGTCTTTCTGTAAGGGTGCGACACGACAGCTTTAATTATTGCCATCTATGGCTCCCCTTGCGTATCCCTGTTAACGTACCTGAACTTTTCTATTGGTTTCATCACTCACCTCTTTAGTTTTGCATTTATATGTCACCCATACGAAGCAGTATACAGTTGTAAGCTGGCACACTGTATCCGGAAAAGATATTTAGCGCCACTTTTACTGTGCCATTTTAATAAGCTGTGCATAAATAAGCTAATTAATATTTTATATAATTAAGCTGTATATTCCTTGCTCGAGTGGTGGAAGGGGATGGGAGGTTGGCCGCAGTTTTCTGCTTTCTTCCTTTGGATTTAAGGATGTGAGATGTGGGCATTTATTAAAACATGATTGCCGAAAGTAAGAAAAAAAACGAATATACATACTAAAACTGAAATAAATTGACAAAAAAGTCAGGCTGAGTTCAATAACTAATTCATTGATTAATGTGTGTGTGTGTGTGTGTGTGCGTGTGCGTGTGCGTGTGTGTGTGTGTGTGTGTGTGTGTGTGTGTGTGTGTGTGTGTGTGTGTGTGTGTGTGTGTGTGTGTGTGTGTGTGTGTGTGTGTGTGTGTGTGTGTGTGTGTGTGTGTGTGTGTGTGTGTGTGTGTGTGTGTGTGTGTGTGTGTGTGTGTGTGTGTGTGTGTGTGTGTGTGTTTGTGTGTGTGTGTGTGTTGGGAGGAGGTGCCCCATGCCACATAATTTGGTGACTGTGGACATTCTTTGAGTCAAAAAGCTTTCACAACTTTGTTAAAACTACGCCAATGAGCCAATGAGTTTGAAGCCGTATCTTCACTACCGCATGTATCAGCCAATGTCAATATGTCCGGCCTTTCGACCTCCAAAAACGTGCTGTGACCTTGCCATCATGAAGTTTAGGTGTCCATCCATCCGTAGGGTCCACCCAAAACTATACTGCGCCGTCCTTTCGGCAAAACCTAAGTTCAAGAAAAAGATATCAAAATTACCTTTCTCTCATTAGGTTCATGCGGCCACCATTCCGTGATCGCCCCCAAAACGTATGCTGAGCCTTCTTCAAGCTCAGCATGACTGCAGGCTCCAGAAGGTGGTCGGGAAAGGAGATTCCTGGCAGTAATGTGACAGAACGAGACCGCCACGGGTTCAAGTCGCACAACAGTATTAATTATTAAATCAATATGTATTGCTAAATAAAAGCATTTAGTAAAGGTAATACCATTTTTTATGAACGAAGCCTTCCTTTGGGAAACCAAACATTCCTCTTTTAAGCGTTCTGGGCTTTGTGGTGCAAGTGTGAGCTGTTAGGCGACCTATACCTGGAGCTATATTTGTTGCTACAGTCATGATTTTCTTACTTTCATGCATCGCAGTTCTCATTTTGGCATCAAGTGTTCGAAACCGGCAGCTTAAAACGCCCAAAATGCATTTTTTTTTGTCCTGGCTCGTATTTTTCCGCAGTCTACCACACGCACGAAGCATTTCGAGACTCTTCAGACTACCTACCTTTACTAAGGTGAAATCTCCCTCAAGCAGCGACTCTATTTCGAAAACGCGCGTAGGTCACGTCATGTATTTAAGTGAATGAAGCATACACCTAGAAGCCTATAAGTCGGTTCGAATGACGTTCAGCTAATTATACTAGCCAATGCATGCCAATTAGGCAGAGAAATGGCATGATAAATCCTGGAACGCTGAAGAAGATAGATTGCGTCACAATTTCAATACGAGAGAGGACAAACGAGGCGCCACACGAGCTTCGCCAGTGACGCCTAAAAGCAAATTACGCGTCATTTTCTATTAAAATTTCTACAGCAACTAGGGATCGAACTTTCATCCTACTCTATTTGAACCCGCGACCTCTTAAACTTAGACATTAGAAAATTACCTTTGGGTTTGAAATTCAGATTTGGGACAATTACCTTTGACCATAATCTGGCATTCGAACCATCTACCGTTTTCTTTCTCTGTATATAAGTGGCCACATGAGGTAATATTACAAGAGGACACGTTATTCGGACCCCTTCAGGTAACATGTTCTGTGGACAACTTCGCGCGACTGATTTTTCATCGCGAGATATATAACTCTTCAAAGCAATAAACTCCTTAAAAGTATGTCTCTGCGATGGAATTATGTACCTTTTAGAAGACAATTGAAGACCATCCCTCAGGTGCGCAGAAACTTAAGTAGAAACAAGGGTTCGGGTATGTTTTGCACACTTTGTAGAGTCAAGTTCAAACTGCCTGGGGTGCAAGTGCCTCCACAAAAAAAAAAAATCCTTCATCGCTTGCATAGTGACTACGATACAGTTGCCGACGGCTGTCATATTTCATGCGCCGATACGAAGGGATAGGCACTGCGTGCAGAACATAAAATTACGAACATTCTTGCTTTTGCATACATATTTCATACATATTTTGACAGGCACCAGTGGCCATAGTGTCTCCCCTGAGCTTGCACATTTTGAGGGCTACCGCTCTTTGAACCTCGCTAGAAGAGATTCACATGATGGGTCTGAAGCGGTTGTATAAATTACCGTTTCTCATTTTCAAACCTCATCTGATTTAGCCGAGCATATAAGCTGCCTTTGGTCCTTGAGATTTCAATGGGAGAAATAATACTTTAGAACGAAAGCGCAATTCCCTGTGAATTTACTTAGCATGGCTTTCAGGGAATACTGTGAGCCGCGGCTGGAGATTCGCTCCAAAAAACAATTCCTCTGTTTCCAACTAGTGTTCTAGGAATTACGCAGGTGAATACCTACGTGTGAATAGCAAGTGAATATAACCTAAGGTCGCATTTACTTTAAAGAGAACGTTAGGTAAGTAGTACCGCCACTATATTACTTAACATTTATACCTTGGCACACTCGTTTGAAGACACTACAATATAAAAATTACAAGGACACTTTCAGCTACATTTTAATACCCGCCGTGGTAGCAGGCTGCTTCTCTCCTCAACTGCCTATTACTTGGTAACAGTGCTAGTATTGCTCTTGCCTTAGATCCCCCATAACCCTTACTTCTAATTTAAGCAACACAATTCAATTTTTCAGGCAGTAATCAAAATCAGTCCATGACAACTTCCTTAACCAGTCTAATCCAGTATGAGTCATTGCATTCCGCCTAATCAAGTTAATCCATAGTGTTTAGACTTAATCTGAATTTTCCAGCATTCTCCCTGTTTTCACTCGCATACAACTTACTTCATATAAACTCTCTCAATTCATTAGATTTCGGCTACATCCAACCTGATCCACAATTGTCGTTATTAATTCATCTTTATCGACTCCTATCTTGCTTAACCCAGCTTATCACAGGCTCATCCAGAGTGACTACCATTATTCTCAAGCAATCCGCCTTAATCCCCATTAATTTTACTCAGTCAACCAGCCCACTCAAACACCTAATAGGACTAATAATTTCAGTTTTACTCCTCATAATTTCATTTTTACTTCTAATTATTTTAAATTGTTGATAATTATTTCATCTATAATGACTATAGTATTAACCATTATTCAAATCGTACATCCGTATCATTAGCTAGCGCTTATCTATCAACAATACACCTCCACGCCTGCAAGTCCCGATAGTTTTCCGGCCACGTTCCGAATTGTTGCCCCCACTCTCGACTATAGCTGGTTGCAAACTGTGGTTTGCGACAGCCTTTCAGCCGAACGACCTCTATACGCTATCGCGTAAAAGCTACCCTATAACTATGGTCACTGACTTGCTAGTATGCAGCCTCGTGTCCGCTGAGAGGTCGCCGCCGTAATGCATACAACGGTGGTACTGTATGCAGTCGGAGCGCAGTCGGCCGGCGGGTGCAAGCATGGTGGAGCTGGCCGCCCACGCATGGCTCAACTAGTTTGCCCTCTTGCAACTGTGCGCTTCTGTCGGTCTCAGTTTTTCTTAATACATTTTGCACATGATTAATGCTTTATATCACCGGAAAAGGTTGCAGTTGGAGATTGTTGTTAACTGCAGATTTATTGCCTAAATGTTCCAAATTTGCCGGCAGCATTCCAGCACTTCTCTTTTGCTCTGGCGCAATGCATATGACAATGAAAGAAGTACGCACAAGCATCTCTTCCCACATTATCTTGGTGGTGCAGATGCAGTGTACGCGTGATTATAGCGCATATTTGCGAATACATTTCATTACCTTTGACTATGCATCTTTCATGTTCTGCTATGCACCGTATGGATCTTATTTCTTGCTGCTCCAGATCAGATATCCAAGGAATAAATGGCAGTTATTGCGGCGCACACATGCATCCTACTTCCTCTCTTTTTCTATAGTAATGCACCACCCATAGCAGTACTAATCTTCTGTCTTCTGCGAATAACTAATTGAAGTATTAGCCGGTTTAGGGAACTTTGTTTTCGACTTGGGCGATTTGACTGATGATTATCAATCCTTTCTACCCACAGTTCTCTGCACGCCGTATGCGAAAATTCAACGTCGTTATTTTCTTGTACATCGCAGTAATATAATTCTATATGGCCTACTTCTAGCCTGTCACGCCACAAAATAGCACTGCGTACTATTTACTATTAACAGATCATTAGGCGTGTTCGGGCCTGCCAAGTGCATGCCGCATGTCATGGTATGTAGAAGGCTATTCCATTCACGTTTGAAAAGAATCCCAGCCTTCCAAAAAATTGTGGAAATAATTGTGTTCTCCATTCTGCCTCCCTCATGTGTGTTTCCTGATATCCTAGTAAACAGGAATTCGTTTTATTTTTATATGATGATATATTTCTATTAAATCCAGACTATGTTTTCTCGAGATGCACACCTGCGTCAAGGACAGATTTCGTCCATTTCTAATCGAATAGTTTCAAAGTTATCTGAATAGTGCTGATATTACTCGATCCGTAACAAATATGTAAAATCTTAAATATCTAAAAAAAAGGCTAAAGTCCCTTTTGGACGGCTTATAAAGCGAGAAAGTTACCTACTTCCAGATCCCTCATATTCGCGGACACCATGAATTTGGGGGGGCCTCAAAAATAATTTAAATATTGCCTACTTACATGTTCACGATCTATCTGACAAGCTCGGGAAATTGTAAGATATTTAGTCAAAAAGAATTTTTTTCAGCGGGAAACTATCTTAGTGGTACTAAACATTAATTCTTATGATTCACCTTCACAAGAAGATTCGGAATCAAATATACCGGGGGCAGTTTAAAGGGTGTATTCCTTTCGGTTAAACAATAAGTCTAATATTTAAAACAAAACTGACAAGAGCACTAAAGAAAAGGCGTCAAAGCATGCAAAAGAAACAAACACAAATTTTAGACATCACCCTCTAATAGTTTGTCTCCGCAAAAGGTTTTAGGCACGGTGTATTCATATGTATACATATGTATTTATGATAAACATGTATACATGTTTCATTCATAGGGGCACCATATATGCAAAGTGATACAAGGACCGCTTGTCCAGGCATATCGTCTAATTTTTCTGATAAAGGAAACCGAGTTCTTGTATTGGTGTGCTATTTGCAAATTGACCCCTCCGAAACCAAAGCTCAATATCTAGAATATAGGTATCTCACTTGCCTCCTCTGACTGCAACGCATTTTTATCTAGTATATGTGCTTGTATAGATACAACTCTGCGTCAGTCCTTTTATTTCATCTTTTCTGCATTACACTTCACTGGCCAACCTCCTTTTTCGCATACCCGTAGCATTGACGGGTGGGACCAACGCCGGCGGCGAGGCAGGCGACCGCACTGTGACGGCGTGCAGAGCCACCGCATCATGCATTACGAGAAATGACAACAATCTCCATAGAGAGGAGCGCGGAGACGGGAGACTAGCAAGTCTTTCCAAGGACCATGCTATAACAGCGTAATGGCTGAATCGCATGCACGCGAAAACTCACGCGAACGCGAACGCGACGGCGGCACGCGTCGCGCGAAGCCTTCGCGCGAACAGAAATACATGTGTCGCTTGGCCTGTCGCTCGGATTCGCCGAAATAGAAAATTTTTCTTGTTCGCCCGGAAGTAAGCGTACGTCACTGCCGCTCATTTTGCACGCTTTCTTTATTTTGCTGTGTTGCATTGTGATTGTGCACAACCGCGTAATTTTTTCGCTTTGTATGAACAATGGTGAATAGCCAAGGATTCAAAGAACGTCTAATCGCAACCGAATCAAAAGAAACAAGGGGTCACGTGACTACTCGTACAGACTACAGTGCAAGTTAACACACGTTCGATACGGTTTGTTGTAAATATATTTTCCTTTGGCATGTTGTCGCAAAATAACTTGCAATCGTTATGACTGTTGTTGCACTTGACAGTAGTTTTGTGGTGTACTAAGCCACTATGCCATCCACTCAACCTACACAGAGCGTCGTCGCCGTTTCGCTCGGTTCGCGCTGTCGCGTGCATGCGTCTTCCCCAGTAGGCGACGGAGCGAACCATGATCGCTTACGCCGCGCCGCCTTGTCGCGTCGCTCACTTTTTCGCTCACATGCGTTTCCCGCTTAATTCTGCACCTTTACTCGACATGAAACTTCGCCATAGGTTTGGTGTAGGGAGAGGAGCAGCCGCTAGGAGTGCCCTCTTCTCTCAGAGGATATACTAACTGTATGAGAGGACATGGAAACCGCCCCAGCGAAAGCACTGCACCAAACGATGGAGATGAAAATGTGAATAAATACAACCACGAATGGCGATAATATACTTAAAATATTATTGCGTTCAAAGAAATTCGCGCGAACCATAATTACATCCAATTCAGCGCTAAACCTGGCCTCTGAGTCGAAATTCCGCTGAAAACAAACCCATGCTATTTATGCTATCCGATAAATGTCAACATACGATATCTGGTTGTCCGGAAGCAATTACTTAATATTACCGTGGTACACCTATAGTCTAAAAGGTTTACACAAACCTATTTGTTTTCCTTATATTCAATGGCTTCGTGCCGGATAATACTTTTGATCGCAATTTGGTCGCAACAGCCGGTCGCAACAGCCGGTCGCAATTTTTGGTCGTAATTTTGGTCGCAACGGCCGGGTTGATACTGCAAGCTCACGAAGCATGACAGCTTTTCTGCCGCATCTTCCTGCTGCTGAAGAAAAGGGAAACATTACATTCGACAAGCTTCTTGCGAAGCCAGAACTGTGGTAAGCCACGTGGGTCTTAAGACGGTTTTTGTACTAGGAGCATGGGCACGAATAAAATATCAAAACATAGTGCAAGTTCGATGATAAGAGTCCTTCAAATCTTGCACTAAAACAAAAGAAAATAATGCATATAGACAAAATTGCTGCATAAAGTAAAGCGCACTTTCCTGCACTTTCAACTTGTAAATTTGCAGTGAAACAGCAATCCTGCGGCTTTCAAGCCTTTTTTTTATATAAAAATAGAAGGGAAACATATGACTGTCTTTGAAAGCTCGCCCCTTTACTGCGCTGTGTGGTTGCGATTATGAAAAGAAAGCATATTGCAAACTAATAAAACAGTACCAAAAACTTTACGTTCTCAGGCCTCCATTTGGAGAACAAAGGATAAGATATATACGCATTGAAGCCTTTGACAACATGCCATAAAATCTGCACCGACATCAAAAAGAACCCAAGAACTTTTCAATTTTTGTGCATTCATATGAATTTATAAATAACAGGCCAAATTGATCTCCATTCATCTCCAAATTAACCACCGAACAACATAGAAAGTGAGCCAGTACTTTGGTGTATGCCGTCAAGTAAGTTGAGAGATGGCTTGTATTGGTCCAATACAAGCCCACGACAAAGGTCCAAATTTGGACATATATTATGGTCCCACAAACGATGGTCCTACAAAGGTCCAGCATAGCCGACGATTTCCTAGAGTAGGTTTTATCGGTACACAACACATTAAATGATCTTCACGTGCTCCCAATTGTTGGTTCCGCCGTTCTAAAATACCGACAGCATTAGACCACCCTCTGTTATGTGTCCTAACAATATTTGAATAGCCGCATTTAGAAATCCGCAACAATAGACCAATTTGTCGTGTGTCCCCGGGTATGGGACTAGCCGTGTTTAGAAACTGCACTATTGGACCAGTTTGCCCTTCACCCTCCCGATATCGCACGAACAGTGCTTAGAAATTGGTGATATTGGACCAACTTGTCTCGTGTTATGCGATTTCAGCCCTGGACCGTTGCTATCAGCGTGCTAAATCCAATTAGCTTTTCATGTCCTCCCGATATCAGCAGTGCTGTTTCTTAAAACTGGCGGCATAGGAAAATTGGTTTAGTGTTCTGGTACCTGCCATACCGTTTTAAACAACCTCCGACGATGGACCAAATTGTCCCCATATCGGCCAAAATAGCAAATGCCAAGTAAAAACCTTGAAGAGGGGTTTATTGGGGGTCATTCGGAGGACTGGATACGGCGACAGGTGATACACGAAGATCATAGAGTGAAGCACAATCTCGTTCGAACTAGACAGTCGAGCTTCCAGTACGCACGCCAGCTGATCGGCCAGTAACCCAGCAGTCTTCATCGTCGTTTCTGTGGGCGCTGCATCGTCTTCCTTACAACCTTCCTATTTTTTGTTGCAAAAATATTATGAAATGATTAACAAATCAAAACAGGGATCCACATTTCTCTATTTTTACACGCATCTAGCAGCTGTTTGACGGCACTTCTGGGAATTGAATTTGAGCCGAATGGAATTCAAACACATTCTCAACCCCGCTGCAGCCACCGAGCTTCGGTTCTGCCATCCCCTTTTCGCTGTACAGTCGCTATTCAATTCTTCATACATATAAAGCACTTTGCTTGCTGAGCAAAGCGCGTGAGCTGTCCGGGGTAGAAATGCCAAAATCGGGAAAATTTGGAAAGCTGATTATTTATTTATTTATTCATACTGTTAACCCTTACTGAGGGCAATGACAAGAAGTGAATCAACAATACTTATAAAATCAATTAAACATCTAAAATTTCAAATGACAGAACGCAGTAACAAATACTTTGAGTTACAATTATACAAACACCATCTCATAAAGCTTCTAAGCTGGATTAAATGACACGGAAAGCGACAAAGCACATACAAAGTAATAGGACGCGACGCAAGGACGACGACTTCTTAGCGTTCATTAAAGTATTGATCGAGACTTTTCTGGAATGCTGTTTTACTGGCACTTCGTACAATATGAGTAGGCAATTTATTCCAGAGCTCTATCGCGTCAGAAAAAAAGAAAAGCAAAATGCGTTAGTCCGAGCGATGCACGGCCGTATGGTTGCATTATGATTCAACCTGGCGCTATGCTTAGCAAGTGGGTGGAAGTACCTTTCCTTATTTATCTTTAAATCGTCATGCAGTATTTGGTGCAGTACTGTCAACTTTTACTTCATTATTTGCGTTTCTAACGGCTCATGGTTGCAGGATTGCAACATTTCAGTGACCAAATCAGTCCTCCGATATCTGGCACAGATAAAGCGTGCCGCAAGTCGTTATATCTTCTGTAGATTACCATGCAGTACCTTTTGGTGAGGATTCCAGGCTGCTGAAGTATACTCGAGCATTGGTCGAATGAATGTCTTATATGACAATAACTTCACATCATTTGTTGCCCTTGACGATTTCGCTCTTAAAAACATAGCTTTTTAAAAGCAGCCGATTAAATCAATGAAATATGTTTTATGTGAAAAATGAACAGATTAAACAGACTATACGCAGTGCAAGCTGTAAACCAAGTACATTCTTATGTGTGGATATCTGTGACTATAGCGCCCTTAAAACCTTTAAAAGGGTGTTTAGGTTCAAATGCATCTTTATAAATGCAATTGTTTCCCAGCTTCTCCATTTTTCAGCAGAAACTAAGAAAGACATTTTATATCTGTTACACAGGTTCATAATAGGTGTACTGAACATTTTTGCGTTCAGAACATTTTTGAAGGTCGCACTTTTATGCCTTCATTTCATTTGGAACTTCTAACTGTATGTACTGTGTGACCAAAAAATGCTCAATGAAATCATCAAGGGCTTGCAATTTCCAAAATAAGCATTTTGTGCTGCAGGCAACGCAGTTACTTTCTCTTGTTTTCAGAATGTTCAAAACATGCCTACCATTCGACAAGAATAAGCACATGAAACTACACTCTTGACACAAAATGTAATCAGATTATTCAGGGAACATGATGGACTGTTCAATGTCGTCAACAATGACCTTGTTCTCAAAACTTGAAGAGTGGATTGAACATTCTCAATGGCACATAACGATGTGATTGACTTCGGCCTGGTGTTTAGGAAAAACTAATTTGATATGCTATGAAGCGCCGATTTATGCATCAGGTTTTTCTACACAAACACCTAAAGATAACGTTTGAAATATGCAGCAGGACAGTACACTGCCGTTCATGCTACAGTGCCTTTTGGGACATCTAGAATCTGTGTGCTTTAATATATTTAACAAAAAATGCATCTTTTCCGCCTCTGCAAGTATGGTGCCGGTGAATCCAATGCATGGTGTTTATGACTTTTCCCTGTCCTGAATAAAGAAGGAAAGGAAAAACTGGAAATTCAAATGTTCTCTATTTCTAACAATGAGGCATTGTTGCAGTAAGGTTGAAAGTTGGGCGAGTTGAATCTGGTTCATTTTGAAGGTAGCGCGAAAAACGAGGACCAAGAGTAGAAGGACACAACACCACACGCAGTGAAAAAAATTGTTGCAGTGCTGATTTACAAATTTGTGCCTGTAAAAGCTCTCGCTACATTTTTATAACATATTTTGACACTTCAGAAGTTGCAAGGCACAATAAAGTTGTCATTCTTAGAAGTAAAACAGCTTGTCTAAGCCTATGGCTTTTGCTTTAATACCTGTCTTTAGGCCATTTCAATCAATCCTCCCTGGGCGTCAATTGAGTACAGCGTTCCGATCACACAGGTCATGCACACATGTGCAGAACATATACAGCGCTACTTCGTGTACCTTGCTTTTTCTCCCTCTTCAGGCATCCATATTTAGAAGACAATTTTATTTTTGAGTGCCAAAATCCACATCAAAATCTGTTGTTCCATAACCAAATCTAGTATGAGCTCTGATACAGGTTTAAAGACTTCTAAATACGGGGAATAACATTTTAACTTAGTCATCAAGAGGAACATACCATTAAAAATTATGTTTCATTCTCATGCACTAAGGCATGTTGCAATGTTCTAATGTTTTATATAGCTGTTCCCTAACAATGTGCAAAAATGTACCGAAGAACATGAGACCGAATATCTAAAATGCATTTTCAGGCTAAACATGAAAGTGACAAATATTACAAGCATCATGAGACAGCAATTACTTTCAGCACTAATACCAGCGCCAAAATACCAAAAGTATTCGAGTTATCACACACTGCTGACTGAACTCACGAAAGGCACAAAATTCGTTTCAATGGCTCTCGGTAGGCCCAGAAGTTTGGACAGTAAGCAAAGAACACATACAGCTTGTGTATCTCTAACATAGAGCCACAAAATGAAACCAAAGGTTTTGGTCCAGACAGAGCATGCCTGGAATATTCGGCCAGGCATCACACAAACTGCACGTGTCTCCTATTTGTCTATTTGTCTCCGATATTTCTTTTGTTATTATGACGCAGGCACTCTATAAATAAAGACAAACGCTGTCACCATTGCGATCTGCATAATACAAAGCAATAATCCTGGTTTAGAAATGACCAGGCACTCTCAAAACCGAGAGAAACATCCTCTGAGCATGAAGGAAAGAAGCCAGCAGTCGGCGAGGCCAAGGAAAGCATTCAGTTCAGTTCAGTTCAGTCGTTCAGTCGTGTCCGACTCTTCGTGACCCTATTAAGGAAAACATTGGGGATTGTAATTTGTCTTTTTTTTTAATTTTTACTTGGATAATCACATAAATTAGTAATGCAATCTGTTTAGGGGCAAGATAAATAAACATAGAGTAGAAGGAAAAACAACGTACCGATGGTGGGAACCGAACCCACGACCTCCGAATATCGCGTCCGGTGCTGTTCCAACTGAGCTACATCGGCCACTGTCCCCCTGCTACTTTCTTAGGTATTAATGTTGTCTGTATACGAACCTTGATAGTGTTCACCAGCGCCACCCTCAACCATAGCGGCGGACGTTCCACGTCCGCCGCTATGGTTGAGGGTGGCGCTGCTGGCTTCCTTCCTTCATGTATCATAACGAGCACCCTCATTTCCCCTTCATTTATCTGCTTGTATCCTCTGAGCATACACACAAAGTGGGCGACTGCTCACACAGTTCACTAAAAACGAGAGCTGCATCAGTGAAAATACTGAGATCGGGAATAAAGTTTTCTGAAGGTGACATCATAGACCAAACCAAGAACCGTGACTAAGAATGTATGAAGTGCAATAATAGATGGCCACACGTTATATCACTAGCTGCAGTGTCCATAATGGAGGAGCCATTGCCTTCATTACTAGGGAGCGTTCTCTCGCTGGTGGTGCTTGAGCCGTAGCTAGAACAAAAAAATACAGGGGTACAAGTGAGTCTGTTAAGTGCAGAAATTCGAAAGCATCCAAGTTCCTTGCCTCATTCCATTATGAGCTTTGAGTCTCGTTGCTTAGTGCCATTACTGAGTTGCCCTTTCTCTCATTGAAACTATGTGGATAAAGAAACCAAATTTTGGGAGTGGCCCACCCATCATGGAGCTCACAACTGTGTCAGCTACACTGAAATTCGGTTACATATAGTTTTGGGCAAACTCGAATGAAGTTAAATTTCTTAGCTCCAGGCGGTGGCCAAGTTTTCTGTATGGCCCACCTAAATTTCCAAGTCATCCCCAAATTGGCCGCACTCAAATGAGTTAAGACGCCAATTTTGCCCAAAGTCGTAAAAATTCAAATTTCAGAAATAGCCTGCTGTTGTTTAGAGGTGTGCAATGAATTCGTCATACTCGATCTAAGTAAGACATTGATTTTGGTCAACTTCTGACGAGGCCAAATCTTATAGGTCCACTGGGCCCAATTATGGAGATTCCCAATCACCATTTGTAGGCCAACACTGAATTTATAATACTGAAATTAGGTTATACATCGATTTTGGTTACATCTGCCAAGGAAATAATTAGAGGTCCACGGGGCTAAACTATGGAGATTCCGCATCGCCATTAGGCCATACTCGCATTAGGTTAGACATAGAATTTAGCCAAACTCTGACATATATCAAGTATAAGGGGCATCAGGAGACAATTTTTGGGTGGCCCGTGCAACATTGGAGGCCATCACCAAATTGGTCATACTCAAATTAGGGTGGGGGCCATATTTCTTCAAATTTGATGATTATTTGTGTAGACATGCTGTGATGACATTTTGTCAAAATAAAATGCTGAAACACTATCTACACGGCTCATGAGACAAGAAATGCTTTTGCATTAGAAACCTGCACGAATGAAAATCGGGTTTATTGAGTGGACAAGGTGCTGGGTGCTAGCTAGTTGGTGCTATTTCAAGCAAAGGAAATATAGCGCATTAGGGCAAGTTCTAGTTTGTGCAAGGGCTGAGATAATGGCGTAAGAAATATATAAATGGCCGGCATGACTTTCGTGCAGTAATTCACGAACTTCAGATGCAGAAGCTCTCAGGTAAGTTGTAAATGCATGGGCAGGCGAATAGTTCCTGCAACATTAGGTCAATCCACACTCGACACTTGACGAAAGCTAAGAACATTTAGCCATCTGCAACTGAGGACTGCAAGATGAAGGATTTTCTTCGTCTTCTGTAATACCTTACGGTGTACAAGCGTGCATCTTGACTTTCAAAACGTCATAGAACAGCCACGCTTATGGGCCCCCTTCTTTTGGAAAATTGGGGCTTAACTACTAATGTGGACAGGTCGCACTATGTGTCAGCATAACATTTGTTCAGCAAGCCTATATTTCGAATGATTGGCCTCACTCTCCTGCACACGTAGAAAAAAAAAGCTTTTAAGGCTGCTTTACGTCTGAAATTTTCAAGAATAGGGAGATTACAAGTTTAAGTTTAAAACCGTATCTCACTGAGTATAGACCTTATGCAAGAGCGATGCCATCTACGGATGAAAACCGAAACGAGTAAGCGGTGCCATGTTAGGATACTGTCGTCGCGGGTTTTTCTGGTTCGGAACATATGAGCGGCTTGCTGGGTTCGATGGTTCTTTTACTTTATTGTTTAAGGGAGAAATAATGATTCACGGTCTTTTCTGTCTAGTCTTCGTTTTCGAGCGACTTTGCGGGTGCCTACTACGCGTCGAAAACGTAATCGAAGATTGACCGCAGAAACGAGGACATTCACAACCCTGCCGTACGTTACAGACGAAGAAGTGCACTGGGGCGAGGCTATATTTTCTTTTCGGTTTGATATATCACTCACAATATTCGTGAAATGTCTGTCTCTGTTCCTTTCTTTTGCTTTTTCGTCGACGATCATACCGTTAAGTTAAGGTAAGCTCCGCGCCAAAATTGCGGCGAGTCTATATACTGCTTATAACGATCACACACTCGATTACGAGTGAATCTTGCTGATTTCTATAGTGCTTAAGGCTGACCAAAGACCTTGTATTGCAGACCCAAAGATTGGAGGCTCGATCCCTGCCGCAGCGGCCGTTTTGTTTTGTGGAAGATAAAAATTATGACTCCCGTCTTTCAAGATTTCAGCGCACTTTAAAGATCCTCAGGTAATCAAAATTATTCTGCAGCCCCTACGACTGCGCGCTTTACAGCCCTGGTGTAGCTTGGACACGCTAAAATGGCCTCATAATCTACCCTGCTGCTCCGATTGGGTGCCACGATAGCTAATGATCGGCAGAGTGACGGCCTTACTATGACTGCCGATGCTGCACTATGTGCGCACGTCATCGGTTGGACAATTCAGCTTAGAAGGCTTGATCTTCGCAAAATGCACGAAGGTCGAACAGCCGACCACGAGAGGTGAGTGGCGTGTTTACGCGGCCTGCTGCGTACACCGGACTAGCTGAAGGTCTGCCCCGGATCTGTTTATTTTTGACACTTCGAAAATAGAGAAATGTGTAAGACTTGCATGAAAGCAATTTGAGTGTTCAGGATATTGAACCGACACATGAAACCGAATGAAGCTACAAAATAACACCCAGCGAAATTGGGGTTTCCCACACATAACCTCTTTAGATCCCACATGTACCTTGGGAGAAACTGACACGTCAGCATGTTAATCAGACTTGTTAAGAATGAGTGCTGACTAAACCTCAATGTGGGCTTCTGTCACGAAAAAAAAAAAAAGCGCTAGCCAAAGTGGGGCTGCTGAGTCAGTGCTGCTGTGTGTCCGATAATACAGTTAGCTGGTCTAAACGCACTGGAGTCTCTGCATGAAATTGTGCACGCATTCTTTGCATCCTCCATTCGTATCAGACGATGCTGTGAGTTAGTATTGTAGGTGGTATAATAATAGCGACAGCACCTTGAACCAGTTAGGAAAACTTGATGGCTTTGTTCCGCGCGCTCATGTAAATTGCACAAGACCGCAGCATACACATTGTAAACTGCTGTTCTCTAAGTGGTCGTGCTTGACAGCCAAGAACTTTCCGTACGATGTTAGCGTTCAGAACACAAAACTTCACTTCCAGGAAAAGGTTTAATATCAAATCATTTATGCTAGGTTATAAAATTCAATTCTGAAATTTCATGCTGTCGGCGTGTAGAAAAAGCAGACATGTGTACATTAATTTCAGAATTATGCCCGTACATACTCAGTAGAACTTGCACAGGTGCTGGTGATCGTTTATCCATTAGTCAATCAATTAGTCGGTCCTATGTCACTATCTAAGGAGCTGACCAAAATTAAAAATAAATCATTAAGACCGGCTGCCCATATCGGCCCAAAGTTGGACCATCGGAAGAAGTTTGCGAAACGTGCACATCTAGCAATGCGGGAGGAATGGGGAGAGTTCCTTAAGAGCTGATTGCATCGGTCCCAAGTTGTCCCCGTAGTGGCGCTTGTCGACAGCCCACTTCGCTCCTACGTCGTATCCCGTTGCAGCACCCGCATCAAGGCCCCCGGAGCTGGTCTTGCATTGCCAACATCGGACCCACCGGCGCCCCCATTTCATAGCCAACTTTGTGCTGCACGAGATACTTCCCTTTGAGCGATACCAGTAAGTTGCTAGCAGTGATCTGCGAGTGCTTGCAAACTGCACTGCAATGCACTCCAACCTTATTCTAGTTATTGCCCATCAGAGGTCAGGATTCGCGGTTACTACCTGTCCTAAATATATATGTTCGCCTACGACACCTAGTGCTCCACTACTGAAGCTGTTTAATATTACAAGTTGTCTGCATATTACAAGCGGACACATAGCCCCCTCAACCCCTTTACATTTCTTTTCAAATGGTGTCACTCAAACATCCCATTTGTAATTTCGGCTGTTATCTTTTCCTTGACGGGTGCAAACCTGCAATCAAACCTACTGTTAATATACATCTAAATGTGTGAGACATACCAGTACGTCATATGGCAGCTTGGAATTTACGTGAAGTGCTTAAGCTACGAAAGAAAAGACTGGGTTTAAGTCAAATCATTTTTATTCCTAACTTTAGCATAATTTTGATGGCTTAAATATCAAAAGGCAGTGAATGCAGCTTGAGTAGGCCAAGGAGCCAATTTTGGCAGCATCCCTTTCACATTTATAGTAAAGCGGTTTGGTTTTGTTCGGTTAATGGGTCTTAACTTCCTAAAGCGACTCAAGCTATGAGAGACGCTGTGGTGGAGGACTCGGGGAATTTCGACCACCTGAGTTTCCTTAACGTGCACTGACATCGCACCGGACACAGACGTCTTCAAGTTCATCTGTATTGAAAAGCGGCTGCCGAGGCCGGGATTCGATCCCGCACGCTTGGGAACAGTAGCCAAGCGCCGTAACCACTGCGCCACCGCAACGGGAGCAAAACGGCTTAAATACAAATTAAAATCGCAATATGTTATGCGCGCTCCTTTCAACATATACGCTGCAAAAGCAAGAAATGAAAAGTGCACAGCCAAACCTGCTTTGCAATAAATATTCTCTTTCAGGAAATGCCAAAGTGAAGTCGGGTAATGTAACGCATGTACATCGCATATTATTTATTAGTTGCACAAAAATCCACATTATACATGAAAAAAGAGGAAAACATAACACTGATTCGGCCTTGTCTTTGCGGACGCGAAATGCATTCTTCAGTAAAATTATTCCAGTAGACCTTGTCAGAGCTGCACTGATTTTGCTCAAGGGGGAGCCCCCAGTCACTGTAGCCATTCAGGCTTTGATGCACAGGCTAGGCAAATCCATCCTGAATTAATTTAGTCAGACCAGATCAAATGACAATGGGTTAGCAAAGATACTTTATTGTCCTAATACTATAGTAGGTGACGAATGTAGGCTACGAGGAAGCCGTCCCTGAAGAATCTGATAATCCGAGCTGGTTCAGGCAGTCATCAAAGAACACCTGGTATTCGGTGCCATTGCATATATTTTTGTACTGTTGGTCACAGCTTGGGACTGAGGGCACAGTGGTTGTTCCAAATACGTGCAGTTCACATCTGATGTCATCTGAGAGAGTGTATGAATAACAATGTGTTTAACGAGATGCAAAAATTAATGTTAGAGGAGAAAATGTTGAATAGGGAGTAGTGAATACGTATGGGTGCAACATGAATATCATTTTTCCTGGAATTCTCGAAAGAAATCGGTGAAGACTTATGCACCATTTGATACAAAGACTGTCAGGCAGTAAACACGCCTCTGCTGACAGCTAAAGTAACAAGTTTTTGCAGTTGTAATTTTTACAAAGCAGACTGCCATTTGAACTCAGTCAACATAACAGATTCCATAGACGCAGGGGGATGGCACAATCTTGCAGTGGAATGCACGGTCGGTGATTTATTAAGACCTTAACTGGTTGGCACGTATATGAACGACACCCTGAAGGGCCCTTGGCACCAGTAATTAGAAACGTACTACAAATGACTATTTTTGAACAAAATAATGAGCATCACTCATTGGAGCACCTTATAAGCCTTTCCTTATTCATCATGAAAAAAATATATGCTTCCAGTATAAAGATATTGATTCCCATTTTAAAAAACACAAAGCCACCGACAGATATGAACTCAACAGAAACCGAACCTGTTCCAAAATGTGCTAAAAAGCATTTAATGCTATTGGACGTCATACCTTAAAAATGTTTTTGCGAGAACAAGAAGGTGAACTGTCTTCCTCTCTTGCTTCGCGGAAGGGAAAGGGCAGATGACGAAGTTGAATTGTTTTGTGGCACTGATCGCTACTATGCTAGTTGCGGATGTGTTTTAAATAGCCTTTCAATGCATTAAGTCTTCACATAACATCTTGTTGGAGGTGCGGCCAATGATTCCGGCGTTAGGCTCCGCTTGGCGGAACTTCCCAGCGGCCGCCTAATTTCCTACTTGATGTCGTCTCAATATACCTTCTTAACGCCAGCGGGGTCTTGCCATCGGTAATTCTCACTCATCTGTGCGATACTGGCTGTTTTACTGGTATGGACACTGCGGACGTGGACACAAATGTGTTCGCAAGTACGAACGTGTTAGCCCATATAATCGCTGGGACCCCACACTCATGCTAGCCATTGTTATTTTTTACCTCGATGGCACGGTGCCAGCTTGGTAAGACACTCATGAAGACCACTTCATAATGAGGAATATATTAAAAAGAGAAGCTCCGCAAACTCTTTGGGAAACCCCTTGGCCAATAGCTTGGCGCCAAAGAAACCTTCGAGACCTGCCATCATGTCGTTTGTGTCCAGTTTGTCCTCGTCCGTCGCAGCACAATATTTTTTAATCAAAATGTACCAGCTAGCCAAAACAATGATTATAGTCGAGAACCGTGCACAGACATGTATCGAATCATACGTAGCCTACATTCAGGATGTGCTCGCCATTCGCCACAAAGTGAATGACAAAATTTCGGAGTCCGAAAAAGTGGCCACATCTTGAAAGGCATCGCAGATGACGCATTCAGTTCGCTTGTGTACAAATACTGCGGCACAGTTGATACCATTACAAATAAATGCCGTAGTTTTGAAGACGCAAAATGCGATCGCATATGTCCATCTCCCTAACCTTTCTCCGACATTGAGTTAAAATTTACCGCTACAAAACGAGCCGACATCGACCAAAAATGTGACCCATATCGTCGACCGTCAACTCGAGGCCATCACTCCCGCTACCTTGCCGCCACATTTTGCGGAAGGCCATTACCCGGATGTTCCCCTAAATCATACCGTTGTCCACCAAGAGCTCGCCAACTTGGGTCACCACTCCGTTCCTACGGTCAGCCTGTCCCCTGCCGCCGACGTTCGCACATTTTATCCTGGCCGACCTGCTTTTGGACACCGACGGTCGCACAGTTTATCCTGGCCGAAATGCTTATGTCGCACCGCGGCGACGTAATCCAGACGACCGGCGCACATCCCATAGCAGGACTACTTGGTTTACTTGCTTCTGCGTTGGACATATCGTCGATTATTGCCGAAACCGATGTCTCCAGCCCCAATGTCCCGCCTTCTATTCGCTTCTACCTACAATCACCGCTCCCGTCCGTGCTCATCTGGTCGTGATCCTTCAAGTACAGCCGTTGAAACCGAGCCTTCACGCATCAACCGTTCGTCCTTCCCACACCGCCATCAGTCCCATTGGCCCCAACGTTGTCGCTTTTCATCTCCAAGCCAGTATGGCCACTCCCCAGTGGAAACCTAGCGTATAGATGTGATGCTGCAGTAGGGACCACGATCTCTAATCCTCGTGCAGCTGTTCGTGCGCGCCGTAATTTGCTCACCGTGCTCGTCGAAGGAGCCGCCGTTCAGCCCTTGTTGATACCGATGCGCAAAGTTCCGTAACGAGCTATGTACTCCACTGCCACTTGTGAAACGTGCTGACCTCAGTCCCTACACATATTTTGCGTCTCGCAGATGGCGCAACGTCAAAGGTCGTTGACTTGTGCTATGTCCGTGTAACAATATCTGGCCGCCATACTACCGTCTTGTTCACAGTTCTGCGGCATCGCCTCACGACGTCATTCTTGGGTTTAACCATCTTACCTTGAGCTATCATAGAGTGTACAAGCATCCTTTTGAACTTAATCTTCCTATATCTTTTTGATCCACCCTCTCCTGCTGCGGAGCGCCTTTGTAGTGTCGACTCTGTGCCCCTTCAACCTGAAGCCTCAACCTACATCATGTTCTTCTCTGCATCCCCTATTCCCAACGGACGTTATATCGTTACCCCAATCCTGGATGCACCCTTCACAGCAAGTGTTGTCCTTGCTCATACTGTCGTCAGTATGTTTGCTAATCAAACAAGCATTCCTGTTCTGAACTTTGCTTCCCAAGTCCAGCCCCTCCATAGAGGTATCTTGCTTGCCATTGTGTCCTATAAATGAATGTGATCTCTCTGCCGTGACCAACGGTTTACCGCTCTCTTCTGACTGCTATATATCTCTCTCTCTGACTATTTAAAGGGCCACTGTCCAGGGAAGGCCCTTTTAGGCAAAGGAGCCCAGTGTTTCGATCAGGTACCGGGATAGTCTGTGCAAAATGCTACAGTGACACGCGCGCCGCAAAGCATCGAAAATACAATTCAAAGCTCTCTCATGCTCTCCTTTGGGAAGCCAGCTTCCCCGTTTTCTGCGCTGGCCCGACGGGCCACAGTAATGACGTACGTACCGCGAACGACGTCCATTGGTCCGTCTCGCTGATTGACGGGAGAAGGATGGGTGTCTACCGCTCGCTGCGCGCTTTTCCCTTGCCACGGCCAGTCTGAATTTAGCGGCGCGCGCTCACTCGGCCGTTTTTAACGCGATAGCGTTAAGGAGCTCGTGTCGCAGAAAAGCCGGTGTCGTCGGCGGCGTTGGCCGTGAGCGATAAATCCCGGCATGCACTTCATAAATAAAAAGCAACTTCCAAGATGGGCTGGGTGGGAATCGAACCAGGGTCTCCGGAGTGTGAGGCGGAGACGCTACCACTCAGCCATGAGTTCGATGCTTGAAAGCGGTACAAAAGCGCTTCTAGTGAATGCGGTGTTGCCTTAGAAACGTGCCGTAGAACGTTATACTGCGGTGTATATCGGTAATTATGAGCATGTTACTTACAGAAGTCTCAGTTACACGAGTAGCGAAGTACGTTTCCGCTACATTTCTTCTGCGCTCTGCGCACATGCAGAGCCATCTTGCGGCAAACACAGAAGAACCCCTCCTCGCAATGTGCGGCGCTGCCCCGACACGTGGCGCGCCACTCGCCCCTGACGTTTCGCCGTGCACCCTCACGGGTTGTAGAATCAAGCGTCTTTCCTTTCTTTAGATCACTAATTCGCTCACCCGCTTCTCCCCTTCGGGCCGCGCGGGTACCGGTGCGAGGATGCCCCAATACCCTTGCGTTTAATAAGTTTTCTCGCTCTCTCCCCTTCCAACATCCAGCGTGCGTCACTCGAACAGTGATGTTTAGGCGACGTGGCTCCTCTTTCCGCTCACAGCGCGATTGCTAGGTGCAGCGTCTGATGCCGAACGCCTCTGACGTGATCGCTGCGCCGTAGCGCTTCTGCTGGGAAAGCGTCCCCTGCGATGTGTGCCGAGCTGCTTCAAGAGCATACCGAGCGAATGAGTGGGCGGTGCGAACGAGGTGCAATAACGCTATCGCGTTCCACTCTTGAAGGCGAAGCTTAAGCGTCCTCCAAATTTTTTTTTCGCGCTCGCGGAGTACCACGCCCCACCTCCCGCCAAACGCGGAGGAGGAAGGGGAATTTGTCTTGCGGAGGCTAGACGACCTCGGACAGGAGAGTGAAAACCTTTGCGAGGGAACGGAAGGAGAGAAGCATGGCAGAATCGGGTGATTGCGGTGGCTGTAACTGCGTTATTAGTTACTCTTTTCAAAAACATTTTACGGTCTTGCGTTCTAGGGGCGAAGTCTCACAGTCACCGGGGATCTCCTCCACAAGCTCTCGCACTTTGGCGTGTGCCTTCATCTTTCAGATATACTTTGTATTTTCATCAGCGGCATTTAACTCGACCCGCTCTTGTACAGCATGGCATTCACACCGGCCAAGCCGCTCCTATTCATTGCTGTCCTTATCGCGTGTCCGCTGCTGAACGCCAGGTAATCCAATTAGAGGTTGACAAGATGATGGCTAAAGATACCATCAAATCCTTGATGAGCCCGTTGGCACCCCCAGTTTTTCTGGTTAAAAGGAGAGACGGCAGCTGGAGCTTCTGCGTCGATTATCGCCATCTCAACAGCATAACTAAAAAGACGTGTTTCCTCTTCGCAGAATTGATGATACCTAGTTTGACGCTGCGGAGCTAAATATTGTTCTTCCCTCGATCTACGATGCAGGTATTGGCGAAGCCCTGTTGAGGTGCAGGCGCGTGAAAAAAAAATCAGTTTTCGTCACACCTGGCTACTTGTACCAGTTTAAATTCATGCCGGTCGGTCTCTGCAATACTCGGTGGCCTTTAAACGTAATATGGACTACTTCTTCGCGGAAGTGAACGAACAACCTGTCAGTGCTACCTCGAAGACGTCGTCGATCTCTTGCCGTCCTTTTCTTCGAACCTCGAACGCCTCACCAGTATTCTCACTGTATTTTGAACAGTGGGCATCCAGCTCACTTCATTGAAATGTTAGTTTGGTCGCCGCCAGCACACCATTCTTGCACAATTGGTTAATGCCTCCGGAGTATGAATTGATCCAGCTAAAACCAAGCCGTCAAAGACTTTCCGCATCCCCAGTCTTAGAAAACTGTGCACAGCTTTTTTGGCTTCTGCTTTTACTTTCATTGCTTTATGCGAAATTTCGCCATATTGCTCGTCCTCTCACTGATCTTCTTAAGACCTACTCCGCTTTTATGTGGGATGCTGCCCAGCAAGGTGCGTTTTCAACGGCTATAAGCTTACTGACGTTTCTCCCAGTCTTGGCTAAATTCGCTCCCTCAGCTTCCACAGAAGTTCGAACCGACGCCTGCGCATATGTGATCGGTGCATTGCTGGCCCAGAATCACCCCGGCGAAGAGAGCGTCACACCCTATACTAGTCAGTTTCTCTACAACACCGAATGCAATTATCCGATTACTGAACGCGAACCTCTCGCCCTTGTATCGGCTGTCGCTATATCCCGACCTTATTGTTTCGGCCGTTCTTCCTCAGCTGTAACTGGCCATCACGCGCTTTGTTGGTTGTCATTCCGGTCGTCTTGGCCGTTGGGCACTGGAACTTCAAGAAAATTAGCTGTGGTTCCGCTAGTGGTTAAATATGGAGTTAGGTGAGCGCTATCTGCATGGCTACATTTAGGTTCGGCTTGACAGTAAAGACATGACTTTTGCATAAAGTAGTTTACTCCATAGTTCCAGCTTTATTTATGCCATAGGGGGAACTTTTGCCAATAAAGTGCGATGAGGAGAAAGCGTCTGTTGCGCATTGGTCCGAAACCCACCACTACGGCACCTCTTTTTCTCTGTTTTCACTCCCACCTTTGTGATGATGCGATAGTGTAAGCTTCCAGCCAACATATAAAGCCCCGCTTTATTCGAACCATATGAACGTGCCTGCGTGGCTTAGGGATAACGTGAATGCAAAGGTTTTGGCAGGCTGAATGTGATATCGCCCTCCCATACGAAAAAAGATGCCCGAGTTGACAGCTCCTGTGAAAAGTAATGTCAGGAAGCCCTACAACAAGTTAGTACTCAGCCATGTCAGCTGCCAGCTACCTCCTCGCACGACCTCTTCTTCTTCTAGTGGTTGCTAGGCGACGGTTCAAGGTCAGTGCTACCACGGTGAAGGTGCGACCACGGCGAAAGTGAGATCACGGCGAAGAGGCAAAGTGGCTGGCACAGTGTGGCTCTCGCTACAATACTAGTACAACGTGTGTACGAGTTGGGGACCCTTCATCAAAGGCACTGACTGTTTCTCTCGATTACACGTACAGCCCTCTCTGATCTGGGTGACACAGCGCCCATCGTCTGCATCTTCGTGCAACTCAATCTTGTAAACATAGGTGACGAACAGCACAACGGCCCATTTTAAGACCCATCTTTCTAGGCCTGAAATCTGAATTATCGGATTCTTCTCTGCAGATTTTTATGGTACAGAATGGTGTGCGCTACTGCCACAACTTTCATAATGACGGCCCTCCACTTCGGTTGGTGATTCTCAAACAGCTCTGCTGCTCTGTAATTGTATAACGTTACGTCCTGCCTACAGCTGTCCACCTTGGTGTGTCTCGCGCTTACAACCGCGAACCGCGTAGTTCTTTTTTTCCAGCGAGAGATTCACTACCCCACCCACTTCACCTCTTCGCCGTGATCGCATTTTCGTCTTAGTTACACCTTAGCCGTAGTTGCACTGACCTGTAGCCGTTGCCTATCAACAAGTGGAAGAAGGAGCAGCCGAAGAAGGGCTGGTTGGAGGCGGACTCTGGCAGCTGACATAGCCGAGCATTAACTAGACGCAGGGTTCTTGACATTACATTTGGTAGGAGCTGCCAACTTGGACCTCTCCTTTCATATGCGATGGTGATATCACAATCAGCCTGCCAGAACCTTTGAATTCAGGTTACGCCTAGGCCACGCAAGCGCGTTCGTACGGCGCGGTTAAAGCGGTGCTTTATATGTTGGCTGGTAGCTTACGCTCTCGCGTCATCACGAAGGTGGTAGTGAAAACAGAGTTAAACATGTGCATTAATGGCGGGCATCAGACCACCGCGAAACAGATGCTTTTGCCGCATTGGACTTTAGTAGCCAAAAGTTCCTCCTATGCATACATAAAGCTAAAGCCATTAGCTGCTATGTGCAAAAGCCATGTCTTTACTTTCAAGGCGAGCCTAAACACAGCCATGCAGATTGCTCTCGAGTAACTCCATGTTTACCGACAACCTAAATCATAGCTAATTCTTTCGGCCTGGGCTGTAGCGCAGCTTACGACTCCGTGTCAGCGTAGGAAAGAAACCATCGAGACCACCAGCTGGTACTCTTCCACTTATTGGCGTGCCCATAGTACCGTTTTACTGTGTTGGGTATGATCTTCTTCGTCCTTTACCGACGTCACGTTCAGGCCACAAATGGATTGCAGTGGCAACCGGTTAGGCGCCATGATACGCCATCACACAAGCTTTACCCACGAGCTGCTCTACGGCTGTCGCTGATTTTCTTTTCTGATGCACCGTTTTTCATGACGGCGCTCACCGCCGATTAATCACAGAGCGTGGTTGCTACTTTTGGTCCCACGTTATTGAAGACATCCTGCATTCATGTTCTATGAAGCATAAGCTCTCGACCACGCGCCATCCCCAAACCAACGGCCTTACCGAGTGCTTCAACCGGACAATAACGGACATGCTATCTATGCATGTATCGCCTGATTACTAAGACTGGCACCTCGCGTTGCCATATATGACCTTCGCCTACAATACTTCGAAGCACCACACGGTGGGTTATTCATCCTTCTTTCTGCTCTTTCGCAGGAACCACAGCTTACCCTTAGACACGCTGGTCCCGCCTGCTGGCCGCCCCATAACCACATGCGCACGTGGCATTGCTCAAGCCTCTGAAGCGTTGCATGTAGCCCGCAGGCGGAGTCTTGCCTCTCACACTCCTAGGACGCCTGCCTTCGATAGGCGTCATTGCCATGTACCCTATGATCCTGGATGCCTGGTCCCTTGCACGCTGTGTTGGCCTCTCGAAGAAACTCTGTGCCCCTACAATGGCCCTTATTGTGCGGTACGCCAAGTCACTGATATAATGTATGAACTTGCCCCTCTTCTTGCGTGTCCTTTTCTTCTCACCCCGCAACTGACATTGTAGATGTTTCCCGCCTTAAGCCAAACGAAGTGATGGCTTATTTGCCAGTTTAATGCCTCGAGGGGCTTACACCGCTGGGGATCATGTTAGGAGAAGAGGAAAACAAAGTATTTTCTCCATTGGCTTCGATATTCATTGCAATTATCTCTTATGGCTGCAGCTGTCGTAATGGTGTTTATAGCTTCCCATATGGCAAGCAACTGGGCTTGTAAAATATATCCTTAAAGTAGGTGACATGTGTGTTATCCGTCGTGTTTAACCGACTCGCATGCAGTGACTGCAGAGCTGACGGCAGCTAGTGCAGAGAACGCTGTGGCCAACGAAAAAAGCAGGCCGAAGCGAATGCGGCAAGTAGGAAAAGAAGTTGGAATTATATGGAAACCGGGACATACTGGCGTAGAAGGGGGAAGCACAGCCGCGCACTCGGCCGCCGCGCAAGCGAGTGTGCTTCCTACAACTTACAACGCCCCACACCGCAACTCCATGCCTAACTCGATACGCTGAAATCCCTGCCAAAAAGGGATCCCAGGCAGAAGGATGACGCACTATGTATTCACCAAAATAAAACGTGAGAGCAGGCTTAGATTATATAAATCAACACCAACACCGGTTTTTCACAATTCGAAAGGACTCACTCAGCCACAAAAGACATTTCTAAATAAAGTAATAGCAAACGCAGCCAACACATCACACATAATTGACAAGTGATTTCTCGCCAGACACGAAATACTCAAACAGAGCGCATGCATCAACTGTCAAAGAAAAGTGTACAGCAGGCCTAAAACATCTTATATGGCAATGCGCATCTTTTTTACAAGGAGAAACAAAATTACGCTTGTTCCACATGACAAGTGGACCAAAGCACATCAGATACTATCAAACACCGCAATACAACATACCATTCCCATCTATGGCAGTGAGAGCGGCCTGCTTCGTGAAATGCAAGAGAGGTCAACTTGCAAGGCGCAGATCGGCAGCATGGCAAGCAACGAGAAACAGCTTGGAGAACAATGAAGAAGCGAGAAATTACACTCCCATCACTTCTAATTCCCTAATTTCCCGAACAGCGGCCGACAGCCATCCCTTCAATCAAATGAAAGCTTCATTAATTTGTTCATTCATGCTTCGTTCAATCTCCCTTGCATTGCGGAAGGGAAAATGAAGAAAACGAAGTGGAACTGTTTCGTAGTGCACCTTGCTACTATGTCAGTTGCGGTTGTGTTATAAATGTCCTTTTAACACATTAAGTCTTCACATAACAATATATTTTTATTCGGGTGGCTAATTTTTTTACATTTATTAATTACCGCTTTCTTAATCAAATCTTCTGCTCGGAGAAAATGAAGGCAGAAGCCATGCTTGAGGCGATGCCAGATTGCTGTCTCGAGCAAGGAATATGTCATTTTCTGAAGTTCTCCAACGTGAGGAAATGTGTCCCTTTAATCAAGCAAAATCAAAACATAACTTAATACCCTCGTTTGGGAGAGTCAGTGAAGCAAAAAAATAACGCACGAGACATGCAGGGAGCTCGGGAGAAATAAGATATTGGCTGATATTCACTGTACCCCTCGTTGCAGGCAGATGTCGCATCAATATATTTTGTTGCATCATAGCATGTTGATTGCTTTTAAATCCAGTGGTAGTAAAAAAAGCACTCTGTGAGCGCCGGCTACGCTTTTGCACAAAATAAGCGGCGATGTGAAACGTCCAGGATATATGCACACTTATTCTGGTGGCATATGGGGTCTAAATACCTATTCATCGAACATTACTTTTTTTTCGCGCTAAGGCTCCTCTGTACTTCAAGTATTCTGTTCGTTTGTTTTCTTTTGTGCAAAAAAAAATAAAACAGGTTTCCTGGCATTTCTCCACTTTAGATAATGAAATTTTGTTTGTTTCCAATATGATATGGACTTGTCTTATACATAGATATACCTTGCTTAGAGAAAAAAAGAACGATTGTCATTTCATTGCAATTGCTTCCGAATACTCACTTTATAGTCTGATGAGCTTTGGACTTCTTATCATTCCCACACCTTCTCGTCCTGTTGTATCGTACACCCTAGATTTACATTTTCTATATTTAATGCGATAGCTTCAATGGCCTCATCAGCCCGAACATTCGGTGGTTGCATTGTCGCCGCCAAATTTGAGATGGGAAGATAGAATAAGTAGTCAACCTTCCAGCGATTTCAGATATATGTACATGTATTTGGCGAGATTTATTTTTGGCAGGTATATTTTTGCTTATTTTGTCAGCTGCAACAACACGCTTTCAATGCAGACCTTATTTCTCATTTGAAGTCTCGATTTCCTGGCCTCGTATTGTGCACGGCTGATAAGCAGGCGCCATGCGACGAATTGCGACCTTGTCGATAAACAGGTTAATGAAATTGATTTGCGTAGCATTTTTGACCGTTGCCTCTAATACGCCCGTGCACGAATCTCAAGCTCAATTTATGGCGCAATTTTAAACGAGTGTATTTCATGCGCATACATTGTCGGTACGAAAATATTTCTTGTTGTCCAATGTTCCTTGTTATTCCTTTGTTGTTGTTTTTTTTTTGTCTTCTAGGATATATTGTAAACTGTCTGTGCAATTGCGACTTTTTACCCACTCCTGTATGAGCCTGTCAAAAGGCTTACAGTATAAATAAATAAATAAGTAAACTTTCGTGCTGAGCAGGAAACAGCACCGCTTTCATCGTCCTGCCCAGTCGCAAGGACACTATGGTATCGCCCGAACCTTTCCGACTCATGTAAATCTGTAACACACTCTTGCACGCCACTGATTCATTTATCCTAATCAAATACGCTAGACACATGCGTCATATCACTAAACGCAGGGACCTCTGCCGTGCCAGATACTGAGGCCATCGAACAACGAGAAGCAAGACTAGCTCATCACCGTGAAGCTAGGCCGCTCAGGTACGTTGTATGGCTTGCTAACGTGCCGATCTGTACCTAGGTCGGGTGATGATTCACATGTACGACAGTGAGCTAATAAAAGCGCTTCCGATAACGGAGGAACAGATAAAAAGCTGTAGTAATAGGGCGAGTAACAAAAGGAATGGGTGCGAACGGAAATCCGCAAGGGAAGTCACTGAACTGTGCTAATAACGTATGCCTCCACGTACTGTTTAAGGCAGAACATTAGTGTCCTTTCACTCCGTCAATTTTTCCTTCATAATTGATACATGTAAATACAATTGACAAGAATACTTTCCCTCTGCAAGGAAAATCATAATTTGAGCTATTTGTACTGCAGGTCAATAGGAACTGTGGCCTTCGCTCATGCCGATATTGTTAAAGCGAAAGGCTTTCTTGGCTGATGAGCTGCTGAAATGTTTGCAGGAAATATCTGCATCTAACCGCTATCACTCGAATCCCCAGCCGAGCAAGCAGATCACTTCGCCACGCCGGACTCGCGAAAAACCGATAGTAATCGTTGTCTAACGTGACGACGATTGTTGCGGTGACGGCGACGATGCAGTTAGTGATAATGATGATAATGGCAGTGATTCTATTGATAGTATTTATCTGATAATGATAATAGTAGCTATACTGATTATGATGATCCTTATACAGGGACGCCAATTAGGATGCAGCTCGTAAAACCGTCCTGTAAAGTGATTTTCGCCACATTTGCTCTTAAGCAGACTTCAGTGCAGTCCTGTAATTTTTTCACAGATTCGCCTTTGAGTGATATGTTGTACTGCCGTTTCTTGCGTTTTATGAAACTGTATGTTTATTACATATGAATACTGTTCAAAGTAAATCAGTGCGCGCTTTTTCCGCAAAATTGTATAAACGAGCATAAGCGTTGCGACGATGAAATTGGTTAACATAGAGAATGAATTCAACACATAACATGGCTTTGAGAGTCTCTATACTCACCGGTGTTTGGAGCGAATGAAATTACAAAGCACTTTTCTTGTGCATTCCAATAACGAAATGTGTATTCTTTTTCATTCTCTGAAACATAAGGCCGGAAAAATATAAATACAACAACGGCCTTAGAAAACATTGTTGATGGTTTCGCTTCAATAAATATAGTTTGTAAGAGAAAGCTTCATCACCAATGATTGCACGTCGCAAAGCTCTTTATTCAGAGAAGGAGCTGGTCAAATGAAAGCAAGAATATTCGGAAGGCAACTAAAAGAAGAAGGGAACTAATAGGTTTCCGAAGACGCCAAGAAGAAAAAGAAGAAAAGGGGAAGAAGATGGAGCGCATGCTCATTTGTGGCCTGCACCTGGTATGGTAACCTTGGCTTTACAAGGATTAGAAACGTTTTTATTTCAAGAATTTCATTCTTTGAATTTTAAGAGAACGTCGGTAATTCCACTGCAAATTTAACTGAGAAGTTGAAAGCGTTTAAAGCACACTTCCTACAGAACAATATACTTGGAATACTTGCAGGTTGCAAAATGAACAGTCGCATAGAAGATTTCATAACTCATACGTGCATTCTGAATTACTAAACCATATCGCACTTTGTTTCTGCCAGTCATTGTTAGGCAAAAAAAGAAACTAACTTCTGCCCTGTCCAAAGCAGGCATTAATTTTGATATCGAATATATAATATTATATTTGAGTATCTGGTCAATACGCGACATATTCAACAATGAATGCTTTTCTACTCCAGCCGATAGAGGTGATTGTTCGGCGCTACTTAGCGAGCATACAACTTGAACTGAAGGTATGCTTGAGTTTCGTGTGAACAGCAGCTGCGTAAGGAATAGAGGCTGTTATAGCACAAAGGCAACGGGCGGGACAAAAACTTAACTGAAATAGCAGTTGTTACTCTTGAAATTTATATGAATATTTTCGGCCATCTCATTAGCAAGAAGCGGCTGAATGAGTGGCCAAGTGGCTAACGACGCTAGGCAACTTAGGTTCTAAAATGCATTGGAAGCTTTCAGTTGACCTACTTTATGGCAACAAGAAAGCAATGATATAAATTCAGCTTGCGATGTCATTAGTATACGTTATTTATCTATTAATAAGTGGCTAAATACAGCGCAAAAATTGCATATGGCTGTGATGTAAATTTAAAATTTATATGCTGCAAGGTTAACATGTAAGTCTACAGTAAGTTTTCTTAGCGCTTTTACTAATAATAATTTATAGCCTGTAGGCAGGCATCCACTCATTACAATTTCGGCGAATCAGCAACACTCGAACTTTCAGTATGAATCATGTATAATAGCCACCGTGGACAGCCGATACTGCCATTCTGGAGTCACCCTCAAACGCAGAATGACAATTATTTGCAGACGAATCAGTAGTCTGCGAAAAGGGGGATAATTTGTTATGGGTACTCCAATGTGTCAACGGAGGAAAGAACTGATGAGAAAGGCAATACAGAAGCGCGTTGACTCGGGACTATTGCTTTCTTCATAAAAAAAAATCATTTGATGTGGCTCTGTCAAGAGATGTAAATCCGTCGAGATCATATTGAAAGCACTTGCAGTGATTACATACACAGGTCCTCTATCATGTCAAGAAGCCCTACCGGAACATACCGTCCACAACACCTGTCTTTACGCGATTAGAAATTATCAAGAAAAGAGACGTATTTTCCAGTAAGCAAACAAGAAGACTGTCTTAGGCCCACACATTCGTTCTAGTGTGTGAGCACCAAAGGCTATAAACAAATGCTCTAAACCGTCTGCTGCCGCTCTGATTCCTTGAGCTGTGTCAAGAGGTCGCAACACGTGGCCTTGCGCGGGTAATTAAAACTAAGCCTGGTGTACCTGTTCCAACGGGTGAGTCTCCCCGCTGCGTCTTTCAAGTTCGCCAGCGAATAGAAAGGGTGATAGAACGTATGCTGTTTGTCACCTAAAAATCATCTGACAAGATTTTAACCAGTCAGGTGGGTGGTGGCGGTGGAACTTTACTTTCCGAAAAAAATACAGGGTGGTCGTCAGTCTATCCGCCTATGGCAGCCCGGAGTCCTCGGACCCGGGAAGCATGTTGGACAAAACGGATTCAAAACTTAGCTAAATCTTAGGGTTTGGCTTAACAAGGGAGTCTGGTAAACATCTTCTGTACTTGTCCTTATCTCAAATTCCTGCGCAAGACACATATGCACATGATCTAGCATATCTCGAATAGTTTATATTAGCTCAAAATTGTTGCTGGCACCCGTGACTCAATTTAGCCGGATTCGAGAACGGTCTGGTCTTCAGGCGTGTCCAGATTTTTGTGTATTAGTGTCCTATCTACCGACGGGTATTCTATGGTGGTCAGCCGACAGTGCTCATTAGTTTCTTTATAGCTTACTAGTCTATAAGAGTGAGCTGGCGAAAAAGTTGGTTCTGCATGTTGATAACAGCGCAAGTGACGGAACTCAAGGAAACGAGGAAGGACACACACAGGCACTGTGTGTGAACTTCTTCGTTTCCATGTGTCCCGTCCCTTTCACTACTCTATCACCTTAATAGCCTATCCCTGCTCAGAGTGTAGACAGGGTCAGAGCGTATATCCAGTAGATGAGACTGCAAGCGCGTTTACGGGCTCCCCATTTTCCTGGAGCTGAGAGGCGTGCTAGTGCCCTTTTTACCCAGATTATTCTGTCATTGGGGTATTTTCCCAGTAATGTTTTTGTTTGTGCTTTTGCAGAGAACCATCTATTCAGATAATGTCCTGTTGCTGTTTGGAATCCCTTATGACGATAGTAGCCATCACTCCAGCTATCGCAAGGGCAATAGGAACCTATTCAGCCATGTTAGCTATGCTCGTCCTCACCGAGCCCACTATTCTTATATTTTGCTCTTCGTTTATTATTTCCGCAACTATAATACGCCTGTACAAATACTCAGCGGCGTTTACACAGCCGGTTCCTGTCTTCCTGAAGCCGCAGTTCCTACCAGTTTATCAATTTGTCCTGCTAACGCTATACCTGTGTGTCCCGTGGCAGTGGAGCAATAAGACTAGTCGCCTCCTCACTTCCACCGGCGCTTGTGGTATCTGACTTTCATAAAGGAGTTCTTGTTTTAGAAGCAAGCTGCAGCCCGTCGAGGACATCCTCAGCCTTTGGTATAGAGAGATTTAGTTCACCTCTACTACCTCTACCAGCGTATTCTGCACAATCAGTTTCATTATCCGGTCCGTAGACATGCTGTGGACAGTTCGCGTGCTTGATTTAGACTCTTCCTGATGGTTTCCTCAATCTTAGCCTTCATGCGGTAGCTAGGTGTTAATAAATGACAATGTAGGTGACCCTGTGGGGGCAAAAAGCTTGTACGAGTCTTATAAAACTTCCTTCTCTCTTCCCGATGTGCGGTTAGCGATGCCTCTGTTTGCCGGGTCATTTGTTGATCACAGCTGAAGTTTCTTTTGTGCATTACCGTAACGACCATTTTCCTGAAACTTTATACCTACTATAGTTATCTTGTCCTCACTGGGATGGGTGTTTCGTCTTTGTTTTGTTCGATTCCCGGTTGCTTGTTGTACTCTGTTGCTGGTGTCTGGTAAGCGACTATCTCGGACCTTTCAAGAGAGCATTTCAGGCCTCTAGGGCTACGTATTCTGTAACCATTTTCCCAGCTGTCTTAAGGGCGTCCTCTATATTTCCATCACCATATCCCGTGGGCCAGAGCGTGATATCGTCAGCGTACATGATGTGATTGAGGCCGTCAACTTTCCTTAGTTTTTATGGCAGCTTGATCACTCCAACGGAGAAAAGCAGTAGTGAGAAGTCTGAGTCATGGGGTTTCTCCTGCTGCTCAGCCCAAAGTTGTCCAAAGATAACTCGATTCTTTTATTAGTGCTTTGATGATCAGGTGCTGGTTTTACATCATAGCATTCTTCTTTAGGAGTACGAGTCTGAAGCAATTATAGAGTTGAAGAAGAGTCTGTCATCTTCCATGCATATATTTAGCCTTGTCTTGACCTTGTGTTCGCATAATCCCCACGCATCAAGGCATAGTGTTTCTATGCGGGGTAAGCTGTCGGATTTGAACCCGGGCGCTCGCGCTCAGCCGCCCAAAGTCTTAACCGCTAAACCACTAGTGCAATTTACTCGCCCGTTATATCCATGTCACATTACAATCGTGAATACCGAAAGACGATACCCATTTCAGCAGTGCGGAGGCCTCTCCCGTATATTGCTCGAATTAACCCTGTCTTGTGCTAGTTTCATCCACGTAATACCAGTGCACTTAGCCTCATTTGTTCCCCTGACTTCCTGCCAAACCCTGTTATGGTCTCATCATTTGGTATCTAATTTTTTACCGTTTTCAACCATCGATTATATCCTCTTCACACTACATCCCCTGCCCATATTCATTTCTTCCTGATGTCCACTAGAAAGAATATCATCAACTCGAGTTATTTATCTGACCCACTCTGCAATCTTCCTATATCTTATTGCTATAGCCATCGTTATGCGTTTGATATCTCTCTGTGGTGTGCTCAACTAAAGTAGAACCCTTTTCGTTACCCTCCACTTTTCAGCCTTATAGTTGAGTACAGGTAAGGTGCGACTGTTAAATGTCTTTTTGAGCGATACTGTTCAGCTGCTAGTACTCGGCGAGTACTTATGAAATGTGCTCTATACAAATCTTACTTTTCCATTATTTCCCTTTCATGGTCCGGATATACGGCTGATATATTTTACTATCCTAAGTATGGCATATTCACCTACCACTTCCAGTGTTTCGCAACCAATTGTAAACTGCTGTTCCTCCCCGGGGCTTTACAAAAGAGTTGAAATCTGGATAATTTTGTGCATGTTCTTTAAAAATAACAGTCAAAAAGCAACATATAGAAGAAACGAGCCACATACAACGACTGGCCCGCCACCTGCAGTAGTTGTGTGTGGCTCGGCTCTTCTCTGTGTTCCGTCTTTTTACTGACTTTTTTCTTCTGAACATACCCGAGAATGTGAAACAATACCTTAGTCTTCAGCATATTTATTTTTAATGCTACCATGTGTAAGCAGGGTTAATCCTCAGCCATTTGGCAGAGCGGATACTAGATGGCGCCACAAGAAGGGTTAAAACTGTGGCCTCCGTGCTCACCTCCCCCCCCCCCCCCCCCCATGTACCGGAGATGAATGCAAAGGCCACGATTATACCTCCGCAATGTGACGCCGCGGCTTACAGGTAGCGTAGTATGTACAGCTGAAACTTCAGCGCCCCAGGCCCATGCCCGGAGACGACTATTCTGCCTGGGCGCAGAGCCTCATCCAAACACTACAGAAACACGAGAAGCAAATACAACTCACAGATAAGGAAACGGATGTGGACAACCATCTCCTTCATCTTTGGGAAGCATGGCGCAGCCTCACTAAGAGATGGCGCCGTCAGAAACATAACATGAAACTCCGCTTGAGGATTCGCGATCTCACCCAAAAGGCGGCTGAGTATGCTGCCCAGCTCACCGACTCTAACTGGGTGGATCGCAGTAACTCTGCTCCTAGACAAATGCCTAGTCGCAATACTTGGAGGCTATTCCGTAGTTTCATAGATCCCACTCAGACCCGCACAGAAACACAGAAACACCTGCAATGAGCAATTCATAATTTCAAGGGCAATACGGACCAACTTGCACAGACTCTACGGGATCAGTATCTGTGTCAAGTCCAAGACACCCGTGAACAGGCATATTTCTATGCAAACAGAGATAATCAGGATATGGATCGTCCGTTCCATCTCCATGATCTGCGGGGAGCTCTTGCTAAAATGAAACGAGGTACCGCTCCCGGCAGGGACAAGGTTACGGTCAAACATTTGGCCAACCTTCCTGATACGGCGTATGAGTCCCTGCTAAAATATATGAACGCAATCTGGAAAGAAGAAACACTCCTCCTCATAGAATGGAAAACAGCGCTTGTCACCTCCATCCCTAAGCCGGGTAAGCCGATCAATACCGATCACCTCCGACCTATCTCCCTAACGTCTTGCGCAGCCGAGCTCATGGAAGCCATTGCTTGAGATCGCCTCTCTGAATATCTGGAGGCCCGCAATACTTTCGCAGACACGATTTTCGGATTCCGACCTCGGAAGCCAGCACAGGACATTCTGATTCAACTCAGCCACGAGGTAATCACGCCTGTCGAGCACCCTCACAATCACAAGGTGGTTCTCGCCTTGGATTTGAAGTGTGCTTTCTGCAACGTGAAACACAGTGTCATCCTCGCTCACCTCAGCGAGACACAATGCAGACACAACAAGTTTAAATACGTGAAACATTTCTTAACGGACCGTGAAGCCTTTATCCGCATTTAGGACAACGAGCACGGGCTTTATACTATGGGTACGAGGGGCACGCCACAAAGCGCAGGGCTGTCCCCACTACTCTTTAATTTGGCGATGCTTGATCTCCCTGCCCAACTAGGTGAGGTTCAAGGCATACAGCATGAGCTATATGCCGACGACTTCACCATTTGAGCTACAGAGGGCAACATTGGTCAACTGAAGGACTGCCTGAAAACAGCGGCGGGCATAGTGAATCGCTATGCTACGTACTTTGGTCTCCAAAGCTCTCCTCAAAAATCAGAATTCGTGCATCTACGCCCCTCGCGAGATGCAAGACACCAATACTTCTCTCTCTGGCTAGTGGACCCATACGCGAAGCTACAAAGGTTAGAGTCCTTGAACTCTTTATTCACCAAAGTCGCGCTGACACAACACTAACCAAGCTTAGCAAGTTTGTCGACCAGGTGTGCCGCATTGTCCGCCGCGTCTCCAACAAGCGTGGGAGCCTTAGAAACAAATGCGATGCGTTTCGCCCATGCTTTTGTGACGCGTCGAATTCTTTATTCGACTCCATACCTGCACTTGCGCAAGCATGCTGAAAACATCCTGGAGGTTACTCTTCGCAAGATTATCAAGAGGGCGCTCGATCTCCCGATCTTTATCTTAAATGCGAGGCTCCTTGCATTGGGGGTGGTGAACACCTACCGGGAGCTACGCGAGGCGCACCTCACTAATCAATACACGCGTCTTAGCCAGACCGTGTCCGGTCGATCGTCGCCTTTTGGACCGGCTACGTATACAACACAACCATCACAATGAGGAAAGGGTACGAGTGCCAGAGCTATGGAGAGGCGCCCTCCGTGTTCGACCCCTTTCTACCAAAATGGACTGGGAGAAGACCACAATGGACGGCGTCAGACGCGGGCAAATGGCCTGAACCGCCATTATGGCTCTAAACACAATGTTTTCTGTGTGGATGTTGCGGGCCCGCACCATTCCAGGGGAGGATGGTACACGGCTGCAGTCGTTCACGAGGAAAGAGGTGGATGGCCTCACTTTTAAGGCCCCTAGCGCAACCCACGCGGAAGAGGTAGCAATCGCCCTGGCTGCCTCCCACCCCAATCTAAATTCATCCTATCCGACTCGCTACGGGCCTGTCGGAATTATGAGCTCCGCTGTATAACGCCTACAGCACAAAGAATACTTCGAAGTGCAGCTTGGGATCAGGATCCCCAGACCCGATTTCTCATTTGGACTCCAGGCCACCAGGGCCTACCAGGGAATGAGGCCACCAACTCGGCCGCCCGCGAACTCACTAATCGGGCCCCCGGCGTACACCCTACCTATCTGGACCAAGACGCTTATCCTCTTTTAACTTACTATTACCGTTTCGAGTCCCGGTAATAGTACCGAGACTTGCAGCGTGAGTACCCGGCTACTCTCAAGAGGCTAGGGAAAAAGGGCGAAAGAATATTCCTTAGACTTTTTAGTAACACTTTTATGTCTAGAGTTCCCCCGCACCAAAAAACAGTCATTAAGATACGAAAGAAAGAGTGTGTTGTAAATCACAAGTTTTATGGAAACGGCAAGAAAACCGCGAAACTTGGCAAGTATTCCGGCAGACAAGTAAAATGACCCGACGAACCCAGCATACTTACATACCCACAATTTTCAACAGCTTACAGTTAGTCTACAAGTAAGGGGAACATCTAAGAAGCAAAAAGTGTAAATTTATTTTGGTGATATGTTAAAACAGCGCTAGAAACACGGACAGATAGGAAGACAACACACATTGCGCTGAACTGCCAACTGAGGTTTTATTCATCAAGCATGTCTTTATATACACAGAGAGTGATAGAAAGTGAACAACAAGATCCGATGTTCCCTTTCTATCGCTATTTGTGCATATAAAACATTCCTGATAAATAAAACCTCATTTGTCGGTTCAGCGCATGTACTTGTCTTCCTATCTGTCCGTGTTTCTATCGCTGTTTTATTATAATGACCAACCAACTCGCCCAGCAATCCACTTTGCTTATTTTTGGTTATTTTCCAGCATTGTATTTCAACCTGGGTAATGAAAGCTGGGTAATTGCATGGCACAAAATTTTCAAATGATGCTTTTCACCTGTTAGAGATGACGCAAAAATGCTCGGATGCCAGCCGTAAAAGAAGCATGCGTTTGAAACGCGAAGTTTACCATGAACGTTGAAGAGGTCAAAAATGATTGAATGCCTTGCAGCTACAAGGGCGGATAACTAAGAGAGTTGATACATAGTTCAAGCTCTTGATGCAGCAGAATTAAAAACAACGGGGACGTGTCTTCGTTCGGTGTGTTTCTTTCTGCGTCCCCGTTGTTTTTCATGTCCTATAGCCAACGCTAAATGTTTACCCCGATTTTTCGCGATGGCTACGCGCGCAGCTTGCACATATTACAAGTCATGCTTGGTATGAAACAAGAAGAAAGCTTTAGGGCATTCAGGTTTTGATGCAGTAGAATAAAAAACGACAGAGACGTGTCTTCGTTCGGTGGGTTTCTTACCACGTCCCTGTTGTTTTTGATTCTGCTACATCAAAACCTGAATGTTTTAAAGCTTTCTTCTTGTTTCATACCAAGCATGACTTGCAATATGTGCAAGCTGCGCGCGTAGCCATCGCGAAAAATTGGGGTAAACATCTAGCGTTAGTTGTTGGGCTAGTTGGTATTTAGATTTAAGGACATAGCGCTGTATTCGTCCCTATAGTCTTCCTTCTTCTTTCATTTGACCGCGTGCATTTGCGCTGAAAACTACGTTCTTAAACATCTAGCGTTGGCTATAGGACATGACAACGTAAGAAGGTACTTCTCAGCAGCCAGGGTTGCCGCACTCGCTTCTTAAGCGTACATTCAACAGCAGTACTAGAAAGTTCCACAATCGTCGATTGTGATTTTCATCTCGCGTGGTGGCGGTCCAAATATACAGAGCTCTCCACTACAGTACATAACCGAGCTCGAGAGAGGACAGCATGCGGGGAGGTAGTCGCACCAAAAACTAGCGCTACTAAATAATCGTGGTTTGAGCTACAAATGAGGCGCTCTCGCTATTTCAACGATGCGTTACAATCGTGTCGATTTCAATAAAGATGATGCAAAGTATTTCTGATTAGTCCAGCATGTTTTCCTGCACAAAAGCATGTCGCCAAAAACACCTGTTCCGCTCACTTCTGAATTGCTGCTTGATCGGGCGCACGAAACACCACCTTGTTGCACTCCAGGAAAACTAACTGAACTTATCAGTTTTTCTTCTCTGTGCAAGCGTGGGTATTGAATATTAAGCACAAAAAGAGGAATGGGGCTCATGATAAGCTTTAGGGCGCAGCCGGTCTTGGTGACTCTTGTTTGCGGCAAGCATTTTGCGTGAACGAGGGTGGGTTGTCCCGCTGCAAAAGTCTGACTGCGACTTTGCACAGAAGTCTACTTAGGAGCAATTCAATTCATTTTCGGATGCTGTCACTGTGTCAATAATCGCCATGCACCCGCACAAACGGCAGATCACATGTGCGAACTTCTGCCCCGCTCGCTGAAGCGATGGGACAGCCGGGGACTTTGCCCCGCCTGTGCTTCCCGCTGGTGCCGGTAGATGGCTTACAGCGGCGCCCCTATAGGCAGTACACGGGGCGTATAGTTTTGTTTGTTGGAGTTGGTTTAGGAGGCTTAAGGCGCAACATCTATGACTTCCGGGTAGGCACCCACGCTTACATTTAACTGCATCCAATTGTAGTTACATATGTCGTCAGGCCTCGCCGGGCTGGCGCAGTGGTTACGGCGCTCGACTACTGTTTCCAAGAATGCGGGATCATATCCAGACCTCGGCAGCCGCTCTAAGATGGAGGCGAAAAGCAGTGTCAGTGCTAGTTAAAGAGCCCCAATTTGTCGAAATTTCCGGAGTCCTCCACTACGGCATCTCTCATAGCCCGAGTCGCTTTGGGACGGTAAACCCTACAAAACAAACCAACAAACATATGTCGCCGGATTCAATCCGTATCGTAAATTGGCTTCCATCTTGACTTGCAGGTGGATGCTAAGTGGGTAGTGAAATGACATGAGGTCCCCCCTAACTGTTGTACAAAAAACAGTTGAGATTTTATTATAATACGAAATCGCGTGCGTATAAGAGTTTGATTCCATAAAGCTGCAAGACATTTCTTTAGGAGGAAAGCACTATATGGCTATCAAACGAAATATGAGGTCAAAAGTTGTGCGCACAGTTGCAAACAAAATATGGCCACAAAAGAGGACCCAGTCACCTGATCGGAAGAATCGGAGGAGGTGCGACTGCGGAAAAGCATGACGTTACCGGGGTGTCTAATATGTTGTAACTAGCAATTGATGACGTCATGAATATCACAACAAGTTCGTATGGCGAGGATCAGTTCTAAGAATAGTGTAGTAGTATGCTATGTATTGACTGCTGAGGTCATAATTCATATGGCACAATTTCATGACAATGATGACTTGCAAAAGTGATGACGCCATTACTATCAGTAAAATCACGTGATATGGATGAGTTCTGAATTACATAGGAGTGGGATAAGTTGTAAGTAAAAAGCTGATTCAGAGATATTATTACTGAGTGCGCGGTAGAAGTAGGCGGTAGGATAGTTAGAGAGACGAAAGATTTGATTAAGAAACACCAGAGTATGAAAGCTTGCAATCCAACAGAGCAGATCGAGTTGGCCGAGATATCAAAGCTAATCAATTAGCGCAAGGTGGCCGATATAAGGAAGTATAACATGGAGAAAATTGTGCATGCTGTAAAGAATGGGGGAAGCCTTAAAGCGCTAAAAAAGAAATTGGGCATAGGCAAAAACCAGATGTATGCGATAAGGGATAAGGCGGGCAACTTCATCAAGAATATGGACAAGATAGTCAATGTAGCCGAGGGGTTCTATATAGATTTAGCCAAAGTAGTCAGGACCGTAATGAAATTGGCGGCAGGGAAAATCAGTCAGACGTTCCACCAGTCACGAAGGACGAAGTCAAGAAAGCACTAGAAACTATGAAAAGGGGGAAATCAGCTGGAGAGGATCAGATAACTACAGATTTGCTGCAGGACGGGGGGGATATCGTGCTAGAAAAACTGGCCACCCTGTATACGCAGTGCCTGGTGTCATCGACGGTACCGGAACCATGGAAGAATGCAAACATTACCCTCATTCACAAGTAAGGGGACTCTAAAGACCTTAAAAATTACAGACCAATCAGCTTACTGTCTGTTACGTATAAGGTATTTACTAAGGTAATCGCTAATAGAATCAGGACAACCTTAGACTGCAATCAAGCGAAGGATCAAGCAGGGTTTCGGAAACGGTACTCTACTATCCATCATATCCATACCATCAATCAGGTGATAGAAAAATGCTCGGAATATAGCCAGCCCTTATACATAGCATTCATTGATTACGAAAAAGCATTTGACTCAGTTGAAACCTCAGCGGTGATGCAGGCATTGCGAAATCAGGGGGTAGACGAGCCGTACGTCAAAGGGCTGGAAGATATATATAGTGGCTGCACAGCAACCATAGTTCTGCATAAAGAAAGTAACAAAATTTCAATAAAGAGAGGTGTTAGGCAAGGAGACGCAATCTCCCCAGTACTATTCACAGCTTGCTTAGAGGAAGTATTCAGAGACTTGGAATGGGAGCGGTTAGGGATAAGGGTAGATGGAGAATACCTAAGTTATCCGCGATTTGCTGATGACATTGCCTTGCTAAGCAACTCGGGGGATGAACTGCAAATAATTATTGATGACCTAGACAGGAAAAGTAGAAAGGTAGGCTTGAAAATCAATATGCACAAGACTAAGGTAATGTTCAACAGCCTCGGGAAGGAACAGCAGTTTACATTAGGTAGCGAAGTACTGGATGTAGCAGGCGAATATGTCTACTTAGGATAGGTAGTAAGATCCGGACCATGAAAAGGAAATAACAAGAAGAATAAGATTGGGATGGAGCGCATTCACAATCGCACATTGTGTGCTTTAAAATATTACCCACCTACGCAATTGTGTTTGGATAAATGCGTTATCAATCCCATTGCTTTCTTTCCTGGAGTGAGACTGGCGCCTGCATCGTGCGCCCGATCAAGCGGTCTTTCGGCTCCACTCGTGTGAACAGGCGAACGTGCTAAACTCTGATCGCAAAATACTTTGGACTGCTATAATGCATTTCGTCACGGTTATAAAACGTCGCTGAAGAAGCGAGAGAGTACCGTTTATAGCGCCAGAGTCCTTCAATCCACAATTAAAAGACTCCGTTAACGCCAGGCCGGACTCTATACAAAGGCCTGGTTTTCGGTGAGATTGCCCTCACGTATACTCTCTGCTGTGGAGTTCTGGTCCAAACATAGTATGCGAGATGCTGTAGTGGAATGCTGCACGTAAGTGTCCCACCACCGCGAAGGATGAAAATTGCGAACGACATAGCGGTTTGTCATTACCTTTTACTTCGTTTGAGTGTGAACTCAAGAAGCTATAGGTACCGCACTATTTCGTTAGGTGCTACCTCCTATAAAGAAGACGAGGAAACAACTTTGCACAACGCACATTTAAGCGTCAAGAATGTCCTGGGCCAGGCTCTCCAAGACCAACTCGTCTTTCAGCTGGTCAGAGGCTAACCAAGCACGCCATGTTGGGGGAAGAGAGTGTGCAAAGTGAGGTTACTGAATTGCAACAGGGTAGAAAAATGCAGTGCTCTAAGATTGGATAGGGGCCAGAACAAATCGGGCATGCGAGAAAATCTCTGATGCGGGCAGGAGTAAGGTATTTATTGAGGTGTATGTGTCGAAGAATATGTAATTGCGTGGTGGGGAGGGATTTAAGCGGAATACGAAGTGCACGAAGAGTTTCCGTAATGTTGTCACAGTGAAGGTTATTTTTTTTTGTCGTGAAGAGCAGTGTCCCACACAGGCGGATAAATCAGGGAATCCCATGTGCCCGGTGCCGAAATTTATGGGCTTGCCGATGCACCAACTCACTGTCTGAGATTTCAGCGTGACCAGGAATCCACCTCAGTGTGACAATGTGGGGACGTAGCTTAGTAAGAGCTCTGTGTAGTTCAACCAGTCGTTCTTCAGACATGCGACCCGTATATATAGCGCATATGGCCTGTATTCATGAAACAAGTGTATACGGTATATCCTGAAAAGCTAGGGGGCGCTTGTTCGAGATCTTGAATACTGGCAACTATTGATAGGGTCTCGAGAGTCGCTGTAGGAGGAGGATATCTGTAGGTACCGAAGGTACGCGTTACTATCTCAGTGCAGCTTCCAATTGAGTAAGCAGCCGCTCCAATGTTCGTGCTGTATCTGTGTAGACGATCGTGGCTCAGTTGAATGAACATGACTGAAAACGCAAGTGGAACGCCTGCGTCGGCTAGGTAGTGTGCAATGTTGTTTGGAAGGAGGTTACTTTGAGCTTATCTGGGAGCGGGGAAGGAAGGGTAATGATAGGAAGGTAGCTAGGTTTGATTAGAACTTGCTTAATATCTGATATACTGGTTTGGTTCTAGAAAGGTGTGCCATTCACCGGTATCAATGTTGCTTTGTGAGCTGTCCCAATGTCAAGAACAGCCCGTAGAGTATAGGCGCTCAGTGGACGTATGTAGAGGGTGTTAAGAGGTGTTTTACACAATGTATTAAGCGCAAGCTAAATCTGATCTCTTTGGTTGCAGGTTTGAGTAAGGTATAGTATTGTATAAAGACTTTTGCTGAGTGCTAATGCATGGAAAAGCTGCTGACTTGACCCTCGCATAACCAGGTGTGCTCATTGACAGTGCGGCGAACTAGATGCGTAAGATGAAAGCAGCACTAACGGCTTTCGAAACATTGGTCTGATTAGTTGACTCATTTATATGAAGCCCAAGGACCCGGCAGAACGGTGCTCGAGGAATGGGGTAACCTGCTATTGTGAAATTATTTAGATGGTTATTCTGACGTTGATAGCGAGTTTTTTGCCATTAGGAGCAATTCGGATTTTCAGGTGCGGGAAATAGCCCTACTTTTTCAAGATAACTAGCGACTGCACTGACACCTTGCACCGCTATAGGGTCTCCTCTACTGCTCCAGGAGACTCATAAGTGCACCAAAGAATAAGGTCGTCTGCACAGAGCGTATGTGTTAGGTTTGGGATAGACTGTACAACAGGAGATAGGGCGACCATTCCAAGGTTAGAAAGGGTGAGTGCCGCAATAGCGCCCTGAGGAGCACCACGTGTTAGGGAGAAAGGATCGGAGACAGAATCGGGGATACCGAACTTTGCCGTGCGGGCGCGGAGGAATGCAATGAGGAAGCCGTACATTTTTGAGCAACAGCCATTAGAGGCAATTATGTTGAAAGGAGAATCGTGGACAACGTTATGAAAAGCCCTACGTACATCAAGGGAAAATGTCCAAAATAGTTAAATAACCATCCAAAGTCATATGGGAACTACGATGCGGTCCATGTTTCTTTCATTCTGATGAATTAGTACCATGAAAATAACACGATGTTATCATTGACTTGTGATAAGTATAACACGTCGGCAACGACGCGCGCAGCATACATGAAAGCAGCACTAAAATTGGATTCATGATGCTTGACTGGCTATACAACGTTCCTATTATTAGTCCACACAACAGCAGAGTAATGACGTGTAGCCCAGATTAAAATAAAAAGACGTATGTAGCTCTCTTAACTTCTCTAAATCCAATTGTGAGCATCGCTCTCGTTCGTAAGGTCAGCCAGAAAACTTTAAATATGCGCTTCTGTGGAAAGTTTGCAGCTGTTCAAAAAACTAACTACACAAGATATATGTATATATATATATATATATATTTTACGTGACTGAGCCTTTGAAACAAAATATCTGAATTATTGCAATTTTTATATGCCAGAGCATTCAATTGAGCAGTAAGACCAAGACAAATCTCACCGGAAACTCTGTCTACGTTCTGTAGCACCGGCGACCGGTGTTCTACTCCAAGCGACGCTCAAGGCGTATACCGGGGTTACTCTCAATTAGCCGCGCGGAATCACGTGGTTGTGACCCCGCAAGATCATGAAACAGCTTAGCCAATCAGAACGACACGACGGCACAAGCGTTCACGATTATACTAGGCTCTGATCATTCTAATTAAAGTTTTTGCATGAAAATTAGTGCCGGTAACAGCAACTTTGACAAGCTTGCGTTACACGTCATCTGGACAAGATCCTTGGACAGCAGAATATATATATATATATATATATATATATATATATATATATATATATATATATATATATATATATATATATATATATATATATATATATATATATATATATATATATATATATTGTGGAAGAAGGCTAGGTCAAGACGGCGAGGTCGGGGCGGCAAGGACAGCGAAGGTTTGTCTAGCGTTTTAATCCGGTCACCAACCCAGGCACGCGCCAGAGCCGGCGCCGCGGGACGATGATGATGGTATGTACAAATGAAAGAAGATGATGATGGCATATACAAATGAAAGAAGGTCCACAGAAGGCTCACACAATCTGCCCGGGGGGTCGGAAGCGGCCAGCCTGGCCGCTCCTAACTAACCGATGTACCGCGGCGCAAAAACGGTTTCAAGCGAGAGACATGAACAATTTCAGTTCCACGGTGGCGTCGATCGGCTGGGGGATCAACAGGCATGACTTTGTAGTTAACTGGAGAAGTTTGGCTGATGATCTTGTAAGGACCAAGGTAGCGGTGGTGGAATTTGTCACTAAGGCCAGGGGTGCGCAGTGGAGTATAAAGCAGTACTTCGTCACCGGGACGATAAGAGACCACGCGATGCGTAGAATCGTAGCGGCTCTTGCGGTCTTCCTGGCACGCTGCTGTGTTGAGGCGGGCAAGATGACGGCATCTGGCGACACGAGATAAGAACTGGGTAGGTACCGATGTGGAGTAGTCGGGCGTAGAGAAGAAGGAAGCGTCGAGAATTGTAATGGGAGGACGGCCATAAACGAGGAAAAATGGAGAATAACCGGTAGTCCGTTGTACTGCTGTGTTATAGGCGAAAGTGACGAATGGTAGAATAGTGTCCCAATTTCGATGATCCGGTGTGATATACATGGAGATCATATCCCATAAGGTGCGGTGAAATCGCTCAGTCAGCCCGTTAGTCTGGGGATGGTAGCTCGAGGTTGTCTTATGAAGGGTGGATGACGCGTAAAGAACTTCGGCAACGACTGTCGATAAGAAGGGCGTCCCGCGGTCACTTAGGAGCACCCGAGGAGCGCCATGACGCAATACAATTGATTGCAAAAAGAAATTTGCTACTTCTTGAGCGGAACCGGTCGGTACAGGTGCTGTCTCAGCATAGCGTGTAAGGTGGTCGACAGCAGTTATAATCCAATGGTTACCCCCATCGGAGAGAGGTAGGGGACCATATAAATCGATGCCGACTACGTCGAATGGCGTGGCGGGACAGGGAACAGGTTGTAGAAGGCCAACGGGTGAAAAAGTCGGCCGTTTGCGACGTTGGCATAAAGGGCAGGATGCGACGTATTTGGCAACGCTGGAAGATAGGCCAGGCCAAAAAAATCGTTTTTTCACGCGGTCGTAGGTTTTTTCAACACCAAGGTGACCTGCAGTAGCGTCATCATGGAGAGCCGTCAGTATACGTTGACGAAGCACACGCGGCACGACTGGTATCCAGCGAGTTCCATCAGGGCAATGCACGAAGCGGAGTAGGATGCCATCTTCGAGCTTGAAATTGCGAAGTTGTCGGCGAAGCCGAGCATTGGGTGGGTCCGAAGCGCCAATAAGGCGGTCGATGATGGGTCGGCAGTAGGCATCGGCTAATTGCTGTGAGCGGAGAGCGTGTTTGTTTTCAGAGTCATCAAATGAAACTGTTGTGATATACGTCGGGGAAAGAGATGGTCGGCTGTGGTCATAGGTGGAAATTCATTGGGAAGAAAAACAGCAAGCCGATTCCGAAAGTGGACAGCGAGAAAGAGCGTCGGCGTCTTGGTGTTGGCGACCTGATTTATAAATGAAGTCAAAATTGTATTCTTGCAGGCGTAGAATCCAACGGCCAAGTCAGCCTGTCAAATTTTTGAGCGAAGACAACCAGCAAAGAGCATGGTGATCGGTCACAACTGTGAAGTGCCGACCGTATTAAGGGCGAAACTTTTGGACAGCCCAGACGACGGCAAGGCACTCCTGTTCTGTAATAGTGTAGTTTTTCTCAGCTGGAGTCATAGTCCGACTGGCGAAGGCAATCACTTTCTCACGCGAAGTTGCATCGCGCTGCAGAAGTACAGCGCCAAGACCGATACCAGTGGCATCAGTGTGCAGGATGGTTGCGGCGCTGTCACTGAAGTGGCCAAGAACAGGGTCTGATATGAGAGCGTGCTTCAGGTTATTAAAAGCAGCTTCGCGCTGTTCAGTCCACGCTAAAGGGCTGCGTGCTTTAAGTAGTTGATGAAGTGGAGCAGCAATACTTGCAAAATGCTTTATAAAACGCCGGAAGTAAGACGCCAGGCCGAGAAAACTGCGCAATTCTGTAGTCCGTTGTGGACGAGCAAATTTCAAGACCGCGATGATTTTTTCAGGGTCTGGACGAATGCCGTCATGGCTGACTAGATGTCTTAATATTTTAATTTCCTTCTGTGCAAAGTGGCACTTCTTGGTGTTGAGCTGAAGGCCCGCTGAAGCGAGACACGTCAGGACCTCATTCAGGCGCGTGAGATGGTCGTTAAAAGTTGACGAAAAGATGACATTGTCATCCAAGTAACATAAACAGGTTCTCCATTTTAGGACACGAAGCACAGTATCGATCATCCTTTCAAATGTCGCTGGTGCGTTACAAAGTCCGAAAGGCATAACATTAAATTCGTAAAGGCCATCGGGAGTTGCGAAAGCGGTTTTTTCTTTATCGTCCTCGTGAATAGGTATTTGCCAATAACCTGAGCGGAAGTCCAAAGTCGAGAAATATTCGGCGCCTTGGAGAGAGTCAAGGGCGTCATCAATTCTTGGCATTGGGTATACATCTTTGCGGGTAATTTTGTTGAGTGCGCGGTAATCAACACAAAAGCGTACCGAGCCGTCCTTTTTTTAACTAACACTACTGGGGAGGACCATGGACTTGTCGAGGGACGAATAATATTGCGATGGAGCATGTCATTTACATTTTCTTCAATTACCTTTCGTTCAGAGAGGGAAACCCGATAAGGCTGTCGGCGAACGATAGAGTTACCTTCAGTAATGATGCGATGGTGCGCAACACTAGTAAGTCCCAGTGGTGGGGAAGTGGCATCAAAAATGGCTTGGTGTTGTCGAAGCAATGTCAGCAGTTCTTGGCGTTGGTTCGGCGTGAGGTTAGGATTAATAGTCTTTGTGAGAACAGAAAGAGAGACGTCTGTCGAAACACGGTGCTGAGGCTGAGGAGCGGTGAGCACCATCAAGGACAAAGGTTGAACATCCACCTTTTCCATCCACCAAAAGGAGAGAAGTTCCTTTTCGGAGCACAAGGGATTCACGTGAAGTGTTAGTGGCCGCTACTGTCGCTGAGCCGTTGCAGAACCTCACAAGACTAGACGGGAAGGCGATACCGCGTTCAAGATGACGATAAAATGGTGCGATGAGTACGTCCCCGTCAGCGATGTGGTCAGAAACAACGGTAAGCAGTTTTTCGCACTGAGGAGGCAGAACAGTATCAGCGGCGGCAACGAGGGGATGATGTCGTTCAGAAACTTCAGATGAAAAATCGCTGTCTGTCATATGGATAACACGGTCGCCACAAGAAATTAACGCCGAAGCGGTTGACAAAAAATCCCATCCAAAAATCATCAGATGCGCACATGGAGAGAGCACAGCAAACTGCACATGATGGCGGACGCCGTCAATAACAACTCGTACGGTGCACTTTGCTAAAGGGCGCAAAGGGACGTCATTGGCTCCGCGGAGTTCAGTCCCATCATATGGTGTCGTAACTTTTCGCAAACGGTAGCACAAATCAGCGTGAATTACAGAAATTGCAGCCCCTGTATCAATCAATGCTTCGACCGGTAATCCTTCAGCGAAAACAGAAATCACATTATACGGGCGATCTGGAGGACTTTTGGTAAGTTCGCAGACTGCAGTTTGACCTCCGGAAACTGCAACGCTTAGTTTTCCGGATGGCGGACAGGGAGAGTTGTTGCGGGTCGGAGAGGGGAAACTGAGCGGCGGTATGGGGATAGGGACCGACGTCGGGACGCATGGGTTCCACGAGGCTCAGACGAGGATTCTGGAGGTGGGGATGATCTTCGAGGTGGGCTGGAAATAGGAGGTCGTCGCTGATAATATGAGGGTACGTCACTTTCGAATGCGTCATAACCACGCCGCTCGTTCTGAATACGGCGACGGCAGAAGCGGGATATATGACCTCGTATTCCACAGTAGTAGCACACTGGGCGAGAGGGGCCCCAGGGTGCGTAATAGGATGGCGTAGGCTGAGCCGTCGTCACGGCGTTGATGTGGTTGTAGGGCGATGCCAGTTGGGGCGGCGGAACAAAAGGAGGGGGTGATGCTGCGACGTGCGCGTAAGTCGATGCTTGGCGGGGTGCAGGAGGGTCGGACGGCATAGGTCGCGTGATTGTTGCCAGCTCATCTTTAATGATCTTGCGTAGACCGGCGTTATTAGAAGGTACGGAAGAATGATCGCACCAGTGTCGACAGACAGGCTTGAGGATTTGGAGCTCCTCCCGGTTGATGGCTCGAATCAGTGCCCGTAGATCCAGGTCGGGCCAGTAGCAATGCTGGGCTGCAATCGGAAGGACTGCAGCTGGTCGATGCGTTGGCAGGTCGCAATAATGGCGTCAACAGTAGAAGGATTCGGGGCAATCAGGGTATTATAAGCCACAGAATTAATTCCTTTTAAGATGTGGTGTACGCGTTCAGGTTCCGGCATGGTGGGACTAACACGCCGGCAGAGTACAAGTATGGCCTCTATGTAAGACGCGTACGACTCATCGGGACCTTGGAGGCGAGAGGCGAGCTTGTTCTTCGCGACCTCAGTGCGAACTGCTGGGTCGGCGAAATATTGGCGGAACTTCTGCTTGAATGTTGTCCAGTTAGTGGTGTGGGGTTCGCGGTTAATAAACCAGGTTCTGGCGACCTCAATAAGGTAGAAAGAAACGTTCAGAAATTTTAGAGCGTCGTCCTACCGGTTGTAGTTACTGCAGCGTTCATAGGTCCCCAGCCAGTCATCGACGTCTTCGTCGCGACGACCAGCGAACAACGGCGGGTCGCGTTGTCGTGCGGGCATAGTCGGAGGGGGTGGTGCAGCCGAGGTAGAGGGTCCTGCTGATTCGTGGGTGCTCTCGGTAGACATAACGATGGTGGCAGGCGGTAAACAGTGACCGGAACGTAGCTCCAGCGAGAGGCAGGGCACAAAACAGCAAGGGGATCAATTCTCACCTCCACCACTTGTGGAAGAAGGCTAAGTCAAGACGGCGAGGTCGGGGCGGCAAGGACAGCGAAGCCTTGTCTAGCGTTTTAATCCGGTCACCAACCCAGGCACGCGCCAGAGCCGGCGCCGCGGGACGATGATGATGGCATGTACAAATATATATATATATATATATATATATATATATATATATATATATATATATATATATATATATATATATAAGTGTGTGTATATGTGTTCTCAAGGCGCTCCAACAACGCCATCAGCAATCAGTCAATAGGACAGCTGGGCCCAGCTAATAGATTGCTGAAGGAATTTAAGCGCTAAAGTAGAGCCAGATAATCCTAAAAAACAGGTTTAAAATAGTACGACCTGCTGACGCGAAATATATTGCGCAACACTTACCGCTGTGTTTCTGTGTGATTGTGCACTGCTGTACGTTGTTTAATACATTTTTTTTTTGCTAAAAAAAACGAAGAGATTATACACAGCTAGTGGAATCCTTATTTCAGGGTCCGAATGGCCACCGTTGCTGCTCTATTCTCGGACATGGTTTTTTTTTTTTTTGGTCTGGAAATCTGAGCAGAGCAGTTTTGTCTGCCACTGTTTCTCGGAACTGCGTATGTCTATCCCTGGGGGGGCTACCTCTGGGACATCCCCAAGTGACTCGGTTTGTAGTGAGAGTTTCATTGCCATAAGAGCAGACACCGTCATAGTGATGCGGGAAGATAGTTCATGCAGGCTGGGGCATCCCCAAGCGACTCGGTATGTAGTGAGAGTCTCGCCGCCTCAAGAGCAGACACCGCCATTCTGATCCAGTTAGGGCAAGTGTCGATGATGAAACAATAGCTCGAAAGGAACGCAAAGGACAGAAAGGACAACGCAGACATGAGCCGAAACACATACTTTTTAAATATTGAGGCAAGCTTGTATTATGTAAGAAAATCTCCCAATTAACATGTATGCGTCAGTGAGATCTTTGGTACAATGGCAGAACCTGATATTGTTTTTTTATTTGCCACGTACATTGCATTGAGATTCTTATCGACAGATTCCTATTTGCTTTTTCTTTCTTCCCTAGCAAGCTTTGTTTCTTAGTGCGTGTTGCTAACAATTCTTTTTTCTAAGCAAAGCTTCCTGAGCTCACGAGAGGAAGCTGTGCCTTCAATGTTTTTATATTGACTTGTAGAAATTGCGTATTTCAGTAATAAACCTCTTTTGCGACTAAGCTTGCTTCGGCGTTGTCCTTTCCGTCTTTGTGTTACTTTTGCACTATTTTTTCACCATGAACCTAAACCAAGTTACCCAACTTTTGGCGCTATTAAAAGCAAGCTTAATCTGTAGCTTGCGGCAATATCTGGGCTCTTCTATGGTTAGTTCGGTTAGTTACCTCTTCCATGTTGAAACTGTTACCCAATTTTTCTCCCTGTGCCGTATTGGGCACTGAAGTACCATTTATCAGCATTTTTTGCAAGAATCTGCTAGTGTAGTTGGCAGTAAGGATTCTAAACGACGTATTGTATCCAATTGTATGCTCGAATAGCCTAGATACAGCACGCGACCCAGTTCAGCAGACTTTTTCCGATGAGGACTCCACGCAGCTGGTTCGGAGGCGGCGCGCATCTCAGGAAGAAATAAATAGCATCAAGCGTTTTAAAGGAGACATTACATTGTGGCACCACTACGCGAGCGAGCTTTACCGTCCCACACGTAAGTTCCCCTAAGGATTTGAAAGTGTTACTGCGATATCAGTCATGCTCTTAAGAATCTTCTTCGATCCTTCATGTTTGTGCCCTCGATGTAATTGGCTAAGCTGCTTCGGGAGATCGTAACCACGCGGCCTCGCGCGGGCAATTCAGACTCAGTCCGGTATAGGGGCTTCAACGCGCAAGTGTCCACGATTTGCAATTCAACTTAGCCAGGCAATGGAGAAAGTGAGGGCACCTATCATTTACCATGTTCTCTCGAAGTGATCTTACACTAAAACCCACCGCAGCGCATTTAAACCGTTCTAACCAGACTTTGTATGGTGAAACCTCCCTCATTCGACAGACCGGCTCCCAGATCATGTCACTGTACAGGTGAAACCGCAGCTTTCTGTGCCTTAATAATCAGTTTAACAAAGGTAACCCCAGTCAATGTGTTTACTCTAAAACAGCTTTGCAAGGTACACGGTACACACGAAGCTCGTACATAGGAGGTCGCTAAAGTGACAGGCACAATTATCGCATTGTGGATACACTATGAAGATGCGCTGACCAACGCACGATTGAATTACGTAGATGGAAATATGAAGCATGTTTTGGATTCATTTAGTAGTCTTAATATAGATCTATCATGAGCCTAGTAAGTATTTTGCGCCGCTTCGAAGATAGGGCTGGAATTTATGAAAACGTGGTGAAATGTGTAGACAGATTTCTCCTTCAAGCCTTTCACCACGACAATGAATACACTCCTTTTTGATTTTCGGGTACAAAATTCTGCGCGGAGATCAACGTTACCGAAAAAACGTTTACGTACTGACCTTCCCCCTCTTTCTTCCACTTCATCGTAGGCTGAGGGACTCCTGTTTGAGGCCATGGCAACGTTACTGTATACAGTTCACAGGCTCGGCTGCCAAAAAAAGGCCAGCAAACAGTGTTGTCATTATAACTGAAGTATCTTCTCTTTCCAGATGAAATTTTATTTCTGAAGAATTACGTAAACACTCTTAAATCTCTCCAAGAGTCAAGTTCAAAGCTTAGTTGGAAATAACACTTATTGATGTTTTTTACCGTGTAAGGTATTACTTGCAATCACCTGACTGCGCCCTCGTTCTGTTTGTTAGAGTAATATTCCTCTCCCACTGCCAAACTCGAGTGGAATTGGATGCATCGAATGTCTTTTGGTGCCTTTCGGTGTTACACATGCAGTAGCCTGTAGTTCAATTCTTTAAAGACGGCAATTACGACCACGGAAAACGTTACTATAGAAAGGACATCGGTGCACATAAAATACGTTTGATACCATTTTATGTGAGTGTCAATGAGATTAAAAGCTTTTATTTATCAAATTTTAATCTCTAATACTATTTTCTGCCATGCTGCAGCACTTGAGACGTTAAAAGGAAAACCTAGTAAACGTGCTCCACAAATCCAATCAACTTGCACAAATATTGTAACTGACATGTTGAACGGCAGAAATTGCAATGATATTCCTACACCGCTGTCCTTCATCTGAACGTGGATGATTATATACAACTCCTCGTGTATAACTTTGTTCTAGCGATTCATATTTAGCGGCAAATATATTACAGATATTATCGCTGGTTTATTACTAATCGGTAGTACCCCTATAAAATAAAGAGCACTGCAGAATCTGCATTGTAGTAATGCGAAAGCACGGATGCTGCTGTTCGTTGCTTCTGGTTGCTTCTAGTTGCCTAATTCACTTCTTGTTTACTCATTCTAGTCTGCGGTACTTTTAAATTGCGCGCCAATCCCTTCCTATGCCAATTTTCGGCTTTACTTCCGGTTGCGTGACATCACATCCTCTACGTCAGATTAATTCACTTTTTGTTTATTCATTTTAGTCCTTGGTACTTTCAAATTGCACGCCAATCCCTTCATATACCCTTTTACGGCTCTACTTCCGGTTGCGTGACGTCACAACCTTGACATCGCAATAATTCACGTTTTGTTTACCCATATTAGTCTTCGGTACTTTCAAATTGCGCGTCAATCCCTTCCTATGCTCTTTTTCGGCTCTTCTTCTGGTTGCTTGACGTCACATCCTCTACGTCACATTAATTCACTTCTTGTTTATTCATTTTAGTCCTTGGTACTTTCAAATTGCACGTCAATCCCTTCATATGTCCTTTTTCTACTTTACTTCCGGTCGCGTGACGTCACAACCTTGACATCGCAATAATTCACTTTTTGTTTACCCATATTAGTCTCCGGTACTTTTAAATTGCGCGCCAATCCCTTCCTATGTTCTTTTTCGGCTCTTCTTCCGGTTGCTTGACGTCATATCCTTGACAGCACCCCAATTGACTGCCTTAATTAACTGCTTTAGTCTTTGGTACATTCAAATTGCGCGCCAATTCCTTCCTACGCCGTTTTTCGTCTCTACTTCCGGTTGCGAGATGTCACATATTTGACGTCACCCTAATCGACTGATTTAATTAACTACTGCAGTATTTGATACATTCATGTGGCGTCAAGCCATTCGCTAATGAGACAATTTTCGCCTTTACGTTTTAATTTTTGCCTCTGAATAATTACCTAATTAACCTATTGGCCTCATTCTTTTTTGCACATAACATTACATCACCCTCTATCGATTGACACCACTTTTTAACCTCCACCACTTCTAAATTACTCACAACTGCTGCGGACAACTTTTACATTTGTTTGCCTCTAATTATTTACCTAATTTACTAGCCTAAATATTTTTTCTGCAGCAAAATTACGTCAGCCTCTATCGATTGACACCACTCATTAACCTCTACCGCCTGCAACTGCTGCGGGCATGATTTTGTGGACGCGGTCTGCGGACACCGTCTGCAAACACGGTCTGCGAACATAGCGAAGTAACGCTTTCGCATTAAAAAGTATTTTTAAGAATTATCCATAGTACTATCAACCATATTTAACCGAAATTGTAAGCGGCCAGAGCACTTATGTTGTACCGTCGAGAGTAAATTCGGATGGTGCCATTTATTATGCGAAACATCATTGTAATGGCAAGCGATATTACAAAGCAGCCATTTCTATGAGCAATAATCACTTTAATATTCTGAGAAGACAATAATGAAATATACTTATGCACCAAAGTCCCGGAATATGCTCATCGATGTATTCCTAATGAAAAGCAACTAATCACTCCATAGAAAAACTGGCATTTTTGACGTATCCATTTTCAAGTCAGATACAGTACAACGTTAAAACAGTGCAGTTCGGCACACTTGTAACGGCCTTCGTTTTGCCACAGCTGAACAGTTCACCTTCCTTTGTGTTTTTCCAATCATTCCGGTCAAGGAACACAAGGATGTCAACTCTTAGAGCGCAGCTCTTTGGCGCTCGGTCTAGGCTTTAGTGACATTAGAGCTGGCGTCATCGTCGCCGTAACCAACGGCCAGCTATATGATGACCCAGGTGTTATACTACCATAGCTGGCACTCACAAACCTGGATCGCAACGTTGCACTCCTCTTCCTAGTGTCTCGAGGGCAACCTGGTAAACGATGGCATCCGGATGGATGCCAGTGCTATCGTATCCTACACTCAATGGCGAACATAATATTCGCCAGGTTCACCGTGTACTGGATGCGATAGCTTACCCTGAGTTGGCAGCCCCGCTTTGCGCTGGTCAAATCTAACCCGAGGCATTAAACATGATTGCCCTTAGGTAACCGTTCATCTTGATAAGAAAGTTGGCACCTCGAACAACTTATATGGCATCGTAGGGATACTGAGGGACCTCTTAAAGCCCTTGCGTACTGCCCTTAAAAGTAAATCTTAAAAATAACCACAGGTTTGGTTTTATGGACAGAAAGCCATCCAGTACTGCACCGCAAAAAAGAAGAGAGACAAAATAAAACAGAACACGTTTACACCAACAGACCCTTTTCGCCGTTAGTTTCACTTCTGAGATGGAAGATTTAAAAATTGCGCTATATCTGCTGCAGCGAAACAGATTTCCAATTCACTTTATATTTGTCTTTATAATTTTTTCCCATTCATCGATAGGCATTTCGCTCAATCGGAATAACTGTGAGTTGGGGGTAGCTGGAAGCGCATTGGCTGACATAACGAATAGCTTAACGAAGCTAACAAAACTGAAGACGCCACGTTTTCTGCAACATGAATGCCTACGCTCACATTTCAGCATTGCTCCTCGAAAACAGACCACAATGGCGTAATAACACAGTTTGACAGCTCCTAACTAATATTTGTAAATACACCAACCCTCCTCACTACACCTGCACTGTTGATCGAGTGCCGTTGCACCAGCATCCCGATGGTGTCTCAATCAAACATATCGCGTAATTGGTATGGAAGTCAACAATATGAAGAATAAAAGTGGGATTCAAGCTTGCAGCAGCCCCTGTGTTTAGGCGGTAGTCTTGGTAAAGAAGAAACAGAGGGCCGCGGTTCTCATGAGAACGAAGAACATCTACACTCTAAATAGGTTCAGATGACAGGTGACAGGTACGACTGCCTACAAGGAAAGGATGTTTTGTGCATATCTTGATCGAAAGTGTGACTACTGATGGATTCTCTTGATAGAGGCACGTTGGCCCAATGTTGCAATTAATACTCCTGAACATCATGCATTTGCCTGTCATGTTGTGACTTGTGTAAAATCAAACCATGGAGGAAAGTCTGTTCTTCGTGCATTTTGAAGGTAGCGCGAAAAACGAGGACCAAGAGTAGAAGGACGTCGACACAACACGAGCGCTTTTTCACAACTAAACATTTTATTGAAAAACACGGAATAAATACCCATCTCGCGAAACTAAAACACAAGAAACAAAAGGGATAGCATCAAGTACAGGAAAAGTGTAGGGCATGATACAGCTGGTGGGGGTGCTTACTAACTAAGATAAGATGTAAAAACGAAAGCACAAAAGCCTCATAGTCACGAAAGCAAACAAGACTTACCAAAAAAAAGATGAAGGAAGCGACGGGAGATATTAGTTCCATGTGTGGTCTAGATATGCGAGTTCTTTTTGTGTTAGAGCAATCGACGGTGCGCTTATGCATGTACTCCCTTGTCTTGATATGTAAAAAGCCTCCGTGATTTCACGCTGAAGTCGTTCCTTATGAGTTGACAATATTTCTGCTTCCTCGTAAAGGGGCTCACATTTTTTCTTGCACAACGGCTTACACTCCGGCTTACAGTACGGCTTACAATCTTGACATCCCTTGCAATGGTCAACCAAATGCGAGGACTTTGACCCTGATAGCGATTTTTCGTGTTCCTTTAGCCGTACATTTACACAACGTCCTGTCTGACCTATGTAGGTCTTTCCACAGGAAACTGGCAGCTCGTATACCACCCCCGTTTTGCAAGGAATGAACCCTGAAGCATGGCATACTTTAGATCTTTTCTTATTTTTGTTTTGTCCGTTCCGATTAGCCATCATTCTGCCTACTAAGCCACACACTTTCTTGAGCTTATTTGGAGCGGAAAAGATTACCTTTACACCATAGCGTTTGGCCACGTTGCTGAAATTGTGTGAAAGTCGATGCTTGTATGGTATCACCACCTATTTCTTTTTTGCCATATCGTCAGATGACTTCTTTGGTGCGTTACCTTTTACCCAGCGGATAAGTTTATCACATGCGAACCTGATTGCGCTGTCCGGATAACCTGATGTCTTTATTCTATTCACCTGTTCATGAAAGCTTTTCACCATGTCGTGGATGCAAGATTTTACCAGGACTGAACGCAGACAAGAAAGAACAATTCCGTTTTTTACAACTTTCGAGTGGCCTGAGGCGTTATGTAGTAAGGGTTTGATTGATCTCGGATGATAGCGCCTGCAAACATGACTGTGGTTGAAGGATATCAGCAAATCTAAAAACTGCAATTTGTCTCCGGTTGGCAACTCAAAAGTAAAATCGAGACCTTTCCCACATTCTCTGAAGACCTTTAAAATGTTCACAACGCTGTCTGTGAAGCGTGCACCTTCCACAAACACTAGGTAATCATCCACATATCTAAATACACGGGAACACATGCCATTTAGATTTTCTTCAAGACATCTGTCCACGCTACAGAGAAAGATATCTGCGAGAACAGGTGCCACACATGAGCCAATACATACACCGGACTTCTGTATGTATGTTTTGCCTTCCCAAGCAGCATGGGTGGACTTGAGGTAAAACGAAAGTAATTCGAGAAAAGACTCCACCGGGATTCCTGCACTATTTCTGAAACTTAACTCATCATTAGATTCACAAATACAGTCCTTCACACTATGCATAAGGGCTGAGGGGGGTAATGAATAAAACAGGTCAGTAACATCAATGCTAAAGGCTCTGCAGCTGCCAGGATTAGACTTCATCAGCACATCTACCAGTTTGTCAGAATTTGGAACTAAAAAAGGGTCATTAATATAGAGGCCAGATAGGAACTTGAAAAGATAGCTCGAGATGACATGTTGCCAAGTGTTCCTTTCTGTAACGATAACACGGAAAGGGATATACAGCTTAGCGGATTATCTTGTCAATTCCGGGTTACGGTTACTCATGTCGGATAAAGAAGGGTTCTTCGTTGTTGTTCCTGAGAGCATGTATGCGGTCAAAGGGCAGGCGGCCATTGAAAAAAGTTTCAACGCTGTAGACGTGAAAGCGTCGAAAATCAGAAAGCAGGCTATTGGGCTACTTAAAGGCATCAACTTGAATAGTCTTGCAACGGCTGTCTCGAACGCGAAGAGTACGCATTTAGATATCTTCTTTTCGGCGAAAACACACAAGCCAGATATCCCTTTCCGTGTTATCGTTACAGAAAGGAACACTTGGCAACATGTCATCTCGAGCTATCTTTTCAAGTTCCTATCTGGCCTCTATATTAATGACCCTTTTTTAGTTCCAAATTCTGACAAACTGGTAGATGTGCTGATGAAGTCTAATCCTGGCAGCTGCAGAGACTTTAGCATTGCTGTTACTGACCTGTTTTATTCATTACCCCATTCAGCCCTTATGCATAGTGTGAAGGACTGTATTTGTGAATCTAATGATGAGTTAAGTTTCAGAAATAGTGCAGGAACCCCGGTGGAGTCTTTTCTCGAATTACTTTCGTTTTACCTCAAGTCCACCCATGCTGCTTGGGAAGGCAAAACATACATACAGAAGTCCGGTGTATGTATTGGCTCATGTGTGGCACCTGTTCTCGCAGATATCTTTCTCTGTAGCGTGGACAGATGTCTTGAAGAAAATCTAAATGGCATGTGTTCCCGTGTATTTAGATATGTGGATGATTACCTAGTGTTTGTGGAAGCTGCACGCTTCACAGACAGCGTTGTGAACATTTTAAAGGTCTTCAGAGAATGTGGGAAAGGTCTCGATTTTACTTTTGAGTTGCCAACAGGAGACAAATTGCAGTTTTTAGATTTGCTGATATCCTTCAACCACAGTCATGTTTGCTGGCGCTATCATCCGAGATCAATCAAACCCTTACTACATAACGCCTCAGGCCACTCGAAAGTTGTAAAAAACGGAATTGTTCTTTCTTGTCTGCGTTCAGTCCTGGTAAAATCTTGCATCCACGACATGGTGAAAAGCTTTCATGAACAGGTGAATAGAATAAAGACATCAGGTTATCCGGACAGCGCAATCAGGTTCGCATGTGATAAACTTATCCGCTGGGTAAAAGGTGCACAAAAGAAGTCATCTGACGATATGGCAAAAAAGAAAAAGGTGGTGATACCATACAAGCATCGACTTTCACACAATTTCAGCAACGTGGCCAAACGCTATGGTGTAAAGGTAATCTTTTCCGCTCCAAATAAGCTCAAGAAAGTGTGTGGCTTAGTAGGCAGAATGATGGCTAATCGGAACGGACAAAACAAAAATAAGAAAAGATCTAAAGTATGCCATGCTTCAGGGTTCATTCCTTGCAAAACGGGGGTGGTATACGAGCTGCCAGTTTCCTGTGGAAAGACCTACACAGATCAGACAGGACGTTGTGTAAATGTACGGCTAAAGGAACACGAAAAATCGCTATCAGGGTCAAAGTCCTCGCATTTGGTTGACCATTGCAAGGGATGTCAAGATTGTAAGCCGTACTGTAAGCCGGAGTGTAAGCCGTCGTGCAAGAAAAAATGTGAGCCCCTTTACGAGGAAGCAGAAATATTGTCAACTCATAAGGAACGACTTCAGCGTGAAATCACGGAGGCTTTTTACATATCAAGACAAGGGAGTACATGCATAAGCGCACCGTCGATTGCTCTAACACAAAAAGAACTCGCATATCTAGACCACACATGGAACTAATATCTCCCGTCGCTTCCTTCATCTTTTTTGGTAAGTCTTGTTTGCTTTCGTGACTATGAGGCTTTTGTGCTTTCGTTTTTACATCTTATCTTAGTTAGTAAGCACCCCCACCAGCTGTATCATGCCCTACACTTTTCCTGTACTTGATGTTATCCCTTTTGTTTCTTGTGTTTTAGTTTCGCGAGATGGGTATTTATTCCGTGTTTTTCAATAAAAAGTTTAGTTGTGAAAAAGCGCTCGTGTTGTGTCCTTCTACTCTTGGTCCTCGTTTTTCGCGCTACCTTCAAAATGAACCAGATTCAACTCGCCCAACTCTCAACCTTACTACTGTTCTTCGTGGTTGTTAGTTTAAAATGTTTCAACTACTTGTATAGCGTCGCAATCTTTTTTTTTGGTTGAACACCTTTCCAGATCCAGCGAAGAGATTATGCCAACAGTATAGTAGCTTACCTATGACAATAGTGCCGACCAAAGCTAATAGTATGGCGTACCAATAACGCTTCTTTTCCCTTTATACAGAAGACACTTTAACAATGACTCTACTCGCAAAAGTTATCTCCAGCTGCGCGTACAATTTTTTCTTAAATATACTCACCCATTGTCGTATTCTTTGAAGCATTGGAATACTTGATATTTTTTCACTGTACTTGTGGACGGAATAGTTCGCTCGCTACGAGTATACACGCATGTCTTGTTTTTATCACTTCTCATATCCTCGTAGCTTCGCTTCAGCATCCAGTACGTTTCTTTTTGGTGCATGAGCTCGAATGAAAAAAAAAATGTTTATCTTAAAATAGTAAAATGGAATAAATGTTTCGCTTACCGCAAGTACCAACTGCCATATCTTTATTCGCTCTTTCAACTCTTAGATTTGCTGGGACGCCCACCAGTGAAGGATGGCGCGCCCTCTAATGAGCTACACTGCACATGAACTGTAACCCATTTATGTTCTCCTTTGTTCAACTTGTAACCATTTATGGGCAGCAAAGCCTGCCAGACAAGTTATGCTGTCTCCCGTGAGTGGCATGGCTTCAAAAGAGTGACGTGAGGAAGATGTCTTCGGAGAATGGCGACTAGTAATGGTAACACGTGCAATTTCATGCTTGATGTCGCTTACTCTGACAACCACGCAACGGCCATCTTAGTGAGCCAGTACATTTTTATTGCGAAATCAATATTACTGCAGGTCTAAATGCTCATCGCGTGGTCCGTGGCCCGTGGACCTCCCTGCTCCTTGGCCTTCTCGATCACCCTGTCATGACAGTTCAATTCAGGTTACCCCTATGCCACGGGCTAGAGCTGCCAATACGGGTCGCCCCTTTCTTATGGGAGGGTGATATCAGAATGAGCCTGCCAGAACCGTTTGCATTCTCGTTACCCCTACGACACGAAAGCCCGTTTATACGGCTTGGTTGAAGCGTGAGTTTATATGTGGGCTGGTAGCTTACGCTCTCGCGTCATACCCTTAAATGATATGAGCTTAAGTGTCCCCAATAAGGTAGCACCTTACACTGATAGGGTGTGATAGAGGAATAATGTAGCAGGCAAAAGAAGCTTCCGCCGTTGCTTTCACAATTCAACTAGGGTTAGCCTAAGCTAAACGTCAACTATTTTTATTTTATTTTTCTTCTAATATTTCAAGCGCGACAACGACGGCACATAGATAAATAGACGACAAACATGCGCTACTTGCAACAATTTATTGAACCAAACAAACAGCTATTTAATAGCCATTAAAGGACGAGGGTGGAAACAAAAGGGTACAAAAGCTGATTCACACGTGCGCGATCACAAAGACACAAGAAGGGACATGGGTGATACCAAAAACACATCTAAAACTTGCATTCTTTTTTTCTGCCTATGATGATCGAGGGAGTGCTAACGCATACCTTCACACTCTGCGATTTTGTGTGCTTGTATCAGTTCAGTCAGACGTTCCACCAGTGACAAAGGACGAGGTCAAGAAAGCACTAGAAACTATGAAAAGGAGGAAATCGGCTGGAGAGGATCAGATAACTACAGATTTGCTAAAGGACGGGGGGGATATCGTGCTAGAACAACTGGCCACCCTGTATACGCAGTGCCTGGTGTTATCGACGGTACCGGCATCATGGAAGAATGCAAACATTATCCTCAATCATAAGAAAGGGGACTCTAAGGACCTTAAAAACTACAGACCAATCAGCCTACTGTCTGTTACGTATAAGGTATTTACTAAGGTAATCGCTAATAGAATCAGGACAACCTCAGACTGAAATCAAGCAAAGCATCAAGCAGGTTTTCGGAAACGGTACTCTAGTATCGATCATATCCATACCATCAATCAGGTGATAGAAAAATGCTCGGAATATAACCAGCCCTTATATATAACATTCACGGATTACGAAAAAGCATTTGACTCAGTTGAAACATCGGCGGTAATGCAGGCATTTCGAAATCAGGGGGCAGACGAGCCGTACGTCAAAGTGATGGAAGATATATATAGTGGCTGCACAGCAACCATAGTTCTGCACAAAATTTCCATAAAGAAAGGTGTTAGGCAAGGAGACACAATCTCCCCAGTACTATTCACAGCTTGCTTAGAGGAAGTATTCAAAGACTTGGAATGGCAGCAGTTAGGGATAAGGGTATATGGTGAATACCTCAATAATCTGCGATTTGCTGATGGCATTGCCTTGCTAAGCAACTCGGGGGATGAACTGCAAATAATGATTGATGACCTAGACAGGAAAAGTAGAAAGGTAGTCTTGAAAGACAATATGCAGAAGACTAAGGTAATGTTCAACAGCCTCGGGAAGGAACAGCAGTTTATATTAGGTAGCGAAATGCTGGAAGTAGTAGGAGAATATGTCTACTTAGGACAGGTAGTAACCGCAGATCCGGACCATGAAAAGGAAATAACAAGAAGAATAAAATTGGGATGGAGCGCATTTCGCAAGCACTCGCAGATTATGACTAGCAGCTTACCGGTATCGCTCAAGAGGAAAGTATACAACAGTTGCATCTTACCTGTCCTCACCTATGGGGCTGAAACGTGGAGGCTAAGCAAGAGGGTTCTACTTAAATTGAGGACAACCCAGAGTGCTATGGAACGAAAAATGGTAGGGGTAACATTAGGAGATAGGGAGCGTGCAGAATGCGTCAGAGAAATAACTAAGTCACTGATATCCTAGTGGCAATTAAGAAGAAGAAATGGGCATGGGCAGGATATGTAGGGCGAAGAGAGGATAACCGATGGCCGCTCAGTGTAACAAACTGGGTTCCAATGGAAGGAAAGCATAGCAGGGGGCGGCAGAAAGTTAGGTGGGCGGATGAGGTTAAGAAGTTCGCAGGGGTCAAGTGGATGCAGCTAGCACAGAACCGGGTTAAGTGGAGAAATATAGGAGAGGCCTTCGCCCTGCAGTGGGTATAGTCAAGCTGATGATGATGCTGCTGATGTGACGATGTATCAGTTCACGTACAATTGTATCTTGTCTCTTGCAGATAATTCTGGTTTTTAAAGACCGGCTTCGTGAGTCTTCTTGTCTCTTTTCCCGCAGTCCTAGCAGGGATGTGGCCGCTGTGAGTCTGTTCTTTCCTCAGCGAAGGTTTGTGCTCTTTTAAACGTTCATTAGTACAGGGGCCTGTTTGTCCGATGTAAATTTTTCCACAAATCAGTGGGATGTTAAACACAAACTGCACAGCACATCGCACAAAAGGAATATAGGATAATGTGCTGTGTGGGTTGTGTATAGCATCCCAATGACTTATTGGGTGCAAGGGTTTCCTTTCCCCGCGAAAAATGTTTCTCTTACCCGAATCTCCCCTACTCATCCTTCTTATTTTCTAAATTAGAAGCAGAGGATGTCTTCCCAAATTTTCAAGGTTTTCGTGTGTGTTGTGTTGATTGCCTTTACGCATCCTTTTGTTTTGTCATATGGCACTTTCTGAGCCCTCTTTTTGTTTGCTTTTATTTCTATTTTCGCATTTCATTTCAGACTTTCATCATCGGCTTTCTTAGTCCTTTACTCTAGTCCTATGGCGTGCTTCGCATGTTTGCTTTTCTTAAATTTTCTTTTTATTGGCCAGTTATTAATGCATAAGAAAAAATTGCTGTTCAGCTTCTGCGTCACCTTTTTATTCTTTATTTTATTTTTCTTATTGGCGGTTGGACATTGATAATTTTGAATTTTTGGTTTCTCAGTTTTATCCCCGGGAGCAACGGACTTGAGGCCATCTAAGTGTAGCACCCACAAATCGCTCATTGCTGACAATAAATGTTTTTCAATCCAATCCAATCTTTTACTGAAGTTGTTTAGTTTCTCTCCCTCTTCGTTTATATCTCACATCACTAGTATGTGCTCTATCTGCTCTGGTTCATGTAGCGTTTACATGCGTATTTCCTTCAACGAATGGTTCGCTACTCTCATTTCTCTTATTTGCTCCTTCCATCTCTGCATAGGTCTCTCTCTTTTTCATTTTATTGCACTGCTTTTTGATTGTGCTCTTTTATTCGCGCGATAATGTTCTCTTTTAGTATTTAGTGGTTTCCCCTTCTCGCAGAAGTCTTATGCGATGCCTCATCTTTCCTGCAGTCTTTTCGTTTTCTGTGGTTTATTCTCTTTCTGCTTTTTTTTTTCTCTTTGCCCTTCGCAGACCTGTATGTGTTAACTATGTCTTCTTGTTCTTTGCTTACCTTTTATAGCTTCTTTTTATATTTTTGCTTTCCTTGAAGTTACTGTATTTTATTTTTGACCTTTAGTTCCTTTTCATTTACCTTAAAGTGGTTTAGGCCAGGCACCGCTTTGTAGGTCCGAGATCTTACTCTCGTTATTTTGCGTATTTTTGTTTTTTATTTTTGTGAGAGGACAAATAATAAAGGCAGCATAGAGGCATACAAATTGAACGCGTTCACAAAGAAAAGTAAAGTATGTCCAGAAGGTATCAAAGTTTAATATTTGTAAATTGAATAAATGTTTAACAAACAGCGGTAGAGAAAGAAATGACTTCATAAATTCTACCCTTAGATGGAAACACCAAGGGATGCGCAACATTAGCATTTTGCTTCCGATTCTACTTCCTTTCAAAGTCAAGAGCAGAGGCAGAATGGTTTACTCTGAGCGGGCGGTAATAGAGGCTAACATAGGCTGGGGAAGCCCATTTTTTGTAATTCCAAAAAGATATCAGATTATTTTGTCTCACGCACCCTCCGTAAAAACTGCCAATAAAGCGAATGTGAATCGCCGTGACTCGCCAGGAAGGCCTTACTGCACTGAGGACTTCAGTAAGCCATAATGCACGCCGCATGTGATAAAAGTGATATCGGTGACTGCGAGATTATGTGCGGCTCGTGAATTTGCGCACAGACGGCGCAGAGAAGCTGCTAGAGTAGAGTTTTATTACCTTTAATGATAGGACAAGGGTATTCATTGACCCAACTGAGCAAGAGTCAAGTGTGGAGGTTTAGAGGTTTGAATTTGACATCATCCCAGACATCTCCGTGATGGTAACCATTGGGCCACGCTGCGGATATGTCTATACACAATATGAGTCTAGTTCTTCAAATTTTACTTTTTTGGTGCTCCACATAATCCCTTACATGGGCTTGAGATGTGTCGTTCGCTCCTTTGTTTTAAGGTGATGACGTTCCAGGCCCCGTTCTGCCTTAAACGCGGTGCCAGAGTTGAAAACGTTTGTGTTGTTGAGCGGAAAATCGCAAGCATGTCTATGCATGCCTCTGGCATGTGGTAATTGGTTTGTGACATAGCCAGGCACTGATTGGTGGTCGGGTGCAGTGTCTAAGGAGAACACACGAAGAAGCGGCCAAGTTACCATGAGTTAGAAATCGGACCCAGATCCCATCGTTTCGGAGTCAGACAAGCTGTCTTGAGTCAACGTAGGCACATTCGTGCAGCTTGGTAAAGAGTGACGTTATGTCTGTGGCGATTGGCCTTTCACAGTGTGCCATGAATTATGACTTCATGCTGAAGAGTATGCGTGACAAGAAAAGCAAGAAATTGCTTGTGGTTTATATCTGGGTAACCCTAGTTGAACTGGGAAAGCAACGGCGGAAGCCTTTTTTCCTGCTACGTTATTTCCCTATCACGCCCTATCAGTGTAAAGTGCTACATTATTTGCGGACACTTAAGCTCATCCTTTAAGGGTATGACGCGAGAGCGTAAGCTCATAAAAGTCACGCTTAAACCAAGCCATATGGACGTGCCTGCGTGTCGTACGGGTACCGAGAATTCTAAAGGTTCTGGTACGCTGATTCTGATATCACCGTCCCATATGAAAGGAGCGGCCAGAGTTGGCAGCTCCTACCCGTGGCATAGGGGTAACGTGATTCAAATATCATGGCAGGCTGATTTTTATAAGCAGACCGTAGCTATAGGCCTCCTCACGGCGTAGCTGCCGACACCCGAGGTCTCGCTTTGGCTGTTGTAGAATTGCTTTTGCAATAGAAAATTTATATGCTTGCGCAGCTATTTTTCTTCCGGAAATATCACGCTAAGTGAAACGTTATTTTCTCTTCTTTTTGGCCCTATCGTTATTTTTGTGTAAAGCTGCCTCAAAGAATCGGCGGCAATGCGCCTTCTGAAATACCGGCTATACAAGTCAGCACTTCTGCAAAATCAACTTTATGAAGGGGAAAACTATTTAATTATATCTGATTTTTAGAATAGACATATGACGACAAGGAAGCACGCTTGACATTGAAATGTGTTTCACAAGCGAGCGATGGCATCGTTTACCATATGTATGTCAAGAGAAGTGCGCTGTTTAACTATATGGCTTAAATAATTAAAGTACTACTAGCGCTGTAAAACGTAGCAACCCATCAGCTGATCGTACCGATCGGCTGTTCCATTACGATGTATCTGTACTTTAGCTTTTCTATATTACGAACTCACTACAGCACATTTTGCACACTTTGGGAAGGGAATGCAGCAACGCATCCGCTGCACGGAACAGTCGTTTCATGAATTGCGACGTGTCTAACCTTAATTGTATATTACGTACTTACTAAAGCAATTTCTATAGACTTTTGGCGGGAAATATAGCAACGCATCCGCTTACCGCAGCGGTCAGTTCGTTTATTACGACATATGTATACTTTAGTTTTTTCGTAAATTGTGGACGTACTAAGTTTTTTGTGCATATTTTGGAAGAAAATATACAAATTTTGAAAGGTATGTTTACGGACGGTCAAGCATACTAGTTAACAGAAGAATGAATGCGTTATAGCTTAGGTAATCTCGGTGATGCCAGTGAAAATTTTTTTTATTTATGCTTTGTTTCAAAGCCAGGTTGGACTCATATTGGTCTGAACCTAGTTTACAGAGCGGAAGCTTGATTAAGCATGGTCAGACACTGTTTGGTGCAAGTTAACTCCTCCATGGCTGTCTCGAACGTTAAGGCAATGCAGCTGAAGCACTGGTTCCAGCGTACGTCTCGTCCGTGACTGTCTGTGAAACTCAAGTACACCACAACCGGGTATAGACGACAAAAAGGGGTCCAAGGCATTTTGAATGGGTAGTTCCCTGAAGTTGAGGCGGATAAGCAGAGGTGGCGGTGGAGGGAAAGTGCAGACAGGGGACTGGAAGGCTGTGTGGCATTGTGTCAGGCAATGTTGTATATTTGTGAAAATGTTTGGGCACGACTAAAGTGTGCTAGGTGTGGGAAGAAAACAAAGGCATGTGTAGAGAGACAGAACCAAGGCAGAAAAAGAAGCGCGAGGTGCCTGCTCCTTGCGCCACACCTTGGCTCAACAAGGATAGTGGGTAGGTTCGGGGATAAATAGCAGGGATAAAAAGAGATCAATCAACTCGCGAGGCGGTGGCAGTTAAAAAACACGCTGAACACTGAACAAAAAACAAAACATACAAGCAAAAAAAAAAAAACACACGCAGCGAACAAGGAAATAATCCGCAAAAAAAGGAAAGGTCCACTCATATGTAACATCATTCAAGGTGGTGGTGCGTCCGGCGGGGCGTTGCGGCTCGGCGTCGGCGGAGTCGATGCCTCGTGGTGCGTCTCAAAGTGATGTGTCTGGTCAACGGTCGCTCTACAGCAGGCCTCTGCGCTGCCGCCTGGATCCGTGAGCTACGCCATTCGCGTACTGAAAATGGACCGTGCAGCATCTGGTGGAGAAGCGGCAGCCTGCGTTTGGTCACCCGACTGATGGCCACGTCCTCACAGCTGCTAGTAAGGTCTGGTAACAGCTGCGCGTGTACCTGGTGGCTCAGGCAGATGCATCTGAAGACAGGATAGAGGGCGACCCGGGTCTGTAATCCCGCATGTCTGTGGCGGAAGCCCAAGCCTGGTCACTCGGGTCGCCAGCAAAATTTTCTGTTGTAGAGGGCGGTCCAGGTCTGCAATCCCAGACGTGTGGGGCAGAAGCCCAAGCCTGGTCACTCGGGGCACCAGCAGGAAGTCGTACCCCAGAGACATCTGTCCCTGACTGCTCTCTTCCGTGTTCTCCCCTCAGATGCTCCACTCTGCCTGCGCTCTCGTCTCTACCTGGTGCTTTCGGCACGTGACACTATCGTGATGCGCCGCGCGTTTGTTGTCTTCTCCACATGGCACCTTCTCGATGCGCCACGAGTTTGCTGCTTTTTTCTCTTTGTCGTCTTCGGCGTCCTACTTGTGTGGAGTTTGCTCCTCACAAACAGTGAAACTTTCGCTTTCAAATCCAGGTAATTAATAGGGCTTCCTTGCTCTATGCACTGGGATCTGCCGCTGAGAGCTAACGAAGGTTACCTTTCAGGTGTATGAAACCAGGCGTATAGTTGCACTCGCTAATTTCGCATCTTATGGTATGCCTCCAGTTCTCGCACATTACCATTGCACTCTTAAGAACTGAGCGTGAATATGAGGCGCGTGTGGGTGAAGCCGTACACTAAACACACTCATATCACTCGTTTGACATCTGGTGCTGGTCATGAAAACTATTTGTGACGTAATTGTTGATTCCATTCTATTGTAAAAGAAGTGGAAAAGATTATTATAAATATCAACCCTCGATTAACCTCAAAGGCCAGTCTTATCGACAGCGTTCTCGATACAAGCTTCATGAGGCCGAACATTTTATAACGTGCACAGAAATACCAGCGCAGCACTTAACAATTTACTAAAAGAGCAGCACAACGCCAAAATAGAGCGAAAACTAAAGACAATGTACGCATAAAAACGCCTTCCTTCGTCCACTAAGTTTTCCTTTATTATGTGTCTTCAAAATATGTCCACGCGTCTTACTACCTATTGAAAGCCATGACATGTGTTTCCGAAGATGGTGGACAGCTGCAATTTAGGAAGGTGACTTCTGCAAAGTACACTGCATAAAACACGATATTGTTTTCGGCACGTAATCGTAACTATACTTTTACAACACTCCTACACCTACACCTAGGCAGCATCGAATCAAGTCTATAATTGACCCTGTCCGCGTGCACGTGCATGTCTTTTCCTACTAACGAATGGAGCTGAAGGGGCACAAAAAAATTGAAGATGCAACATTCAGAGCAACAAACGGCATGCTATCAACTGGCTCGATTCTGCTGGCTGCACCGACTCATACTTGCCCCTTTTCTTTCAAGTTCCACTCAGTCCCCAAGGAATCGGTGTACGGGAAACAGCACCACGTCCACCATGGGTTGCTGACCAATGTTACTGTTGCTGGCTGCCCATTTGCTAAGTTTCCATGTAGCCCTAATTTAAGGTTTATGTAGCACTATCTTTCCTTTTAGTGTTTTGTGTTCAATACTTCCGTCTAACCGTTGTTTAATGTTTTCCTTTATTCGTTATATTGGCTCTTGCATTGTGATACTTAACTTGTGCGTCCCATTGACACTATACTCCTGAGTAAAATGAGCCTGTTATGTGTTTTAATAAATAAGTAATAAGTAAAAAATAAATATTCACAAGAGTCCACTTCGTGCTTTAGTGTTTCGTGTAGTGTTGTGGAAGCCGACTCCACAACAATATTTCTAAACCCGTGTCACTTTAGTGAGTCCTATTCTGTAGTCAGGATAATATTGTCTCCTGCAACTCGCTGGCCGAAAATGCACACAAAGTTAATTAAGCGAGTAGCAAATCGCACGTACGTGAAAAAAGACGTGCAAATTTGGTATCCGCCGAGGACAAGCCGCTTGCGCTCTGGATTCATACCCTTAAAGGCCAGGTGCTTAAGCGCCTCTCACATTTTGCGTTCATTAAACACATAATTTTTCGTCAACTTATAGGATCTTACGACCACAGGCAATAACCAAACTGATAAATAGTAAAGCGTACATATTTTGACTCCGCTTTTGTAACAAAAAAGACCGCGATAAGGCCAGTCCAGCTGCAATAATCCCCCTGCTCTTGCTTATGCACCAAAGCATACAGGTGGAGACATCACTGGATGTCACATTCATATTAACCTGTCCACGGTAATCAGGGATATTTAATTTAGTGCAGTCATCACTAGTCATTTGAAATTTTGTAGAGTTAATATTAGACTTTTATACTTTTCCTCGCTCTTTCCGCAAATTTTACTTGGTTCACGTATGCTAGTTTAAATTTGGAACTTGATTTAGGTAAGTACGCTCAGATCCGGTTCCTTATTTTTAGTTTAGGCTTTCAAAATATCCGAGTCTTTCTATATTCCAAATTATGGTTATATCCAAGACGGTCGTTATGAGAGAGGTTTTTATTATACGTAAGAGCACCTACACTAGATTCACAAACAAAAGCTTCCCTCTCTCTACTTAGCCGCCTGCATATCTTGACAGATATGTAGAGGAATCACAGGATTCAGACAATCCTTCAAGCTTGCAGACTACCCATCGCCTACCAACCTTCATTTCTTCTTATAAGTTTTGCATTTCTCATATAGGTACCCAATGAGGACAGAGAAATAATCGGCACTCCATTTTTACACCTTCCCACTGGACAAAAATAGGGTGCATAGAAGCTTCGACACTTTTTGACTATTTTAGCCTTCATGGCACTCACCTTTTTTCACCATAGGCTCTAAGGTTTAAAGAGTTCTAAGGGACACCTTGGATCACTATATTGCGATGAGGTTGTAGCGACTCGCGCGCCATGCATCCGCTGCCCGCCAACAGACAAAGTGGATCCCCCCGGCGCCAAAGCAACCACATGCGCTGGCGCCTAACAGGCGCCCTGTCCCTGCCGAAGAGAAAAAAGCAGCGCAGGCAGGAGAGCTTCGGAACGCTCGGGACCTTCGCCTTCGGCCGGACGTTGCCACCGCCGCCTCTTTAGCTCCTCCTCAAATAAATGTGGCCGCGGTCACTCCTGCCTGGCGACCTCCACAAGGCGAAAGTCTATCGCGCGGTGGTCCGAAGCCCTCCACTACGGCACCTCTTTATCTCTGTTTTAAATCCCACCTTCGCGATGACGCGATAGCGTAAGCTACCACCCAACATATAAAGCCCCGCTTTAACCGAGCCGTATGAACGTGCCTACATGGCCTAGGAATAACGTGAACGCAAAGGTTTTGAAAGGCTGATTATGATATCAGCCTCCCTATGTAAGGAGAGGCCCTAGTTCGCAGCTACTGCCAAACGGTGTCAGAAGCCCTAAGTCAGCTTAATTCTCGGCCATTTCAGTTGCCAGCTACCACCTCTTACGGCTACTACTTCTTCGCCTTCTTCCTTCTTTTTCTACCAGGCTTTGTATGCAACAGACGGACGGTTACCGCGAGCATGAACGCCCAAAGGCTTTCACCTTAAAGCTTTTCCAAGAAATCCGGGTAAACATTATTGCACTTGGCCACAAATGAAACATTAAAATTTTATCATGAAATTTAAAAACCTGCGATTTGCCCGGTATGATATATGGCAATGAAAGGGGTATGAATGACGTGCAGCATGAGGGCACATTCAGTCTGCTCAACGAAAAAGGCTGAGGCAAAGCGACCACCAGACATCTACTAGTGTAGGGTAATTAGGCGCGAAGACAAGGACAGGAGAGCGTGTGTCGCCTCTCTTGTTATTTTCTTCGTTTGTTGTTTCTTTGTTGAGTACCCTACATCAAGATGAACTACCAACTCGCCCAATAGGAAGTTTTAATGAAGACATCTACTGGGTAGACCTGCCGGCCCAAGACCGGATAATACTGTGAAACAAAACGAAATGGCATATTCTGAGCTGCAAAAGCATGAAACTCTTGGTCTTATCATTCATCAATCTCCCCATCAAAAAATATGGCCTGCGCCACAGTCCTGCCAGCCAAACGTTACGGTCACCACCAACCATACTAACCATGTACCTATTCGCTCACTTATGTGCTCTTCAGTTCAGTTCAGTTCAGTCGTTCAGTCGTGTCCGACTCTTCATGACCCTATGGACCATGTCACGCCACGCCTTCCGGTCTCCCACCATCTTCCTAACATCACATAAATTCATCTGCAGTGCCTCGAGGATGCCATCTAACCATCGCGTTCGCTGCCTACCCCTTCTCCGGCGACCCTCAACCTTTCCCAACATCAAATCTTTCTCCAGCGACTCCTCTCTTCTCATCAGATGACCAAAGTAGCTGAGCTTTAACTTTAGAATTTGACCCTCCAATGAGCAGTCCGGGTTTATGGTCGACAATATCGACTGATTTGATCTTCTGGCAGTCCAAGGAACTCTCAAGAGTCTTCGCCAGCACCACAATTCAAACGCGTCAATTCTTCGGCGGTCAGCCTTTTTCACAGTCCAACTCTCGCATCCATACATCACAACTGGAAAGACCATAGCACGAGTTATAATGATCTTGGTTGGCAGACTAATGTCTCTGCTCTTTACTAGGCGGTCAAGGCTAACCATTGCTCTCTTAAACTATTATAAAAGTGTTTCATCTCTTCGAACATTCCTCTCCCAAATAATACGATGAAAAACGCATACCCTGAATGCTTATGATAAGATTTTTACAGCCTAAATTGAAGTTAAAACGTAATTATTTTCCTAGAAAATTTCTCCTCCTTTTATAGTCTCTTAGTATCTTATGAAAACAATGAAAACCTTTACTGAGATCGACAGCGTTTACTAGAGAGCAGCGAAGGACAATTAAACGAGTGTTACTTACCTTCTTGTACTCTGCAATTGCATTTTCATTGTTTTGCTCATTGTTGGCCCCAAAGACAACGTGCAGGGCTATGAGAAGGCAGAGAGTGCGCATTATTTCAAAGACAAAGAATCCTTAGCGCAATACTAGCGTTTTTCCGAACTAAAGATTGGTCCAAAGGTTGATGTGTGCTCTTGGTGGTGAAAACCAGCCTTATTTATATATTGCGGTTAGGAAAGCCTTAACTGTGGATGTCATTGTGTTTCTTATCATCTGTTTTCGTCCTCGTGTACTGTCGTAACACATATGATATATTGGATGGCTCGTATATTATAACACCAGAACCGAAGTTTCACATTCCATTATAGCACATCAATTCTCCCTGTGACATGCCCTGTACATTCCGGGCAACCAAATGCACAAAAATGTACCTTAGCGCAAGTGCTCTCCAGTTAGTAGCTTCCAACGCACATGATCATTTAAAAATGTGCAGCGCACACACTGTCATTCTGCTTTCTAAGAATATTTTAAGAACAATACCTATTTTTCATACCATGTTTTTAAGGCTTCGCTAAGTTTACGCTCTTAGCTCTCGCCAAGATTCTGTCTGTAGGCATTTGGCCCTCGGTTGCCCATAGCCATGGTGCTCAGAGAACCTTTCCTTTATGGCATATATAAGGAAGCCATCGAAAAGAAATTGAGGTTTTCCTTTTAATTTTATTTTTTGTTCTCGTCAACCAATGTGGTAAATATTGTATGACTGAAAAGAAGGAATAAAGAGTAAAAAAAGCATAACCAGATGCTCCATTTGGACGATATGATCTTGCGGTACACATGAAGTCGATGTCTCTATATTAGTTTGAGAAGTCAGTTCTTCCATGTTACAATTTTGTGGACTCCTACATCAAGAATCATAAGTCCAGTTAAGTATATGAACCGAACCTCACATCTATTATCTCTCGACAATGAATGCCATTGCTGTATCTTCGTTGGCTATATGCCGTGTGTTGTAAGACATGTTTTGACTATGCCGTGGGTGCTAAGGAGTCACCCGAAAACCCGCTCGAAGACCCGTTTGAAAGCCATCCAAGCAGAAAAAGCATGCCATAAAAATGAAAGCTGAAGCCCATTGCTCTTTGGGCTGCTCTGTAGGCTGAATTGCTAAAATAGTAGTCGATTTTCATATCTCTAAGCCGATGAATAACTGCAGTGCATCGCACTTGCTCATACTCAGCATATCGCAGGGAAGCCGGGGACAGGAGCCATGAACGCTGCGACCGCATACTGTACAAGGCGGTACCTAAATGTCCCTGGCCTAATGTTTTACTGGTATGACAGCAAGTGTTAAAGAAAGCCTCTGCTCATATATTTTTCTGTTACTTTTTTATATTTTATAAGCTTCCCAGCAAATACTTCGTTTCAATGTAGCTGCCGACGAGACACACACAAGTTGACAGCAAATATATAGAAATGAAAAAAAAAAAAAACACAAAACATCAGTACAAAGATGACGGCTTTAAACCAGTCTATCATCTACGCGTTTTGTAGGGGAAAAAATTTCAGCCCCGGGTGAAAAAAATAACATTCGCACAAAATTGTAAATACTTCACAGGAGAAACAGCAATGCTTAGAGTAGGTGCAGACAATTCTTTAGGATCAGGATTAAAACGCTCTCCTAATCTTCTATAACTGAGGACGGAGCACTGTTGTACTTTTTACATGTGATTCATTTCTTATATGCGGCTCAATAGTAGACCTCCACTTCTTCGAGTGGAGAAAAGAGCCGCATCTCTATGCAAACGCCACCTGCGATTCAAGAGCGCGCTTTCCTCAACTAGTGCACTATGAGAACTCCCCTTCTACTAAGAGAAGCCAAATCATGTTTAGGAGCTGCATTGAGGCTAAAACTCACGGTCATCCCCCCGAAATAAAAGAGCAGGGCGTCCAACCCCAAGCTTGATCTCTGTGCTTGTAGTCTGCACCATGTCGTCAAAAGTTGGTGCGCGACTCGTCGACGCGTTGGTGGCCTTTAATGCGCAGCCGGCCGAGTGGTTTTTGTGCGCGTTAAAGGTGCGCGAAGATGTCGAGGGGTTCCTTGTTTGCGACATACATCACCACTGCGTCGAGAATTGCCTTGTGCTCCCTACCAAACATAAGTTAGTTGATGTGGTTTTCTCCGAGACGACTAATTTATAGGCTAGTTTTATTTATATAAGGCAAATGATGTTCGATGTCTTAATTGTGTTTGGCGTTGACGTCGATATCAAACACGTCTGCTATAATTGTGTCCACACTGATATCTGATATCTGGGTAAAGGGCAGTCGTAGCCCGGACGCTTCCCCGGCTGCAGTTCATGCTGTTCATGCTGTTCCTGTTCATGCTGAGCACGTCGGGGGCGCCTTGTCGCAGGAGTTGCTGGTAGAGAAAATACTCAGTTTTCTCTTCTGGCATACCATGAGAGAGTACCATGCCTCAGCGCAGAGGATTGTGTAATTCCTTCGCGCGCGGATCTGCTCCCCCCCTCATATTCCACATAATAACGACAAAAGGACGAATTGATCCATCAGCATTTGTTGAAAAGGCTTGGTCGGCGGTGGTTTACGGTTCTGTATCCAGGATGATTATATTTGGAACGTCTTGCGTGCCTGTCACATGTGGAATCTTTTACCATTAACTGCAATGTTGGTGGCTAACCATAGCCGATAATAATTTCCTTTGATTTGGTGCAACCTGAGCGCACACTTGAGATGCTCTACTAAGCTGATCGTAGGACGTCTTCATGACTTCTTATCGATGGTTTTAAGGCTCAGTTAGATGTTGCCGAAAGCTGTGCGCTTGTGCAGGAATGCTCTTGGGACCCGAGTAGAGCAGGCAGCCTTAATATACACCAGGTTCAAGTTGAACGAGTGCGGCGTCAATGAAACGAGAAAATAAATTGCCTTCCGTTTTTCGGAGTCCGATCTGTGTGTGCGTGCTCGCGAGCAAATTATACCCAAGCATTGCGCTAAAAAAACACCCGACAGCGATCTGGACGCTGTAAAGTAATTGTAATATGCCGCAACGAAGACAGTTTGAAAAGCCATCGAATCAAACGAACAGAAGCGGATAGCTTTTGCTGGGGTGCCCAGTCGATACAGACAGGGCAGACACGGTGAGCTATCATGTGTCTTCACTGGTCTTTACTCTGCTGACTCCACGTCACAGTTGTTTGATGACGTCATGTTGTTTACTTGTGTACACGTCTTCGTCATAGAGATGTCACTGTCGGTAGGTTTTGAAAAACGGCGTTCCTTCCTGGCTACTATTAAAATCAAATTAAAATATATGTTCGCGGCAAAATGAGGGGTTGGGATTACTTGGATAGCATCTCTGTATAGCCAAGAAAGCAACCATATTCCTTCTGATGATTCAAAAATTGCTGTCTATACTCTTTTAAGGCACCGACCTAATGCTCGAGACTGGTAAGCCGAATTCAAAGTACATTCCTCATTGGAGACACAAGAAACGAGAACACATGTGGCGAAAAGTGCACCGCAGGGAACTGCAACGAGGTCGTCGCACGCGACCGCGTCGTGGTTGCCGTGGTGCCCACGCGAAGGGCAAAGGTGCGCGCGCGAGACTGGAAGTGAAAAGAAAAAAAGCCTCAAAAAATGTTTCTGTCTACAAAACATCCTAACTTTCTTTCCTGATATAAAACTTCACCGTATTTCAATTATTTTGGCATAAGTGGTAGTTTATTAGATGCGTGACGTCGCAAAAAAAGCAGACCAATAGTCATTCGAAAACGTTAATACGTAGTAGCGTTGCACAGAGGAGGAGAAGGGGAGAAGGATGGCAAACGTCGAAGGGAACAGAGCGCCAACTTTCGAATAGGATTTTGGGACCTGTACTGCGCGTAGTGATCCCCTTCATGGATCACTGCCTTGTCGTGGCGGAGGGGCTTGCGAAACTCGATGAAGTCGTGAGCTCTGCTGTGTAGGGCCACCCAAGATAGACAGGTCACGGCAGAGAGTTCTGACAAAATGTGGTTCACTGGAGAAGGTAATGGTAACCCACTCCAGTATTTGCTGCCAAGAAAACCCTATGACCAGTCACAATAGCATTAATGATATGGCGCCGGAAGATGAGCCCTCCAGGTTGGAAGGCGTCCCACATGTTACTGGGGATGAAAAAAGGGCGATTCCTAGTAGCTCCAGGACGAATGTAGCGGCTAGGCTAAAACCAAAAGGACGGTCAGTTGTGGATGTGTCGGGAAGCGACCGGAAAGTCCGATGTTGCAAGAAGATATGTCACATAGCAACATGGAATGCAATATCTATGACGCAGGGTAAACTGGATGTCGTCAAGCCAGAAATGGACATATTGAACATTGATATCTTGGGTA